>NC_140589.1:1776420172-1777020172 GCF_964204655.1 Triturus cristatus | reverse complement strand
CCCCGTATGGATTTAGTCCAGTTTACCTAAGGAATTGCTTCAGGTTCTACGTCCCTGCATGACTGCTGTGCTCAGCAGCGCAGCTTCTCCCTGTTATTCCACGCTTTCGCCTCAAGAGAATTGGTGGAAGTTCTTTGGCATACAAAGCAGCTTTAGCCTGGAATTTGCTTTCCCTGGACCTTCGCAGTATCCAGGACCCTAAGCTCTTCAGGAAAAAACTGAAGACTTTCCTTTTCATCTAATGGTCCGTTCACTTCCGCCGTACTTGGCTCGCACTACGACACTCTTTGAGTAGCCGTACGCGTTATAAGTGGTAATAACATAACATAACATTTAAGAACTGTGTAAAGTGTACTTCTACTATGCGTTCCCTAACCTAGTTGTCTAGTGTGTGAGTGTGTTCTGCCAAGAATGCCCTCTTGGATGATCCAACCCCTATTACCGGAAGGGAAGGTATGTAGGTCCTCAACATGGTCACAGATTGGACATACCCTCCTCACAAAGGGATCAGCAAGCAGCTGGGCTGAGGTTTTCAGCATGCAGCTACCTCACAATGACAGCAAGTGCTCCTCTGCCTAAATCTGGAAATGCTTGTTTATTTATAACCAAAAGCATCCTTGCTCTCAAGTCGAGACCTCAGCCAGGCCAACATTTGTTTATGATCTATTCATAGCTGTGTCGCCTCATGGATGAATAACAAACAACCACATTTGTACAATGTATGTTCAGGCCTTGTACGAGATGTTCAAGGTGTTGTCATAGTGTTCCTACAAGTTGGAATTTGTAAGTAATGTAGTTTCAGAGAAACCAATCTTACACTGTCACGCACACAAATGTGTGTCAAAAGTCATCAGGTGGAAGAGAGGGCAACTTAAGAAATGTGTACATGTTAAAATGGCAGTGTTTATCCACGGGCCTAACTGAGCCACCTGACAGGAGGAGAAATCAAAGCCACCCAGCGCAATTCCCAGAGACAGTACTGGGAAAGCGAAAAGTGAAACGGCATTCCAAGAGGACCCATGCCACGGCTAGGAAAGCTAGTGAAAACCTGTGGAAAGACCCTGGTGGCAGGAAGGAACAGACAAGTTTCGACCCTCCCCATGGACCGAAAGAGCTGCCGGCTACATGCTTCGCCCCACCACGCTCCCTGAGGAGCGTTATTTTCACATTTGCATGAGTGTATGCGATTCTGGCAGGGGAAGCGGGTGGGGTGGGTGGGTAATGGGCGTGCTCGATTCTTGAGCCATACTACCAAAGCGCTTTTTAGCTTTCATTAAGAACATGGAACAGACTGCAAGAAATGCTGCATCTTGAAGTAGACCAACTGCTATTCTAGCTTAAAGTTTATTTCCCCCCCCCCCCCCGAGCCCCCCAATCTGAATATGTATTTTTTGTGTTTATTGGGTCAGCCTTAAATTTCACTCTCAAAGTTATCTTGCTTTTGGGAACAACAGTAGAAAATCCCACGTATGAGGGAAATAAGGACTCTTTGTACAAAGTCAGGATAGAGAACAGTGGTCAGATGAACTATAGCTCTTCAGGTAGTAGAGAGATAAGAGAGCAATACAAAGGTCATAAAACTAACCTGTTCTTTGTTCTTTTCCGAGGGTGCCGGCGGGTGGAGCTTGAGACAGATCTGGAGGAAATAAGAAGAAAGGTCCAGTTATCGCCCTCAAATCGCAGAATTGAACATATATTGCAAACCACTGTAAAGCATAAGTGTAGAATAAAATATAACAGTGCTGCAAAATCACTAAAAGCGTGAAGTGTTTTACCTGCCAAGCGACAATCCTCTACCATGATTCACTACTGTAAAAAAATTGGGTTATTGTTCGAGGGATGTGGAGGCCCCTGTCAGACAACAACCACAATCTTTGTCAGGGTGAACCACAAAAGTTACTAAATTAACTTGTGCTTAACTCTCTGGTAGCTTGGCACAAAACAGTCAGGCTTAACTTAGAGGCAATATGTAAAGTATTTATGCAACACACAAATAGCAATAAAGTGGAAACACAACACAAGAAAAATCCCAAACCAATTTAGAAAAATAGAGTAGATTAGAATAACTAATATGATACCAGACAAACAAAAAACCAATCAGTAGAATCACAGATATTCAATTTGAAAGTGATTAGTGAAAATAGTGTCTAAAAGCACAAAGCACCACTCACAGTCATCTAGTCATGCTAGACAGGGGGAAAGTCACGTTCAGGCCAACTGCGATGGAGCACGGGTCAGATACAGGGACCAGGTTAGCCCGCTGAAAAATGACCTAAGTTCGGCACCAAGTGTTCTGTTCACAATGGAGGAGGCCGTGAGGAGGGAGCTGAGTAACACGGATGGTCATCGCCGTAGCGCGATGAGCAGGGCGGGCATCGTGGGTGGTCATTGCAGTAGCTATGCGTTGGCAATCATCGTGGGCTGTCATTGCTGTAGCACGAAGTGTGGGTCTCGCTTTGCCGATCGCCACAAACCTTTGCTGTCGGCGTGAAAAGCAGGTTTCAATAGAGCTTGACCTTGGCAGTCATAGGTGGCAGGGTTTAGGTGCAAAGGGGCCCATTCATTGTTGCAAGGAACCCAAACATCTGGATTTTCACATGTTTTTCGGGATGACTACACTGTGATGCCAGCCAACGGTCCAGAACCGGGGGAGGCACCTCTTGGGGATTAGAGACACACTCCAGCAGAGGCCAGTTAGGCTCCCGCAGGCCCAGATGCAGCAGGTATGCTAGGTAGTTGCAGGGAAGTCTCTAAAGCTTGTTGTGTCACTGTAGCTCACATAATAGGTAAGTCAGCTGATCCTTTGAATCACTCTAGTTAGCCTGCGATGAAGACAGCAGGTCCAGTCTTCTTTCTCAGACAGCAAGTCAGTCCCTCACACAGCAGAGCAGTCTTTCGTCTGTAACATTCACAGTTCCAGGAGTGTTCGGATGAGTGGCTCTGGGGGTCCAATGTTTCTACCTGGTGCCAGGCTTTATTTGGGAGAGACACCCTCACATCTGCTTCTGTAAAGTTCTTCCACTGTCAAGGCTCCAAACTGTCTTGGGGTGACAAAAGGCAGGGCATGCCTGGTGTGCAGGAGGCAAAGCCCTTTGAAGTGTAAGTGAGGCTGGGTACAGCTACTACCCACTATTCCTTCCAGGATGGCCCATCCTGTCCACACCTAAGCCCCCTTTAGTTTACTATCTAGAAGCAATATACAAACCCCATTAGAAGAGCCATTCACAGTCATGTGACACTGGCATTAGGCAAAAATAGTTGGTACAAGATAATGGCAACTTTCTAAACATGGCATTTTAAGAGTTGTGACTTAAAATCTGGCCTTACCTTCAAATAGGATGTTAACTTTAATTCCCGTTCATTAGAATCTAAACAGCACATCTCTATAAAATGAAGGTTTAGGATTGGCAAAAGGTGTATTGTACCAGGTTAGGATGACAGTTTAAAAATGCACATATAGGCTACAGTGGTAGGCCTGATGCATGTTTCACAGTGATTTTTGAGTGGGTGGGACAATGAGTGCTGCTGCCAACTATTAGCAATTACATTTACATGCCCTAGTCCCATGTAGCATCATATACTAGGGACATACAAGTACATTAAATGTACCCATCAGAAGTGTATCGATTGTTACTATGTTTTAAGGAGATAGCACAAAAACTTTATCACTGATTAGTAGGGGGAAAGTACACAGAGTCCTAATGCCAACAAACATAGCTTTAGCAACAAAAGGCAAAAATCTGGGGTGACCCGGCAAAAAGGGCCAGATCCAACAACTACCATCCACCAAACTTAGAAATGACTGGCAGCCCAGGGGTCATTCTTTATGATGGCCGGAACTACCGTGACGGTGGTTACTTTCACAAAAGGTTTTACAGAAACAAACTCCCATAGTGGGAGTGTGTTTCTATAGAACAAAATAAATAATGATCCGCACACCCTGGGAGTTCTTTCCTGGATTTGGGGGGTCATTATGTTTCTTTTCCTGACCCTTGCAGCTTGGTTTACCTCGAGGGTAACAGACAGGAAACAAATACATTACTCTGTCTACCCTAAATATGGTGGGTGAGTTAATGTCCTTTCTTCGACAGTCCCTATTACATCAGACCATTAGAGGAAGAATTTTAATAACGGAATACTTAAAGTCTGGCAGTCTCTAAACGAAGCAGGTGGACATAGGGTTTGGCGGGCAGGGTACCCCATTGCATTTACAGAGGAGTACCCAGCCAGCCAAACTCTAAATCGGGCCCTGAATTCCATCCTCTCAAAAGCTTAATAATGTGAAGCACGAACTATCTGTGAGCTCCATTGACTATAACAAAATATTTCCTACATGAAAGACGTGAAGGTTCTTTGAGCATGCCACTGTCTGAAGAGGCATAGTTGGAGCATGGGTATGGCAATTGGCATGTCTAAGTGCCAGTGTATTACTGAAAAGCCATAGAGTAACAATGGAGGGGGCAGTGGTTATTGACCATTGTGACTGTAGCAGCCCATCCTCCCTTCCCAGCATACACAAGTAAAGGGCTTTTAAGAGGACCATAGAGCCAGGGCCAAGCCTGCTAGTTTGTTTGTTGCTCCCCCACACACAAATTCTATTGCTGACACCCCCCGTGCACAATATACTGTATCTCACATGACTCTGCAGAATGGATCACATTTGTATACCTCTCAGCCCTGGAGCACAACCCATGTACGTCCTGCAGAGAAGATCTGTGGGAGGTAAAGTCACACCATACATCCATCAGCTCTATAGAAAAAAATCAGCCTCTCTTTGTCATGTGTATTCACCCAAAGCTTCCAGTTGCCACCAAGCCATGAAGCTTGACTTCAGCCAGTCCAATCATTTTAACCTACAACACTCTGCACGTTCTTTGGTGCATTAACTACCTTTAATGGTACTTAATTGTAGACTCTGGCAGGCAATATGCCATGTTTGGACTGGAGAGACTGAAAAAGCATAGATGGAGCCCCCTGCTTTTGTTCTCTCTCCAACGGTGTTAAATCTGAAGACCAGGAGGAATGGATACATTGCCAGTATGTTTGTTCTTCGAAAATGATGAAAAAGCATACTTTAAACTACTAACAGTAGTCCTATCTATACATCGTTTTGGCCTAAGTGACTTGCAAAGAAAATGTGATCGTGAATTATTATAACCCACTTAAATTTGATAATCATTTTCAAAGACATAAAAGGAAGAAAGAGGATCTTGCTGGGCTTTGAACCTGCAGATGTATCACCCATGCCAGTTTTAAGTGATCCATTCATTGAGCTATTCTATTGTACAGCCTTATTGGATTGAAAAATACAGCAGAAACAGGGCTATTGAGGGTCACCTGGCATCATGCCACCACAAGAGGCATGCCAAGTTTCCCATAGGTGTATGGCAGCCTTAGTACCATCTAATACATATGTGCCAGCAATGCTGAAAAGTACATGCCTTGACCGGGGAAACCATAGCAGAGAAATGCTGGTAATGTTCAATGAAGCGTATGCAGGTCTTCTGGGACGTTTTTATTGCCTTGTTGAATTGAAGTAAAGCTGCTGTATTGAAGACATATTGGCATTGTTGGAAGGAGGAACAGCTGTGTTAGAGTGAGTTTTGTGCTCTCCATGAATGTTATTGGTGATCTGATGAGAAATGCTGTTACTACCAATGAGGGTTATAGCAGTACTGGTGAAGAGCGGTGCTACTTGCCCACGAAAGGCGCAAGAGCCAAGCTGAACAGGAAGAGTTAATAAACATATGCAGCCCTGCTCTGGACCATTGCTGTGGTCCATGAAAAGCTTTACTGCACTGCTGTTTTTCCTATCCAATAAATGCCACCCCTGACAAACAGTGTTGGCACTGCAACCTTGCTTAGAAGAACCAGCCCACTACAGTTAAAGGTCTGGCACCCCTGCTGAGAAGAATGGGTGTGGATTTTTATAGAAAAATAGAGCAGCTCTTGTGCCAAGTGGTAGCCCAGCTGATGAAAAGTAAAGCAGGCATTTTGTTTTAGAAATGCGAATATGGTGGCAGCATGGATGCTTGTGGAAGTAAATCTTAACGACATAGACATTTGACCTCTGATACTAAAACACCCTACACCGAATAAACCCAAACCTGGCCTTCAGCCACAGTGAACCCCTGTGGAATAGGTTTTCCATTTCCAGCACTTGCAGAAGATCCCTGTAGTTGCTGGAGTTATAGAAAAGGAAGGCTCCAGAGCAGGGAGTGTCTCTTTCCAAGGGAGATATGTGACCTGCCCAGGGAGCAGGGCCCTTGGAAGAGCTGGGGTTGTAGTTGTCTTCTTTGTGGCTAGAACTTTTTCCACCCCGTAAAAGTGGAGGTCCGGCGCATGTGGCTGCAGAGAGAGGGCACAAAACCGAGGATGAACCTGGGCCCACCGTTCATCACTGCCACTCACTGCCAAAGTATCAGAGGCGGGGCTTTCAATAAGGGGCGTGGCTGCCACAAGGCTCACATGTGCTTCCAAACTCTTCCCCAATTACATTGTCTGCCTTACTGCTGGCAACTGTCCCTCTAGGGCAGGGGTCTTCAAACTGGGGGCGGGCCCCCTTAGGGGGGCCTCAGGTGATTCGGAGGGGGGGCACCAGGTTCTGGCTAAATGAAGCATCATGCTGCTAGCAATGCTTTGTTTTAAGTGGTGGGAAAAATGAGCCGCAGTGAGCCACTCTGTAATGGGCCATCACTAGCTACTTTTATCATTTATATCCTAGCTGGGAAAAATGGTAACAGAATTTAACTACAATGTTTAAATATGTCTTGTGTTTAAATAATTCGAGACATATTTAAACATTGCCAGTTTTATAGAATAATTGTGAACAATATGAACGGGCCCAATGAATTTTATTTCTTTACCGGGAAGGGGGCGGGGCGCAGCATAAAAAAGTTTGAAGAATTTTATTTCTTTATTGGGAAGGGTGGGGGGGTGCAGCATTAAAAAGTTTGATGACCAGTGCTCTACAGGGCCGGACTGGGAACCACAACCGGCTCTGGCAAAGTGCTCGGCTGGCCCCCTCCGCCCAACCTCCCCCCCCGGGGGAGGGTCGGGGCCGCCGAGCTCTTTGCCAGAGTCGGTTTTCGAGCGATTTTGTTACAGGGCCGATTTTGCTGCTAAAACGGCCCTGTAACAAAAACGACCCCCAGGGGCCCAAAACAGGCCCCCACCCGTGCGGCGCACTGGGGCATTGCCCGCTGCTCACTACAGCCAGTCCGGCCCTGCTGCTCTATGGCCTCCTGTGAAAGGGCTGCATCCCAGGAGGCCCTCCCTATTATCATGAGGAAGAAATGTCTGTGACTGCACTGTGTGTCTGTGCTGTGCTCATGTGTTCATGTCTTGGTGGCTATGTGTTTGGAGATACCTTTAAAACTCATGCAGTTTTCACTGATGCTTTTGATAAATGCTGTTACCTCGTGCAGCATTTTCCACACATTTCCCCTACATTTCCTGGAAGGCAGAGTCCTCCACCCTGGGTGAACATGTGATTGCTGTCTGTCCTTTGTGAGCCACAATCCAGCCAATGTAAATCACAGCACCCTCTCTGCCATTAATGTTCCCACAAAATCCATGGCGGAGAGGCGCAGCCGCTTTCAAAAGGTATTTCACTTTCATTCAGTTTTCACCAAAGTTACTGCTGTGCTATTCCTTAAAACACATTTTGCGGTTGACTTATCTAAAATATTCCTGTGGGAGACAACCGTAACTCTGTACATTTGCACTTCAATCCAATTAGGTTTTAACAACGTTACTCATTAAGTATGCTTCAAAAAGTACCATTTGCCGGAACAGAAATCCTAAGAGATTAGCATCTTCCTGTAAAATGTGATCCAATTTTGAGCATTGTTAATTTTGTCGCTCATCCTTCGCTACTGCAATTTCCCCAACAATTCCTAGGGGTAGAACAATAATAATAGTCTGCAACATCAAAAGTAAATTGCAGTGTTTAAAAGGTTGCCATTTAGTACCATTTTTTCTAAAAACGATTCTAGGAGAAGACCCCCATACCACTGTCTCTCTCTAAATCCCACTTTTTATATTTTGTCCAAAACAAGGGTCCATAGCCCTAAAATACATTTCTGACTGCGGCCCTGTGGTCGAAATGGCCTCCATCTTCAAGAGTGCGTGCAGAACCCTTAAGGGAATGCACAGAGGTGCAGAGCCTCCACAAATGAGCTGGAATCCTGCTCTTTGTAGAGGTCCAGCAGACCTTCTCCCCAAGGGATATTGGTCTTCACCAGGTGACCGGGTAAGGAGAGCCAGTATTGCGTGACACGCGTGGCACCGTTTGAGTTGGAAATACTCTACACCCACAGAACACTTCTTTGGAGAATCATCTCTATATGGAGGGGACCATTCCACTCTTGCATGGGATCTTCTTCTACACACTGAGCATCATTTTCAGAAAGAGAAAGTAAGTAACTGTTATATTGTCTCTATTCAAGTCTACCTGCTGCCAGTTCGATGCATAGGGAGGCTGAGCATTGGCGGCTGCTCTACCCTCACAGCAGTGGGGCAACGCGAACTTCAGGTGGAGGGGGTCTCAGGGTCGAGGGGGAATTAATCAATTAAAAGCACTTACCTGCTGCCAACGTCTCCGACTCGGTGCTCCTCTTCTGGCCCTGGGCACGCTGAGTAGACTCCCAGGGGCCAACCACAGAGCTGCTCTCCTGCTGGCAATACCAGCGTGAGAGCAGCACTATTATTGGCCTGAATGGGCTGAACTAGCGCTCGCTCAGGCACTGGGAGCCTGTGCCTTTTCTCCACCAGCTGGGTGGAAAAATGTAAGTGCGCATGTCAGTTTGGCCGTCCTAAGATGGTCGTCCAAACTGACATGTGCCCTTACAGTGCACAACTCTCTTCCACCCTGCAGCTCAGTGAGGCTCCTCAGGGTGGCCCTGCCCTAACGTTGGCAATTGGCACAGCAAGAAAAATTTAATGGTAATAAGCTGCTTTTATTATCATTTTATTTTTCAGCGGGGTGACGCTCCTTCTCCATAATGGTGGAGCCGCCCCTGAAGCTGAGATAATAATAGAGTCACATCCAGAGCACAGAGAAGCGAGATGTGGAAGTGTGTTGGGCTGTGGTAGCCTCTACCCTGTCCCTCCCATCCCTCTCCTAAAGTATAGTATTTCTTCTTCTCCTTTCCAATATTACCTTTCTCGCTCTATGTGGTATCTTTCCCACTTTTCTCTTAGTCCCTGACTGCTCTCCCTCCCCAACCCCTTCATTGCCATTCTCCAGCCTTGCCATTTCACGTATCTATCACTCTAGCTATCTTCCACTCCTGCCGTGTGTCTCTCTGCCTGTAGAAGTAACTTTCCTTTTCACTGGTCCCTGACCACCAGCAATACATTAGCAATATGTGTTACGTCCTGCTCTTGTAATGCAGTGGTAGCTGCTCTTAATTGTTATTAGGTTTTGCTTCAATGTCACCACAAGTGGCGAATTAAGACTAAACCTGTTGAGGATGATCAGGAAAATGGGCATTAGGCACGTCGCTAGGTATACAGCACAACCTGTTGCTTTATGAGCTGAAATGTGTATCCTTCCACTGGAAAGCAAGGAGTCCCTGTGCACCAATACCTGCTATGTCTGCCCATCAAGATGCACTGGCAGAGGAAAGCAAATCTGTCCACCATTGCCTCCACCGTGCCTGCCCTCCCACCTCCTCAGAACAACCGAAGGGTGCAGATATCTCCACCCATCTCTCTCAGTCAGGCACTTCAGCTCGCTTCTCATGCCCATCTCTCAATTATCTCCTTTGCCCATACGCTTTCCATCTTCTTGCACTGTCGTGCCAGGTGCCAGAGGCACTTTTCCTCTTCTTCACCTCCTGGGAGCACCGATCAGGAGTTGTATGAATCCGGGACAGGAGAGAAGAGGAAATTGAATTTTCTCTTTAGCTCACTTTTGTTTATTTCTCTGCTTTAAGCTTTAATGTATAATTCAATATTGTTAAGCAATTTAATTAATAAAAAATAAGGAAATAAATTCAAAGTTGTCCCAAACAGAAGACGCCAAAGTATTTCTTGCCCGAGGCCCTCAAAATCCTTATGATGACACAGCACACCTGCTTGGCCTCCCTTGCTCCCCCTGTCCCAGTCTGCTTGTGGTGCCCCACTACTTCTCCTTCCTATCCCACGAGTGCCGGTCAGTAACCTGTGGCGACATGGTCGGAAATAAGGTTTAGGAGGCTTGTCTGATTTGCGAATGATGGCTTTAATAGCAACACCAAACAGATACAAAAAACAAATTACAAGGGGAGTTGATAGTAATACAAATCCTTGAGTATAGTCTCTCGTGGTTGTAGGTCAGGATATGGGTGAACTAGGTTATCTTGTAATGTTTTCTTTGTATCCTTATTTCCTAGGTCCATCGGGATGGTGCCACCAACGCCACTCTGAAAAAGAAAAATGCCCAGGTAAGTATGCTGACCAAGTTCTTCCAAAACTATCAGTGACTGATCAATGTTAGGGCGTTTCCAGATATTTCTGGTCCCAGAGGTCTTGTGCGAATACAGAGCAATCCCTTCCCTGTCATGCACCCGTGTTCTTCACCGATTATCTTGTTACAATAAGCGATTTTCAGTATTTTTTAGGAGCTGTTATGAGTGCCATTATTAATCATTTCACATTTCTCCTGGTGGTTGGTTCCCTTTACTGTCATCAGTGTATAATCACCATGTGCATCACACATGTGCCCATCCTTACCCCATTTGGGTTTGACTTAAAAGACTAAGGTATAGAAGAGGGCAAATAACATGTATCAAAAGTGTCTTCCACAGCACCTGGCTCCCAGTTACTCATCTGGACAGCCACAACCCTCCTGAGTTGTGGCGGGCGTTTCAGCAACTGTTGGTGGCATCGACCATTCCTCCATCCACGTGTCTTCCACCTCCTCACTCTCCACGTCTTCTGCTCCTCTCGTGTGGTCGGTGTCTGGGTCCTCCTCCTCATCCTGGGGCCTCTTTATCCGTGGGTTACTGGTGTTTTGCCTCTTCACGTCCCTCTTTTGACTTATCTCCTTTCCTCCTTTTGTTCGCCTTCTCTCCTCGTTACACTCTCCACATCCTCTTGCTTCCTTTCTCTCCTGTCCTTGCTGCTTTTCCTCTCCTTCTCTTCGCCCCCTTTCTGTGAGAATGAGTCCTTCTTTACTTTCCATCTTTCTTTCTGTCTATACCCTCTCCTCTCTATCTAACATTAGTACCTTCTCTCATTCTAGGTTCTCCTGTTGGTGGGGACTTGGTGCTATGGGAACTGTTTTCCTTTTCCCAGGTAAGTGTTCTAGAGTTTTCCCAGCCCCTTCACAGAAACTAGGAGCGGAGAGAAGAGGCAGACCCACTGGAGCAGCAGCCAGAGTCATTCTGAAAGGGTATTATGTGCGTAAGTGCATCTTGCAGTGTCGTGAAACTATACGAGCTAGGACCCTTGTGGTTCTGGGTGGACACTAAACAGGAATTATGTAACCTGCTAGGAGGAGCTAAGGTATAGTTATGAAATTCATGATGCAATTCGTGCAGTGTGTGATCGTCTGTGGATAAAGACATCTGTTACAGAGTTCTGTGTGTGGTGTGTTCATTTGCATGCTCCGAGGCTGGGCAAGACGCTATGACTGGTGATGAGGGTGGGATACATGCCCAAAGAATCAAGGCTGCTCTCCCTGAGCGTTTGCAGCGGTACAGAAAACTGCTCGAGTGTGCCAGTGCACCACGAATCGATGTGAAGTAGTCTGTGGTTGAAATATGTGGTATCAAAGCCCACTGCAGCCCATACACTGTCATCAAAGAAATTGAAGGCCCTGCAGAAGAACACATTCAAAAAGCCCACCAGAACCTGCTGGTAAGGCTGAAAGAAGAGATACTGAGCCTCACCATAAGACAGAGCCATCATCCATATGAAGCAAACATTAAAGGCAGTGACAACCAGGTACTAAAGCAGAAACTCACTTACCAGCACAAGCAAGTGAAGTGCTATATGACCTCAAAGTTAAACATGACGGCTCAGGAGCAAGGCAGATGTGTGAAAAGTTGCCAGTGGCACCCTGTGTAACAAACTTGGCATGAACAGCATATGCTCTCAATGGCGGTCGAAGAAGCGCAAAATATATCGCAGCTATATTCCTTAAGCCACCACCTCTGTTTGATACAGCGAAGAAACAGAACATCGGTGGCATGTCGAGTGCAAGGATTGAAATATTTGATGACTTAATAGATGCACTAGAAGAAAAAACAACACGAAAATCATTAAATATTTGAAAAATCTTGCCAATGACGGAGTAAAAGAAGTGTTAAAGAAAGTCTCACAAACTGATGCAATATCGTACATAGAGATAAAAGAAGCATTGGAAGCCAAGTTCAATCTGATTCCGAAAGTCGACTATGAAAGGTACATCTTTAACCAAGCACGACAACAGTCTGGATGAGTTTGTTGAGAGACTTGATGAACTTATCAAACCCTGTAAGTTCTTTGACTTTAATGATGAAGAAGCCATGCCCCTCAGAATAATAGATGGCTGCCTTTCAGATTCCTCCAGGACAGTCATGTTGAGAGAGGCACTTAGTTTAGAGAAAATGTTTAATGAGCAGATTGACAAGCTGCTGATATGGAAGCAGGAACAGCGCATAACGTATCAGGACTGGTTATGAAAAGCAAGCAAAAGCACGAAATAGATGACCACTAGTTGATGTCTTAGAAGAAGAAAAAGTTATGCTTTGTATGTGGGTTTTCATTTTCCAACGAAGTTAAATGTCTTGCCATAGGACAAATATGCAAAGGCTGCGGGAGAAACCAAACGAAGAAGAGAAAATGGACGCCAGAAGATTCCAGAGACATTCTCACCAAGCCCCCACGGTCAAATACCAACATGAGTTACGACAACTAGAAACTAAGCACAGTCGATCCACATCAAATTAATCATATATAGGCTCTTGAACATCATTATCAAGTGCTAGCGAAGAAGATGGATGTGCATTGATAATATCGACTAAGAAACGACACATAGGATTAGCTTCTTGCAAAGAAGATCAAAAGTCAAAGAAGAATCACCAAACGAAGTGGCATAATTCATGTGAGAAAATGTAGGGGAAAATACATCTGGTTTATAAAACTGCCCTCACACACAGCAAGCTGTGTCATGCTTCATCATAGGGCTGCTAACACACCTCCGTACTAGCCAACGCTGGAGGTGGAGCAATAGGGAGGGGGAAGACAATACAACATATAGTGTAAGATCACAAGTGAGAAAGGGTGTGCAGAAAAAATGGTAATATAAAACTGGTATCAGGGAATCCCATTAACAATTTTAATATCGGGCACCCTGTCCAGGTTTGAAGTGAAGGAAATGTGGATGCTTGGTTGGGGAGCTTATAATGAGGCACCAACCCCTCCACTCTGCAAAAGCGGCGACATGTTACAGCCGGCAAAATATACTACCCCGGCTTTCTTCAGGACTCTCAATATTGTGATCCCTCAGTGCTTATCCTACCTCCTTGAAATCAAGGAGTAGTGGGACGATTACCCTACCGAGTCAAATGCTCGGTTTAAAAAGTAGTTGAGCCCGTTGCTCGTGAAGAGGATCCTATAAAAAGCTTAATAAACAAAGAACAAGTGAGGTGCTAAGTGATATGTTCTTCATACACCAAATAAATAAAGAAACAAATGCGGTGTATCACCTCCATAACTCTCTCCCACCATCCTTCTATGCAAGGGCACACCCACTCGAAAATCTGAGGGTAATGCCTTATGCCATTAAGACTCTCCAATTAGTCATATTCAGAGCGTGTCCATTAATCATGAACACTTTATTTGTTTAAAAAGAAGACATGGTAGAGTAAAGATTCTTCAAATAAAATTAAAATTAATTTTAAAACAGTGGTATTATACGAGCATCGCAAGTTCAGAGACACCAAAAAGTTATACAAACTCATAAGTTTGTATAACAAATGAACATTTTCCTTAGAAGGAGAATACTGTTAAATTCAGACACATTAGCTGGTCCCGTTTTTAAATTCATTACCGAAGTTACCATCTTAATGGAGAATTACGTTATAACGAAGAGAGCGTTCTAGTTGTTATGTGCCCCCGGGGGACAGCGATCACGTGACAGATGACGAGAGAGAGGGCGGAGTTAGACCCAATCAAAGAGAAGCTCCAATGGCACCGCTCGTTAGCTCTACGCGGCGACAGGGAGAGACAAAGTGTGTCGAGCGACAGCTTACCTTCTAGACAGTAAGTGGGGTCACATAGAAGGAAGGGGGTCGATCCTATGGAAATGATACCTGAGGCTTCTTTACACCGTTTGTGTAACTTTGCAAACGGGTGTTTGACGCGGTATGCACTATGAACTTGGCTTCTAACTGACATCTACAGCTGGGCTGTTGATCCGCATTCATTACGGGGGAAAGGGGGTCACTGAGATGGCGTTACTCTCCCGCCTCCGTTTTTAATGTCAATTATATGTAAATTCCAATGTTATTTTTTGCATATAGCCTACTCCGTCTGAAAACCAGATTCAACATTTCTCCATTTTCTTCATCAAACAGAGTGTGATTACAGGGAGCTGTTCTCACTCCCCCGCCAGTTCGAGTTTAAAATTCTAATAAACTCGGTAAGAATATGAGCTGACTGGTGATGGCTTTTTGGTGTCTCTGAACTTGCAATGCTCGTATAATACCACTGTTTTAAAATTAATTTAAATTTTATTTGAAGAATCTTTACTCTACCATGTCTTCTTTCTAAACAAACAACGTGTTCATGATTAATGGACACGCTCTGAATATGACTAATTGGAGAGTCTTAATGGCATAAGGCATTACCCTCAGATTTTCGAGTGGGTGTGCCCTTTCATAGAAGGATGGTGGGAGAGAGTTATGGGGGTGATACACCGCATTTGTTTCTTTATTTATTTGTTGTATGAAGAACATATCACTTAGCACCTCACTTGTTCTTTGTTTGTTATCCTTATCATAGGTTCCTCTTCACGAGCAATGGGCTCAACTACTTTTTAAACCGAGCATTTGACTCGGTAGGGTAATCTTCCCACTACTCCTGGTTTTCAAGGAGGTAGGATAAGCACTGAGGGATCACAATATTGAGAGTCCTGAAGAAAGCCAGGGTAGTATATTTTGCCAGCTGAAACATGTTGACGCTTTTGCAGAGTGGAGGGGTTGGTGCCTCATTATAAGCTCCCCAACCAAGCATCCACATTTCCTTCATTTTAAACCTGGACAGGGTGCCCGATATTAAAATTGTTAATGGGACTCCCTCATACCAGTTTTATATTACCCTTTTTTCTGCACACCCTTTCTCACTTGTGATCCTACACTATATGTTGTATTGTCTTCCCCCTCCCTATTGCTCCACCTCCAGCGTTGGCTTGCGCGGAGGTGAGTTAGCAGCCCTATGATGAAGCATGACACAGCTTGCTGTGTGTGAGGGCAGTTTTATAAACCAGATGTATTTTCCCCTACACTTTCTCACTACCACAAAGTTTTATTTTCCCTCTTCTCTGGTGTGATTAAGGTATTGAGTGGGAGGTCGAAGAGAAACGTTTATCCTCTCACCCCACAACTTCTGTGTGATTTTGAGAAACATCAGTCTCATATCAGTAGCAGTGGCAAAGCTAAGTAAGCATGCACTGGATGAAGTTCCCTGAAGGACATGACTCAGCACTACCACAAAATTTTATTTTCCCTCTTTTCTGGTATGATTACTGATTACTGATGTTTCTCAACCACAACCTCCGTGCTCAGTCTGAAATCGTGAGTCAGTTTCCATCGTTGTTTTATTACCTAGGAAGACTCAAGAAAATGAAAGTACAACTTCATATTAATAAGGACATTTGCCCTGATGATCAGCGGCATCACAGAGTTGCTTTTCACTTACAGGAAGCTGTTGAGAAAGTGCTAGAAACATTGGTAAAGCATGACATCATTGAATGCTCCACCATTCCTATGCCAAGGGTCTCGCCCATAGTTGTGATGCCAAAAAAGGACAGTGGAGGTGCAGTGCGCATTTGTGTGTTGATATGCTCCAGGCCAACAAAGCAATCAAGAGAGAAAGACATGTTGTTTCCCACACACCGGAAATGATCATGCAACTGAATGGAGCCAAGGTCTTCTTCCACCTTGACCGGAACAAAGGATACCATCAACTTGAGCTGGAAGAGAACTGTAGGTACTTTACTACTAGTTTTGGAGTGTCGTCGGCTGCGGAGATATTTCAGGATGTTATTCGCCGAGTAATTCAACCTGTTACACATGCTTTCAATTAAAGTGATGACATACTGATATTTGGAACAGCACAAAAGGAGCATGACAAGGCTCTTACACAAATATGCCAGTTACTTGCTGATGCAGGTCTCACTCTGAGTGTAGCAAAGGTTGGGTTTCACAAAACCACACTCAAATTCTTTGGGCACATATGGGGGAATGACTCCTGATCCGAATAAAGTGCAAGCCTTGTCAGCCACTTGCCCCCCACGATACATAATCATGCTGTGATCCTTCCTAGTCATGGCCAGTTATTGCTCAAGATACACTTGTGACTTTGCTACGGTGAGTGCCCCATTTGAGACTTGACAAAGCAAAAATGTATCATTCCAGAGGTCTCTTGAATGCGACCAAAGTTTCAAAGAAATAAAATATACGATTGGGAATGCATATGAAATGGCCTATATTGACCCCAAGTTACAGACTGAGATCACAGTAGATGCAAGCCCGGTGGGGCAGGGGACGATCCTTGCTCAACACAATGGCCATTCGCACGCTCAGAGACATATTGTGGCATATGCCAGTAGAAGCTTGTCTGAATCAGAACGTGCCTATTCTCAGCCGGAGGATAGTCTGGCTGTAGTGTGGGCCTGTTAACATTTTCATGTGTTTCTATATGGAAAAGTTTCAATTTCATCACATACCACCAGGCTCACTATCTTTGGAAACTGCAAGATAAGATGTCCCCTTGCATCAAAAGGTGTGGGTTGCGGCTGCAAGATTACGACTATATGATTGTACACAAGCCAGGAAAAGATCAATACCCTGCAGAGTACTTTTCAAGAGTGCTGCTACACCGTCACAGTTCAACATCCAAAGCAGCTGAAGAGTATCTTAACATCATAGTGAGGTCCAGCATGCCAGCAGCTCTATCCATTGAGCAGATTATTGCTGCCACCAACTCAGATTATTTCTGCCACCAACGCAGATAAAGACATGCTCATACTCAAAGACATCATTACAACGCAATTGTGGAAGAAAAGTATTCAACCCTTTGCAGATGAATTTGACTTCCAAAAATAAAAAAATGCACAGGATGAGCTATCCATCACCCAAGAGGGTATAATTTTGAGAGGCTTGAGAATCGTCACACCTGAGAGCCTGAGACAGCAAGTCATTGAGCTGGCCAATGAAGGACATCGTGGCATTGTAGCCACCAAAAGAGCCTTAAGCGATCAAGTGTGGTTCCTTTGCTTAGATAAATGAGTTGAGAAAGAGCTGAAAGTATGCCACCTTTGCAACTGTCTATCCCCCAAAGTGACGCAGCATCTATTTACAATGTGTGACCTTCGTGCTTGCCTGGGAGAGGGTTGAGATTCCTTTAGGAAATGGACATCTTCTCATGGTAGTCTTTGGCGAACATTCACGTTTTCCTTTGGTGGAAGACTTATTTACAATCCATGACAGTCATCAGCTGCTTGATGACATCTTTGCAGCATTGGGCAATTTGATAATGGCCTGCCTTTCAATAGTAAACACATTAAGGAGTTTCTGGTTTGCCTCATTGTCAAGCATCAAAAGAGTACACCTCTCTAGCTCCAAGTCAATGTTTTGTTTTTAAAGAATGTATTTATTTTATCAGATCATGCAGTACATTATAAACTATATACAATTAACACATTCAAACAGTTGAGCCATCATCCCAGACATGCCCTCAAACAGCAGTAATTCCATACAAAGGGACCAGTGTTTGCAGACCATTAAAGTAGGAATAATGGTTTATTAATCCTTCTCCCCTAAATATGTGCACCACTCCCCATTGCCGCCAGTATATCCTTAACCCTCAGATTCCTCCCTATCATCTGCAGAGACCTCCTCGACCTCCTCAAACCTTGTAAGGTTCCCCTTCCATGTTTGTTAATCTTCCTCTGTGTGGTCATCCCTCCTACACTGACTGAGCTGCATCTTTTTGGCTACCGCCCATTCCGTAACATCTTTGATCCATCCCTGTTCCTTGGTCCCTAAAGGACTAATCCATGAAATGGCAACCCGCCGTTTTGCTAGCAGCAGGGCCAGTTGCATACTTTTCCATTCCATTTTCCTACCCTTACGTTTCCTGACAGTTCCCAATAGACATATGGCAGGGTCCAATTCTACTGCTACACCCTCAATGCACACCAATCTCTGGACCACTAAGTCCCAATATGCATGCACTGGGGGACAGTGCCAGTCTAGGTGAAGGAAGGTTGCGGGTCTGCCCTGACACCAGTGGCATCTGTCTGTTTTGGCGGGGTCTATTCTATGTAAGAACACCGGCGTGATATATGTGTGGTGTATGTAATTAAAATGTACTAGCTTGAACCGCGCATTGCACATCCCCTGCTCGACTAATGCAAAAATACCTTTCCAATGTGCACCTTCTAGTGGTGTACCCAGTTCTTCTTCCCAAGCTGCTTTGACCAAAATGTGGTCCTATGCTTATCTATAATCATGGCTCTATGTAAGTGGGAAACTAAGTGTCTACCTCTGCCAAATTCCAGTAGCATCCTAAACAGTTCAGAGGAAGTCCGCACCTCCGGGTATGTTTGGCAGACACTCGCACTATCGCCACAATACTTGCGTACAATAAGAACTGGCCCAGCCCCTACTAAAGGTCTCCTGTGCCGCTTCAAATTTAATGAACGTCTCATTGAGGTAAAGGTCACCTGGTGTCAAACACCTCCCATTTCTACAGGCACTGGCTTCAATTGTGGCAATCAACAGGTGGAACGCTGGGAGGTCCCAGAAAATAAACTTTTGTGTGAAGGGAGCACATCTGAGCATCACCTTCACTGCACGCTCCCACAGTGATGGTGTGTGTTTGATTATATATGGCACCGCATAGTCACCTCTCTCACCCGCCTGAAGCTACTGCGGCAGTGTCCACACACGTGAGTTGTACATGAGTAAATCCTTTCCCTAGTTGTCCCCATCGGACATTCAGTGTGCTGCATTTTGCAGCTGAGATGCTAGATAGTACATTTCCATTTTGGGTAGTGCTAATCCCCCATCCTCCAAAGGTAGGTGAAGAGTCTCTTGGGTCACTCTGCTCCAACCTCCCGCCCACACTTATGTTGTTAATAAGGAGTGTAGACGCTTAAAGACTGTCCTAGGGAAGTGTGTCTAAAGAGTGCTGTAGAGTATATAGGTAGCGTTTCAAGAACACCATCTTCACCACTGCCACACGTTCCATAAGGGAAAGGGGGAGCATGTTCCAGAATGGCACCAACTTAGTTAGGCCCTCTGTCACACGAGCAATATTGTATTGGTTCCGCTTCTGGACCGTATGGGCTACCATTATTCCCAAATAGCGGAAGTGGTCAGTTTCCCAATACAATGGCAAATCTGGCAATGTGGTGGGGTCCTGTGCTGCTAGACGGCCTAGAGAAAATATCAAATAATTATTGGTAGTAATACGCAATCCTAAAATGTCCCCAAAGGTGTTAAAATGCTCCAGAAGCGATTTCCTCAGAGCCGTCAGGTAGAAAAGTGTGTCATCCACAAGATTTGATGATCCATGCCTCCCACTATGATTCCCCACCTTTTCATTTCCTTTCGGAGTCTCAGGACCAGAAGTTCCAACGCCATTGCAAACAACAGGGGTATCAGTGGGCACCCCTGTCGTGTGCTCCTCCTAACCTTCAGAGGGACGGAATAACGTCTATCCAACCTTACCCTGGCCATGGGTTCTGTGTATAGCAAACTCACTGAGTTTCTAAATCGAGAGCCAAACCCCATTGAGTCCAGGACTGCCAGCTCATAGTGCTAAACGCCTTGGCAATATCAATGAATAACTCTCCCTCCCTGTCCTCCACTCCATGCATCAGATGCAATAACCGCCGGGTATTCATGGCAGTGCTCTGCCCTTGTATGAACTCACACTGGTCCGGGTAGACCAGACTGACAAGTTCCGGTCTCAATCGCAAAGTGAGAACTTTACACAGGATCGTTATGTCTATATTTATCATCATGATTGGATGATAGGAGGACGGGTCAGATGCCACAGAACCGGGTTTCAAGAGCATTGCAAAGGTACCTTCACGCAAAGGTCCCTACACACCAAGCCGGACATCTTCTCGACCCTATTTGCTCCAATTTCCCCATCCTAGAGGTAGAGACTTGTCCGGTGACCTGGTCAGATCACTTTATAACCTTCTTTTCTTGGGAGGTAGCCAGGTCTGAACCCGTTGCCCCCAAAAGTCAAATTTCTTTGGGTGGTAAAATTGATCCCACAGCACTCAACTTAGCCTTGGCAGCCTCTAAGCCTGTTCTTGTCGGTGAGCTTAATACCCAGGCGGCAGACTTTGCTACTTGGGTTTCGACGGCAGTGGCCAAGGTGATCTCCCCCTGGCCGACCAGGCCTTCGAGAAATTCTCCTTCTAAACCGTGGTTCAACACCCTTTTACAAAGCCTGAAACATGATTGCAAGGTTTTAGAACGGGCATGGCGAAAAGGTGGTTACTGTCTGGAGGATAAAATGAAGCTCAGGGACAAACAGAAGGCATATTACGCTGCCATCAAACAGGCTAAAAGTCTCTTTTATTCCAGCCGTATAGCAGCTGCTAATAATAATGCCAGGGAATTATATTCTATTGTTCAGAATTTCATGGCCCCTGTGGCGCTCTCTAGTGCTCTACCGTCTTCCTCAGCTTGGTGCGACACTCTGTCCCGAGCCTTTAGGGACAAGATCATAGGCATTAAAGCATCCTTTGTTTCTCAGGCGACCAAGGTATCAGATGCTTTTGCCGGCCCTGCAGAAGGCACTGTACATGTTTTCTCTGACTTTCAGTTGATTGTCCCTGATGAATGTCAAAAAATCTTAAAGGCCTTAAAATCTGGATCCCCATCCGATCCATGCCCGGCTAGAACACTAGCATTAGTCTCGGAGACCATCTACAAAGAGGTCACCTCCATCATTAACCTTTCCCTAAAGGAAGCGGTTGTTCCCCGTTCCTGGAAGGAAGCCATAATTCGACCTCTCCTTAAAAAACAAACGCTGGATCCCCTTTGCCCTGGGAATTACCGGCCCATCTCTTTGCTTCCTGCTTTAGCAAAAATTTGCGAAAAGGTGGTTAATAAACAATTGACCGACTTTGTGGAAAGTGAGTCAATTCTTCACCCAGCTCAGTCGGGCTTCAGATCAGGACACAGCACGGAAACTGTCCTGGTCGAGGTGGCCGAGGCCATTCGTGACTGTCTGGATGCGGGCGGGAGGGCTGCACTTATCCTGCTTGACCTCTCGGCCGCATTTGACACGGTCCCCCATCCACTGCTCCTTGCTCGCCTGGCAAGGGTCGGGATTGTTGGGGCAGTGTGGGAATGGCTTCGCTCATTTCTGGAAGCCCGGACTGAGCAGATTTCCATACCACCGTTTTCATCTACTCAACAGCGGGTCACTACGGGAGTCCCGCAGGGGTCTGCCCTTAGCCCCCTCCTGTTTAATATTTATATGACCCCATTAATTTATCTAGCGGAAGGGTTGGGAGCTAAGGTAATGGCTTACGCTGACGATACCCAGCTACTTTTCACTTGGAAGACAGATACTGTCCCGGTATCCCAAGCCCAAACCTGCTTGGCCACAGTATTTCACTGGATGGCGGAGGCAAAGCTCAAATGTAATGAAGGAAAATCGGAGGTTCTTATCTTTGGCAAGTTTCCCTCTAATTTCAAAGAGCAACTCTGGCCTCCAGAATACCCTTGTCCAACCTCATCTGAGAAATCAGCTAAGAATCTAGGGGTTTGGTTTGATGAGCGCCTATCGTTTGAGTCACACATCATGAAGGTGGCAGGTGGCTGTTTTGGTCTACTTAAATCTTTCAGATGTTTCTTTCCCCTACTCCCTATTTCTGCCAGACAAACACTTATATGTGCACTGATTTTCTCTCGCCTGGACTATGCTAATGCCCTCTTTTCAGGTATTCCGGCATATTTACTAAAAAAACTTCAGATAGTCCAAAACACTGCTGCCAGATTGTTATCTGGACTATCTTCCAGGGACAGTGTACAGAGCCAGCTTCGATCATTTCACTGGCTACCTGTAGCAGTTAGAGTGAAATTTAAGCTACTGACCCTTGCCTTCCGCGCTCTGCATGGTAATGGGCCTCTGTATCTGCAAAAGCGGATTAAATTCTATGTACCGGGGCGGGCTTTGCGCTCCGCGTCTCTTTATTTGGCCCTTGTCCCTCGCTTTCAGCGACAGAGGATTGGCGGTAGCTCCTTTACTGTGAAGGCAACCATGGTTTGGAATTCTCTTCCACTCAGTCTTTGCTCCATCCAGGATTTGGGTACGTTTTAAAAAAAGCTGAAAACCTTTCTGTTTGTTTAAGGATGCTCCTTCTGATCTTGCCTATGTAATTAATACAGATTTCTTGGCACTTGCTTGAGTTCAATCTCCTACCCCCATAGATTCGCGCCGGGACACTCCAGAGTATCTGTGCGCGCTATAAATGCATATATAACATATAACATAACATAACATTGATGTCGGGAGTACTTTCTTAGCTAGTGCTTCTATATAAACCTCGAGCAGATGGGGAGCCACCGCTGTACTATAGGCGTGATAAAATGTGTCTGTGAAGCCATAATTTCCTGGCATTTTCCCTGTTGGAAGAGACTTTATGGCTGCCTGAACCTCCTCTAAGGTGAGTTCAGAGATCAGTACCTGCTCTGCCACTTTACCTAGCTGTGGGATCTGTATCCCTGTCAAATAGTCCAAGAGTCGATCATGGTCTGGGTCCTCTGGGCTGGTGTACTCCCACTCCAAGTGCTCCAGAAACACCTCCAGTATATCATTATGGGTTTGCACCTCACCTCCCCAGGGATCTGCTAGGTGAAATACAGGGGAATGGGACAGCTCACTGTGAAGGATCCAGGCCAAGAGTTTTCCAGATCTATTTCCCTCCAGATGAAGCAGTTGTTGATACAATTTCAATGTGTAATGCTTTAGCCTGTCACTAGTTTCTGTCAGCTACCACAACAGCTCTGTTTCACTTTCCTGTCCACACTCCTCTCCACCTGACCGACTCTTTATGAAGGAGTTCTGCCAGTAGTGTACGCACATCTACTCTTCAGCACCACTTTTAGCGTCTCCCATTCTGTCAGTCGACTCTGAGTAGTTGTCCATTTCGTGTCAGTATAGCCTCCGCTCGGCTATTGTTTCCTTTCCCTACCATCTGGACCTGCGGTATCTAAGAAGGGAATCTCCATCAGTGGTGGTATCAGGGGCTTCCCCTCCATTGGAATCGACATGCAACAGGTGCATGAAGCCCTACTTCCTGTAACCTAGTGACTGTCTGTTGCATTACCAATATTCGATCCAACCTGCTAAAGGTACCATGTGTGGCGGAGCGACAGGTATATTCCTGTTGCCCAGGGTGAGTGTCCCTCCAGACATCTCGGAACCCCAGTTGAGACATACCTTTGACCAATCTGGTTGTCATTCAAGGTCTAGTGTCCCGTCGTTTGATCCAAATCCCCATGTACCACACAATTAAAATTGCCCACCCTTCAGTGTAGGGTAAAATGAGTCATCATCAGTATTGGGACCATATGAGTTAGTGGCCACCATTTCCTGGTCATCTGATGTACCCTTAACCAGTATGTATCGACCTTCAGCATCTGCCTCAATGTAGGTTAATGCGAACGGCACCCCGGGAGCGATCCACACTAGCACCCCCCAAGAGAATGACAAGTAAGTAGTGTAATATGTCTGCCCCCTCCATTTTTTGCAAGCTTGTAGCACCGGGGTTAAGTGGGTCTCCTGGGTCTCCCAAGCTATAGTAGCCCCATGACATTTGAGACGTGATAGCACTTGTTGGCGTTTGTTACAAGAGCCAAGCCCTCTCACAATCCAGGGGAGAAGTTTATAGTTAGTATTGACAGTCAATGTATTGTAAGTTCTGATGTCCAGTTTGCTGAGATGCCCACACTCTAAGATGGCTACAACACCCTTGTACAAACCTGAAAACCTTTCTCATATAGAACTTGAGAAACAAACTGCCCATGCCCCACCCTCACATGGGCAACCACAGTACCAACATTTGACTACAGGAGCCCACCCACAGTCATGTCAGGATGAACACAACACCGCAGTTGGTGCAACTGGGACCTACTAACTGAAGCAAAGAACCAACCACTCTCCCAGTCAGGCACCCCTACCATCATCCCAATATTTAAAACCTCAATCCAAAGACACCCATGTGTAGTGCAATGGACAGAACCACGATCCAGAATACCCCTACCGCAAGTACAGCTTGTAACTACAGTACTAGAGTGAAGTTTCAGCAGTGAAAATAAGACATACCAAATATTTTCATGAAACACACATTTCACACTGGAATAGGCCTCCAACTGCTCAAACAATAAATGACCTCTTAATGGTGCTTAAACAGGTCCTCTCAACCCTCCCCATTCCCACCCTCCATAATAGCTGTGTCCGGAATCATCTCAGATGTTGGGTTCGGAGCCCTCGATAAAGTATCCACCTATGACGCTCACTAAAGTGACATTCCATTGCCCTCAGAGGATGCCGGAAGTGTATATGTATTCTGTCAGAGCCAAGGGAGACAAATCCGGATTGTCAATGCCGGTGTGGGTCCCTGCAGGGGTGGCACGGGGGTGTATTGCCCATTTCCAGCAATGGTTAGTATCGCCAGTTGAGGTAGTAGCAGCATCCCTAACCTCAAGCCACTCCCAAACATCTTCAGGTCAGTCAAAAAAGTGGGATTCATCATTGTGTAGGACTTCACTTAGCTGGATGCAATAGCATAACTCAAGCCCATTGCTCACAGTTTCTGCTTGGCGTTCATGAGGGCTTGCGCTGTTCCTGAACCAGTTGTGTGTAGTCCAGAAAGATAGCTATGTTACAGTTCTCAACTCGAAGGACTTCTTGTTTCCAAGGTGCTCTCATGACGCAATCTCTTTCCCGATGATTGAGTACCTTAGCAATGATGGCCCGGGGGCATCCAGGACACGGTGGCGGGACTAAGGCCGTGTGTGCCTATTCAATTGCAAAGATGTCAGAAAGACCCTGTGGTTTCAGGGATGATCTAATACAGTCCTCCAAGAAACGCTCAGTAGACAAGCCCTCTTCTTTCTCAGAAAAACCCAACCCCTGAATGTTGCTGCGTTGAGGGCGACCCTCTGTGTCCTCCGCTCTCCTTCCCAGTTCTGTAATCATGGTAGTCATTTTGTCTATCTGACGCTTCAAGGTCGCCACCTCCCCCTGCAGGGTCCCGATGCTAGTTTCATCATTGGTGACCTTGTCGGAGACTTTTGGAAAATCAGCTCTAAGCAAATTAACATATATCAACACTGCGTCTATTTGATGTTCCAGTGCCATACATGATCCCTGGATAGCCGTCAGTGGGTGTGCCCTCGAGGGCTCTGAAATGCTCTCCCCCAAGTCCCCTGTGTCCGCAGCACCTGACTGCCTTGTTAACTTGTGGGTAGGCTGTCATGGGGTGGTATACTGCGTAATAGCGTTCATCGCCTGTGTTTGTGCTGATTTGCCTTTACCCATAATGGTTGTCGCAATGGTGTTCACACCTCACAATGCACATCTGATTTTCATTGCTAGAGAACACTCACAAGCCCAGAGGGGGGACAGCCCTCGACCATGCACCTCTTTGTCTTATTGAACACACCAAAGGAGTGGGGCCCAGGGCAACAATGACAATGGGTTGGTGGCTAGCTGTAAAACATGGTCTGAGGTGCTAGTCCGTACACCTCCACGTCCATACGCCGTATCTTCCATGTTACCCACCAGCTAAGTGAGCACTGCAGTACTAACCATCTTCCCACAAGTCCAAAGGGCCCAAATGGTGACAACCCTCAAAGAGGCAGGGGTAATATTGCAATCCTCAAGGCACACCCCGATAGGGGGCTGCAGCAACCCGGGCCCGCAGTCGGCGGACAGCAAGGATCAGGAGAGCCAGAGTATCCCAAACACTTCAGGTGCCCAAGTTTCAATGCACAGCGATCCCCTGAGTAATTAATATCAGGCAGCCAGCACCACGTTAGAGTCCCTTGTACCAGTCTCACCATGCTGTTGGGAAGGAGATTCCATTTCCCATAATCACTGATTATATGTGGTCCGCCGTTAGCAAGACCAGGACTTCACTTACAGTCTGTGCCCTATGTATGCACTGTGGCATCTTTAAACTGTAAGGTGCCCAGCTTCCAGGTGGGGGTTCATTGGGGCAATCATGGTGCCCCCAAATTCAGGGCCTTGTGTTGTGTCTGAGAGATCAAGGGGCCACTGGAACCACAGGGTGAGTTGTTATGAGTTGTTATGAGGTGGCGCACGACGCATTCCGCAGGGGAGGAGGTGAGCTGACGCCAGCCTCAAGTCCTCCAAGCCCGATGTCTGGCCCCTGGTCCATGCAGTTCCTCTCAGCAGCCCAGGGACCCTGACACGCCTCGGTAGCATTGTTGGGGCAAGCACACTCACTGGTCCTAAGGCAGTGTCACACCCAAGGGGACCCTCCAGGAAGGACTGTCTCCCTCGCAAGCGCAACCCTCGGTCTCCAAGGCTGCTTGTCAATGGGTGGGAGCCTTTCCCACCCCATCTCTGGTCCTGTCACTGCTCGAGTGCTCCGCTGCACTCAACAAGTTCCCTTGGCTTCTGGCAGCAACGCAGGTCCTCATAGCCACCCCAGGGTGGGGATCAGACACCTCTGGAAAGGTCTCTTCCAGCCGCACAAGCCCGGCCGGGGTCCGAAATGGCTTAGACTCCTTTCCCCAGTCCCAGGTAGGCACCTTCCGCTCCTCACCTCTCGGGCAGCTGAGAGACCGCAGTACCAACTAGGCCACAGTCAGAGAATATCCCGGATTCACCTCAATTGTCCGGAAACTTGGGCTAGGACCAACTTGAGTGGTATTTGCTGCAATTATATAATTGTGAATTATGCTACTTTTGGCAGGATTATGCAGGATACAGGGGAGAAAGTCTCCAGGCTGGGCGAGAGTTCGGGAGCTCACGTCCTGTTGGCCATGTTGTCCATCAATGGTGTTGCTGAAAGATTCATGGACACCCTAGAGAGGGTAATTCAACAAGCATCGATGGAAGGAATCAATGTAAACCAAGCCTTGTATCAAGCCCTTAGTGCCTATCAATTAACTCCTCATTCTACAGGTGGTGAGAGCCCTGCCACCTTGCTATTTGGGAGAGCCATCGGAACCAAACTACCGCAATGGACATCGGACCAATTGATGAATGCAGATAAGGTTCTTGTCACAGACACTTCTTGAAAGTGCAAAATGAAAACACATGCCGATCAGCGCCGATGCGTCAAGGAAACAATCTTCGACAAATGGGACTGGGTACTGGTTAAACAGAAACGGAAGCGGAAAATGGATACTCAGTTTGCCGTCGACCCTTTGAAGGTTGTGACGTTCAGAGGGCACACAGTGACAGCGCATCGTTCTGGAATGTCCATCACACGGGACTCATCACATTTTTAACACTTACCTAGATGTTCGTCAGCTCCTGAAGTCATGAGTGAGGCTGCACTCCCCTGAATGTCCAGATCAAGCATCTGAGCCTATGTCACCGATGCATAAGTGCATCTCAACTACCTCTTATTTCCCGATCTGCTAGACCTGTGCGAGCGCCTCAACGAGTCATTGAGAAAGTATGATGTCAATGTTGTCAGAACTTTTTATTTAACAAAGGGGGAGATGTTGTGTTTTGAGACTTTACACACTATGCCCCATGCGGTTCTGCGCAGACTCTAAACAGGAATTATGTAACCTGCGTTAAGGTTTGGATATGAAAGTCATGATGCAATGCGTGCAGTGTGTGATCGTCTGTGTGGCGTGTTCATTTCATGCTCCAGGGCTGGGGAAGGCAATACTCATCTGTGCCTGTGTCTGCTTTTACATGTAAACATGTTTGTCTGCAAGTGCATATGTGCATGTGTGCATGCATGTGTGTGTGTGTGCAATTGTGTGTCTGTTACCACATGTCTGTGTGTTTGTATGCGCTTGGACAAGTATCTATGTGTCCGGGTGTGGAGCAATAGTGGCAATTCTTGGCTCTGGTGTAATGCTGATAATCACTGGCAATATGCCAGTTCTGATACAATGGTGGTAATATCTGGCAACATGCTAGCCCTGGAATAATTGTGATATTCCATGGTAAAAGACTGGTTATGGCACAGTGGTAGTAAACTCTGGCAACATGCTGGCCCTGACACATTGGTGATAATTCCTGGTAAATTGCCGACCCTGGCACAGTGGCAGTAATCCCTGACAACATACTGACCCTGGCACAATAATGGCAATACCTGGCAGCATTCTGGTCCCGGTGCAATAGTGGTAAAATACTGGTCCTGGCTCACCGGTGATAATCCATGGCACCATGCTGGCCCTGACACAAGAGCTACCACTGGATCAATGGTGGTAATCCCTGGCAATATGCTGGACCTCTGACATTGGTGGTAATTCATAGTAACATTTGGTACTGGCTCTGTTTTGGCAATCCATGGCAACATATAGCCTTTAGCGCAATGGTGGTAATCCCTAGAACTTGCTGGCCCAGGCTCAATGATGGTCATTTCTGGCAACACACTGGTCCTATCACAGTGGTGGTCATTCCTGGCAACATGCTGTCTCTGGCACAATGGTGGTAATCCCCAACAGCATGTTTACCGTGCACAATGATACTAATCAATGGCATATTATGGGAAGCCATGGTTTGATGATGCCAAGGCACACATGTAATCATTTTTAATACAGGAAAACACGTTCAGGCAGGCTCTGAGGAGCGAAAAACCAGTGGAAGGGAACATATGTAATGGGTAAGTGATTATATATGCCTAGTTAACCTGTTCAAAAGCCAAGAAAAATGTGTTTGCCATTGCCACGTTGTGGGGCAAGGGTCAGACAAAGTGAAACCTTTTGCATATACGGGGAAGTGTTTTGGTGGTGGGGGCCTTCTTGCACCACAGGCCTGTGTGGCTTTGTGTTACACCCCTGCCAAGGCATGGAAAAATAATGCAACACGAAGATACCTGTCTGCAGT
Source organism: Triturus cristatus (assembly GCF_964204655.1). Lineage (NCBI taxonomy): Eukaryota > Metazoa > Chordata > Amphibia > Caudata > Salamandridae > Triturus > Triturus cristatus. The sequence goes on along the minus strand of NC_140589.1, from coordinate 1,776,990,892 downwards.
GACATCTGGGGCACATTTATGCTCATCACAGTGGTGCATCTACTCGTTAACCAGAGGGGTAGGAGTTCATGCACTCTGATTGTGTCTCTGGGATGGTGAGAGATGGTGGTGTTAAGAGGGGGTAAAACACTCAGAATTCTATGTCTTTCTCTAAACAGAAAACAAGATCGAATGCCACTGCAATTACAGGGGTGACCCCTACCCTGTGCATCCATCTGAAGCCTCCTGTTTGCTGCTGAGGGTTTAAGGGAAAGGCAAGGAGTGGGCACTTCAGAATTAAAGAGTCATTTTACAGAAATGTTTACTTTCTGTTCCTGCCACTTCTTTCTTGACCCCTGGGACCAGGTGCAGCAAGAGCGGTATCAGTGGTACCAAAGAGCATCCCAGGGCTAGAAATTGCCACCTCCTGGCTGATTTGTATACTTCCCTTAACCTTTCTGTGGCATTTGTGAGAACCACAAAGAATGTCATTTTATACATTTAAGTAGCATCAAGATGTGCCTTAACATTTCTAAATATGTAACTTGCATGAAATATGTAATATGTAACTAGGCAACTTTCGCCATGAGTAACCGTGGTAGCTACTCGTCTTGTCACCTACTACCTTGGTACTCTAAATTTCTCATGTATTGTTCTTTCACTCTATTGTAAAGCACTCTGACACCTCTGGGTAATGTCAGCACTAAATAAAAACGCATATAGAAATCAATACGTTATTTAACCACTCCACATCATTAATGGCCTTCTTGAAGTAGTCACTTTAACATGAGGGGTTTTGGCAGAAAACACAAGTTAAAAGTACTCTCACAACTTTTTGCCAGAGAACATAAGAACCCGATCAGACCATAAAGCTGTGACCTGTTTTTTTACTTCACTTGCACAATTCTACGTCATTGCACTTGTAGTCAATCCATGAGAACGCAGCTCTTTGCACAGCTATGTTCTGTATTTTTACAGCTATCTTCCCTTTACATGTTTCTAACACTATAATTTTTCTTGTGAGTCAATAGTAACTAGTGAACAGTGCAGTTAGTCTTACTTTTGAGCAACACCAGTATTTGAAAACCAGATATTGCCAGGTAGTGAACTTCTGGATCTGTTTCTGCTTTTGTAAAAAAATTGATTCTCTTCTAGATTTTCTACTCCATCAAAAACCTCTCTCAGACTTTGCGTCCGAGAAGTGAAATAAAATCCATAGAACGTGCTATCGACCAGATAGCAAAGGCACCACTGTTAAATGGAATTATGCACAGAAAAAATTGCAATTAAATTTCCAGCGATCCCTGGATCCGGGTCTCTTTGCGGTACGCTATGATTCCAGTTGATGCGCTCCCCGCACTTATCACTAATGAGCGCAGTCCGACCTCACAAGACCTCCACTTGCCTTCGCTTCCTAATCCATTTACTGCTTCATCTTGGTTTTTGTGATTAGATTCAATTATATTTTTTCTGTAGACCCATCACCACCAATCAGTGAAGCCAGCCCACTTATCTCCTTCAGAGCACCGTGTGCTTGCAGTGTGCGCGCCGCGCTTTAGGAGCCGTGTACTGTAGCACGCCCCCGCTCTTTCACTGCTCAATGATTGGTGTCTGTGTTCCTGGAATGAAGCTTCCTTTGAGAAGAAGAGGATGAAATGTTGACAGCCTTCAGCGTTTGTCTATTCTGCATGCAAATGTTTAGCTGCCCTTGACTCATTCATTCAAATGACAATTGCAACAATTAGTAATTAAAGTTGCTTATGGTGTACTGAAGTAGGGTACCTGCAGCATGCTAACTGCATCAATCGTGGACGTAAATTGCTATTTGGTACATGTGAAGGACTCTTTGAAGTTTTCAGTAGCTAATCTAGTGATTCATCATAGAAGATAGTGAATTAACTAGGATGCACTACAAATTAAGTACAAAACCCATACGTTCTGTTTATCAGCAAACCAATATAAGATGGTCACAGTGATGAAACTCAGGTCTCAAACTATCAAGGGTTAGGCTTTGTTTAGATTTAAGAGAGTGTTTTGGAGCCTGATTTATGGAGATTTTGTTCTGGCTTAAGTGTGTTTTAAAATTATTGAGTTAATTTACAAAGGTTTTTCTAGATTAACTCAGTTTTAAGGTGGTCTTCTCTGATTTCTGACAAGTTTAAGACGGTTTTAATCCATGGAGAAATATTTATAACTCAGGCCCACATTTCCAGACTTAATAGCTCCTTGCTCTGCGATGTAGTGTTTAATGGTCAGTACAAGTCTGACATGCCGTAGCTTACCTTATATACGACCCATAATAAAAAACCTTTTTACATAATAGGGCCTGTATATATGTATATAGCCACTCTTTAGGTATAGTTAGGGTTACCAGAGAAAGTAATTTCTCTGATTTTCGCCCCTTAACAATTTTGCACCTATTTGACCAATGTACGCAAAACTTTCCAGACCTATTGCACCAGGTACATTGGCAGAGGATGGAAATCTTTGCAGCGTTTGGTCAAGGGAGTGCAAGAAAAAAAGGGGTGGGGGGGCAAAACAGGGTATTGACCCCAATGCATTTTACATAGAAATTTTAAATTCGACGTAGCGGCCAAATAGCTCCACGGATTGTAATGAAATTTCACAGCAATGTACATTTGACTATGTAGATGATCCTTTTTGCTATTGCAAGTGGTGTTATGAAGTTATAAGGGTCAAAAACTTAACTGATATCTGTGTAGCACAATACTACTAAAAGTAGCAAGGAGCCCAAAAAATAAACTAGACTGCTTATGTGAAGTTTCAGATGTACTACGTGAAAATATGATAGACCCATTTATGATCACATGCTAATAGAAACCAATAAACAAATACATAACAAATACAATGCATCTTACTCTACGCAAGTTTTCTTTGCATGCTCTCTGTCTCACGAAACAAAGCTGTGCCCAACAGCGAAACAAAAAAAACATGTTTCTTATGCACTCCCGTGCACCAACATAGAAAAATGACCTATGGAGTTAGCTTCACAAACTACTGTACAGAGTACATATTAATTGGCTGCTAGGAAAAAATAAAATAATCTAAATTCTTATAACAAAAATGATTGGCTTTCATTCACTCTGGGTTTCATATATAGCACAATCCTACTATTAGTAACAAGGAAGCCCAAAAAATAAACTACACTGCACATGTAAAGTTTCAGAATTACTACATGAACAACTAAAATGCATGTTTATGGTCACATGATTATGTAAACCAAGACACAAATACAATAGATGAAAAGAAATAAATCACATTAAATCTGATTGCCACTCTGTAATTATAGTTAGGATTCCCAGAGGTAGAAATTCCTCTGAGTTTGCTCACTAATAACTTTCTAATAATTTGATGAATCACCGTAAAACTTTACAGACCTATGCCATTTTCTATATTTAGTGATGATGTACATTTTTGAGGTGAATTGTTAAGTGAGTGCAAAGATAAAACGGGGGAGGGGGTCAAAACTTGTTTTTCCACCAAGGTATTTCCCATTGAATATTGTATTTGATGTAGTGCAAAAACAGCGGAACAGATTTACATTTAATTTGGTAGGATTATATGTAATGGAGCGCAGATGATTGATTTTGCATACTGCATGTAAGCAGGGTGTGTATTTTTTAAGTTATGAGGCATTTAAACTTAGTGATATCTGTGACTGTGGTACTTTCGTGGAATTTAGCGAAATCTCGTGAAACTACAGTGGTACATGCCGATGACAGGTCATTATCTGATTGGCTAATGACTGCCTTTACAAAGGTTTAAGGCAGTCATTTTTTTTAAGGCCCCTTTGGCAGTGTTCTGGCTTAGGGCCTTAGATATAGGTAAGTATTAGGTTATTTATTTCCCCCTACCTATTACCACTTTAGTAAAGGTAGGGAAGAATAACTATTAGTTTCTATATATTTAAAAAAAATGTTACTGTGTACCACAGTACTACCTAGGGTGTACCGCAGTACTTAAAAAGATTTAAAAAAAATATATCTTAAAAAATTGAAAAACACTTTAATACGCTATATTGCACAAATTTAGTGTGGTACAGAGTGTTCACAATTTTTTACATAGTTAATTCTGTCAAAAAGAGTATGGAGTACAGAGGAAATACCTAAAATATTTCCTAAAGAAAACAGTACTTACGAGGTACTAGTGCAGTACTCCATAAACGTATTCAAATATGTAAAAAATATATATAAATAAATCTCCCTACCAATAACCACTTTAAAAAAAGTGGTAATAGGTAGGGAACTACAATACAAACTAATACTTACCTATATTGGAGGCCCTAACACAGATCCCAGCCAAAGTGTAGTAAAAACAATATGTCTGTCTTTAGAAACGGTCATTACCCAATTATATACTGACTTGTCATCTCTATGTACTACGGTATACCGCAAAGTTACCGTGGTACACAGTGGCCCAAAATTTCTCTAACTAAGGCCTAGCGGTATTATGTGGTACCCTTGCATCACCCATGGTATTGCATGGGCAATGCAATATTTAAGTCAGACTTACAAAGCAACACAAGGCCACCATGCGTGGCCCTGCATTGATTGGTACATCTGGAGAAACGCAAGGCATTGCAATTAGCTATTTGGGTTGCTCTGCACACCATAGTCTACACTGCTGCTAAATTTCACATATATACGTACACCATTCCACTGTACGCCACTACATTATACACCACTCCCCTCTATGGTATTCCAGTATAAGCCACTTTAGTGTACACCACTCCACTGTATGACACTCCACTCATCACTGTATGCCACACCACTTTACGTTATTCCACTCTACGCCTCTCCTCTGTACGAGACTCCACTCTACGCCACTCCACTCTATGCTATTACACTGTATGCAACTCCACTGTATGCCACTACACTCTACTCTTTTACACTGTACACACCTTCACTGTACGCCAATCCACTGGACGCTACTCCACTATATGCTATTGCACCCTACGCCATTCCGCTGTAGGCCACTCTATGTCACTCCACTGCATGCTATTCTACTGTATGTCAGTCTACTCTATGCCACTCGAGTGTATGGCACTCCACTCTATGCCACTTTATTCCACGCTATCCCATTGGACTCCACTTCAATGTGCGCAACTCTACTGTATGCTATTACACTCCATGCCACTCTGATGTAAAACACCCCACTCCACGCTTTTACACTGTACAAAACTCTACTCTATGCCACTTCAGTGTACACCACACTACTGTATACCACTCCCCTATAAGCTACTCCACTGTACGCCACTTCCCTTAATGCTACTCCACTGTACATCACTTCACTCTGTGCTATTTCGCTGTATACCACTCCATTGTACAACATTCCACTGTATGCTATTTCACTTTATGCCACTACACTGTATGCTACTCTACTCTGCTCTACGCCACTCCAGTGCACAGCACTCCATTCTACACTAGTCCATTGGGCTATTCTGCTCTACCTCACTCCACTGGATGCCACTCCACTGTACGCTATTACACTCTATGCTATTGCACTCTATGCCATCCCATTCTAGGCTACTCCACTGCATGCTAGTCCACTCTTTGTCAGTCTACTACACCACAACACTCTACTCTACACTATTCCACTGTATGCCAGTACACTGTATGCTACTTTAGTCTACGCCACTCCAGTGTATGCCACTGTACTCTGTGCCACTTCATTCAATGCAATTCCATTGGACACCACTTCAATGTATTCCAATTCACTGTATGCTATTACACTCCACCCCACTCCACTGTACATCATTCAAGTCTACACAACTCCACTGTACGCCACTCTACTGTACCCTACTCCACCATATGCTATTACATTCTGCAGCATTCCTCTCTATGACACTCCACTCTATGCAACTTTATTCTATGCAAAGCCATTGGACTCCACTCCAATGTACAGCACTCCACTGTATGCTATTACATTCCATGCCACTCCAATGTACAACACTCCACTCTACACCACTCCACGCTATTACACTGTACAAAACTCCACTCTATGCCACTTCAGTGTAAACCACACCACTGTATGCTACTCCCATATAAGCTACTCCAACGTACGCCACTCCACTCTATGCTATTTCACACTATACCACTGGACTGTATGCTATTTTACTTTATGCCACTACACTGAATACAGCTCTACTCTACGCTAGTCCAGTGTATGCCGCTCCACTCTACCTTATTCCATTGGATGACATTCCACTGTATGCTATTACACTCTACCCCACTCCAGTGTACGAAAACTCCAGTTTACACCACTTCACTGCATGCCACACCACTATGCTATTCCACTGTACGCTATTCTACTCTATGCTATTCCTTCATATGGGACTTTATTATATGCTACTCCAGTCTTCGTTACTCCAGTCTACGTCAATCCAGTGTACGCCACTCCATTTTACACTAGTCCATTGGACGCCACTTCACTCTACGCCACACCGCTGTATGCTATTCCACTCTACCTCTCTCAACTGTATGGCACTCAACTATATACCACTCCACTTTACACTATTACACTCTATGCTATTACACTCTGCGCTATGCTACTCTATGGTACTCCACTGTACTGAACTTTATGCTATTCCATTGGACGCCACTCCACTCTACACTATTACACTGTACGTGACTACAATCTTCGCCACTCTAGTGTCTAGTATTCCACTCTGTACAGCACTCTATTCTATGCTATTCAATTGGATGTCACTCTACTGTACCCCACTCCACTGTATGCTATTACACTCTAACCCACTACAATGTACACCACTCCAGTCTACACCACTCCATTGTTACGCCACTCTACTGTATTCTACTCCACCATACCCAATTACGTTCTGCAACATTCCACTCTATGCCACTCCACTCCACTCCATGCTATTCCACTCTATGCCACTCCACTCTACAACACTCCAGTCTACGCTATTCCATTGTATGTACTCCACTTTATGCAACTCCAGTGTATGGCACTCCACTGTACGCCACTTCATTCTACGCTATTACATTTGAAGCTACACCACTGTATTCTATTACACTCTACCCATTCCACTGTATGCCCCTCCAGTGTACACCACTGCACTTTATGCCACTCCACTGTACACTATTCCACCATACGCTATTACACTCTATGCCACTCCACTGTACAACACTCCACTCTACATTATTACACTGTACAAACCTCCACTCTACACCACTACAGTCTATATCACTGCACTGTATGCTACTCCACTATGCTATTCCACTGTACACCACTCCAATCTACGCTAATCCACTGTATTCCACATCACTATACGCTACTCCACTCTATGCCACTCCAGTGTATGCTACTCCCTTCTATGCCACTCCACTGTACGCTATTATACTCTACCCAATTCCCCTGTGCAGCACTTCAGTGTATGCCACTCCACTGTACGCTATTACACTCTTCGCTATTCTACTATACGCTGTTCTACTCTAGTCCACTCCACCGTACTTCACTCTATACTATTCACTGTATGTTACTCCACTGTATGCTGTTACACTGTACAGACTTTAATCTTCGCTACTCCAATGTATGATATTCCACTCTGTACGCCACTCCATTGTACGCGATGCCCTTGGATGTCACTCCACTGTACGCTATTACACTCTACCTCACTCCCCTTTACACCACTTCAGTCTATATCACTCCAATGTACACCACTACAATATACGTTATTACACTCTACGCCACTCCACTGTACAATACTGCACGTCACTTTAGTCTATGCTACTTCACATGTACGCCACTCCATGTACGTTACTCCACTATATGCTTTTTTACTCTATACCACTCCATGATACACTATTCCACTGTATGCCACTCTACTGTACACTACTCCACTCTATGCCACTCCAGTGTACCCTCCTCCACGCTATTTAACACCACTCTACAAAACTCTACTATCCTCTATTCTACTTCACTAGACTCTATTCTACTTCATCCCGTACACTCCACTGTCATAATTTGTACTAAACTCTATGCACGGACACTCTGTTGTACAACACTGTACTCCAATCTACGACAGTTTCCAACACTGTACGACACAGCACTCCACTGTACTGTATAAAACGCCACTCTCGTTTATAACAGTTTCCTTTACTCTGCTACACAACTTGAATTTACACCACTCCACTCTATGCTAATCCACTATACCATACTCTACTCTACGCCATTCCACTGTACACCACTCTACTCTATACTATTCCACTTTATTCCACTCCACTCTTCTATACTCTACTGTACGGTATTCTACTGTATGACACTCTCCTTCACTCTACATAACTCCACTCTATAAAAGTGTACTACACTTTATGGCACTCTACGACACTCTACTCCACTCTATCCCCATACACTCCACTGTGCAACTCTATACTCCACTCAATGCACATACACTCAACTGTATAAAACTCTATTTCACTATACAAAACCTTTCTATACTCTAAGACATAGCACTCCACTGTACAAGACCCCACTACAATGTATAACAGTTTACTATCTACACTACGCCACTAAACTACACTCCATGCCACGCTACTCTACATGCCAATACACGTTATCATACTTTTCTCAACACTATATTACGCCTCTCCACATAACTCTACTCCACAGTACAAGACTTTACCTCACTCTATGCTACTGTGCAACAATCAACTCTATGAAGCTCCACTGTTTGACACACTACTGTACTCTATGCAACTTCATTCTATGCCATAGTACTCTATAACACTGTATGCTAATCCACTCTACCACACTGTACAGTACTGTACACCACACCAATCTACAAAACTCATCTAGACTGTATGCCACTCTACTCTACTGTAGTCTACAACACTTTCCAATACTGTATGACACGCCACTACACGTTACTCCAATTTATGACACTTTACTCGACTGTATGCTATGCCACTCCACTCTACTGTACTGCACTCCACGCCACTTTAACTACCCCACTCAAGTGTACTCTACTCCACTAGACTCCATTCTACTACACTTTATACCACTCTACACCACTGTATTATACTCGGCACCACTCTAATCCACTACATGCAACTCCACTCTACCACACTGTACTACACCCTAAGCCACTTTACTCCACTCTATGCCCATCCACTCTACGCCACTGTACTACACTGTATGACACTCAACGACATGCCACTACACTCCCCTCTACAATACACACTTCACTATATGACACAGCTTTCCACTTTACGACACTCTCCTCCACTGTACTCTACAACGCTGTACTCAATTATACTTTACTCTACTTCACCCTACTCCACTCTAAAACCCACTACACCTCTCTAAAACAGCCTATGACACCCTACTCTACTGTACGACACGCCAATCCACTGTAGAACTCGCCGCTCTAGTCTACGATACTTTACTCTGCTATATGAGATGCCATGCTACTACAGCAGCATCCGTGCTGCTAAGGGGGTCAGCATCCGCTATCCCGGATGCTGACCCCCTGAGCAGCACTGCGCAATCATCGATTATTGGTCATTATGCCATCGAAGCACACGCCTGTGGCTCCACTCCTGTGAATCCCTCCAATTTCTTTCCTTGAGGCCATTGCGCTGCCATCGCGAAGTCGTATTACACGCAGCCCCTCCTGAAGTGTTCCCTGAAGTGCCCCTTGATCCTCGACCTGCCAGTACCGCATATCTGCAATGGCCGGAGCCCCTACCGAGCCCAGACGTTCCCGCATCCGGTGTTGTCATACCCACAGTCTCGTGGCAGGCCCTTCGGACTTCCCCAATTATCTTAGGCACTTGTATACAGGCATGCTAATATAATGTCCTGAAGATGATGCACGCATTGCTCACTTGGCTCGAAACGCCATCGACACCGTAAAACGCCTCATGCACTAAATGTGATGTCATTATTAACTGTGTAGAGACGTTACCTGCGATTTGTTTCTTAAAATTCATACTACTTGTCAAAACAAACCGTAAGCGTTGCCTGAGCCTCGCTTAAATGTTCTCCCTATTTTATGTTTGTATGTTTGTGTAGTAGGATGCAGGCTTGTGTCCCACTTTTCAGTATTTGTGTTTGTTTATATCTAAAAAACTTGCTGATAAATTAAATATTGAACCTCTGTCCGGCTGGATAAGTTAACCAATACAGCACTGATTGGGTCTGTATTCATTTTGTTACTTCCTATCCCTACCTCCCTAGGGACCATTGTAGCACAAAATAACTGGTAAAAGCGGGGAATATAATGGTAACTTTCCCACCTCTCGACCCAGCGCTTGCCAAGTGGCAATCGTAGAATTAATAGTGTTGAAAGTGTTGCGGGGTGTAGGCCTATGGGCATGCGTTAATAAGGCGCTCAAAGGGATGGGGTGGGCATCCCAGTGTTCAACGGCCACATGAGGAACAAAAACATGCGGGGCGAACCAGAAATGTGCATATTGTGCATACGCACAAAGATAATAAAGGTAAAAATCAGGCACATTGAAACCTCTGTGCTTGTGATCCAGTATGAGGGTCTTCCAGCTCACCCGCGCCTGTCAGGCCCCCCAGGCAGGCGAAGCAACAGAGCGCGCAGAGTTTTAAAAAATTGTTGCATAAGTGGAACCGGTATATTACTGAAAAAATATAAAAATGTTGGCAACACTACCATTTTGACCAATGCAATGCGGTCTGCAAGCTATCTACTTGTTGTTCCAGCATCCCTATGTCATTTCCATAGTTTTCGCGGATAACCACCTCTGGATTACGGTGAATCCATACCCCCAAATATTTTACCAAATCCGCAGCCCACACAAGGGGGAATTCGAGTTCGTGAGGGTTAGTGCTCTCCGTCAGCGGCATCCCTACAGACTTGGACCAATTAATATGGAGGACAGAAAAACGGGCAAAGCGGATATATTCACGTAGAACTGGTGCTAAGTACGTGCGGGGCTCTCGTATAAAAAGCAGCATGTCGTCTGCGTAAAGAGATATGATAACAGGCCTGTAGAAAAAAATTAAGAGTCGTGCACTTGTGAGATTGTCTAATAAGACAGGCCAGGGGCTCCAGTGTCAGAGCAAATAACATCGGTGATAGCGGGCATCCCTGCTGTGTGCCCCTGGTGATGTGTATTGGGTCTGATGTGTAGCCCTCCACCCGCACACGCGCCGTTGGCCCAGCATACAAAAGGTGCACCCAGTTAATAAAGAGGTGAAAAGCCCATCCGCTGCAACACATAAAAAAGATAGTCCCATTCTATAGAATCAAATGCCTTTGCGGCGTCTAGCATGATCGCCGCCGCAGGCAAGTCCGGATTAAGAGTGTGGAGTGTAGCGAACGGCGTCCGCAAGTTGTGGGAGGTAGAGCGTTCAGGAGTGAAGCCCGATTGGTCGGGCAGGACCAAGTTTTGCATGAGCGGCTGAAAACGAGTGGCCAGGATCTTCGCCAAGATTTTTACATCTATATTAATGAGTGGCAAAGGCCTGTAAGAGTCGCAACTAGTGGGGGATTTATCCTTCTTGAGTAGTGTTATTATTAGTGCCTCGCGGAGGGACGGTGGTAGGCGGCCTACATCATACGCTTCAGCATACATTTCTAATAAATAAGGGGCGAGTTCTTCAGTATAAGCCTTGTAAAATTCACAAGGGAAGCCATCAGGGCCTGGTGCTTTCCCATTAGGTAATGCTTTGATCGCCATCCGAATATCTTCCACCGTGACCGGTTGATTAAGGTAATGGCGATCTGCGAGAGGTAGTCATCAAGTTCAGCAACATCAGTCTCGCCTTGGGAGGTGTACAATTTCTCATAAAATTGCCTATATTGATTGCTATGTCCGGAACACTGTAATAATCTTGGCCCTCCTCATCTGTGATTTTAGTAATGATCTCCCTCTCCAGGCGATGTTTAATCTTATTGGCTAAATGATGTCCCGGTCTGCCACCCTCACCATAGGCGCGTGCTTTATATTGTTTAGAAATATATTGCATCTCTTCCTCCGCCAAAGTCGCATGGGCAAGAACAGCCTCCATTATGGAAGCCAGGGTCGACTCGCAAGGCGCGGTTTCATAATCCTGTTCCAGTTCTTTTAGAGTAGCCTCGAGCTTTGCCAATTGTGCTCTCAAATCCTTTAATATACCAGAGGTTGTGCTGATACAAATGCCCCGAATAGTGGCCTTAAACCCCTCCCAAAGCACCCCAGCTCTATCTACAGACCCCTCGTTATGTGCGAAATATTGAGTAATGGCCTCTCGGTCCGTCTCTGCGTAGATCGGTCCAACTGCGCTTCAGGCCTATAGCGCCATGTGAAGGCCTGAGGGGCAGCTTGCGGGACAGAGTTAAAGAGGTGGATGGGACAGTGATCCAAGAGTGTACGCGGCAGCGCCCCCACATCCACCACCCAGCCCACAGCCTCCTCACTCAGTAGCCAATAATCGAGGCGGGACCAGCTACCATGTACGGTGGAAATGTGAGTACCCTCTAGTGTCTATAGCGCCATATATCTAGCAATCCCAGGCCTGCCATTCCATCCCTAAGCGCACGTGCCGCCCCAGGAGAATGACCTTCCCTGCCGCTAGACTTATCCTTAGTGGGATCCAAGTGTGTACTAAGATCCCCACCCCAAAGTATTATAGCATCCGGAAGTGCACGGAGAACAGCAAACATTTGCTCATACTAGATAGGGTCATCAATATTTGGACCATAGGTATTGACAATAGTAACAAACGTGCCCATCAGTTTCCCATCGAGAATAGCATATCACCCCGCTGCGTCAGTATGAGTTTGGAGTGCAGTGAATGGGAGACCTTTTTTGACAAGGGTGAGGAAGCCACGGCTGTAGGATGAATAAGAAGATGCAATCCGATATCCAGCCCAGCGACACCCTATTAGCCCATCCGTGCTTTGTGTCAGATGCGTTTCCTGTATAATGGCAATGCCAATACCGTGGCGATCCAAGTGCGCCAGCACTTGACGAATCTTTTTGGGGCGAATTTAGCCCCCATACATTCTATGTTAAACAGGAGACAGACATTACATTACTATGAACAATTACAGCAAATTATATCTGAAACACACATTGCCCATTGCACCAAAAAGCCTAACCTGCCATGGAAGCAAGTACTGCTGTGAGGGTTTGAACATACATACATGCCACAGTTAGATAAATGAAAAACAAAGTCAGTCACGTTAATAATCCCCACCTCATCCCCCCACCCACCAATACCCCCCTACCCACTTCAGCGACCCCAACATGCCAAAGCCTTCCCAAATCTCCAAGAACAATCCCCAAATATAACACCAAGGGAGAAACCAGTTGCGGGGATCACCAATAAGGGGGGCGCCTGAGCACAATAACCCTCCCAGTGAGAACAGGAGGTGGCCAAGCCATCATGAGAACATCCGCTCTTCAATTGTTACATCACCTAACAATAACTGTATCATCAGCGCGTAGCAAAAATTTCCACCAAATAGCAGTGATTGCAGTATAACAGTACCTGACAGTTAGCAACCCTCTAATATTAAAGGCCAGTGTGGCAGTGCGGTCAAGAAACAACACTGCAGCACAGCAATACCACTATAAACCAGGTTGATACATCACATGCAGGCAGTTAACCTTATCACTCATCCGTCAATTAACTACTTCCTCCAGCAGCAGGCCCCGCACCAGATGTCGGGGAGCGACTGCGTCGTGTAATGTTCTTAGGAAAAGTCATCGCCGATTTCGGGCAAGTGAAGATCTCGTGCTTCCCATTGACTTCTACTCGCAACCGTGCAGGATACAGCATGGCATAAGGTATTTTTGCTGCAATGAGAAGTTTCTTTACTGGTTGATATTCTTGTCGAGCCTCTTTAACTGCCACAGTGAAATCAGGGTTAAAGGCTAGATTGTTTCCCTGATGTGTGATGGAACCCCTCTCGCGTGCCAGCCTGAGCACAGTGTCACGGTCCCTATAATTCAAAAGGCGGGCAATGATAGGGTGCGGAGGCGCACCTGGAAGTGGACCGGCAGCCAGAGAACGATGTGCACGCTCCACTATAAGGACCTGATACAGCTGTTCCGCCCCGAAGAGCTCTCGAAGAAGATTCTCCACGTATGTTTGTAAACGTCCCGTGTTCGTGGATTCTGGCAGGCCCGTAATGCGCACATTGTTGCAGGGCGATCTAGCTTCCATGTCCTCATTACGGGCCTGTATGACTGCCAGCACCTTCTCCATAGATGGCGATTTGACATTAACTTGTTGTATACCATTCTCCGCGTCCAATATGCGGGTCTCCGCTTCTCCCCAACGTTGCACATGCTTATCCAATTTCACGGGCATGTGATCCATGCGTAAATTAAGATGATCAATCTTACCATCTATGGACTGAAGACTGGCCTGGACCGCTCAAAGAGTTTTATCAATATTAGTGAGATGATCAGCGGGAGCGTCCGCCTCAGAGTCAGATGCCGCATGTTGAGAGGCCCGGCTGGTCTTACGTGGCTCAAACGTGTGCCGCGGCTGGCCGCGTTCGGATTTGCCCATGATGGTGACTCAGCCTAAAAAAGTGCGAGCAAGGCCCGGACAGAAAAATTAAAAAATAAAAAAGAAGGGGAGTCACTCTTTGTCAGACGGCCCGCCACAAAGATCTGATGAGATGGTGAAAGGACAGAGAGACTGAGCAAGTGGCAGTAAAATGGTGATGCCAATGGGCCCACAAAGCGCCTCTAATATCACCTGCCAGGCCCGCTCACTGTGAGAAATGCCAGCCTGACAGAATAGCACCAGACAAAACCGGGTCAGCAGGAAAAAATATAGGCCCTGTACTTGGCCAGAGGAGAGGCTCAGCTGCGCAATAGAAGAAATTCTGCAAGCTAAACAAGCCAAGATGGAGCAGTGATGCCGGTCCGATGAGTGGCAGGGAGTCAATGGAGTGTGTAGATGGGAACCAGGCAAGGCTGATATGAATTTCGCTCCCACATCAAGCCACAGCCGCAATGCTGAGAGGGAAAGAGGGAAGCAGGGCAGATCCGCATCAAAGCAGCACCACACAGGACCCCACCACAGCGGCGGGTTGCAAATGCACCAGATCCACTTAAAAGCACCACAGTAGCACATCCCTCAGGATCCTCAAGGGCTGCAGGAAGATTATAGAAGTCCAAAACCAAAGGAAATGATGGACGGAGTGTTGAACATTGCAAGCACTCACCCCCAGTCAACTGATCTGGGTTTAACCCATCAACGTTCTTTAGCCCACTCTGCCACCCCAGTTCAGACATGGTCATATGCAAATCAGTCTGACCCTGTGCCTCATGGGAACAGTCCAGCCCGAACTGCCAAGCCATGTCTTCCCTGGACCGGAAACAAGCTTCCTAGGACCGGTTTCTGGCATTTCAGCCGTCTTCAGCCAGGCTTGCTTGAATCCAGTGGCAAAGTGAGCAAGGGACTCACGTCTGAGCATACCCTGCCAACGGTGATGGATCAAACCTAGATCTGTTAACTGGGTGTGAGTGTTTGATTGGTTCTGATGCTCCGTCCATCACAACCCCCTTTTGTACCGATTATAGAAGTCCAGCACGCCGATCACCGCAGTCTCCTCCCCGCAAATGGCTCCGCTGTCCGCATAAGGGAGCCACTCGTGGGCAGAAATAGGCAGCAGTCATGGACTCCCAGCGGGAGGCAAGGCTACAGCACACACACCGCAGAGCCAGTGTAGAACACAGGCAGCCCCGCAGGGATCCAACCCCCGGCCGTGAGCGGAGGAGGGCCAAACTTCTGTCCGCACACCTGCACCGGCGGGCCGCGAGATCAGAGAGCCAAGGGCGGCCTACTCCCACAGTGTGGCTCTATGCAGCCACAGGAGCTTACCGACCGCTCGTGCCACGCAGCCCCAAGGACACAGATCACAGCAAAAGCCGGCGCCCCCGCGGTCTACCCCCATCCTCACCGTAAAGGCAGGCCGCAGTCCGTCACGGTGCTGCCGCAGGCCCGGGCCCTCTCTCGGCTCCGATCTGCTGTAAGTCTGGCACTGCTGTCTGTAATTTCTGGCTAGTATGTGCCGCACTCCTTCACTGCATATACTCCGCCGAGATGGCCTGAAATGAAGGCGGATGGTGCAGGATAATGATAGAATTAAGGGCTTGGCCGGCGGAGCTGCTCTGCAGAGCGGCCACCTTGCTGTGCGCCCTCTAGCGCCCCCCAGTACAGGGTAGATATTAGGTTGGCATCTTAATCCAGCATCCCTCAACACAATACCCTCGAATTCCCTCTTCAAAGAGAGAGTCAAAAGAATGTATTGGGGCCAGAATGATACCCCTATAATCAGCCCACGGCTGCCATATTTTGCAGTGTTTCTGGGGACAGCCCTGTATACAGCAGTTTCGAGATCCATACAGTGATTCATTCCCCTCTTTCATGCCCCAAGGGAAGGGGGAGCCTCAGCCATCCACAACTTAGCAATATCCCTTTTAGCTAGGGTGAAGCACAGAAATAGAAGTGATTGTTTGTATCTGTACCCCCATCCCCTCAGGACTATGGAGAAGAATCCATTTTGGATCCAATGAAATGTCCCATGAGAGGACCTCCACCATACACGATGATACCCCTCGTCAAAATCAAGCAACTCACAACTCATTACGGTATGTAAACAAATACTCTCATAAGCTTTGCAACGGAGGCAGACTGGGGAGCTGATCACTCCCATGCGCCATTGACGACGATGTGTATAGTATGCCCTATGGAGGTATTTTAACTGATCAGCTGGAGACGGGCAGAGAATACCACATCCCACAGTGCACCCAGGGCCTCAGTCCAGTAATCCTCATCAAGTGTGTCAATATCATCCTCCTAAGCCGCTCTGAGAGCAGGTAACGTAGTTGAACTGTTTGTGACTAAGTACTAATAGATTCTTGCTATTTTATGATCGTCAACATCCCCCATGGATAGGATACCCTCCAAGGGACTAAACTCCAGCTGAGCCAAAAGGTCCCCGGTATATGGGGTAAGGGCATAGCAGAGCTGCAGGTAGCGATGAAACTGACTATGGTGTCGATGATATTCAGACTCTGAAAAGGCTTCAGCACTATACCACACATCACCTTCCCAAGAGTGGAGATACCGATATTGTCTCACATCTGAAAGCCCTCGAGTTAAGTGGTACTCCACCATAACAGCATCTCCCTGGTCAGCCTCCCGCACCATCCCATCCATCGGAAAGGATACCCCTCCAAACTGCAAATACCATTTGTGTTGCAGGCGCGAGGGACCCACAACTCCTCCTCCCATATAGATAATCCAAAAGGGAAGCGTCTTCCATCATCCCCCTCTCCACAGCATAGGCTGGATCAATCTACTGGCCATACCACCACTCATTAGTGATTAAAAGATGAGAGGCAGAATAGTAAGAAAGCACATCAGCAGTAGCAATGCCCCCACAATACCTAGACTGAAAACATGGTTTGAGGGTGATACGGGCCACCCTCCTCCCCACAAAAATCCAAAAAGAATAGTATTAATCTGTTTGAACCCCGACTGGGGGATAGAAAAAGGGTAGTTCTGCAATTGATACAGCAAATGGGTCAGGGAGACCATCTTAAAAATCGCTGACCTACCCGTCAGTGACAGTAGCAAGAGCGACCAGGTCCGTACCTCGTCCCTCACTCGCGTCACTGCTGGCACCAGGTTGTGGGAGCAAGATAATGCAGCGTCTGGGGAAATATATGCTCCCAAATATTTAAAACCACCATCGGCCAAGGTCAGCTGCGCTGCCCACTCTGCAGACCACGCTTGACTGCCCACCTAAAACACGACTTATTTTGACGTATTCATGTAGAAGCCAGAGACGTCGCAGAAGACTAGAATGATTTGTAAAATTCGGTGTCCCGACAGCTCAGTGTCAGTAAGGAAAAAGAGAACATCATCCGCATAGAGGGTGATTCTGTCTGACAGATCTGCAGTTCACTCAAAGCCCCATACCTGGGTGTCTATCCAGACCCAGGCAGCTATTGGCTCCAGGGCCAGTGCAAACAAAGGTGGGAAAAGCGTACACCCCTGCCTCGTGCCCCTGTGGACCAGAAAGGATTTGGACACCGTGCCAGCAAACCGCACCGTCGCCGACAAATCAGTGTATAATAGTTGCAATCGAAATGGAAGCAGGGACCCAAGTTTAACCTCCGAAGGTCAAAGAGATACTCCCAACTTACAGAATCGAAGGCTTTATCAATAACTGCCGGAAGCACCACCGTGGCCCTCCCAAGTTGGTCCGCTAAAGCCAAGGCATTACAAACCCACCTGATGTTATGACGTGTGGCCCGAACGGGCATAAACCCGGCTCGACCAGGGTGAACGAGGCCTGGCATAAATTTCACAAATCATTTGGCCAGGGTTTTATTGAGAAGCTTCAGCGCCATGTTCAACAGAGATATGGGGCGCTAGGACAAGTGGCCTCCGGTGGACAACCCGGTTTTGGGAGAACCACAAGCTCATCGTGACGCCAATCCAGTGTGAGCGACATCTCCTGTGCGGAGGAATGAATCATGTCCAAGAGATGTTTTCCAATGCAGGGCATATATGCTTTACAAATGTCACATTGAAACCTATTGGGGTCAGGAGCCTTCCCAGTCCGCAGCCCCGCCAGAGCCAAGGAGAGCTCCACCTCAGTGATCAACTCTTCTAGTTGGGCTTGGGCAGAGTCTGAAAGAGCCAGAGGAGGTAAATCATGCAGAAACTCAGCAATTTGAACAGGATTCAAGGTCTTCCGCCAGGCATCTACATTCCTGAAGTACATAGCAAAGATTTCAGCCACTTCACGAGGATCAGCCATCAAACGTTCCTCTACATCCCGTAACAGTGGCAGAGAGATACTACAGTGGGCAGTTTGGCACAACCGAAGAAGCATCTTACTTGACTAGTCACCCCACTGGTAGATCCAACTCTGTGCCACTCTCCAGGCCAACTTACCATCTTGCAGCAGTAACTGCTGGTATTGATGTTGCGCCAATTCCAATTGGTGCCGCGCAGAACCCCTATTAGACTGATGACCACTCACCACGAGCGACCGCAAGATTCACCAAGTCTCGCTCTTGGCGTCGATGCTCCCCAACATAATAGCTAATAATAATTCCCCACACTGTAGGTTTGAGGGCTTCCCATAAGACCCCCGCAGAAGAGGTAGTTGTTGGGTAAAGGTGAAATATTCCTCAATAGACTGCGAGGGTCCCGTAAGTGCCAGGGCGAGAGGCACCAATGAAACTCAGGCCGTCTGGGCCTTACCCGAAGCCCGAGAGACATCTGGATATTAACAGAAAGACCCCTGGCCATAATGGTGACCTGGGACACTCTATGAATAAATGTGTTGAGAACCAAGAAGTAGTCAATCTGAACAAAGGAGCCATGGCCTGTCGAAAAATACATGTAGCCACTCTCAAAAGAAGAATGTAACGGCCATGTATCCATCAAACAACACCAATGCAGACACCAACAACCCAAGCTTGAACCTATCCCTCCTCTGCCGCACCATCCTGGGTATGTCAGCAGTCAACAAGAGGATTAATCACATCGTTCCAGTCACCTTCAATAACAGAAAGGCCTCCAGGTAAGTCCCCTCACAATCTTATTACGAGATCTACAAAGGACTGTCCTAAGGGGGGGAGGCATAAATACTGCCAATTTTTAGAGGTTCACCGTACAGAGAGCCTGTGACCAATGTGTATCTGCCATGTCTGGGAACATATGAAAGGAATGTGATGCTGAATCAAGACACAAGTGCCCCTGGACGGATCAGCAGTCCCCCTCCTCCCCCAGCACCTTGAGACCCTTACGGGTGAGTAGATGCGCTCTATAAGACACTTGATTTATTAATTGATTGGACCCCCAGGTAAATTCAGAATGAAAGACCTGAATGAAGCCATAACGATCCAGACAGGTGCCCTGGTGCCAAGAAGATGTGTCTCCTGTTCAATGAGATATTGGCACCCAGCCACTTGGCATAATTCAGGACATCTCTACGTTTGACCTTATCAAGCATCCCTCTCACATGCCACAACACAAAGGCATTCCATGGGGCAGCAGAGTCAGCATCACTCAGAAATCACTGGGGATGGTCTCCGACTACCTTGTATGATTCTGGAAAAAGTGCGAGGTAACACCGTGCATAACATTAAGAACCAGAAATCAACAACAACAACCCGAACCCCTCCACCCACCCCCATACTTCAAATTTCCCCAGTCCCATATTCCTGAGTCCTGAAGTATCTATTGCGGGGTGGGATGGCTGCAGACCCCAATGGCGAGTCTGACCCGGCACACACCAATGGATTCCCTTCTCCAACATTAACTAACTATTGGAGGATGTGGATTGAAAGATACCACACTGCGTTGCCACCCTGGAGTCATATACATCCAAAGCCCCAGAGATACTGTACCGGTTCAGGGAGCCTCTCTTGTCATCCAGGAGAATGTGTCCGAGAGACCGGGAGGACAGAGAGAGCCCCCCTCGGCTGCAGGCATCTCCCTTGCCTTGTTCAGGTTCTGCCAGGATGAGTGAGAGTGATGGCAATGGGAACTTGCCGTCTTCTTGGATTTGCTCTGCCGGTCGCTCTGTGCAGAATCAGAATCCCGACACGGTTGTGTTTGCGATTTAAACCGGAATTTGTCATCTGTCCACTGGAACACCTCCTCCGGGGAGTCGAAGAAGAGTGACCGGGATTGATATATCGCTTTAAGTTTGGTGGGATATTGAAGCATATATTTAACAATTGCTTCTCAGAGGCGTTGCTTTGCAGCCTGAAACTACTGATGCCACTGCTGCACTAGTAATGTGTAGTTGGGAAATATAATAATCACAAAGGACTGGTACATCAATTTGTCTCGCGAGCAGGCATATCTCAGAGTAGCGCCTCTGTCAATATAATTCAAGACTTTGGCAATTACCGGATAAGGCCGGACTCCAGGTAGAGGCTTACGAACCAACACCTGTTGGGTGCACTCAATCACAAAACATGAGGAAAGGGCACCCACAGGCAACAACCCCCGAAGCCATTGATCCAAAAAACCTTCCATAGGAGCTTCCTCACATCCCTCTGGAAACCCACCAAATCATAGATTATTGCGGCGTGCCCTGCCTTCAGTATCTTTCTTGCATGCAGCCAACTCCCTTGTCACAGAGGTAAGTTTGAGACCATAGCCTGCAGGAACGCAACAGAGTCTTCCACTTCCAAGACCCAAGTCTCTGCCTCTGTCATTCTTTCCACTGCATTGTAGTGTCACCTCAGAGCCAACCGGCCCAATTTTGGAATCCAACTTTTCGTGCAACTGATGGCGGATAACAGCGCAGCGTTATCTGGCATGGCCCTCACTGATCCCGCAGCTGTCACCTGTGGAGGGGGACCACCAGGCTGGGTATATTTATACATAGTGTTCTGCTTTGGCACTGGTGCACCGTTGTCTTTTGTCACCATGCACGGGCGGTCATAGGTCCACCAACTTGCTGTCGATTAGGCTGGTGCACCTCGGACTCACTTGACCCCCTGACTGTGTTGTAAGAGCAGCACGAGCAGTCATAAGTATAGTACACCACCACCGCTGGGTCCCACAAACAACCGTCCCCAGGCGGGTCTCCCATCCGCCACCAAGCCGGGGGCTGCACAGTGCCACAAACAACATCAGGGTTTAGCCAGCTATCCCCGCAATGCAGTGCATCCACCTCAGTACTTCCCCTAATGGGATCAGTCCAGAGGAATGTTTAGGGTAGGATTAATGCAGCCCAAACTGTGCACCTCCCAAGGGTGTCCGGATCCAGCAGACGGGGAGCCACACAATCTCCTGCCTCCAGGCATCCCTGGCAGCACAATGAGTCGCTCCCTGCCCTCCTCAGGCCGCGTCGTATAGGCTGGGTGGCCCCACGCCTCACACTGCGGCTTCACTGCCACAAAAGGGAGAAGTGCCGAAAATCACCAACAAGACGTTGCGGGGGATACCAAGGCCTACGGCATTAAGGACGGAGAAGACTGTGCACCTAATAGTGTCTTCCTTTGGTGTCAATGTATAAATGACTCCATGTGGAATTGTAGACTGTGTTTTTAAGTTAATGGCAAATTCACAGATGCGATGAGGTGCAAGTTCAATACCTGCCTTTTTACAGAACAAATCCTGAAACTCCTTATAAACTGGTACTATAAAACTTTCTTCAGAAGAGGTCTTAGTACCAAATAAGTTACAGGTTGTTTAGTGGGAGCAGGAGGTCTCAATCAACAATTTTTCAAGCAATACTCAGATTCAATGTTGATGTATTCTTACTTCCAATTTATAAAGGGATTGTGAGTTTGTAGCCATTTGGCACCAATGACTAATGGAAACAGTGGCCAAGAAATTGCGTCCACACTCAAGGAATCAATGTGACAATTTTACATGGCTTTCAATAAATGCTGAGTCTTCCATTGTACATTTACAAAAGAGGGGCTGCCCATCAATTACCTATATTGCTTCAACCAACGTATTTTTTTAATAAGCAGAATGATGTATGCTCATCGTGGGTTTTTCAGTCAAGGGAGAACAATCCAGGTTACCTGCAATGAGGAACTATGATGGACACAATACCCTCTTTGCCACAGTATAAACAGAGCCCTTCCTTTCTTCTTGGTCAGAGGTTTCCATACTGCACCAAATTGCATTGTGTTTTACCCCAGGATTTTACAGTTTTAACTTCAAATAAAGTGATGGGACAAATGCTAGCAATAAGTCTAAACAATGGCAATCGCTAAGTGTAGCATTCCAAGCCATCATTCCGTTGCCCACCAGGATGGGCAGGTTGGATCCAGCTATATACAAATCAGTCTTGATGTTGGTCTAATAGGAACAGTCCAGCCCAAAATGCCAGGACAGGTCCTCTCTGAAAAGGAACACACATAGCCCAATTCTGGTTTATGCCCTGATTGGGGCTCATCAGTCGGGTGTAACGTGGTTCCAGTGGCATCACCTTTTGTGTTTGATGTAATGTCCTAAGTAACCAAGGGTATGCCTGGGAGTGAGTCCATTTCTCACTGTGCCACAAGCCCCAATAAGGTTGAAACCTGTCTTGGGTTGCTTGTGTTTCGATGTTGAGAGGACCTACCCTTTTTAACTACATTAGAAATGTTCATTTTATACTGGTTATCCGCAACATTAGTTTGATATTTTGTGTGCCTATTTTAGATGTGCTAAGCAACAGGTTGAGACCATTGAAATTAAATGCTTTTTAGTCAATGTGTGTCTTTCTTAGAATAGTTTGTGTGTCTGTGCTATTAGCCGGGAATGAAATAGGTTTGTTTCCTATCACCACAATATCCCTTGATCCCCGTTTAGGGACTGGTAGTAAACCAAAAGCATTGACTCCACTTCAACTACGTATTGGGCGGGGTTCTGTGGGGATACAATAACCTGTCTTTCACATTCAAGTGTTGGTGCATTGAACAAAGTTCACTCATGTCATTTGTGGGTGTGAAAACAAAACCTGTATAGATAAGCCAAAGTCTTAGTCTATGCAACATTGGTGCCTAATGCCAGACCAGGATTTTTTGGGAACCCTTGAGCAGTTTCCTTTTGATATGCACACACGTGGACCATTATTACTTCACTACGGTGACGCCCACAGTAATCATGGCTACCTCCGACATAAACTAAAAGAGCACCTATTGCCTTTGGTTTTTCAAGCTTGACTTTTCAAAGGGGTTTCCCTATTCTATGGGTTTTCTATTTCTTTCAAACCATTCTTATTGAATCCATTTGTTTACGTGGCAGCCCCTATTGCGATGGGTGCCAATTACTGGGAAGCAGTTTTTCAGCAACTCAAGCTTCGAGGTGTCCCCAATGGAGGTGAAGGGGCAGTTACTTTTATAATAGCTGCTCACACAACGCATGCCTATGAGAAGATACTATACGTTGAACATGTTTTTCCTTTGGATTATTCAGAGGACTGATATTTGCCTAAACGAGTTTTGTTCTTGTTACTTAGGCATAGGAATTGTGTATTTTTTGGTGTGAAGGTATAATAAGGTATTATATTTAGTGGAAGGGCCGGTTTGTAGAGAAGACTACTGTGCATGAATGTTTAGTCAGATAGTACTCGGTTTTGTTTCTTTAGGATCATCACTACCAAGTGTTTGTTTGGAACAGATTGCTTTCTGTGCTGGGTTAAAGCGTGGAAGGAGGGATGTTTTTGGTAAGATTCTCGATATTGGTACTGTAAGTCTTTAGTAATCACTGCTAAAGAGAAAACTGGGAGGAGTAACCGTGCTACTTTGTATTTTCCAGACCAATTAATGCTTGAGAAACGGAGGCCTTCAGGTCTAAAATGAATGTCCGGTGTGGACCCCAAATTCTTCCTCTATGTAATTTCTTTTCTGCAATTCCCCTTTCTTCCTAGGGCTGTTGAGACTGGGAGAGTTGTGTATACCTCCGGTGATCAGGGCTTCGGAGACGCAGGAAGTGGGCTTCTGGACACTCTTCTTGCTCCCACAGGATTTTAACGCTCCCACTCTTTGTGGGTTTCATATCCGTGACAGTTCTGCAGGGATACAATAATCTGTCTTTCATATTCAGGCATTGGTGCATTGAACTAAATTCACTCATGTCACCCAAGGGTGTGAAAACAGACCTTGTAGAACTAAACCAAAGTCCTAGTTTTTGCAACATATCCTCCAAAGCTGTTGGACAAATGGTCTTCAGTGCCAACACCACCTAGTAGCCAGTCAGTGTCGCATTCTGGTCATACCACTTGGTTTGCCAGAAGGATTTCCTCACCTGACTCATGTATTGAGCCATCAGTTTCCTGAGGCCAATCACATAGTCCACCACATCCTTTTGAGGGGATATAGGACGGAACCAAGCATGCCAATACCAGGCATGCCTTCACAATGTGCTCCTTACAACTAAGGCTCCCAGTGTTTTGTTGAAATTGATTTTTTATATAAATACAGACAGAAAAATATTTTCCTTTGTCTGTATTTATAAATAGAAACAATGAAAAAATGCCAGTACATATATTAACTGAGAGATTTTTGTAGGTACAATAGCGTCATGTGTTTGTCTTTGTGGATTGGTCAGCCAAGTTTCAGCTGCTTCGGAAGCTAGCTTTCTATTAGGGTTCCCCCATGAAATGGATCCAAGAAGAAAAACACTTTTGCTGGAAATGTCGTCTTTTTCTGACATTTGTCTCTTCCAACGTGCAGCCTCAGAAAGGAGGAAAAAAAGAAGATAAAAACATTCAAACAGATAAAAATAAATAAATAAAGCAAGACACAGTGGTTGCAAAGTGGCCAGAGTGGTTTTATTCACACTCAAACACATTAGCACCACTTTGCAAAGTTTGCCAGCGAACCACTACTTTCGTTTTCTCGTCTTTGAACAGCATCGTTTTTCCTGAGTGAGGAAGTGCACAGTTCCTGGAGGTATTGCATTAGATTGTTGCCATAACAAAGGCAGACGGTAAGGGGCCATCATGCCTTCTTTTGTTGTAGTATTCTGACTGGGAGCTGGGGGCGGGGGAGAGATGCACACATAAAAGCAATGCAGGGAAAACAAATGAACACAGCATATCACTTGTCAGGTACTTAAGAGAGGCATGCTTTTGATTTTCTTCAGTCCCAGTATATACAAGATGGGCATGCAGTGTAGGAATGTTAGATGTTGAACAAAACAGAGAAAACAGTGCACCACCTTGTGATCAGTATCACACAATTATAAAATCTATGGCCAAGATTGTTCTTTACATTATCCTTTTTATTTAATAACAATTTATTTAGAAATATCAAAAAACGTTTTCAAGTCGATCAGCAAATGCGTTTCGTAAAAAAGAAATTGGACTTCTTCAGGGCAAATGTGTGGCTCTTCTTCGTATATGGGATCAAGATGTTCTTAGAGATAGAATATAAATAGCCTAAAATGTTGCCGTAGAAGAGGCAAACGGATCACCCCATGTATGGTTTGGAATAAATAAAGAATACTATATCGCAGTGGCCTGTGTCGGACATCCAAGATCCGTCCACATGAAAAAAATCTTCCGATCACACTCAACTAAGGTGCGCCAAAGTGGGGAAAGTTAGCAGTTCCACACCATAATACGTGTGGGAACAGGAACGCAATGTCGTCTCCTTCCAAAGTTAGGAAACTGAGGTGATCCGTTTGCCTCTTCTACTGCAACATTCTTAGGCTGTTTATATTCTATCTCCACGGACATATTGATCCCATATATGAAGGAGCGACACACATTTGCCCTGAAGAAGTCCAATTTCTTTGGACGAAACGCGTTGGCTGATCGACTTGAATTTTATTTTTTTATATGTTTAATTAAATTGTTATTAAATAAAAAGGATAATGTAAAGAACAACCTTGACGTAGATTTCATAATTGTGTGATACTGTTCACAAGGTGGTGCACCATTTGCTCTGTTTTGTTCAACATTGTAAAGTCCAGTTGTATGGACTGCACCGCAACAGTGGGTGCTTATAGTGTGTGCGCACATCTCTGGGAAATTTCACATTATTCATACAAATTTGGTGATAGCAGGTTAGGTGCTAGTCTCTATAGGGTTTCACTGTCAACAATCGCATATTTCTAGGAATGTTAGATGTGTTGGTCTGTCCCATTATTTACACAAATAATAACTCAAATACCTCTATTTTATTTTATTGCTTTTATAGTGCTATAGCGCTACTCATCCCAATGCAGCGTATCAGAGTGCCTTACATCAAATGTATACATTATATATTGACAATAGTTCATATATGTGTATCTCAATGTGTAGGATGTGTTACATAAGACAGTGAGGGTTACAAGGTGTAGGAGCCACATGTGTTTCATGGTTTACTGTGTTATATTAGAAGGATTACAATTTATGAATTGCAACTAACTAAAAGATCTCTTTGTTAAAAGCAGTAACTCATTTACCCATCTACCTACATCTATCTAAACCCATGACACCCAAGAGTGCGTTGTCTATTTAAATAAATGTAAAAAAATAGTAGCTGCAGCGTATACTTTTCCTGCCGACAAAAATAAATGTGGATAAATACAGCTAAAATGACCCAAAAATAAATATGCATAAATACTGACGGACATGTTAAAAAATAAATGCCATAAAACTGGAAGCCCTAATTACAACGCAAATGCCTTTACCACTCATGCCTTTTACCACGCAAAATTTTACCACACATATGCATTTACCACGCATGCCTTTACAACCAAAAGATAAATATTTGAGAGGTAAATATAAAGCCTTTCCACATATATAAGATGTCCGACATGAAAGTATGGTTGGTCCTTCTTTACTTTGTGCATTACAGAATAAGTTGTCTCGTGATTGGGTGTAAAATTTCACGTGATCAAGGTTCTCTGAACCGAAACGCGTTGTGGAATAAATGGTGGATTAACCATACTCCGGGAGTTCTGCGATTTTTTGAGAGCGCGCTCATGAAACTGTGACGGTGTGGATATATATATATATATAAAATTCACTTAAAAAACTATAGGTTTCACACAAGTTATAGTTAGCTGTACATTTCACTCGTAAAAAAACAATGAAATTCCACGTTATAGTTAGATCAGGTAACTATAACTTGCGCGCCCACAATAAACTGCTGATGACGTCACATATTACATCACTTATGACATGGTCAGTGACATCACTCATGACATCAATGATGACATCTGAAATGACACATTGTGCATTGCGGTCGCGCAAGTTATAGTTACCTGATCTAACTATAACGTGTAATTTCATTGTTTTTTTACGAGTGAAATGTACAGCTAACTATAACTTGTGTGAAACCTATGGTTTTTTAAGTGAATTTGCAAGGTTTTTTAAATGCTAATTCCTAACTATAACGTGTGTGAAACCTATGGTTTTTTCAGTGAATTTGTACGGTTTTTTAAATGCTAAGTTATGTATTTATTTTTAATTTTTGCGCGCACGGTGCGCTTCTCAGCCCCCGCTTGATGAATCCCCCCGAGACTTTCAGGGTAGGAGCGGAGCGTAGCGCCCCATTAGTTTTGAAAAATTTGCGAGGATTCGTCAACCGGCGCCAAAGTTATTCCAAATAGAATGTTGCGGATTTCCTATGGAAACACGGTCCTAACTATAACTATCTACTGGCAACTGCCAGTAGATAATGTATATATATATATATATATATATATATATATATATATATATATATATATATATATATATATATATATATATATATATATATATTCCGCAGGACACACGTACCTTTCAAAGAACGTGAGACAGGCCACACCAACTGTGCTTAATTCATTCCTTTATTCGAGGCAAGAACAGGCATGACGCGTTTCAACTCTAAACGAGTCTTAATCATATGCAGGCTTCAAAACGGTGGGATCGCCAGCTTTTAAAGTACGTGACTTTGAACATTGAAAAAGGACTTGTGCTCCCAAGTTTGATTTAAAGCAGCAGTTAGTATTTAAATTCGGCAGATTTACTTTGCTCGGAGATGAAAAGTACACATTTTCCGTTTTGTAGTTCAAGGATAAATACCTCAAAAATTAAAGTATTATCAGAAACACTGTCATTCATCTCTGAAAAATTCGTTGATTTTTTCTTTCTTTTCGTTTCTTGATGTAGACACTCCTACAATAACCACAATGCACTTCTCCTGCTGCTTTTCACCCACTCGGAATTCAATGCAGTTTGTGGCAGAACTTCAACTTGCCTTCCATGCGCACTCCTGTATATATAGCGCCTTCAGAGGAATAGTTTCCTATTGTGGTCATATCAGGAGGGCACATTGTAAAAACCAGTCTATTCCGCTACCACCAATTTTTCAGTTTGTTAATTGCCTTCCCAACAAAAAGCTTGATAGCACACAGTGCGCAGGGATTTTTTGAGAGTGCGCTCATGAAACTGTGACGGTGTGGATATATATATATATATATATATATATCCATCCAAAACAGGAACCCAATTGAACGAAGACCACAGGAAGATGTAGTTCAGCTCATGATTTATTTGGCAGCTTGCTGACAGACACCCTGCCCAGGAAACCACATCAAAGTTCAAGTGCCAGGACGCGTTTCGGGAATGGAAATCCCTTCATCAGCGGCAAAAGTTCTTCGAGGAAAATGAAGCACTGTTCTAGGCGCGCACTTATATTAACACACCTGCCTCCGTGGGCGTGGCTATAAACATGGCCTTCTGGGATGTGTAGTGCCGCCATGTGATACCAAGTGGAAGCGCTGTCATTCCCCACAATTTGCGAACAAATAAAAACCACAGTGGGTTGATGTGCAGTCCTGGCGGACGCCCGCCTTGCTTTGTAGATGCCAAATCAGCTTCAAGCCGGCTGCTCCCTGCAAAGTGCCTGCTTGTCTCCCTTCCAAAGTTCAAACACCGCTGTGGTGTCAGAGCGGACCCGCAACCGCGGTGGGCTTCGTTCACGACCTGGGCAGGCCGTACAAATCCATCCAAAACAGGAACCCAATTGAACGAAGACCACAGGAAGATGTAGTTCAGCTCATGATTTATTTGGCAGCTTGCTGACAGACACCCTGCCCAGGAAACCACATCAAAGTTCAAGTGCCAGGACGCGTTTCGGGAATGGAAATCCCTTCATCAGCGGCAAAAGTTCTTCGAGGAAAATGAAGCACTGTTCTAGGCGCGCACTTATATTAACACACCTGCCTCCGTGGGCGTGGCTATAAACATGGCCTTCTGGGATGTGTAGTGCCGCCTTGTGATACCAAGTGGAAGCGCTGTCATTCCCCACAATTTGCGAACAAATAACTCTAAACGAGTCTTAATCATATGCAGGCTTCAAAACGGTGGGATCGCCAGCTTTTAAAGTACGTGACTTTGAACATTGAAAAAGGACTTGTGCTCCCAAGTTTGATTTAAAGCAGCAGTTAGTATTTAAATTCGGCAGATTTACTTTGCTCAGGGATGAAAAGTACACATTTTCCGTTTTGTAGTTCAAGGATAAATACCTCAAAAAATAAAGTATTATCACAAACACTGTCATTCATCTCTGAAAAATTCGTTGATTTTTTCTTTCTTTTCGTTTCTTGATGTAGACACTCCTACAATAACCACAATGCACTTCTCCTGCTGCTTTTCACCCACTCGGAATTCAATGCAGTTTGTGGCAGAACTTCAACTTGCCTTCCATGCGCACTCCTGTATATATAGCGCCTTCAGAGGAATAGTTTCCTATTGTGGTCATATCAGGAGGGCACATTGTAAAAACCAGTCTATTCCGCTACCACCAATTTTTCAGTTTGTTAATTGCCTTCCCAACAAAAAGCTTGATAGCACACAGTGCGCAGGGATTTTTTGAGAGTGCGCTCATGAAACTGTGACGGTGTGGATATATATATATATATATATATATATATATAATCATGTGCTTATAACTTTGGCGTTGTTTGACGAATCTTTACGAAATTTTCCAAAAAGTTTCTCTTTTTTGATCAGCTCCTGGGGGTGATTGGTCGGGGGGGGCAGAGAAAAAGGGGGGTCCCAAAACATGTTTTCTCAATGCATTTTCCATAGGAAAGTTTAGACAAGGCCACAGGTC
Organism: Triturus cristatus; assembly: GCF_964204655.1. Taxonomy (NCBI): domain Eukaryota; kingdom Metazoa; phylum Chordata; class Amphibia; order Caudata; family Salamandridae; genus Triturus; species Triturus cristatus. The sequence goes on along the minus strand of NC_140589.1, from coordinate 1,776,960,377 downwards.
AAACTGCTGAACGGAATTACGCCAAATTTGGCAGGAGGAAAGGTCTTGGTCCAGAAAGCACGCTTTTGTTTAAATGGTGTAAATCCGTTCAGTAGTTTTTGAGAAATATAAAATTTGACAGATATCGATATTTGGGAATTCTGACATCTGATTGGCTGAGGGGTTACGAGCACGAGCTTGCGGCTGATTGGCTGTGAACGGTTGAAACTAGGAAGTGTTGGCAGCCATTTTGTGATTCAGTCCATCAGCTCGCATTTCTCCATCTACAAGCCATCGGGTCCATAGTTCTACCTCTGCGAGGCAACACTGAAAATATACCGCAGCTCTGTCTGTGCGAGATACCCCTTTCACGGTACCTCTCCCCACATCACCGGCTCGCGGCTCGCTCCCCACATCACAGGAAACCCTGACCTCGGTATGTTGTGATGTACCAAAAACACACCTCAGTGCACAGAAACCCCTATCTGGCTAGCTATAGTATTTTATTTGTTCTCCGTATTACAGCGGCGCGACCAATGATTAGATATCCTAGAACAATGCGACTCAGATCCTCTCAGAATTCGTGGGAACAAGACACTCTTTCGCTTAGACTCTCATACCTGTTAACAATGTGAGTAACCAGAGACTTTGTATAGTGTAAAATGTTTATTTCAACTAATGAGCTCTGTAATGTAGTACACGTGCTAAGGTGAGGAAAGAAATGCATGTAAACAATACTATCAGCATAGTTTCAATTGCATAAAGTACGAATGGGGAAAGTATATTATAATGTCAGTGGATTAAGCCATATAGCGCTTACCACCCTCCCCATGCTACGAGCTATGTTTATTATATCAGTGGAAGACCTCTGGGCTTGGACAGCGGAACCCCCTACCTCAAGTCTTATATGATAGGATTTACATCTCCGGACAAGCACAGCTCTTCCTCAGGAAAGATTGTTCTCCAAGTGTGTGTAATTTGCATCCTGTGCAATATTAAAAGCACTCGAAATTTTAGAAGCAGAGGTCTGTTCCATGTTATGTCTATATGTGCGTGAGACAAGCCAAAGCTGAATAACCAGCAATGTTGTGTTCTGCTCTTGAACACGGCGTACAGACAAGAACTCTGTGCACAGCAGAAATAGTGAAAGGCAGGCAGTTCCAATGCTAAGCAGCGAAAACAGAAGTGTTTACGAGAACCAATGCATTTAGAGTTGTGTGGAAAAAGTGGCTAAAATGGCTGTGATGCAAGGTACGAACTCATGCTAACTTAGCACCGTTCGTTGGCACCTCCTAACCCCCATGACACCCTCCCCTTTGGGCGGTCCTACGCACAGTGAGCAAAGTAGAACACAAAGACCAAAAAGTCTGAGCCAACAAGAGCAGATATCCAATATAGGAAAATGAAGTAGGCGAAGAATGTCAACAGGGTTGAAAAGAAAAAAAATTAATAATACCATGGTGAGAGAGAAAAAAAAACATGTGGCACCGCCAAATTAATCCATCAGTGTGTAAGAGCAGTAAGTTGCAACAGCTTCCAACAGGAAATAATTATTTTTGTCTGAAAAAGTCGACGCCATCCAATTCAGCAATTGGAAGGTATAAACATGCTCATTGATATCGGTGCTTCCAGCACCATAGCAGGGCAACTTGTGTGGAACTCGATGTAACTCCGTTGCAGGAAATCATGTGCAGCCATACATACATCCAACTGAGCTAGCACACCAAGTGCAGCAGCACACGCCATGAAACCAATACCGGAACATTCACACTCATGATTCACCAAAGGGTTCATCAGGAAAGGAAAATCCAGGTCAGGCGACGCTGTATTTTTGAGGCATATATCCAACGCCCATTGGAAGGGACAGGACATGCATGAGAACACTGGTTGGACGCAAGTATACCAGGGATAGCGGAAAGACAAATTGTAAGCCACGCTGAGAGTGGCCAGCGGCAAGGTACCATAACAGTCAAGCATGCGGTTGCAAAGTAGCTGTAGTAGGGCTGGGTTGTGAACGAGCACAGGTGGAGCAGCCATTTCTGAGCATGCAGATCAAGAGGAAAAGTCCAGCAGCCAAAGCTAGTCGAAGTAGCAACCCGCCGAAAACACTAGAGAAAATAGAATGAATGAAAGCAGGGATCACACCAAAAATAGTTTGAAAAGACGTTACAAGGCCGGATCCCACAAGCTTAAAAAAATGCGCCAGCCCTGTTGTATGCGAAGCATTGAATATAGAATGAATTAGCTCACCAAAATGTTGTGGGAGATCAGTGTTTAAAAGATTATGAACTTCTGTTCTCGTGTTGGCCAATTGCAGGACACAAGTCACACGGGCAGAAGTGAGAGAAACTTCTTTCTGGGACAATAAGGCTCTTATTCGGGTCAGCTTGTCGAACTCTGCCTTCAAGGTAGGAATGGAAGGCCAAATCGAGGTACCGAAACTCCCCTGTGAGGAAGGAAACAGCACATTTTTACAGCAAACTACACATTGTGACACAATCACAATGTACGGAATACCTTTTAAGATGCCGCAGCATTTTTCATTATTCAAGAAAAAATAACTGCCATTACACAGCATTGTTTCGTCTGTTGTTGATATTGTACAGGATGATGTATCTGTGTTATATAATGGTCAGAACCAATTGTGGCTCGCGGCTATGCCTTTAGAAACCAGTCCATCGGCTCGCAGCTCTGCGGCAGCGAGCCGTCGGGCCCGCAGCTCTACCTCTGTGAGCCAACCCGTTAGCTGGTAGCTGTGTCTCTGCTAGCAGGTCCGTCAGCCCGTTGCTCTTCCTATGCGATTCAGCCCATCAGCTCGCAGCTTGGGCCCGCCGGTCTACCTTTGCGAGCCAGCCCGTTAGCTCGTAGCTGTGTCTCTGCTAGCAGGCCCATCGGCCCGTTGCTCTCCCTCTGCGAGTCAGACCACAGCTGTCCCTCTGTGAACCAGTACGCTGCTGTGCCTTTGTGAGCCGACGGCCCGTGGCTCTCCCTCTGCAAGCCGATATATATATTCACTGAAAAAAACATAGGTTTTACTGACGTTATAGTTAGAAATTATCATTTAAAAAACCTTTGAAATTCACTGAAAAAAACATAGGTTTTACAGACGTAATAGTTAGAAATTTGCATTTAAAAAACCATTGAAATTCACTGAAAAACCATAGGTTTCAGGGGCGTTATAGTTAGCTGGACATTTCATACGTACAAAACCAGAGAAATTCCTCCGTTATAGTTAGTTCAGCTAACTATAACCGGCGCCCCCGCAATGCACTGCTCATGATGTCACATATTACATCATTCATGGCATGGTCAGTGACATCACTGATGACATCGCAAATGACATCACTGATGACATCACTGATTACATCATCCACGTCAAAATCTGATGCACCTCTTCACAGTCTAATATAACCTTTGATACATCCACTGTAAAATACAGACAACCATTTTCGAAATTGTTAACACACCAATACCAGTTACTACATATGCACTCACTGATTGCTAGGTCTGGACACACATCTACTCATTCATCCATACAATCACTCATACATGCAGTCACTCATAAATACAATACTATCATATGCACTCATACACCTATACAGACAATCACACACCGCTACTCATCCATGCAGTTACTCACACACCCACTTAGTCATGCAAATAATCTATCACAGTCCCATTTACTCACCTATACAATTATAAACACACCACCTCACTTATTCATACAGATAGTTACTCATACTTACTCTCTTATATAATCACTGATACAAGTACACACTCATCCATATAGCCACTGTCAGAATCACTGACTCTCACATATAGTTGTTTATATACACCATCACTCACATATTCTGCCTTTAACATATGTAGTTACTTGGACATGTACCACTGAGACATCCATTCACTCACCAACACACTTATACAGACACTCACCCACCCATACAGCTGTTTCCATATGCACTCTTGAACCCATACACCCAGTGAATCAACCATTCATACATCTATGCACAGTCACACACCTCCCATCCACCCACACACACACTCAGTCTCCCATACAAATACTCAGGCAAACAAACAGTAACCCATTTAGACACTCATGTACCTACTAACCAATCCATGTAGCAGTTTACACAACAACAGACAGACTGATACAGACATTCACACAGTTTAGTCACTAACCGATGCATTCAGTAAGACACGTTTAATCACTCACTTATACAATCAGTCACACACCTACTAAATCGTCCATCCAGACACTTATACATCCACTCATTCTTCAATACACCTTGGCATATATATAAAACATATTTAAACTTTACAGAAACACACAGTCACTGGATGATGTCATCAGTGATGTCATTTGAGATGTCATCAGTGATGTCATCAGTGATGTCACTGACCATGCCATGAATAATGTAATATGTGATGTCATGAGCAGTGCATTGCGGGGGCGCAAGTTATAGTTAGCTGAACTAACTATAACGGTGGAATTTCTCTGGTTTTGTACGTGTGAAATATCCAGCTAACTATACCGCCCCTGAAACCTACTTTTTTTTAGTGATTTTCAATGCTTTTTTGGATGCAAATTTCTAACTATAACGTCTGTAAAACCTATGTTTTTTTCAGTGAATATATATATATATATGAAACCTTTTCAACTCTCAACCCCTATCCCCTACCCACCCTAAACTCTAAAAATACCTTTGTCACCCAAATACCACTAGCCACCCTAAAAAAATACTCTTGCCACCCAAATACCCTTACCCACTTAAACCCTAAATATTCCCTTGCCACCCAATACCCCTATCCACCTTAAACTAGCCTTGCCACCCAAATACCCCTACCTACCTAAACCCTAAAATTATCCTTGCCACCCAAATACACGTACCCACCTTAAACCATAAAAATACAGTTACAGTTGTTTGATGTGTGTTAAACACATATACAAAGGTACCACAAAAGGTACATGAATGTACTTTGTGTACTACTAATGAGTGATTCAATTTTTTTTATCATATATTTTGTGAGTGGCTAGATTACTGTGTGTATCCATGAGTGAGTGGGCATGTGAGTGACTGGGTGTGTGAGTGGGTGAATGAGTGGGTGTATGGGTATGTGAGTAGCTGTATGAGTGAATATGTGGGTGTGTGAGTAGCTGTATAGGTGAGTGAGTGGCTGTGTGAGTAGCTATATTGGTGAGTGATTGGTTTGTGAATGGCTGCATGGTTGAGTGAGTGGTTGTGAGAGTGACTGTATGGGTGACTGAGTGGGTGGGTGTGTAAGTGGTTGTATAGTAGGACTGGGCATAGTACCCGAAGTTCCACTATGTGGAACTCCGTGAAGTGACCAAAAAACTATGCTGCGATACGTGGAGTTTCACAAGCGCGAAGTGTGTAACGTTGCACCGTTTGCGCTGATGTTAATTTTTTCAACTTTGAGCATCTTTTGCAACAGTACAGCATGAATGACATCTTCAACGGTTTAGTAATTTTTGCATGAAATACTATACATGTTTCGATAGGTAGTGACTACACATTTCTGCATACATTAATCTGTGATGGTAATCAGACCTTGTACCTTTAGGCCCGAACCCAGGCTAAGTTGTTTTGTTTATTTTGCTGCATTTTTACCACTATATGCAAAACACTACTACTTCTGTGTTATCGATACTACATAGATCCTTTATATATAGTGCATAGCACACACTACATTACATCTTTCCCATATACAATCACCCTATGCTCGTAGCTTCCAATGTAGATTCCTCTTCTTTCTCTGGGTCTTTTTGTATTAGATACTGTTGGTAGGGCCCCCATATATCCTTGGGCCTATATCTTACTGCATCTATACATTATAATTCTCAGAGTGTGTAGAACAATATGCTAAGTCTGTATGCTAGTCTTGCAGAGTAGGTATCGGGCCCTGCATCCAGCGCATGGCTATTCTACGCTCAGCCAGCAAGATGCCGATTGCAGCCATCTTCCTTCTGAGTTTAGAAATGTCATAACCCAACAACGCCAACATCAGAGATTCCTGCAGCTGCTCCCCCAGCATATTATTCAGTGCAGCAAATATTTCCTCCCAGTATCCCCTTACTCCTGGGCAGTCCCACGCTAAGTGCAGAAAGCCTGCATTATCAGCCCGCATTGTGGGCACTTACTATCATCTGTCAAGCGATACCTGTGCTTCCTTACAGGAGTATAATACCTTCTGTGTAGGTATTTATAGCTAATGAGTCTATGCCTGCCATTTTGCGATATGGTCTTAGTGCGCGCATAGCAATATGCCCATTTGGCATCTGTAACCGCAAACTCCAGCTCTGCAGCACATTTTTGCTGAATTTTACTTAGTGCCAGTGTAAAGCGTGAACAGGAAAGGTTATATAACACCGTTATCCCTTTCTTGGGGGACTCTGCCCTAAGCAAATATGTCAATGGGGGTAGTTCTTGTGGTTACTCCATGTCCTCGCCTATTAAGATGCGCATTGCCTGCCTCAACCTATAAACCGTTCGCACTTATGTTTAGCACCAGGTGTTTGTCCCTCGCTGTATTAGCCCACATTGCTCATCAAGCGACCCTCCAAGTATATATGAGCTAAGGTTGGGCAAAGCAGCAGTCGGGTGTTTTTTTAGGAAAATTGAACCCAATTATTATCAAAAGGTGAAATTTAAGGTAAATGGGGTAGTGGGGAAGATTTGCCACAAGATTAACAGCGTGATGAAGATTGCCATATTCAACCGCTAAACCCCACTGTGGCAGTCACCATTCATCCAGACAGTTTTTCATGATGGGACATGCAGCAGTTGGGAAAAGGCAGGAACAGTCTGGATGCCCGATCTGTATTGTCAAGTTAATCTGTGCTCTTTTTCAGATTTGCAGCAGAATTTTGGGCTGAAAAAGGGATCCTTTTTAAAGTTTTTGCAGTTTAGAGATTTTTTTTCAAAATTGCCAGGTGATCAAGTCTCACTGGGGAAAATACCTCTTGTGGATTTACTGTTACAACCTGCTGTTAAGATTGGAAAGATCTTTACATTCTTGAATAACATGGCAGAGGATGATTTAGACCAACAGGGGGACACGTGGGCAGCAAAATTGGGAATTCAGGATTTTGATCTTCAGATCTCATTAGAGGTCGCAATGAAAGTGTTGTTGACTGCAAGTTTGAAAACCCAACACTATAAAACAACATTTAGGCTATATTACACTCCTGCCAAGTTTTTCAGTTGGGGTCAAAGCGCAGATGATAATTGTCCTTGGTGCGGGCCTGGCCTTGCCAATTTGGGGCGCATTTTTTATGACTTTTAAGCTGATTCCTTTATGAGAGAGTATTGAGGAATATTGGTATAAGGTGTTCAAAAAGAAGGTTTATTTGAGTTTATCTTTGATGCTATGTGGGATCGATTCCTCTCTTAAGGATGATGCGGGCCAGCTGTATTTCATGTTTATATCTGTGGCAGTGACAAGTCTATCAATAGCAACTGCTTGGAAGAATTGTGAGCCACCTCCTGAACATCAATGGTTTTCCCAGCTAATTAATATTTATAATATGGAGAGAGCTCTTTACAACTGCAAGGCCACCAAAAGACAGGAAATTGGCTGTAGCGATTGTTTATCTTCATCATCTTGAGAGTGAGCTGTTAAAAGATATTAATGGAGTAATGCTTGTAGTTGGTAATTTTTCTAAGGCTGAGATGTATACGGGGCTCAAAAATAAGTATGGAAGACAACAATTAATTATTTCTGATTTAATCTATTGTGGGGCCTGATGGTAAGAGGCTGAAGGAATTATGGAACTATGTATAATTTTGTTTACGCTCAATAATAAAAAAACATATGTCAACAGTGATGTCATCAGTGATGTCACTGACCATGTCATGAGTGATGCACTATGTGAGGTCCTAAGCAGTGCATTGCATGTCATACGTTATAGTTAGCTCAGGCAACTATAACTGCAGAATTTCACTGGTTTTGTATGAGTGAAATCTGAGCCTAACTATAATGTCCCTGTAACCTTTGTTTTTTTCTGTGAATTTCTAAGTTTTTTAAATTCTATTTCCTAACTATAACCTCCCTATAACCTTTATTTTTTTGAGTGAATTCCTAAGGTTTTTCTAATGTTATGTCCTAACTATAACATTCCTGTAATCTTTGTTTTTTTGATTTTGAAGGTTTTTAACATTTTATTTCCTAACTGTAACCTGTATCCTTTGAAATTAGGAGTGTGAGTGGCTGTATAGGTTGGTAAGTGAGTGTGTGTGTCACGATCCGTCCACAGTCCAGTACTCCTCAGGATTCGAGTGATGCTATATGGTATCCACCTCTTGATATCCCCAACTCCTGCACTAATGGCACGGAGGATTTAGGGCGATCAAGCGAGGGAAGGGAAGGAAGGGAACAGCGGGGAGTAGAACCTGTAAAGAAAAATACACAAAACAAACAAACCCTATAGGCACATCATGCTACTCTCATGAATTCTCGCTAACCTCAGACCCGTCTATGGGCTATACATCTTGAAGGGTACTCTGTCCTCCACAATATTCCATCATAAGCGTACAGACAAAGAACTCATGAATACACCCAGATACATCATTCATTCATGGCATGAGAACATAGCATTGGCAAGAGGGTGCTCCCTCTCTCATATCCTTCGTACTCTTTGAATAGGTGTATGGAGCTGAGACCTAAGGAAAATGCCCTACTATCGCAAGGACTAATTCTGATGGGCTGATCAGTGTTCTAGCAGAGTCTCTATTTAATATCCCTTACGGAAGTCTCTCTAAACGCGGTATGTACCGCTCGTATTTAACAGTCTATCAAAGTAATCAAACACGCCGGTCAAATTCTCCCCCTTGATAGCGGGAGTTTGGCGTGAGGGTTTCTGGCGGGTTCTCTGCCCTCTTGGACAGCTCAACAGCACTCAAGTAACGGCTCTCTTTGTTGCACTACAGAACGCCGTAGTACAAAACTAACATGCTCCCATGATTCGGAGCCGGGGCTATGGGTCTGAGACAGTCCTCCCCCGTCAGGGAGGGTGGTGCACTTATCTTTCTCTCCAATATGAAGTCCTCCGATACTTTCTCGGTCGTTAGGGGAAAGCCAGCCTGCCTGCCGCCTAGAAGCCCACTGACTCTTTGCCTCGAGCTGCTACGGAACCAACGGATTCCGTTCTCCTCTCGGCGGTAGAACGCCAGTGCTGGGATGCTTCCTCTTCAGGCTCGACGACGGACGTGCTTCCGGGAATTACGCACAGCATCACGGATGCGTCTCGTCGTTTTTGTACTCGTGACTCCTCCCCCTCTGGACCTCGGGCATGCTGGGGGTTGTAGGCAATGCAAGCGCGCGATCCCTGCTTCCTGACAGTGTGAGTACCTGTATGGGTGTGTGAGTGGCTGTATGGGCGTGTGAGTGAGTGTGTGATGCCTATATGGGTCTGTGAGTGGGTGCGCGAGTAGTTTTATGGGTGTGTGAGTGGCTATGTGGGTGTGTGAATGTATGAGAGAGTGGCTGAATGGGTGTGTGTGGGTATCTGAGAGCCTGTGCTGGTGTGTCAGTAGCTGTGTGAGTGACTGGGTCACAACGCAACATCACCTTTCCCTTTAGCCAATAAGAGTCCACAGGTTGCACAAATGTCTACCCAACTGGAGAACTTTCGACTGGTTAATTTGTGAGTGCTACCTCATTGGGTAAATATCTATTGCATGTTCTACACTACAGCTACATAATGGACCACAAGGAAATGTCTCCAGTGACCTTGTGTGCATTTTGGAGATGTGATTGATCCTCATGCATCTTCATCCAGAAATTCATGATAACATGAATCCTCATACAGAGAGGATGATGAGACTACAAAGAGGTGAATCTCCACCAAACAAGGGTACTGTCTCTTAACTATATAAAGCAAGTGCTTCTTTGCTTAATGGCGGTGGCCTCATATTCCTTGGCATTAAGAATGCATCACCAAAATCGGCTGGAAAAGCGATGCGGGGTCTTTTGATAAGCTGTCCATTAACCTGGCAAAAGGCGGGAAGATCTTTGCATACTACTAAGGTGCATGGGGTGGGGCCAAACGGGTGGAGATTCCAGACGATTTTGAACATCTTTCTACTTGTAGTAATTTGATGGGAGAACCAGTGTGTTCAAGTCTGTATCTGTGAAGGTCTGTATGGCTGGGTGAGTGTGTGTAAGACTGTCTTGGTGAGTGAATGGATACCTCAGTGGTACATGTGTAAGTAACTCCATATGTCAAAGGCAGTATATATGAGTGTTGGACTGTATAAATAACTATATGTGAGAGTGAGTGATTGTGAGAGTGCCTGTATGGATCAGTGTGTGCTTGTATTCGTTATTGTATTAGAGTGTAAGTATGTGTTAGTATATGTTTAAATAAGTGACGTGGTATGTGTATAACTGTACAGGTGAGTAAATGAAAGTGTGATTGATTATTGTGGAGAGGTGTGGCTCACTGGTTAGAGGCGGCAGATCCGCAAGCAGAGAATCGGCCAGGGACCAGGGTTCAATTCCCGACGCGGCAGGGTCGTGGACCAGGGTCAAAACGGACTCGATAATTCTCGCCTCGGTACCTACTCTAACCAGGAACACACTCGGCAACTCTGGGCATTAGCTTGCCTCATCTCCACAACAGCCCCCCACATTCGCCGGGGATGCCTGGTTTCACCTTGGAGATACCCAGGAGGGACCATCTCACAGGGATAGCCAGGACGGGTTCCCCAGCGGTCTACAGCTCCACGACGCCTCAGGGCAGCAGTGCGCTTTACAAGACACATACATTTACATTTATTATTTCCATTACTGACTAGGTGTGTGAATAACTATGAATGAGAGGCGGTGTGTGAGTGTCTGCATAGATATGTGACTGGATATGATAATGCTGTATTGATGGCTGACTGTATGTATGAGTGAGTGTATGGGTGAATGAATGGATGTGTGTGTAGACCTACAAATTAGTGAGTGGCTATGTACTAACTGCTATTGGTGTGTTCATGGTTTCAAAAATTATAGTCTGTATTTTAGAGTGGGTGTATCAAGTATTATATTAGGGTCTGATGAGGTGCATCAGATTTTGACGTGGATGATGTCATCAGTGATGTCATCAGTGATGTCATTTGAGATGTCATCAGTGATGTCACTGACCAGGTCATGAATGATGTAATATGTGACGTCATCAGTAGTGCATTGCGGGGGCGCGAGTTATAGATCGCTAAACTAACTATAACAGGAGAATTTCTGTGGTTTTCCATGAGTGTAATGTCCAACTAACTATAACATCCCTAAAACCTATGGTTTTTTCAGTGAATTTCAAAGCTTTTTAAATGCTAATTTCTAACTATAACGTGCCTGAAACCTATGGTTTTTTCAGTGAATTTCAAAGGTTTTTTAAATGCTAATTTCTAATTATAATGTTCTTTAAACCTATCTTTTTTTCTGTGTTTTTTAATTATCATCCTATTCTCAACTTGGTGAAAACTGCAAATCTCACCACTCTTCCATCGATACCTTACGCCAACAAAATCGCCACAAACGAGAGCCACAACTAACGCTAATGAAATGCAAAGTAGGCGTTCCTGTGCAAAAAAAACACGAAAACACCACTTCCACATATTTTCAACGACCAGCCAAATCTGCAATGCGATCCAAAAAGCAGGCGATAAGCCGACTTAGCAGTAACAAATTAACATCAACCTTTAACTGGTGTAAGGAGGTCGACTATCTACTCCGTGAATTGGACCCAACTCACAGCCACATCTAAAGACCAACACATGATAGACCAGCTGATCATGCAGCTCCGACACCCAATAAGGCCACAACACCCAGCGCCACCACCACCAGAACCTCCCCCCGCACCACCCCCCCTACTACCACTGAGGCAGCGCAAACAGGACAATGGACCTTCCCAAAACGCCATGCCTCTCAGCCACACAATAGCTGAATGTTGGGAGATGTGGCAACCAACTATATATGAAGGAGGCAAGTCACCCATAAACAATAAAGCACACAATGCCAAGTGTAATGCAGATGTGCTGCACAGACCTCACTATGCAAAGCAATAACCTCTCCATGTAGAGATATACTATTGATACTTGTAGTGCAGTGCACAGTGGACGCAACCATGTAACCTCAGGCAGTGGGGAAGATCTCGGTCATGTAGCTGTGTTGTCCCCCCTGGAAGCAGAAGCGGAGTGGGCTGCTCTAACGTATGCCACTCCAGCGTAGGAGTATGAATAAATAGGCCAGGCCCTAGGTGTGGTTCACTTGTGGGAATACCAACGAGTCTGTCACAGCGGCAGCCCTCACCCTGGCACATGGCTGCCGCCATAACCGCGGGCCTCCTCGACACAGGCCCGCTGCGAACCCAGCGGCACAGCACCGCAGACTTATGTCTGTACCGACTACTGCCTTCGATCTATACTGCGGACAGAAGCGCTCACAATTCAGATGCAGTGGTGATTGCAGATGTCGCAGTCCAGTTCGCAAGACACGTTGCTCCCAGTGCGGCCCGCCCAGACCATGCATCATCACAGGGTGCGCACACGCTGTGTGCTTCAGGTGCCACTAACTTTGCAGCTCAACTCAACACCACGTGGTTGTGCGCCCATCCTGACCATTGCCTCCGCCCTACACTGGGGTTACATGGTTCACAATTCAAGATTAGTAGTGACGCAAATTTTGTAAGAGACTATAATGGGTTAAGAAGACCAAATGCTCCCAATCTGTGCAGCTCTACTCAACGTCACCTGCCTGTGGGCCTTTGCTGACCGCTGCCTCTGGCCTACATTGTGGAAGACCGGCGACACATGGTGCCAACTAAACCTGTTCAACACAAGCTGATCCCACAAGTGTAACTGTGTCCTGAGTCCTGAATGGCAGCGACCACGGCACCAGACTCCCTTCGATCAGTGAGGGCTATTTCCATATGGAAGGCCAGCGACACATGGTGCCACTGAACCTGAACTATGCAGGCCGGTGGGGCCACCAAAGTATGCATGTGGCTGTGAGCCCTTGCTCACCACTACCTCTGGCCTACACTGTGGAAGACCAGCGACAAATGGTGCCACTAACCGTCTTCAACACAAGCCGATCCAACATGTGGAACTGTGTCCCGAGTCCTGAATGGCAGTGACCACAGCACCAGACTTCCTTTGATCTGCGAGGGGTATTTCCATATGGAAGGCAGGAGACACGTGGTGCCACTGAACCTGCACTACGCAGGCCGGTGGGGCCACCAACGTATGCACATGGCTGTGGGCCCTTGCTCACCACTACCTCTGGCCTACACTGTGGAAGACCGGCGACAAATGGTGCCACTAACCGTCTTCAACACCAGCCAATCCCACATGTGGAACTACGTCCTGAGTCCGGAATGGTAGTGACCCCAACTCTGTGAGACAACCACAGCACCAGACTCTCTTCGATCAGTGAGGCATATTTCCATATGCAACGGCGGCGACATGTGGTGCCACTAACCCTGTTCAACACAAGCCAAACAATTCCACATGTGGAACTGTGTCCTGAGTCCTGAATGGCAGTGACCCCAACTCCGTGAGACAACCACAGCACCAGACTCCCTTCGATCAATGAGGCATATTTCCATATGCAACAGCAGCGACACGTGGTGCCAATAACTCTGTTCAACACAAGCCGAACAATCCCACATGTAGAACTGTGTCCTGAGTCCTGAATGGCAGTTACCCCACGTCCATGGCAGCGAGCACAGCAGCATACTCCCTCTGATTAGTTAGGCATATTTCCATATGCAAGGTCGGCGACACGTGGTGCCACTAACCCTGTTCAACACAAGCTGATCCCACATGTGTAACTGTGTCCTGAATGGCAATGACCCCAAGTCCGTGGCACCGACCACAGCACCACACTCCCTTCGATCAGTAAGGCATATTTCGATATGCAAGGCCGGCGACACGTTGTCTCACTAACCCTCTTTAACGCAACCCGATCCCACATGTGTAACTGTGTCCTGAGTCCTGAATAGCAGTCACCCCAAGGCCGTGGCAGCGACGACAGCACCACACTCCCTTTGATCAGTGAGGTGTATTTCCATATACAACTACAGACTCCAGTAGGCAAGTAACTATCACAGTCCTACACCCTACATATTATCCTATTAGTATCCTCGCTTCAAGAACTTTTTTTATATATCATTTATAGCTTTACTACAATGACCAAATTAATCTTCAAATGCAAACTAACATGAAGTAGCAGTCTAGACTGCAGGCAGTACAGCTCGCAATTCCAATTTTAAATGCTAATTTCTAACAACAAGATTGTACTCAGAAAATCCAACACTTCGTCAGTGTATTCTATACTTATTTCATCTTTTCATCATACGCCTACACTGCATCCTGTAGGGCTCACAATGAAAATTATGTCTTCATTCATTAACTACAGAGTCCACTAGGCAAGTAACTATTACAGGCCTCAAATCTACATAATATCCTTTTAGTATCCTTTCTTCTTGAACATTTTTTATTTCAGTTATAGCTTTAGTACAATCACCAAATTCATTTTCAAGTACAAACGAACACTCAGCAGTCTACACTGTGGGCAGCAGACCTCGCAATTTGAATTTTGGACACGTGGTGCCAACTAACACTGTCCAACACAAGCCGATCCCACATGTGTAACTGTATCCTGAGTCCTGAATGGCAGTGACCCCAAGTCCATGGCACCGACCACAGCACCAGACTCACTTCGATCAGTGAGGCATATTTCGATATGCTAGGCCGGCGACACGTAGTCCCACTAACCCTCTTTAACACAAGCCAATCTCACATGTGTAACTGTGTCCTGAGTCCTGAATGGCAGTGACCCCAAGTCCGTGGCAGCGACCACAGCAGCATAGTCTCTTTGATCAGTTAGACATATTTCCATATGCAAAGCCGGCGACACATAGTCCCACTAACCCTTTTTAACACAAGCCGATCCCACATGTGTAACTGTGTCCTGAGTCCTGAATAGCAGTTACCCCAAGTCCATGGCAGCAACCACAGCACCAGACTCCCTCTGATCAGTGAGGCATATTTCCATATGCAAGGCCAACAGCACGTGGTGCCACTAACCCTGTTCAACACAAGCCGATCCCACATGTGTAACTGTGTCCTGAGTCCTGAATTGCAGTCACCCCAAGTCCGTGGCAGTGACCACAGCACCACACTCCCTTTGATCAGTGAGGGGTATTTCCATATGCAAGGCCAACAGCACGTGGTGCCACTAACCCTGTTCAACATAAGCTGATCCCACATGTGTAACTGTGTCCTGAGTCCTGAACGTCAGTGACCCGAACTTCGTGACACCGACTACAGCACCACACTCACTTCGATTAGTGAGGGGTATTTGCATATCGAAGGCCGGCGACACGTGGATCCACTGAACCTGCACTACGCAGGTCGGTGGGGCCACCAACGTATGCACGTGACTGTGGGCCCTTGCTCACCGCTACCTCTGGCCTACACCACGGTCAGCAGGCCTCACAATTCAGACAGTCCTGATTCTACATGACGCAGTCCAGTAGCCAAGACACATTGCTCCCAGTGCGGCCCATCCACACCAAGCATCATCACAGGCTCATAGTCTCAATGCTTCGGGTGCCACTAACCCTCTTTAACACAAGCCGATCCCACATGTGTAACTGTGTCCTGAGTCCTGAATGGCAGTGACTCCAAGTCCGTGGCACCAACCACAGCACCACACTTCCTTCGATCAGTAAGGCATATGCAAGGCCGGCGACACGTAGTCCCACTAACCCTCTTTAACACAAGCTGATCCCACATGTGTAACCCTTCAGTCTTATTTGTTGTTCTTTTCTTTAAATAATTTTTTTATATGTAAATCTATACATGACTAAGATTCTTCTTTGTCCTACCGCACAGGGACACTTCCAGGCCCAAGAAGGTTGTTGGGGGTATGATGGTAATGTGGGAAGAGGGTGTGTTACCTGCTGATGTGGGGAGAGGCAGCATCAAAGGGGTATCTATCACAGAAAGAAGTCCGATATGTTTTCACAAATGCCTCGGACAAATGCCAGCTGACGGACTGAATCAGAAAATGTTTTTTTAATGCTTATGTAGTGTGAGTTATGAACAGTTCGCACCCAGGCTCGCGGAGGGACAGCTGCGTCTCAAAGACGCAGTACTATGAGTCGTCTGTGTCATTGTAGCTATCTCTGCCCTGTTCTGTCGTACGCCACGCCACTCCGATTAAGTTCCGACGTTGGCCCCACATAGCTACCTGACGCAGGCGTACTCGCTGTTGGTGTGCAGGTCAGTGGTCTAGTTCTTAACATCTCACGTCCACTCCCTGAGGGCAGGTTTGCACACACATCACACCCATCCGGCACATGCGTCACAGGCCATGTGACCACACAAATATAATAGATTTACAACGTCACATCCTTTATTGCCGGTGCTGACTCGATAGCGGACGCTCCACGTGTCTCAACCATAAAGAGTCCTTGAAAAGTTGCACAGAAGGTTAGTCGCATCCTGATCTGTATAGCCGTCAGGGGCCTACCACCCCCTTGGCGCGGACTTCAGATGCACAGGGTTAGTGCCACCCGAAGCTCATATGGCCATCAGAGGCCTACCACTCCGTGGCACGGTCTTGAGTTCCACAGGCTTAGCGGCCCCAAAAGCTGATGTGGTCTCCGCCATTGATGACTCAGGACTCAGCGACATGTGTGAGATCTGCCGGGCCGCAGAGAAGCTGATGTGGTCTCCGCCCTTGATGACTCAGGACTCAGCGACATTAGTGAGATCTGCCGGGCCGTGGAGAAGATGATGTGATCTCCACCATTCATGACTCAGGGACATCTGTGAGATCCGCGGAGAAGCTGATGTGGTCTCCGCCATTCATGACTCAGGACTCAGCGACATATCTGAGATGCACGGAGTTTTGACGGGCACGTGGAGTGCCCAATGCTGCACACTCCGGTGGCACCAGGTAATTATTTGCTCATGGATGCGCAGGGGCGGCAGTGTCTGTCTGTCTGTCTGTCTCTCTCTCTTCCTTCTTTTCCTTCTATCTCTCTAACTCTCTTTCTTCCTTCTCCATTTCTTTCCTTCCCTCTCCTTTTCTCTCTGGCTTTTTTTCCTTCTCCGTTTCTCTGTGTCTCTCTCCTTTGATATGCCCATTACACACATCCTTATTTTGTGCTTTATTTTCCAGGCTCTGTCGTCGACATCCATGGTCCCCACAGGAGCATTCCGCCTTGTTGTTTTGTATTATTTTTGATAAATGTTGTTTATTAGTTTATCATTCATATATATGATAATAAAAAAGAAAGTTTGAAACTAGTTTATCATTTACATATTTATGTTTATAAAAAAATTAAGTTTGAAAAAAAAAATTAATAACGTTTTTGGTTGTTCTCTTAACTGCTGTGTGACTCTTTCTTGTTCTTATTACTGCTATTTGATGGAGTCCACCATGGTGTTAAATTTTGGGGCACTTATCGTGGGAATACTGGTGATATCTGCAGTTTGCATTAACTTCTGAATAGTGTGTTAGATTTATCTCAACTTTACTTCCATTAAAGTGTTGATAATGAAATGCAGACTAGCCGATTCCGTGCAAAAAGACACGAGGTGCACCTTTCCGAGTTATTCTAAATACTAAAATCCTGTATTGAATTGCACTGAGGTAGTGGCTGCACTTACAGTGTCCACACAAAATCATTTCAGAAATCTCATTGTATTTATATTGATTGGGAATAGTGCGTCAGGTGCTGGATCTTGACGAGATACACTACTCAGTTTGTATATTGTTCTGCACACAAAAAATCACATCACAACTTTCACACCAACTGCAATGCGAAACAAATTCCGGCGATAAGCCAAGTTAGCACCAGGGATTTTCACCTGCTTTTTGCTGGTGTTAAGCAGGACGACTACCTGCACCATGAAAGGGAACACAGCCAAGAGCCACACCAGAACACCCACAGGTGCCATAGAGTCAATGAGCATGATACAGGGATACCCATGAGGGCCACAAGCATCATCGCAACAACTCCAGGACCGCCAACACCCCCCCAAACCCACATCTGAGCAAGTGTGTCCTTGTGGTCATTGTCTTAGCATGATAGGCACGAGCCCTGCAACATCACAGTGTGCTGTCACCTCAGCGTTGGCAGTGAGCCTGGACATGTAGCTACGCACGCATCCTCCTGCATGCACAACCGGCGTGTGCTGTTTCGGGGTACACAGGTCAGCGCAGGGGTGTGCCTATCCGGCAAGGGGAACGGGGTGTCTCGGACATGTCCGTGTACAGGAAGTGTGGCAAGTGTGTCTCTGTGTTCTGGTTCTGGTGTGGCCTGCCACAAGGGCCGCCACAGTCGATGTTGTAAAATGGCCTGCACCACCTCCAAACGGCACTGTGATGGTGTAGTTGGAATGCGCGAATAGGCATTACAATGGTGTGCTGTACGAGTACACGAGATACAACAGTGCACTGTACAAAAGCGTGGGGGCTCGTGGGAGGGAGGAGCAGCTGTTTGGCAACGTAACACACAGGGAACTTGCCTTATCCATGATAACCACGGTCGCAGACATCCCACAACACCAACGACCGGCCTTTGTACAAATCTTGTATGAATGCAGCGTGGTTTTCACTTCTATGCTCGTTCAGTGGTGTGATGTTGGCGGGTTGTGTGACTTGTGCTCCTTGTTGGTGTGTTTCATTTTGGCCATTGTTTGTTTATACTTGTGCTGTACTTAATTGTGCATGTGTGCCATTCTGCCCATCACCCCCCCCCCCTCCCTGCTTCTTCCTCTTCCTGGTGCTGTTGTGTCTATAATTTTGTTGCTCCACACATAAATACATGTAAAGAACAAATTAGAATAGTTGCTTGATTCTTTTAGGTTTCAAAACTTCTCTCTATTGGCTTCTTTTTAATTTTCCATATAAACCGTTTTTTAAATATTCAAGAACACATAGAAGTCAGAAGTGCAACATATTCTATCAACACACTTTCTAGAACATTCTACAACACATGCAGGTTAAAAGTTCATCAATTTTTTTAAACTGAACAATATTTTTTTTGCAACATTTTCTCGAACATTTAACGGCATGTGCAGGTTAAAAGTTCACGATTGTTTTAAGTTCGAACAGTGCCTTCCAAATGCAAGTAGCAGGTGTGGTTGAGTTGAGCAAATTTTATCCTATGATACGTACGCCACGTTGAAACTGCTTTTTCTTAACCAATCACAAATATGCTTTTCCACAAAACTAATATGAAACCTACTTTTAAAAAAGATTCCCAAATATCGATATCCGTAAATTTTGATATTTCTCAAAATCTACTAAATGGATTTACACCAAATAAACAAAAGCGTGCTTTCTAGACCAAGACCCTTCTCCCTGCCAAATAAGGGGTAATTCCATTCACCCGTTCGACCTGTAGCCCTGCCTAAAGTTTCCTATGGAAATTAACTTAGAGAAAACATGTTTGGGACCCCCTTTTTCTTGCCCCCCCCTTGACGAATCTCCCCCAAAATTTCAACATTGGAGCTAATATGAACAAAGAATTAGTTTGGAAAATGTCATGAAGATTCATCAACCGACGCCAAAGTTATAAGCAAAACAAAAAATGCTCTTCCTATGGAAACTTGGTCCTAACTATAACTACCTACTGGCAACCGCCAGCAGGTTTTATATATATATATATATATATATACACACACACACACACACTCAATATCAAATAGAATACAACTATTAAGCTATGCTGTTAATTAATAATGACAAATGTTACCAAAAAGAAAATTATGAATTCAAAATTAATGTCAGTACACTGGCCGGCCAGACCTGTTAGCATATGCATGTCTTAGTTCAGGTAACCTATTGAAAAAACATTTTTGAAAAAGTAGAAGTTAAATAGTTCTCTAAACTTTGTACAAACCACAAACGGGCAAACTAAACCAGGTCTGCCAAGTCTGCCGTCCCTTTCAGCATGTGGGCAACTATTTAGGACACAACTGTGTAACATTCCCTGTTTTGCATACGCTTATCATTCAAAATATAAAACAAAAATAGTTTTTCGCATTTGGCGTGCCTCGTTAGAAACGAGGTCAAACATTCAAGCACGTTACATAAAAATATGCAGAGCTTAAAAGAACCATTTATTTACCACCATATTTGAAGGAGCTCTGCTTGTCACAGTAGTTTATTTTGAATTTGTTTAATGTGTTTGATGTCCCTATTTTATGCGGTGGTGTATGCTTTTCTTTATATAGCACCAGCACATCTGGACATATAAATGTATGTCTACAATTATTCTAATGCTGTTCGTCTTGCAAAGTTGAACATCTTATTCATGATTCACAAAGACTTTGTCTGGGGCATGTTATGCATCACCAGGCATCCTGCGAAGTCTTACAGGGGCTTGCTGGGGAGCACATTTTGAGATGCCAGGGGCATTGTAGAGATTCGAGTCTGCAAATGAAACTCACAAAGAATTGATAACCCACCTTGTAGCATTAAAGTCTGTTGGTGTATCTGACAGCTTAGGACATGGGCACCTTCCCAAGAAAAGCTTTGGGCTCCTGTACTGATTTATTTTACAAATGTAATACCCAGTCTATCCCCATAACATGGCAAGGATAATACGATGTGAGGGAAAAGGGCTGGGGTTAGATTAAGGAGGGAGGATTAGTTAGGGTTAATGTATGTCCATGTACAGATCATGTAGTAAATATTCAGCTTTTTTAAATGTACATTTTTATATTTTCCTTAGGCATGCATTTTAGCACATCGTTTGTTAGCTCTGCTTTTCCCAGTCTATTTTTTACATACATTTGTTTATTTTTGATGGTCTCTGCTCCTTGCTCTCCTCTACCCCTCAACAGGAAAATGGGAGGGTGTTTGTGGCTGAGGGTGGGGCAAGGGGCCAGGGGTGAACTCTGAGATGTTTCTGGGGCTCAAAGACTGTATGTCTTAAAGACAATTGTGGGGTTACACCTCTTGCCCTAGTGGCTGCTTTTGACACTATTCACCATCTTTCTCACCTTCACTCAATGGCAGTCAAGGAGCAGTAGAAAATGAGATAAAGGTATTCCAAAGCGACAGACAGACAGACAGACAGACAGACAGACAGACAGACAGACAGATAGATAGATAGATAGACGGATAGATGGATACATAGCAAGGGCGTAACACAGGTCCCTGCAGCCCCTGCGATGCAGGGGGCCTGCCAAACATTGAGGGACCCCAAACCGTTCAGAGGGGCCCCATCAGCCCAAAGATAATTATTTTATGGGAGATATGGGAGACTCAAGGGCCCCATGCAGGGGGTGTGGGCATCATTTTACGTTATGCCATAGATAGATAGATAGATAGATAGATAGATAGATAGATAGATAGATAGATAGATAGATAGATAGATAGATAGATAGATAGATAGATAGATAGATAGATAGATAGATAGATAGATAGATAGATAGATAGATAGATAACGTTTTGAGGCAACACTTAAAGTCTCAAACTTGTAGGTTATCACTGAACTTTGTGTATTTTTTGTTTTTTCAAATCAGTGTCTTCCCCTTTGATTTCCTCCTACAGTTCTATTAATTGTCATTTTGCATGCACTGACAAAGCACGCAGCTCTTCATAAGACTGTGAAACATCAATTTTATGACCTGTTTACAGGTCATTGACGTCAGGATGTGCCATAAGCAACTGGAACTGAAAGGAGGTAGTACAGAATCCTCTGCTCTATTAATTGTCATTCCTTGAAGTCCTAGGCTGCATCTCTGGGAAGTGCTCCACTACCAGTCAGTGAATATAGTCAAAAACCCTCTGTCGGTCGGTGATGCCTCAGATCTAAGCAGTGACCAAGTCATGCTTTTCCACAGTCTTGATTTGAGGGGGATTCACAGTCTCTATTTTGGTGGTCAGTACAGTGTTTATATCATGCCTTGACTGTTACTTGTTCAATCAAGCCCCTTTAAGATATCAGGACAAAGGATGCACCGATTAAAACATGGGAGGTCAAGACCCCATCATCCCCGCCTGGGCTCCACCGCCCTGGTTCTAGGCAGGCTGCCCAGCTCTGGCCTTCATTACCTGTGCAACTTTGTAAAGGACACAATTTGTAAAGTTAGGAAGGCACCGCTGACCTGGCTCTGCTCTCACTAACCTGTCCATCTTGTGGCTGTTATCAGAAGTTCAATACCACCGTATAGTTTTATATATATATATATATATATATATATATATATATATATATATATATATACACACACACACACATACACACTCACGCACCCCCCCCCCACACACACACACACATTCTCTCATTGGCTCCTCTTTAACATCTTCGAAATACTCGAATGTTGCTTCCGAAAATATCATAACAACCAAATGTTTGGCTGGAGTGTGCAATCATCATTCATAGTGTGTGTGAGAGAGAAGGTGAGATTGTGATAGCTTCTACTCAGCACATCTTGTGCAGACGTATAGCACGCACCTGCAGATCCATCTCTGACATAACACAGCCTGTTTGGTCTCTCGATGGACACCTACCTCAGTGTAAGACTGACAGATCCTTTATATTTTCTCTGTTCTTTCTTCAGGCTGTTGGTCTCTGCTCAATTTGCTAACACTCTTTTTTCATTGCACACGTTTCCCATAGGTCCCTAAATGCTCTCTGGCTCCATTCTCCCTCAGTTTCTGCCTCTTTCTTTTTCTTAATATGTCAGGTCTCTGCTTCCGTGCTTGCTCTAATTGTTTTTTCTCTCAGAGATGCTTATTGACGTATTTTCTTACTGCGGTTGTGCATGTGTCCCATCTTTAATTCTTCACTTTTTGCTGCCTTTCGTTTCTCTTTCAATTTGTTATATCTTTATTCTAGACACTTCTCTTTTTCCAGCTCATCTTTGCATATGCTTTCTTAATCTCTGACTTAGTCTGTTTCTTCTACACTGATCCCTTCAGTGTGTTAATCTGTGAGCAACATGCATGTTATATGTTTGAATCCTGACTCAGCCTTTCATCTTGATGAAGTTAATGAAATGATTTTGTTGGACAACAAGTGCATCTGCTATGCGGGAACACGCATTGACAAAGCCAACTTTGTTATAGGTGTGCAAGCAAGGCGATGACCGATGCTGCAACTATCCGGCTTCTTGCACTACATGCCTGAATATACCTAGTAACTGGCTCAATATACACAGTAACAGGCGTCTGTCCCCCCACACAGCACATGCCTCAATATACACAGTAACAGGCGTCTGTCCCCCCACACAGCACACGCCTCAATATACACAGTAACAGGTGTCTGTCCCTCCACACAGCACACGCCTCAATATACACAGTAACAGGCGTCTGTCCCCCCACACAGCACATGCCTCAATATACACAGTAACAGGCGTCAGTGCCCCCACACAGCACACGCCTCAATATACACAGTAACAGGTGTCTGTCCCTCCACACAGCACACGCCTCAATATACACAGTAACAGGCGTCTGTCCCCCCACACAGCACACACCTCAATATACACAGTAACAGGCGTCTGTCCCTCCACACAGCACATGCCTCAATATACACAGTAACAGGCGTCTGTCCCCCCACACAGCACACGCCTCAATATACACAGTAACAGGCGTCAGTGCCCCCACACAGCACACGCCTCAATATACACAGTAACAGGCGTCTGTCCCCCCACACAGCACACGCCTCAATATACACAGTAACAGGCATCTGTACCCCCACACAGCACATGCCTCAATATACACAGTAACAGGCGTCAGTGCCCCCACACAGCACACGCCTCAATATACACAGTAACAGGCGTCTGTCCCCCCACAGAGCACACGCCTCAATATACACAGTAACAGGCGTCTGTCCCCCCACACAGCACACGCCTCAATATACACAGTAACAGGCATCTGTCCCCCCACACAGCACACGCCTCAATATACACAGTAACAGGCGTCAGTGCCCCCACACAGCACACGCCTCAATATACACAGTAACAGGCGTCAGTGCCCCCACACAGCACACGCCTCAATATACACAGTAACAGGCGTCTGTCCCCCCACACAGCACACACCTCAATATACACAGTAACAGGCGTCTGTCCCTCCACACAGCACATGCCTCAATATACACAGTAACAGGCGTCTGTCCCCCCACACAGCACACGCCTCAATATACACAGTAACAGGCGTCAGTGCCCCCACACAGCACACGCCTCAATATACACAGTAACAGGCGTCTGTCCCCCCACACAGCACACGCCTCAATATACACAGTAACAGGCATCTGTACCCCCACACAGCACACGCCTCAATATACACAGTAACAGGCGTCAGTGCCCCCACACAGCACACGCCTCAATATACACAGTAACAGGCGTCTGTCCCCCCACACAGCACACGCCTCAATATACACAGTAACAGGCGTCTGTCCCCCCACACAGCACACGCCTCAATATACACAGTAACAGGCATCTGTCCCCCCACACAGCACACGCCTCAATATACACAGTAACAGGCGTCTGTCCCCCCACACAGCACACGCCTCAATATACACAGTAACAGGTGTCAGTGCCCCCACACAGCACACGCCTCAATATACACAGTAACAGGCGTCTGTCCCCCCACACAGCACACGCCTCAATATACACAGTAACAGGTGTCTGTCCCCCCCACAGCACATGCCTCAATATACACAGTAACCGGCGTCTGTCCCCCCACACAGCACACGCCTCAATATACACAGTAACAGGCGTCTGTCCCTCCACATAGCACACGCCTCAATATACACAGTAACAGGCGTCTGTCCCCCCACACAGCACGCGCCTCAATATACACAGTAACAGGCGTCTGTCCCCCCACACAGCACACGCCTCAATATACACAGTAACAGGCGTCTGTCCCCCCACACAGCACACGCCTCAATATACACAGTAACAGGCGTCTGTCCCCCCACACAGCACACGCCTCAATATACACAGTAACAGGCGTCTGTCCCCCCACACAGCACACGCCTCAATATACACAGTAACAGGCGTCTGTCCCCCCACACAGCACACGCCTCAATATACACAGTAACAGGCGTCAGTGCCCCCACACAGCACACGCCTCAATATACACAGTAACAGGCGTCTGTCCCCCCACACAGCACACGCCTCAATATACACAGTAACAGGCGTCAGTGCCCCCACATAGCGCATGGCTCAATATACCTAGTAACCGGCGTCAGTACCCCCACACAGTCCATGCCTCAATATACCCAGTAACAGGCGTCAGTGCCCCACATAGTGCATGGCTCAATATACGTAGTAACCGGCGTCAGTACCCCCACACTGTCAATGCCTCAATATACCCAGTAACATGTGTCAGTGCCTCCACATAGTGCATGGCTCAATATACCTAGTAACCGGCGTCAGTACCCCCACACAGTACATGCCGCAATATATCTTGCAACAAGTGTCAGTGCCCCCACACAGGGGATGCCTCAATATACCTAGCAACGGGCCTCAGTGCCCCAACAGAGTACATGCCTCAATATACCTAGAAACAGGCGTCAGTACCCTCTCACAGCGCATGCCACAATATATCTTGCAACAAGTGTCAGTGCCCCCACAAAGGGCATGCCTCAATATACCTAGCAACGGGTCTCAGTGCCCCCACACAGCGCACGCATCAATATACCTAGCAACGGGCCTCAGTGCCCCCACACAGCGCACGCCTCAATATACCTTGCAACAAGTGTCAGTGCCCCCACAAAGGGCATGCCTCAATATACCTAGCAACAGGCCTCAGTGCCCCCACACAGCGCATGCCTCAATATACCTAGTAGCGGGCCTCAGTGCCTCCACACAGCGCACGCCTCAATATACCTAGTAGCAGGCCTCAGTGCCCCCACACAGCGCATGCCTCAATATACCTAGTAGTGGGCCTCAGTGCCCCCACACAGCGCACACCTCAATATACCTAGTAGCGGGCCTCAGTGCCTCCACACAGCGCACGCCTCAATATACCTAGTAGCGGGCCTCAGTGCCCCCACACAGCACATGCCTCAATATACCTAGTAGCGGGCCTCAGTGCCCCCACACAGCGCACGCCTCAATATACCTAGTAGCGGGCCTCAGTGCCTCCACACAGCACACGCCTAAATATACCTAACAACGGGCCTCAATGCCCCCACACGGCGTACGCCTCAATATACCTAGTAGCGGGCCTCAGTGCCTCCACAGAGCGCACGCCTCAATACACCTAGCAACAGGCCTCAGTGCCCCTACACAGCGCACGCCTCAATATACCTAGTAGTGGGCCTCAGTGCCCCCGCACAGCACACGCCTCAATTTACCTAGTAGCTGGCATCAGAACCACCACGCAGCGCATGCACCAGTGCACCTAGCAAAGGTAAAAAAGTCTGCCATATTTGTGAGTGGAAGTGTTTCTTCATTAATTGGCAAGATTGACAAGAATTACCAAAAAGAAAGTTTCAGGAATTACCAAGATCATGCACCTGCCAGCATTACACCAGTATCCTATCGCATTACACTGCATCACACTGTACTCTAGTTCAGTGGTTCTTGACCTGTGGTCCGGGTAACCCTGGGGGTCGCAAAGCCTACTCAGGAAGTCTGCGACTGTTTAGAAAATTAAATAATATTAACAGATTAGTAAAGTGAATTTAAATAAAGAAGCAAAAGGTACCATTGAACATTTAGCAGTGTTATGTGAATGTGAAAGAATTTCAATTGGAGGCTAACAGTTAGTTTGTTTTCTCAAATTGATTTGCAGAAGTGGTATAAGTGCATCAAACAGAATACAGTATGGAGGATGAGTTGCCCAATGAAATTTTGAAAAACTTTAACCTTCCTACTAAAGTTTTGATTTTTTGTATTCGTTAGTGAGTTAAATAAAATATTTCATATATTGTGTATTTGTTTGATGAATGCTTCTTTCTGTATTTTTGGTCCATTGTTTTGCCGTTCAAATCATTGAAAATGCTGAGGCTGGGGTCCTCGGCTTCAAGTAATGAGTCAGAGGGGTCCCCAGGTTCCAGTAATAAGTCAGTGGGGTGTCCCTGGTTACCAATAATGGGTCAGTGGGGTCTCTGGGTTCCAGTAATGATTAAGTGGGGCTCAACAGAAGTCGAAAGGTTGAGAACCGCTGCCCTGGTTCATTGCCTCGTATTTCATTGCATAAAATTGTTACATTGCCCAATCTTGTTGCGTTTGAATGGGACTTTGTATTGATAGTATTTCAGTGTATAGCTTCATTGCATAGCAGCACGAAGTATTGAGTTGCACAGTTTTTGGTATTTTTGTATAATATTGCATTGGCTAGCATTGTTGTAGAGTATTGCATTGTGTATTGTTGTGACATTACATACCATTACATTGTATATTATTGTGGCATTACAAAGCATTACATTGTATCTTATTGTGGCATTGCATAGCATTACATTGTATATTATTACTGCATTACATAGCCTTACATTGTATAGTATTGTTGTATAGAATAATATTACAGTATTATTACAGTATTACACTGCATAGAACTGCCCTTACAGTATTATTACAGTGCATAGAACTGCCCTGCACCGCGCTGGACTGCATCAGTACAGAGCCCCTCCCCAGCCAAGGGCGGCAGCAGAGATGACCAGCAGGGTGCAGCACCAGTGCAGTGAACTCCACGGAACACAGCCACATGCAACATGTGAGGGTGGCAGCGGAGGGTGCAGGCAGAGCAGAGATGGACCTGGAAGAAGGGTGGGTCCAGCAACAGCGGCGCCACGCCCATCAGACCGGGACTGAGTCTGCCCGAGTGGCTTCTTCCGAGCCCTTCGCATGCATGAATGAACATGTGGGAGCTGCATTCCCTTTTAGTCCACTGAGGTTCATCTCATGCCAGTATGAGGGGTATACTTGTGTCCCTGTGCCTCACTGGGCTTCACTCATTGTAGCATAGAGAGCCCCTTGGTGCAGTGGCATGAGCCAAGACACCGGCAGAAGCACAGGCATGAAGGAGAGGTGAGACCCACTGTGGCGGCCGGTCTCACTCTGCCCCTCTTTGAGAGACTGCCTTGGCTGAGGTGCTGCTGGGGCTTGTTAGCTGCAATGCCTAAGCCAGGTCTAGCATTTAGAAATGGCTGGGTTTAGTAGGTTTCCCCGGACAGCCCCAAGCCCGGGCCCAAATACCTCAGTTTACTACATTGCAAAGACTGGGTCAATGTTCATGGTGGAAATGAGATGTTTCCATGTTGTTCTTTGGGGTCAATTGACTCTAGGTCAAGTCACTCAAGTGGGGTACCGTTTTTATAGGGCATAGTGCGTGAAAGCTGGGTAGTAGGAATTTTGCATATCTCCACAAATTGTGGCAATCATTAATACAAAATGTAAATGTTTAAAATTTGCAAAATTTTTCAGACTGATCCCAAATGTAAACAATGTTTATCCTAATTGGTGGTTGCAGTAGAATAGCACAGACAATGATGCAAGTACCTTAGCAAGCTTGGTGGTGCCCCTCGCCTATATTTAAGTCAAACCTAGCAGACAGTGCATTTGCTGTTTGTTGCGAGGCATATTGTAGCCTTCAAGAATATATAATGGGGCTTGGCGGTCACCCATTGCTTACAATAGGTTCGCTTTCCTTGACGCGCTCATTTGCCTGCTACTTATTTTCTGTCCCAGCTTGTCAATCTTGTGTTTGTCCTTCCCAAGGAGTATTTCCTCTTTACAGTCTCTTTTATTGGGTTCCGTATGTGCTTCCACTGCTTGCTTTCTAAGCACTACTTGTTTCTTTTGTGTGGAGCACTCCAATGGAGTGTGTGTGTTCTCAATCCATCTTTCTCGTGCATCTCTCTCCTCCTAATATCTTGCCTTCCGTTGCCCGACTGCTTCTTTTTCGCAATATTTGAAACATTGCACATGAGTAAATTTCACTTCATGTGGGGTTTGGGGTCTTGTAAGAGGAGTGTGGGTGTTCCAGGGTGGGAATGTTGTGAATGTTTGATGATCTAAGCAAATATGTGTCCTTGTGAGTATTCACACAGTTCTTTCCTACTCATTGGCACTCTGGGAATTGTCAGGGGTTTTCTTTTGGCCACCGCAAGCGTAAGGGGATGCAGATGGGAACAGAACACCTCGAAAATTGATGGGGGTGTAGGGAAAGAGGATTCTCCATGGAGGGAAATATTTTCTCCATGGAGGAAAAACCCCAGAAAAGGTGCATTTACTTACATATGTGCAGACTGTGGGTAAAAGCATTGTCCCATCAACAGTTGTACACCAAGGACAATTGTGCACGTGGGAATGCTGTGCATGGTTACAAAACAGAACTTGCAAAAGTTCTACGGGAGTTTGGGCAGATGTACGACCTGTTTTTGCATGCGCAAATGGGTTTGCAAACCTGTTTGCGCATGCAAAAACCTATTGAGCCATGTACATAGCCTATTTGGAGAGCTGCAATTTTTTCTAAATGCATACCGTTTTCCTTTAAGGAAAACGGGCTGCATTTAAAAAAAAAATGCTTTATTTAAAAGCAGTCCCAGACATTGTGGTCTGCTGAGCCCAGTAGGCCACCATCCCTGGGAGTGCTCGCAAATTGAGAGAGGCTCATTAATATTAATGAGCCTCGAAATTTGCGACCCCATTGGGAATCGCAAACTGTGTTAAACACACTGTTGTACATTTCATTTAGCGCCTCGCAATTTGCGACTCGCGATGTGTCACAAATTGCAAGGCGCTAAATGAAATTGTCGTACATCTGGGGCCAGATGTACGATCATTTTATTTTACGCCTCGCAAAATGTACAACAGTGTGTTAACACTGTTTGCGATTCCCAATGGGGTTGCAAATTGCGAGGCTCATTAATATTAATGAGCCTCTCGCAATTTGCAAGCCCATTGGGAATGACAGGCCTCCCAGGTATGGTGGCCTGCTGGGCTCAGCAGACCACCATGTCTGGGACTGCTTTTAAATAAAACGGGATGCATTTTTTTAAAAAATGAAACGTCTTCGTTTAATATTTTAAGGGCAGGCTGCCTGCCCCCTAAAAATTATTTTCGCATGCATTTGCAAAGGGGAAAGGGTCCCCTGGAGACTCCTTCCCATTTGCAACTGCATTACCACCTACTATGGTAATTGGCTAGTGTTTTACGACCGCAATTGCAGTCGCAAAACATTAGTACATGGTTTTGAGACTCGCAATTTGGAAGGGAACGCCCCTTCCAAATAGCGAGTTGCAAAACCAATTTAGCGAGTTGCAAATAAATTGCGACTCGCTAAATTGGCTTTGTACATGACCCATGATGTTTTTGCATGCGCCAATGGGTACACAAACCAGTGTGCGCATGCAAAAACGGGTCGTACATTAGGCCCCTGGCCCTTTGCCTGGAACCCGGTCATGCTCACGTTTCCAGGTGAACTCCTCCAGGCTTTTCAAACGCGTTTGTGAGGCCCAGGTTAAAAAGTTTGTGGGCGGTCCCACTCGGTTTTTTCTAATCTGATGCCAGTAATTAGAAGCAAACGTTCGCTGGGGATGGAAAATTCGCCTCTTCTTGTATGGCTGCATTGACAGACATGGGCCTTTGAGAAAATCTCCGAGGTTTCTGTCGGTTTGCCCATTTCTGTTCATTGCCGTTTCAACTGCACAATGAATCTACATACAGTCTGACAGGTGCGAACATGATAATGACTGCCGCCATTCCGTGAGCATGTAGAACTATGTTATCATAGAACAGAATGATTCAACGGGTCTACAATGTAAGTACAAATCAGGATTCAAAGAAGTTATCTCTGCAACAATTGTTCTAACGTTAAAGGCCCAACACTGCCATCTACCGGGAAGTAGTTGCATTTACATGTATTATTATATTGGTGTAAACATGACCGCACACATTTACAATTTCTGTTGCTACAGAGACAAATAAAATATGTCTAGGCACCACGACTCTCTTAGCGATCTCAGATTCCAAGCGATGACACATTTTACTGGCCGAATGCAAAACAAGTTTAAACAAGCACACAGGCGCGCGCGAGCACTCACGTTAGGCGGACCATCGAAAGTAAGAGATGACGTGATTATTGTCATTGGATACATACTTTAAGAGAATGATGACGTATCACTTGCTATGTTCTCCAAAACCATTTAAAGTAACAGAGAGCGCATATCTTTCTTAGATTATTTTACAATTACAATAATAATACAGAATGGTGTAGGGATGGGAAATTAATCTGCTCGAGGTACAGGCGTGATCCTCCCATAAATGCTCTTTGCAAACTCATAAAAACGTTTGCATTATGCTTGTGCAAAAAATACATTTAACATCAATAAACAAAGAGTGCTTTTAACGAGAAACAAATCTTCCATAAAGAGAGCTCATTGTAACTGGTAGGTAGCTATAGCTACCAGCAGTTTTTTTCTATTTAGAAATATAGCTCGGACTGTTCCTCACAACTTTGGTAGAACTTTATGGATTCTTTTGAATTTGATTAGAATAAAGCATATCTACAATTTTGACATCATGTATTATTATGTGTCTCTCCTACTTGTAGATTACCAGGTATAGGAGCCAACCCCCAATAATTACCTGAACCCCAATATTTGTACACCCATATTTTTACCTATTTTTGTTCAACTCTAAAATCTCCAGTTGATCATGTGGTCAGAGGCTACACTCCTCATCAGATAAAATATACACTTTAGTAGAATAAAACAAAATAGATATGGAAGCATTAATACCGGAGTTCTAGATCAAAAATAAGGCAAAAATTGATAATTTACAGGATTATTAATACCTGTGGTACGGAACAAAATGCAAGATTTGCCATAAAGGCCAAAATACAGAAATAAAGAGTCATAAAACCTAGCCATAATTTGACAAGTCTAGGCAAAAACCCCAAGATTCAAATTCATAAAGAGTACTGGCAGCATCCCCGTAAAGAATGAGGCTACGCACCTAAAATGTGCAATGTACAACACAGGATAACAAAATGGAAACTCATTGAAAATGTGTGTAAGTGTGCAATAATGTTTAGGCTTTATGTCTATATATTACACAGTGTCGGGAGCCACTGTGTAATTATAGTAAGGTCAGAGTTTCCATAGCACAATCTTTTTTTCTTTCACTAATAACTTTAGTTCTGTTTGACAAATCTGCACAAAATTTTCCCCAAAAAGTATTTTTTTTGTGTGTTTTTTATGGAGTTTTATATAGCGCAAACTTGACCCGGTATTGGGTATCAGAGCACTTTACATCGCACCAGTTGCGTTACATGAGGACACAATAAGCTCCTTCATAGAAAGTTTTGCGCTGATCTGTCAAATTTGGACCAAGATAAAGCGGGTTCGAGGGGGCAGAACATTGTTTTCCCATGGTAATTTCCATAGGAAATTTTGCTCTCCACTATAGAAAAAAACGGCTTAATGGAATTCCACCCGCTCTGTCAGCACGTTTGACTTTTGTGGTTTGGTGTTAAAATGTTCTGCCATTTTCGAGAAATTAGTAGCGCAGCATGGAGGGTTAAAAAGTTAGGTATATCTAGGTGATTGGTAATGAGTGGGTCTGATGGAATCATCCTGTTCAAACATCACCCCATGGTACTGCAGACCTGTGCAAGCTTCCCTGAGTAAGCTTGCATGGTACCACAGTACTATGGGGTGAAGCTTGCACGATGGGTACCACAGTAGTACTGTGGTACCAAAACTTTTTTCTTTCGTTTTTAAAAAAAAAAAAAAGGAAAAGCAAATGCGAGTTGGACACCCTTGTCATGCTTAGCACAGCCAAAGGCCATGTGCAACGGTGCTTGGCTGCCCGTGAAGTGGTGGGCACAGCCGATGGCCAGAGGCCATGTGCAGCTGGGAATTTGGATGAACATGACAAAAAATAAACAGTAGTTCACTGAGAAAACCAAAAGTTAATGTAACATTATAGTTATGTGTTGAAATGAGATAAAAACTAATGTTTAAAAACAAAATATCGCAAATTTCACAAGTTATGGTTTACTGAGCTACCTATAACATGACCCCGGCTGTGCACTGCATTTGGCTTCAAATATTACGTCGTTCATGACATGTTCAATGACATCACTGAGGACATCTCTTAGTTTTTACCTAATTTCAACACCTAACAATGATGTAACATTTCTTCCAGAACTTTGTTGTTTTTGAACATATCTCTTGTCACAGGGACAGGTAATAATATATTCTGCATACTGCAGGTAATGAATTTAGAGATCACCCTGCATTTCTGAGTATATGGAACAAATTCCTTCACACAAGCTATTCTTGTATGTTTTCTGGTTCATGCACACAAAAATGCCCTCGATGTCAACTGATGTCTCACTGCCTTTACTTATGATGTTGCTTTTGACTAATTTGTCCCTCAGCGAACTGCTTTTTAGGTCTCAGCTCTAGACAGCGCATGCGCTGTCTCGAAGAGACATGGTGTATACACTTACAGCCTACCCATTGTTTTTAATTTGCTACATTGAGTGTACATTAAAAAGGCTTGCTTTCCAGTGTTTATCTTTCCTATTTGTGCCTCCTTTTTGTGTTTTGTTCCCTCCCATGGAGTACCGCCCTATTACTTGTAGCCTTACACTTGTCCCATTTTAGCAACCGTTTGAGGGGCTACCTTTTTCTTTGTCTGAGAGCGCTGCACACCGTGTTTGTGTCTGTGTGTATGTGGGAGTGTGTGTCTGAATATGAGGGTGTGTGAAAGCATAACTGTGTGTTTATAAGTGCGTGTTTCTGCACATGCCTGTGTGAGCATTTGTGTTTGTATGTGATTGTGTGTGTGTGTATATATATATATATATATATATATATATATATATAATCTACTGGCGGTCGCCAGTAGATAGTTATAGTTACAACCTAGTTTCCATAGGAAATCTCAAAATTCTATTCAGAATAACTTTGGCGCCGGTTGACGAATCCACGCAAAATTTTCAAAACAAATGGGGCGCTCCGTTCAGCTCCTACCCTGAAAGTCTTGGGGTGATTCGTCAAGCGGGGGCCGAGAAAAAGGGGGGGTCCCAAAACACGTTTTCCCCATGCATTTTTCCATAGGACCTTTAGTCGCAGCTACAGCCCGAACGGCTGAACAGAATTACGTGAAATTTGGCAGAGAGGTAGCCATAAGGTCAAGGAAGTGCCTTTTGCAGGTCTGGTGTAAATCTGTTCAGTATTTCCTGTGAAAATAGCATTTAAAAGCATATCAATATCTATACGCGCGCACTGTGCGCGCACCCTGCCGTGCGCGAGCGCAATTCTGATTGGTTGTTAGATGTCGGTAAACATTCGAATCGGTCGAAACCAGGAAGTGTCGGCCGCCATTTTGTCTCTCGCAGTCTGAGGGGGTGAAAAACAAAGGTGGAGAACGTGAAAAGGGGCCAGAGTGGACAGCTCCTGACCCCCTAGCCTTGGTCAGGGGATCACAGAAGGACCCCCAAGGGAGAAAAAAACAATTTGTTTTTTATTAAAATCGCGAAGTGCGCGCACCGTGCGCGCACGGCTGTACGCACTGCTACCCGTGGGCCCTCGGTGCACGAAGCGCACCGAGCGCCCACAGCGTGCGCACGGTGCGCGCACGGTGAAAAACCTGAAAAAAAAAACATTTATGAATACATAACTTAGCATTTAAAAAACCGTACAAATTCACTGAAAAAACCATAGGTTTCACACACGTTATAGTTACGAATTAGCATTTAAAAAACCTTGCAAATTCACTTAAAAAACCATAGGTTTCACACATGTTATAGTTAGCTGGACATTTCACTCGTAAGAAACCAATGAAATTCCTCCGTTATAGTTAGTGCAGGCAATTATAACTCACGCGACCGCAATCCTCTGCTGATGACGTCAGATATTACATCACTGATGACATATGTGTCTTTATGAAAAATAAATATTTGTAATATATGTATAGCTAAAGATTAATGGAAGAAGACATGGGTAAATAAGTGTCTAAATACAGTGATGTAATATCTGACGTCATCAGCAGAGGATTACATGATGGGGTATGGACTGCAATTGCAGTCACACATAGATCTGAAGAACTAAAAGCAATAATCAGACAGTACAGGCATGTTCACAAATCAACCTAATTATTAATCTACAAGGCAGAATTAATGAGGTCTTATGAAATCTGTTTGATTTGACCGTAAAACAATGGTGCAATCCATCTATTTCCTTTATATGAAAAATGCCACAACCAGTGCAACTATTCATTATTAATCTGCCATCTCCTGTGTAACCCATCCAGTTATTCGTGGCTACAGAGCCCATGAATGCAGGCTCAGTGACATGGGACCCTTGCAGTTCCGTATAATGTACTTGTGTACTTTCATTTTGTTATATGTTGATGAATTTCCAATACCTTTTAAAGATAATTACTTGCATCTAAGCAACAAAAGATAAAAATAAAAACCCACAAATACTCTATAAATTAAACAACCAAACGCATGAACCACATCACAAGGAAGCTTTAAACTATTCAATACACTCTAGCAGTCACACTAAATCACAGAACTAAGTGAAATTATGTATCACAATTTACAATGAAGGTTTACTCTAGCCATTAATAAAGTATGAGCAGTACCCCTTAAGATACAATGAGAGCTCTATTTTATGTTCATACAAAATATTTGGTGCCTTTTGGAATACAGACTTAAGCGAGTCACAAAGAATTCATTAAAATGGCTAATGCTGGGGAATTTTATTTTGTCACTGTAACTTCAGTTTATCTTTTTTCTAAGTATATACATAAACATATATATATACTTTAACACACCCTCCAACTGAGCTGTGTTCCCAAAGCTCACACCCACTCTGCCTTGACCAGTTGTAGCGGTTAAATTAGTGTTTCAGCGGTCCACTATGTCTTGTACGTTTTTTATCTCAAGCGGTTCCTATGTCTGCATACTGCAACTACCGCTGCGGCTAAACAATTTTCTTTGTCTGTTTTTTTGCATGCACTTCAATCTGATTTTCACATTATATGTAAAGCGCTCTGATAAAAATAGTATGAATAAATAAATAAATTGTGTATATATATATATCATGTGATCAAGACCTTTCGGGGTCGAAACGTGTCATGATGGCTGGAGTTGGAGGGGTTGAATAAAAACTTCTATTGATGCACTACAACGTGGTCCGTGCTCCGTTACTGGCACTGGTAGCAAGGATTTGCGAGCGGAGTCTTCTCGATATATATATATATATAAAACAATCACTTTGGGTACCAGAAATTTTGCCCGGCGCTAAGTATCCCAGTTACTGGTCCCCACCAGTATAGTATAGTAACCATATAAAAAGCAAAGTACTGAGATTTCATAAGCAACAATAACAATAACTTCTTCTTGTTTAGTTTTGTTAGTTTCTTTTATTCTTTCTTTAGGTGTTTCTTATCAATACATCAAAAACTGCCTTCAATACAGAAAACTGCCAACAAGTGTTTCGCGCTCCACTGCGCTTCTTCAGGGCTGTTACAAACACAAAATTGAGTATCAATTATACATCTTCCACAAACTATAAATATTCATAATCCTATTTACTAAAACACTTTACGATAAAAAAAGGAGATTTGCATACATTTCACTTCCTGGCTACAAAGAGTACACTCACTATGCAATTATAAATACCGTAGAATTTATCACAATTAAAAACAGTGAGAACATCACAGATACGGGCCTATTGTATCCGTTTTCCATAGATCCATGTGGCCTTTGTCACATGATACTTATCAGGCTCCTTAATGCACAATGATTATTCCATCCCACTTATTCCCAACATTTTGAACCTAATTCATCAAAGAAGCTTCATGTAGTAGTCATCTACGTAGTATTATAAATAACTGTAATTGTTACCTTTTTAATCTGTATCATCAGAATGTTATGGTATTATGCCTGCTCTAATTTTCTTTTTATGGTTCCTGCATGTGCTAGTTTCTATAATAAATAGGGAATGTTTGTAGACAAAGAAAGAAAAACATTCCTCAACTCTAATTAGGTATTGTGTTCATAATGTCCTCACCTCACAGCGCTGTGTTGGACATAACGCCTTTTTTGATTGAATCCACACTTTTGATCATTCAAATGTAATTATGCTCAGTATTCAGGTTCCCCTTGATACAGGTCTGTAATGGGAACAGAGTTGCCATATACTAATCATGTTGCTAAATTTTTTGAATTTTTAGAGAAATTTTATATGGTCAAATATTTGTTCTGTTACAGGAAAAGCTACATCATGTCTCAGGCTATACCCCAGATTGATAAAAATGATGACATTCATAATAAAAGTATTTTAATATTTATACTTCCATAAAAGCAAGTTGCATATGCTTTAATCCAAATCAACACCCCCCCCAAAAAAATCAGGTTCTAAATACATCACCTGATCGCCGTGTAGCATCTATCAATATGTACTAAAATAAATGCATATATCCTTCAAAGTAACAGCCTAACTGCAAACATGAGTGAAAATAGCTAGAAAAACTGAGAAAAACATTAGCTATTCTTGCATGGCTTCCTAGCAGCCAATACGTAATGCTAGCTGGCGCTTCCGCGAGAACCTTCATTATTCTTCGCGATTTTAACTGACGGTTGTCATGCTAATGTTGCCCCTTATCCGATCTATCCGCCCCGCGGCCCGTGTTGTTCGTCTGTCTTACCTAGTGTTGGCTGGAAGCCTCACATCCGTCTCGTCCGGTGAAAAGGGTGTAATCAGAGTCATCACCCACTTGCTACTTAAATACTCTCCTCTATCCTTAATCGGCAGAACCTGGAGTGGCGCAAAATTAATTCCCAAATTGGTTTAGCCGGTTTCACAAGAAAACATGTCGATATCTGTTGGTAGTATTATTTGATATATTTAAAATTAATCTATTGCAACGGCGATAAAAAATAATAAATAAAATAAGGATAATCCTGAGCCATTAACTCATTATGGACTTTACTCACGCAAAAAAATTATATTTATATCTCGGGAGACAATTAACCAAAGACCGGCATTCGAGCAGCAGAGGACAGGTTAAACGCTGCATTCCTGGGGAGGCTCCGTAGTCCTCTCCATTCCGCGATCCACGCCAATGAGGCCAGCCTTTCTACTTGTTGGGGTTGGAATTTGGAACTCCTGGTGGGTGTTCCTCTCAGGGTGCATTGACGCCCAGACAGTAAACCTGAATATAGGTACAATAGGGATTACTGAGTGTCGTCGCCTCAGATTCCTATTTTTTAACTTCTTTCACTGTTAGCACGGTCCTGATGAAATGCCGAAGGATCCATTAGGGACCTATTAAAGGCGTGAAACATATCAGCCTAACTGACCCACCTTCCACTATCACTTTGACCTTGACAATAAGGAGAAGGAAAATACTCATCCCTCTGATAAAGTTAATCAAGAGGCCTTCTCTTGTCACCTGTTTTAACCATACTACACGGACCCCTGAATAAAGTTTTTTAGGGTACCAGTGCAGTGTTTTTAATTCACTCACCTTCCCCCCACACACACCCGCACTCAGCACTGCAGCATTTCTCCGAAAAGAACTCCGACAAAGAGCCCTCTCGCGGGGCCCATGGGGGACTGCAGCGCCACCCCCACGAGGAGCACTGCCCCATGATGAAGCATGACACCCGCATGGGTGTGTGAGAGCACTTTTTCCAAAAGGAGGAATTCCCATGCCTTAATAATGTCTCAATTCCAACCTACTGTATGAGATAGTCTCTCTCACCAGTCCTTCTGCGACCAAATAGGCCAGCTTTTCATTTTTTT
The DNA here is from genome assembly GCF_964204655.1 of Triturus cristatus. Taxonomy (NCBI): domain Eukaryota; kingdom Metazoa; phylum Chordata; class Amphibia; order Caudata; family Salamandridae; genus Triturus; species Triturus cristatus. Next base: position 1,776,921,637 of record NC_140589.1, on the reverse strand, counting down.
TAAGGAACTGTCACACTCCAGTGATTATAACGTTATTCTAAATCAGTCCAAAAATAAAAGAATCAGGTTCTAATGCATCACCTGATCGCCGTGTAGCATCTATCAATATGTACTCAAATAAATGCATTGTCAGGATCTGTCAGAAGCACCCAACAATGTAATGCCACTAACCTGTTAAAGCAATCCAGCGGGGATGATGGATTGAAGCAAGCCCCCCTACTCCCCGAGCGCTAATTGCCAGAGAGTACTGATACACTGCTCCGAAAGGGAACACTCTGGGGAAAAGGGAAGTGGATAAAACAACAAATAATGCTGTGCAGGATGTTGTCTTCTTATACCTATGTCTGGTCCAGACTCACGATATATTGTCGTCAGAAGCCACCCCTCAGGTAAGTACTGCACACAGACGAGACGAAAGAGAAAGATGCGTAAACTGTATTAAAAGGGGGAACATACACACATGTTACTAGGGGGCATGGGGAAGACACAAATACATACAACACTAAGCAGCTGGAAACAACCATAACTTGACCAGGGTTGCAAATAGTCTGGGTAATCCAGATACAATGGCACTGTCTCTGATAGCAGGCAGCAGTACAGAGGACACAAACAGACTCACTGGAATACTCCCATTGAACATGTCTTCTCGCCCTTTGCTAGCACAATACGTAACACACTCTTCACACACAGCGGACATCCAAACTCAGCTGTTTGCGGTAAGGCAAGGAACAGCGAGTACAGAGGAGTGCCCCACCAACTCCCGACAAGAACAACAGTAGAATCAGGGCAATGCAAGAGAATGAGTACAGCAAGAGGAAGGAAACGTGCCTGCGCTTTCCTGTAATGACGCGCCACGCGCTGTTAACAAACACAGCACTCAGATGGCAACCACGGCCCCTGAAATCTGCAGTTCTTCACAACAGCTCCTGGGCTTGGTAGACAGATTCATGGTTGCGGGAAGAGCGCTCCAGCGCTTCACTCCCGACGAAGGGGCACAATACCGGACGGTCTCTGTAATCTGGAACGCAGCAAGGGAATCCGGAACACAAGGACCCGGCCAGGACGCTGACTCCACAAGAACAGCTGAATCAGGGCATCATAAACGAGCAAGAGATCCAACAGCAGAAAACGTGATTGTCAAGCCCTGACCCCAGGAAGGGGAGGGGCTTTATAGAATCTCGCGCTACCAAGGCAAGGGCTGTTCTCCTGTCCCGCCTTGGGTCTCAAAGTATTGTGGGACTTGTAGTTCCACCACAGTTTCCAGATGCCAGGAGATTGCTGTGCCCTCCTCTTTCCAGTCACACAAACATACACACAGGTGATGGGAGTCTTGTGCATTGGTGTGGCTAACTCCTTGACCCCTGACCCCGACAGGCAATCATGACATGCATATATCCTTCAAAGTAACAGTCTAACTGTAAACATGACTGAAAATATCTAGAAAAACTGAGAAAAGCATCAGCTTTTCTTGCATGGCTTCCTAGCAGCCAGTACGTAATGCTGGCTGGTGCTTCGGTGAGAGCCTTCATTATTTTTTGTGAATTTAACTGACGGTTATCATGCTAACGTTGCCCCTTATCCGATCTAACCCGCCCACGGCCCATGTTCATCTGTCTTACCTATTGTTGGCTGGAAGCCTCACATCCGTCTCGTCCGGTGAAAAGGGTGTAATCAGAGTAATTACCCCCTTTCTCCTTAAATACTCTCCTATAGCCTTCATTGTCATCACCTGGGGTGGCGCGAAACTTATCCCCAAATTGGTGTAGCCGGCTTTACAAGAAAACTTGTCGATATCTGTTGGTATTATTATTTGATATATTAAAAAATATATATATAATAAATGAAATAAGGATAATCCGGAGCCATTACCTCATTACGGATTTTACTCACACAAAAAAATATATATCTCGGGACACGAACCCACGACCTTAGCCTTGATAGCTATCTCGTTTAACATCGTGTGCTAACGCTGTCAGGTATCTGATTTTTAATTTATGGCTACTCAAATTCTTTTCCATTTGCATCTCTATTGTACTTACTATCAGCTTTCATTAGTTATTACGGCATTTAACCCTCCAAGAATTCCTACGCGTTAGGCTGCAAAGAGCTCACTGCATTCGCAAAAGTCTCCCTTTATACAAAAAGTGAAGAAAAAAAATTGTGTCTTGTAATAGTCCTATGAAATTATTTTCTCCCAGTACCTATGATGTTTGTTCTTTCGAGTGAGGACACAAACCGACATTCATCGCCCTCACATCTCTGTTCTTGATCCACTGTACTACCGAGTGTTAGCAACCTGATTCCTCATTCCTTATTGTGACTCCACTCCTATATTAGATTCAAAGAATTTTTGGGTGTTACCCATATCGGTCTATTTTTAGTGATGCAGTACAGATCTATTTAAAGATATTCTTTCTATATCTAGATAATTGGGGTTTAAGCATGGGAATCAAGCCCATTCATTGATTCGCCCCGGGGGACCTTGTTCTATCATGACCCTATGTTAAATTATTATATCGAAATTAATAGTGGTCAAAATTACAATAAATTGCCATTAGGAGGAGGAGGGAAAGCTCCTTTTGCTCCTATACTCAATTTAGCATTCTAGCATAGTTTCTATATATTCATGCATTCCGTTTGTTGCTAGTTAATTCTGAAGATATAATGTCAACAATGAGAAACAAATACTGACATTCAGCTATACTTGTGCTCTGTGTTGTCATATTACTGTTTATAGTTCTCTATCAATATTCAATCTAAATTCAACAGTTTGTAATTTGTTAATCCAAAATGTTTCTCTGGTGAGTATCTTCCTTTCCAGATCCCCACCTCTTCTATCTAGGGTGACAATTGAATCCCCATGAAGCAGATACCTCCTGTTTCTGTCGTCTTGTGGTTATCACGAAAATGTATCGCCATGGGATATTTTAAATCACAGTTTCTAATTTCACTGTTGAACCCACGTACATTTTTCCACAAATACATGTCATGGCATAAATACAACTGTCAGTGTTACAGTTTATAAATGCACTGATCTTATATTTATTGTGATGTTTGCTGTCATGGAAATCTTTTGTCTTATCAATAATGTGTTTGCAACAAATACAATTATTACATCTGTAAGAACCAGAGGGTAACATGCTACTTCCTACAGTCAATGTTTCCTTGCTTGAACTACGAACTTCATATCTCATAGTGTCACTAGGGCTTCATAGGCTTCTAAGTGTTGGTGCTTTCCTATGAGCCATTGTTGGTTTCGCCGGTAATATTCTGTTAATGTCTTTATCTAGGGTCAACACATCCCAGTGCCTACATAAAATGTTGTATACTCTGCTATTTCCCTCACTGTATGTTGTAATATATCTCACCGTATTGTCCTATCCTTTCTTTTGTCTTTCAGTGGTTCTTCTCTTTTAATTCTTTGAGCCCTTCTTTTTGCTTTTTCTATGATGTCCAAGTCATAGCCCCTTTTGATGAACCTTTGTGTAATATCTTCAGCTATTTTATCGTATTCTTTTAATTCACTGCAATTTCGTTTGGCTCGTAAAAATTCTCCATATGGGATATTTTCAATCGGTCTCCTCAAATGCCCTGGGCAAGCATGTAAAATAGGGTTGGCCACTGTGGACTTTCTGTGTAATTTTGATTCTAAATGTCCTTCATTAATGTATAACTCTAAGTCAAGAAAGAAGATGCGAGCGGTTCCGATATCTACAATTCAAGCATGCACTCCCCAAATCATTGCCACTTGAAGATCGCCTCTTAATGGACCACCTCACCAAAAAAGCGATCCCTCTTACATACCGTAAACTGGTGAATAATCAAAAAGATCCCACACACACCTTGAGAGAGAAGTGGCAGGCAGAAGTGGGGGACATGGACGATCAGGACTGGCTGGAGGCCTTGGCATCCCCACGGTAGGTGGCAATCCCGTCCCGACTACAACTCGTGCAACTAAAAATATTGCACATAACATATTACACTAGGACGATGCTTCACAAGATTGGACGGGCTGAGCCACCTTTATGTTTAAGAGGCTGTGGGCTACTGGGTATATTTTTCCACACGTTATGGGACTGTCCCAACATAGCACAATACTGAGAAACAGTCATGGCTACTATTACCAGAGTCAGCGGAGTAGCGGTCCTCCCAGAACCCCGGCGATGCCTCCTCAATATCTGGGAACCGACTGACCTTAACCACGCGGGGCAGGCTTGGGGAACCCTGGGGATTACATTGGCTAACCGGAATATCGCACAACGCTGGGGAGCGCTTGCTGCCCCCCTGCACCAACACTGGTGTCACGACTTAGATAAGGCAATGGTGGCAGAGAAGGCAGTATTTATTCACAGAGGTTGTCCCCGTAAGTGGGTGCGGGTATGGAGCAGGTGAAACACATTCCGCGGCAATATTTGCTCGCCCCCGGCTGAGGTTTCAAACCCTGACCTAAGCGACTAACTCACAAGGGCTACCACAGGACCATATGGGCAGCTTGGAAGCGATATTTGTGAATTTGTTGTCTGGGAAGTTGGGAAGTAAACCAAATCTGTAATCTGTACCACTCAATGCGATACCTTGTAAACTGTACAAAGTGAGATTTGCAAATGTCATCTGATGTCAGCAAGTTTATTAAGATATTTCAATAAAAAGTTTTTAAAAAGAAAAGAAAGAAGATGCACTTCTTACTGTACTCTAGGGTGAGTGTTATGTTATATTGATTGTCATTAAGATAAGTGTGAAAAGATTTCAGTGTTCTCTCTTCACCCTTCCAAATTATGAAGATGTCATCTATGTATCTGCCCCAGTATATCAAATTCTCATAAGAGACACCTCACAATATCCATACATGCTCCCTCTCGTAATGGCCCATAAAAAGATTTGCATAAGAGGGAGCAAATCTTTAACCCATGGCTGTTCCCCTAACCTGATGACAACGGTCCTTCCTACAAAAGAAAAAAATGTTTTTGAGTACCATCTCTACTATGTCAAGAATCATATTGGAATGTTACGGATAACTGGCTGATTTAGTGTAGAGAAAATATATTACTGCCTGAATTTCTTTCTCATGCTCAATACTAGTGTCACCATGTACATATAATCTTCCCAACATATGTCTCTCATTTGTTTAAAAAAATCTTTGGTATCTTTTATATACGAAGATAATATCTTAACAAAAGGTGCCAAGTACATGTCTACATACTCTGAAATATGTTCAGTTATACTTCCTGTTCCTGACATTATAGGTCTGCCTGGTGGTATCCTCCCTTCCTTATGTATTTTTGGTAAGAAATAGATTATAAATACTTTGGCATTCTCAACCCACATGTAGTTAAACTCTTCTGTGTCTAAAAGTTGTTTGTCTAGGTAGAGTTGAAGTTTCTTTTTGATTAGGTCTTTAGATTTCCTTAAATGTGTCATTGTCACCCTTTCATAGTTCTTTTGATCTCTCAACTAACGTAATGCTTCGCTATGATAATCACAATGGTTTAGTATCACCACATGATCCCCCTTGTCCGGTTGTCTTATAATAATGGATTTATCATCACTCAAATTTCGCAATGCTTTGAATTCTTCTTTATTTAAATTGTAGCTATGTCTTGTCGGTACACTTTTATCAAAATCACGCATCACAAGATTTGTAAAGACATCCAATACATTCTCGACTTTCATAGGTGGTACAAATCTAGATTTGGGTTTCAAATTACTGGTGATACAATCATCAGTTTCAATAACCCATTCAATTGCTAGGTCTTCTATGTCACAATTGGTTTCATTGTCAAGATTCACTAAGACCCCAATGTCCATTAATTATTTGATGGAGATATGACTAGGATCTCTTCTAACCAGTAAAGTCTCCTTACTTCCTGGTCTGATAAGAAAATACTTCTTCAATTTAAATTTCCAGACAAAACGATTTATATCAATTTTAGCATCCAAATCATCCCATTTGTTTGTGGGTGCAAAACTTAGTCCTCTATTTAGGACACTTTTTTCAGACTCTGTCCGGACTTTACAAGAAAGATTCACTACCAAATTCTCTACTTCTTCTGTTCGGTCTCTCTTTGTGTCTGCAATCTGGGTTTTAACCCATCCTTGTTTCAACCTCATACGGAAGGATTGGGTGCCCCTTCCTTTGTTCCCTCTCCCTCTCTTTTGTCCTGTTCCTGAACCCGCCCCCCTGTTTGAAACTGTAATCTGCGTATTCTCCGCAACTCCCTTAAAAAAGATGAGATTCTCTCCCCTGTCACCTGATCCACTGCACTGGTTCTCTCAATGTCGGATTCACTACTACTCAGACCTGTGCTAGATGTATTCACTTAAAGTAGCATTCTTATTTCCAGTATTATTAGTATGGTCATCATCGCGGAGTGTTCCATCAAATTTCCTAGCATACGTATATACTCTCTATATCTGTAATCTCTATTGTCCCTGGAGAATTAAATGAATATTTAAATACTTTCATCATGAATTTCATCATTTTTATAAATCTGGGGTATAGCCTGATACATGATGTAGCTTTTCCTGTAAAGGAACAAATATATATATTTGACTTTATAAAATTTCTCTAAAGATTTTGCAACATAATTAGTATATGGCGACTCTGTTCCTATTACAAACCTGTATCAAGGGGAACCTGAATACTGAGCATAATTACATTTGAATGATCAAAGGTGTGGATTCAACAAAAAGAGGCGTTGCGTCCAACACAACGATTTGAGGTGAGAACATTATGAACACAATACCTAATTAGAGTAGAGGAATGGTTTTCTTTCTTTGTCTACACACATCCCCTCTTTATTATAGAGACTAGCACATGCAGGAACCATAAAAAGAAAATTGAAGCAGGTATAAAAAAAGGTACCAATTACAGTTATTTATAATACTACGTAGATGACAACAAAAAGAAGCTTCTTTGATTAGTTAGGTTCAAAATGAAGGGAATAAGTGGGATAGAATAATCATTGTGCATTAAGGAGCCTGATAAGTATCATGTGACACAGGCCACATGGATCTATGGAAAACGGATACAATAGGCCCTTATCTGTGATGTTCTCACTGTTTTTAATTGTGATAAATTGTAAGGTATTTATAATTGCATAGTGAGTGTACTCTTTGTAGCCAGGAAGTGAAATGTAGGCAAATCTCCTTTTTTTATCGTAAAGTGTTTTGTTAAATAGGATTATGAATATTTATGGTTCATGGAAGATGTATAATTGATACTCAATTTTGTATTTGTAACAGCCCTGAAGAAGCGCAGTGGAGCGCGAAACACTTGTTGGCTGTTTTCTGTATTGAAGGCTGTTTTTGCTGTATTGATAAGAAACACCTAAGAAAGAACAAAAGAAGCTAATGAAACAAAACAAGAAGTTATTGCAATTGTTATTGTTGCTTATGAAATCTCAGTACTCTGCTTTTTATATATAAAACAATTACAAAAAAAATATATATATATATGTATTTCAACCACTCTCGACTCCTTCTCCAGTAATCGGACTCCGACACAAGGGTAAGCTTCACCATTAAGCTCTTGTTTATTTAATCTGCTTGACGCGTTTCGGCACACCTACCTTTCTCATAATATATATATATATATATATATGTTACACAGTGGCGTGTCCATAGGAAATGGATGTTTAGGTCTCAGCTATAGACAGCACAAAGAGACATGTTAAATACACTGTGGGCTTACAGCCACCTCACTGCTTTTAATTTATTACTTTGAGTGTCTTTTAAAAAAGCTTGCTTGCTAGTGGTTAGTCTTTCCTATGTGTCCCTCCTTTTCGTGTTGTGTTCCCTCCCATGGATCACTTCCATGTTACTTTTAGCAACAGCTTTTGGGGCTACTTTTTCCTTTGTCTAAGAGCATTTCACGCGAGCGTTCAATGTTTTTAGTCTCTCCAAGCTTGTTTTTGTAAACAGGGCTGTAATTCTTGTTCTTATTTTGTCACATTTGCTGTGCATTCAATGGCTTTGATCAAATGTCAGACACTGTTTTCGAGGGGCTTCTTTAATTTTCTTTCTCTGACTTCAAAGTGAAAGGATTTCCCTGTCCCCCAAACCCCTTCCACTCTGCTGCTTGAGCCATCCCCCACCCCCTCCCTTTCTGTCTGTGTTTGTTTGTAGCCCTACAATTATGTCTAATGCCTGTCTCAGTTTTGTGAAAACATTGTCACTTTTTTACCACTGCTTGTTATATGTTTGTTTAAAATGTATTTACTTGCAGCCCACATCTCTGTCTCCACAGCGTGACCTGTCAAACTCAAAACCCATCATGAGTATTACAGGCCAGCTTTTGTCGAGGACAGCGCAGACTACGATTACCATAGTACAGCATACTGCCTCACCGTACCAGACAGCCAGCATACTAGCTTATTTAGTTTCCTCCCACTCTCTTAAGTTTACTTCCTGTCGGGTTTCAAGTAAAGATGGTGGCTGTGCTGCAGCTGGAGCACGCTAAGCTCACCAAGTTATCCAAAGGGGTGCAGGGCAAGCTCGAAAGGTTTCTCTCTGACCTTAAGACCAAGATTGAGGAATTGTGTGTGCGGCACAAAAAGAGACACATGGACAGCGGCGAGCGTGCGATTGGAGGCAACCCTATTTGGTCAATTTCACGCACTCTAGTTACGTGTAGGCTTCTTTATATGTATGAGAAAAAGTTCACCCAACAAAATTTCTCTGCTAACATTTACTGAAGCATGTTTCATCGATTTTGATGTTGGAGAGTGTTTTTTATGATTGTTCGCCTGTCAGGGACAAACATAGTTTATTGCTTTTATGTATTGCCAGATGCTGCTTGTGGGAAGTGCACCTTGTTTGCAACCCAGGCAAAGGCGGCTCCTCTACTAGGGTGGAGGTGCGTCGCCTCACTGCTTTCTCGCATTGCGAGAAACAGAAACATAAAATCAAGTCTGCTGCACAGTCTAACTTTGCTTGGCCCAGAGGGCCTGCATTTTGGTTCAGAATCTTATCAACCAGTAGATTACTCACATATAATGTTTATCTCCTTCAAAATCAGTGCAGCAGCTCAGAATCAGTACAGCAGCAGTACATTTGCTATTTATTCTTCCCCCTCTCATTCACTCTGTCTGTTGCTCCATCCATAGTGCTTGCATGCCATTCTACAACAAACAATGCCACTGCACATAATTACACTCCATGACACACAATCCCACTTCACATAATTTCACTACACTCAATACCACATAATGACTACCCACCTAATGCACACCATGCCACATAATTCAACTACACATAACTCAACTCAATTCCACATCACACAATTCCACAACAAACAATTCCACGACAACCCACATAATTCCACTCCACTCCACGCCACGCCACGCCACATACATCCACTCCATAACACATAGCTAAAAGACAGTAACATTGACAACGGCAATAGCTCTGGGATTGACGAGATCTATTGGCTTTGCTAATGTTTGTTCACTATGTGCAACGTGCTATGGGTTATAGGTTATGAGTGGATGGTGTCACCTATATTACTAGCCGGCCTCAATACATCTCTGTGCTCCGGTAGTACATGTCCTACTGCTTTTGCTCTGTTATTGAAAGTTATCAGAAGCCTGATAGTTTCATCTGAAGTTTCTTCTGTTTCCTCTCAACAACATGTCCTCCATTGTTCAATGAAAAAAACTCAAAGGTTAAAATGAAGTTATGGTTAGCTTTAGTCATAATACCTTAATGTAGCTTTAAGAAAACCTTGGAAATTCACTGAAAAAACACAATTAAAGTAAGTTATGGTTAGAAAACTAACATAAAAAGCACTGAAATTCACCAGATATGGTTGTGTAACCGAAGTATAAATTGTGTTGCTATGCTGCAATGCTTATGACCTCATCTATTACATTAGTCACGACATGTTGAATAACCTCATTGATGACATCACTGGTAACATCACTCATGGCATAACTAATAAGATCACTGATGAAAACATCCAACTTTTTTAGAATGCTGTCATAAAACAATATATCCAAAACAATTCTATGTGAAGGAAAACATAGTATTTATATTGTAAATCTAAATTCATCAACGTCAATAGAACAATCAAAACGAATGTTAACAGCAGTCCCATTGGATGTTGTCATCAGTGATTTTAGCAGGTGGCAAATGTCTGCAAGGGCTCCCGTTTAGTGCAGGGAGGGGGGTTAGGGTGGGGGAGGGTAGTTAAATATGTCAACTGCGGGGGGGCAGTACATGATGCTCTTGTACCTCGGCTGAGGGTCTATTGGGGAACGGGTCCAGGCTATGATGCAGTCTATTGCCAAAGTGATTTTAAGGGTCGAAATTTCCAGGAGATAGACCTGGGTCCAGCGTTCCTGCTCCGTGAAATCTGGGTGTAGGAGCACCGGTCAATCTATCATTCTTTATGGGGCATAGCACAAATTATGTGACACAGATTGCAGTACCCTTAACGCCAAAGGATGATGTTGACATCTCATAAGGAGCAGTAGAAGAGGCTGGGACTTGAGAACTTTTGCACCCTCTTGGTACAACCATGTGAGTGATAGGGTTATTTTACAACAGTAGGGATCACTCATGAAGCAGTGGAGATGGAAACCACCAGAAGAAACAAAGACTTCAAGAGCAGAGACGCAAGCCCAGAGCTGCGATGAGAGTTTCTGGGGCGGCTCAGGAACACAGCCAACTGGATGGGCAGTCAGAGGTCAAGCAAGCCCTTGGGATTTGGCAACGCTCAGAGGTATGAATTTGTAAAAAAATATTTTAATAGTCCATAAATTTTTATCATTTTAAAGTATTTTATAGAATAAAAGATAAATGGATCATAGGGTATGTGGTGAGTTTTATTTATGTTTAGCACACATGAACTATTTGGATTTAACATCATGCATTACTATGACAGCCATCCAAAATCAAGATTGGGGTCTTATTAAGTTAACAACTGGGAGCTTACATTGTTTTGCAGTTGAATAACTGTGTTCCCTTTGTTTGTAGAGGGTTTGCTCCTTTTGTTTTTTACTTTTGATACTATCATTATCAAACTAGCTGAAGTGGTAGCCAGTCAACCACCTGTCTCCAAGCTTATTGTCCACTTCTCAACTGCGCTGCAGACCCCTCATGTAATACCACTAGCTGACCTGGTAGGATGCAGCCACAGCCTAGTTTCTAGTCATGCCATGCCCCTCGGCCCATCTTCTACCTCAAATATCACTATGAAGACATGGTGCACATTCTCATTGGGTGTCTGTACAACTATGGGAGAGGGATGCTGCAACACTGAAGGTTTTGTGACCAAGAGTTATCTATACACTGGCCTTTAGTCATTCTAATATAGCATTGGTTTTTTGTTTTGCCTTTGTTGATGGAAACCCTGACTTAGTGTCAGCAGAGATGTTTTAAGGCATGGGCAAAGTGGGCTCTGTTCTGCAGAGTCTTGCCCTAATGACCTTTAATAATTCTTAAACTGATTGCTCTAAATACTGTTTTCCTTTTATTTATTTTTTATGTGTGAGAGTCTATTACAAATATTTGGCAGAGAAATGTGTTTACTTTCATGCAACATCCATAAAAAAGTTTCTTTTAGATCAAAACAGGACTTTACCTATGAGAAATAGGAGGGTGTCACAGAGATTATTTGCAGCAATATTACATGTCACAATCCCTGAATATTACTTGCAAACACATTTAAAATTTGGATGAGTGTGCTTGTGCACTGTCAATGACCTAGGCAAAGAGTGCATGAAAGAGCTGAAATTAGATCATAAATTCAAAGCTATTCTGAGTAGGGGCCCCCAAGATACGTTTGGCCCAGGGCCCCCAAAATCCACAAGGTGTCCCTGGGTGTGGGAGAAGTCATCATATGCAGTGAAGCACCATAAGTAAACAGGTGACACACCCTGCGGCCTATGATACAAGGAAATGAGAACAATGGTCAGCCTACCCCATGAGAGCCAGGAAATTCAAGGGCAGCCCAAAGGCACAGCAGAGGCGTGGCTTTCAGCTTGTTGGAGCTGGTGGTAATCCCGTACCTCCCACTTACCCACAACTGAAGCCCCACAGAAATTACCTTCGGACAACCTTTAAATTGGGGCCTCTGACCACGCCCACTGGGATCATGTGGCAATGGAGGATCCAATTAGGTGACAGGGTGGGCAAAATGATGCTGCATAAAAAAACACATTTTCAGGGACAATGGGACACATTCTGTGGCTGTGTTAGTGAGCTGCGTGGCCACCTGTCAATTAACAAAGGTATATTTACCTATGGAGATCTCTGCGAACGTAGATTTCACCTGTATAAGAAAAACTTGAAATTGAACAAGAAGGCAATAGTTCCAGCAGAACATACAAACAAAACTATTAACGACTAGAAACAAATACTCCTGGGAGAAACAGTCTAAAAAATGCTCAGAATAAAAGATCTATATTATGAAAAAACAACAAAGTGGATAGGTTGTTGTCATATAAATTAAAAACTCTGCAGACCAGATAAACAATTAGGCAAATAAATACGGACATTGGCGATCTGGTCACCTACCTAGAAGAGATCGATAGAGCTTTTCACAGTTACTAGTCTACACTATATACACAGACGACACAAGAACATGAACACAATGAATGCATCTCAGAAATAATATCCTCAAACATGCCTCAAGAAATGCTAGAACAACTAACAAATAGCCCATTTCTCCCGCTGAGGTTTTAGAAGCCATTAAAAACTACCTTATAGCAAGGCCCCGGGCCAGACGGTTAATAGCAACGCTGACAAAGATTTAGTGATAGAACCACAGCAAAAGTATCAAATTATTTCCTAATCTCCGAAGAGGTGACTTAAACTCTTATGGAATCCGAGATTACTGTGCTGTTGAAACACGACAAAAAACCATTGTAAATCATATTTATATTCCTATTGCCCTGTCAAACATGAACGTCAAAATATTCACAAGAATATTTGCGGTCTAGCTTGAGAAAATGTGGCACGATTATATTAATCCAATCAACCCTTCTGTGTTTACAAAACCCTGAGAGGCAGTGAACTACACATGCCTAGCCTTGAACCTTTTTAGGTCTCGGCCTGACGTGGTAGCGCATGCGCTGCCCTCGTCATACGAGGCTTCTTGGAATCGATACGATTCCAGAAGCCTCGTCCCAGGTCCGCCTTCAGCTGTGATTCGTGCGCATCGTTTGGTGTCACAAATTATGCCAAAGGCAGTGCAATGATTGCACTGAAGGCATGTCAGTGCCTCATTGTTGCCACCCTGTCTCCTTTGATCCACGCCCTGAGGGATTGGATCGTTTACTTGCGGAGGGACACGGCCTCCTTCAATTACTCAGTAAGCACTATATAATTTTTAGGTCTCGGCCTGACGTAGGCAGCGCATGCGTTGCCTCGTCAAACGAGGCTTCTTGGAATCGATACGATTCCAGAACCCTCGTTCCAGCTCCGCCTTAACTTTTGATTTGTGCGCGCTGTTTTGTGTCACGAATTATGCCAAAGGCAGGGCAATGATTGCACTGCAGGCATGTCACTCCCTTATTGTTGCCACCCTGTCTCCTTTTATCTACGGCCTGCGGGATTGGATCTTTTACCCACGGCGTTACACTGGTGCCTTTGTTTACTGGGGATGTACTATTTGCTTACCCTTCCGTCTGTCTCTCTGAGACACAGCTGCTTACCACTGTTGTTCTGTGCCATAGCCTGGACGGTTATCTCTATTATGTTGATTCAAAAAGTGCTGATGTGAGTTTGTACTTCGAACTACAGCCGAATGCTGAATGGACCCTCTGTTCTGTTCTTCGGAAGTGGGTGCTGTTCGACGTTGCATTTTGTTCCTTAAGACAGCACAGAACGTAAACTGCACTATGTTCTGCCACACCAGCGATGTGACATCACACAATGTGTAAGCAGTAGCAGTGAAGCGACACCGCGTTCTCTAGGGCTGAGATAACTGTGACCTCACACTGCGTGTTGTTAAGTAGCAGTGAAGCGACGCTGCGTCCTCTCCGTGTGACACAGCGATGACGTCACACTGCCTGTTGTTTACTAGCAGTGAAGTGTGTGTTGTTCATGGTCAAGTGACAGTACATCTTGTTCTATGGCACAACGATGAAATAACAGTGTAGTTTATTCAAAGAACGTTGAGGTAACCTGTGTTTTTTTGCGTGGTAGTGGCTGAAGGAAAGCCCTATTTTTATTTTGTATTGTACAAAGTCGAAATTACAACGTGTACCGTATTAGTTAAAGTAAGCGCGCCCTACAAATACACGCAAGATAACATAAAAAAATTAATAAAATAACGCACCGTGGCAGAGAGTGTTGAGGACAGCCCATATTTTCAGTTCGGTAGTAGAGCTCGTTGAAGTGACACTATTTAGATCTGGACAACATACTTCTGAAGTTACAATGTATTTTGCTTGATTGAGAGACCGGCATTAGAATGCATTCAGCTCTATTTCAGATAATGTTATAATCTATTTTACTCGAGAGCCGAGGATGTTTAAGTGGCCCTGTATATCTATTTGGTATCAGAAACTGTTGACGTTGCATTATATTTTGATCAATAGCAGAGAGTGTTGTATATATATACATACATATATATATGTATATATATATATATATTCATTCAGAAGATCTACATTGTAATTTCTGGTAGCAGAAAGCGTTGAGGCGACGCTGTCCGTTTATTTTAGATCAGACAATGTTGAAATCACAGTGCTGTTTGCTCGGGAGCACAAAGTACTGAGATGACCCTGTATATTTGCCTCGTAGAAGCCAGTATTGTGCGGTAGCAGAAGGCACTGGTGTGACTTTGCATATTTGGGTCATAAAAAGTCATTTGTTCGACAGCAGAGAGCGCGGAGGTAACCTTGTAAATTTGTATTGAATCAGATAATGCTAAATTAACAATGCTGGTGCTGAGGCGACCCTATATATTAGCCTCATACAATACATTTTGCCCGGGAGCAGCTCTCTACTACTCTCTACTGCTCTCTACTCACTACTCACTCTACTCTCAACTACTCACTCGCTACTACTCGCTCTCTACTACTCACTCTCTACTACTCACTCTCTACTACTCACTCTCTGCTACTCACTCTCTGCTACTCTCTACTCACTCTCTACTACTCCATACTATTCACTCTCTACTATTCACTCTCTACTACTCACTCTCTACTACTCACTCTCTACTACTCTCCTCTACTACTCTCCTCTACTACTCTCCTCTACTACTCACTCGCTACTACTCTCTACTACTCACTCTACTACTCACTCTCTATTACTCTATACTAATCACTCTCCACTACTCACTCTCTACTACTCACTCTCAGCTACTCACTCTCTGCTACTCACTCTCTGCTACTCACTCTCTGCTACTCTCTACTCACTCTACTACACTCTACTACTCACGTTCTACTACTCTCTACTACTCACTCTCTATTGCTCTATACTTCTCACTCTCTTCTACTCACTCTCTGCTACTCACTCTCTGCTACTCACTCTCTACTACTCTCTTCTTACTCTATACTCACTCTCTACTACTCACTTTATAATACTCTCTACTCACTCTCTACTACTCTCTACTTTCTACTTACTCTATACTCACTTTCTACTACTCTCTACTACTCTCTACTACTCACTCTACTACAATCTACTACCCACTCTCTACTACTCACTCTCTACTACTCTCTCTCTGCTACTCACTCTCTGCTACTCTCTACTACTCACTCTCTACTACTCACTCTCTACTACTCTCTATTACTCACGCTCTACTACTCACTCTTGACTCACTCTCTACTACTCACTCTATACTACTCACTCTTTACTACTCACTCTTTACTACTCACTCTTTACTACTCTCCTCTACTACTCACTCTCTACTACTCTCTACTACTCACTCTACTACTCTCTACTACTCACTCTCTATTACTCTATACTACTCAATCTCTACTACTCACTCTACTACTCACTCTCTGCTACTCACTCTCTGTGACTCACTCTCTACTAATCTCTACTCCCTACTCACTCTCTACTACTCACTCTCTACTACTCTCCTCTACAACTCACTCGCTACTACTCTCTACTACTCACTCTCTATTACTCTATACTACTCACTCTCTACTACTCACTCTCTGCTACTCACTCTCTGCTACTCACTCTCTACTACTCACTTTATACTGCTCTCTACTACTCTCTACTCTCTACTATTCACTCTCTACTACTCTCTACTACTCACTCTACTACAATCTACTACTCACTCTCTACTACTCACTCTCTACTACTCTCTCTCTGCTACTCACTCTCTGCTCTCTACTCACTCTCTACTAGTCTCTACTACTCACTCTCTACTACTCACTCTCTACTACTCTCTATTACTCACTCTCTACTACTCACTCTCAACTCACTCTCTACTACTCACCTCAACTACTCACTCTCTACTACTCTCCTCTACTACTCACGCTCTACTACTCTCTACTACTCACTGTACTACTCACTCTACTAATCTCTACGACTCACTCTCTATTACTCTATACTACTCACTCTCTACTACACACTCTACGACTCACTCTCTGCTACTCACTCTCTGCTACTCACTCTCTAGTACTCTCTACTCTCAACTCACTCTCTACTACTCACTTTCTACTACTCTCTACTACTCACTCTTTATTGCTCTATACTACTCACTCTCTACTACGCACTCTCTACTACTCTCTACTCTCTACTTACTCTCTAATCACTCTCTACTACTCTCTACTACTATCTACTACTCACTCTCTACTACTCACTCTTGACTCACTCTCTACTACTCGCTCTCTGCAACTCACTCTTTACTACTCTCCTCCACTACTCACTCTCTACTACTCTCTACTACTCACTCTACTACTCTCTACTACTCACTCTCTGTTACTCTATACTACTCACTCTCTACTACTCACTTTACTACTCACTCTCTGATACTCACTCTCTGCTACTCACTCTACTACTCTCTACTCACTCTCTACTACTCTCTACTACTCACTTTCTAACACTGTCTACTACTCACTCTCTATTACTCTCTTGTACTCACTTTATATTACTCTCTACGACTCACTCTCTACTACTTACTCCCTACTACTCTCTACTACTCACTCTACTACAATCTACTACTCACTCTACTACTCACTCTCTACTACTCTCTACTACTCACTCTCTGCTACTCTCTACTCACTCTCTACTACTCTCTACTACTCGCTCTCTACTACTCACTTTACTACTCACTCTCTGATACTCACTCTACTACTCTCTACTCACTCTCTACTACTCTCTACTACTCACTTTCTAATACTCTCTACTACTCACTATCTATTACTCTCTACTACTCACTCTCTACTACTCACTCTCTACTACTCACTCTCTACTACTCTCTTCTACTCACTTTATACTACTCTCTACGACTCACTCTCTACTACTTACTCCCTACTACTCTCTACTACTCACTCTACTACAATCTACTACTCACTCTACTACTCACTCTCTACTACTCTCTACTAATCACTCTCTGCTACTCTCTACTCACTCTCTACTACTCACTCTCTACTACTCACTCTCTACTACTCACTCTCTTGTACTCACTCTACTACTCTCACTACTACTCTCTCTACTACTCTCTCTACTATTCACTCTCTACTACTCACTCTCTGCTACTCTCTAATACTCACTCTACTACTCTCTACTTCACGCTCTCTACTACTCACTCTCTACTACTCTCTACTACTCACTCTCTACTACTCACTGTCTACTACAATCTACTACTCACTCTACTACTCTACTCTCTCTACTATTCACTCTCTACTACTCACTCTCTGCTACTCTCTAATACTCACTCTACTACTCTCTACTTCACACTCTCTACTACTCACTCTCTACTACTCTCACCTACTCACTCTCTGCTACTCACTCTCTGCTACTCTCTACTACTCTCTACTCCTCACTCTCTACTACTCACTCTCTACTACTCACTCTCTTGTACTCACTCTTTACTACTCTCACTACTACTCTCTCTACTACTCTCTCTACTACTCTCTCTACTATTCACTCTCTACTACTCACTCTCTGCTACTCTCTAATACTCACTCTCTACTACTCTCTCTCTACTACTCACTCTCTACTACTCACTCTTTACTACTCTCACTCTACTACGCTCTCTCTACTACTCTCTCTCTCTACTACTCACTCTACTACTCACTCTCTACTACTCACTCTACTACTCACTCTCTACTACTCTCTACTCCTCTCTACTACTCACTTTCTAATACTCTCTACTACTCACTATCTATTACTCTCTACTACTCACTCTCTACTACTCACTCTCTACTACTCACTCTCTACTACTCACTCTCTACTACTCTCTTCTACTCACTTTATACTACTCTCTACGACTCACTCTCTACTACTTACTCCCTACTACTCTCTACTACTCACTCTACTACAATCTACTACTCACTCTACTACTCACTCTCTACTACTCTCTACTACTCACTCTCTGTTACTCACTCTCTGCTACTCTCTACTCACTCTCTACTACTCACTCTCTACTACTCACTCTCTACTACTCACTCTCTACTACTCACTACTACTCTCTCTACTACTCTCTCTACTATTCACTGTCTACTACTCACTCTCTGCTACTCACTCTCTGCTACTCTCTAATACTCACTCTACTACTCTCACTACTACTCTCTACTACTCTCTACTTCACGCTCTCTACTACTCACTCTCTACTACTCTCTACTACTCACTCTCTACTACTCACTATCTACTACTCACTGTCTACTACTCACGCTACTCACTCTCTACTACTCACTCTCTACTACTCTACTACTCTCTACTACTCACTCTCTACTACTCACTCTCCACTACTCAATCTCTACTACTCTACTATCTACTACTCTCTCTCTACTACTCTCTACTACTCACTATCTACTACTCTCTACTACTCTCTCTCTACTACTCTCACTCTACTACTCTCTCTCGACTACTCACTCTACTACTCACTCTACTACTCACTATCTACTACTCTCTCTCTACTACTCACTCTCTACTACTCACTCTCGACTACTCAATATCTATTACTCTCTACTACTCACTAATACTCTACTACTCGCTGCTACTCTCTTTCTACTACTCACTCTACTCACTCTCTACTACTTACTCTCTACTACTCGAATAATATCTACTACTCACTCTCTACTACTCACTCTCTACTACTCACTCTCTACTACTCACTCTACTACACTCTCTACTCTCAACTACTCGCTCTCTACTCTCTACCTCTCTCTCTACTACTCTCTACCTCTCTCTACGCGCACACATATGCACATAAATATATGTATATATATGCATATGCATTTATATATATGTATGTGTATATATACATATGTAAACATATATACATCTGCATATCTATATAAATACAAATATAAATGCATGCATACATATACATATATGCATACATATTGGTTTCAAGCATTCACACACTTCCAGCGTATAGCGAGAATGAACGCACAAACTCCTCTTCGTTGGTGAGTACAATTATTTTATTGTATTTTTAACTCCCTTCTGTCTGCCATGACGCGTTTCGGTCGGAAAATGGCCTAGATCACATGATCATATGCATGTTATGTACATGGAAGTTTGAAAAACACTAATAAAAGCAAAGCTAAAAAGCCACCTAATTACAAACTGAATTGCTTTAACTTAAACAAGGGCGAGACCTCTTGCATTTTCAATGCTTGATGACCTAGCATCTGGAGATTTCCTTCACCGGGGGAAAGGAGGATCACTTAGCCCATCCAAAACCACATCAGATAAAGGAAATATTAACCCCTTCCATGCTCATGACGGAACGATTCCGTCATGAGCATCGGTTGAGCTGTGCTCATGACGAAACCGTTCCGTCATGGCCACGCCCGCGCTCGAACCCTTCAGCACCGCGGGGGAATCCGCGCAGCGCTGAAGGGGTTAAAGGAGCCATTAAATTCCTCAATTTGGAAAGGTACATACAGGCCACACAACTGGAACCACTGATACAGCGTTTTCTGGGTCCAGATGCTTACCACTTGTTCTCCGACAGACCTTTCACTCCAACTGAGAGGTGATGGGAGTTAGCATTAAGATCAACTAAAATTCAACGCTATTCCATCCCCACAGGACTGGTAGCATACCCACACAATTATTGGTGCAGGTGGCATATCGCTGTTACAGGTGGAGTCTTTGCCATCTCCTGCTATCCAAGGCACGTCCAGGAGGCGTCGGACAGTAATGGGCGCCGAGCTCACCAGCTAGGAGGAAGTGGGCGTACTCACACTAGGTGACTTATATAGTGATGGGCAGCTCATACCATTTGAGGAGTTGGCTGACAGCATGGGACAACCGCGCGGTCAGCTCCTGGCGACAGCACAGGACTACCGCTCGGTCAGTTCCTGGTGCACGCCGCAGTGATACGTACCCTGAGCTCACTGTGAGGCAGTGTAGCATAGGAGCCTGTCACTCATCTAACTATTCAATACTTGCACGAACTGGGCTCGGGCCGCCATCTTACCAGGTGGTTTGCAGACTCCCTCAGGACCCACACGGCACCGAAGCTGCTTTCACGGCACCGAAGCTGCTTTCACTCCGCACTCATTGGGATGCAGATTTGCAGAGACCCACTACGGAGCGTGAGTGGGAAGATATACTTGGGAGTCACATGAGAATACCCCGAAAGGTTTGTTTTGGCTCTATACTATATAGCCCATAGGGCCTACCTGATGCCGGAACGTATAAATAAATATTTTGACGGGGCCGATGCCAAGTGCGCAAGGTGCGGCGAAGCTGGTGCAGACCTACTTGATATGCTATGGTCATGCCCGACTCTCCGAACATACTGGGGCACGGTCGCTAGATGCTTGGCACAGTGCACGGAGCGCACCTTACATTGGCCGTGGGAACTGTGCATATTGGGATTATACCACGGACCCAAAAAATACAAAGTAACGTCAGATATATTGATATGGGCCTCATAGTGGCCAAGTGCTTGCTTACTCGCCACTGGAAGTCCCCTGTCCGCCTGGGGCGAAAGCCTGGTACCAGTCCCTGTTGTGTTGAGCCCAGGCGGAGAGCGTATCACTCCGTCGCGAGGACGCAATAGGTTTGCGCAAGCAACCAATAGCGGCGGCATGGGATGCGTTTCTAGAAGATTTCTGAGCGGCTTGGCAGGAGCGCCCAGAGACATCAGAAGACGCACCTGAGAGCAGGGACGGTTAGGTACGGGGGTGCATTGGGTGCAGGGAATGGCAAAGATGACTAGCCTTCGATCCCCATAATACCAGGAATGGGCAAGTGAAATATAAATTACGAGCACTGACAGGCACAGAGACTGAATTCTTATCTTGTAAAAGCAAGATGAGCGGCTGGGTACATTCAATATAGTGAAGTAGCAATAACTGTGATGTTTCTGGACATGTGCAGATATGTTGTTTAATGGTTTAAAGAGAAGGGTACAAATGTTATGTTCCAGGTTTTTGTGAGGTAACCCCTTGCCTGCTCATGACAGAACCACTCCGTCATGAGCCACGGGCGCTGTGTGCTCATGACGGAGCGGTTCCGTCATGCTGCGGCCGTTGCGGCCGCTCCGCCCACGCGACACTGATTCCCCGCCTGTGCAGGCGAATAATGCAAGTGGGCGGAGTCGTGACGGAACCACTCCGTCATGAGCACAGCACGCCCGTGGCTCATGACGGAGTGGTTCCGTCACGAGCACGGCTTCGCCGCGCTCACCCCGAACCCTCCCAGCGCCGCGGCAAAATTCGTGCCGCGGCGAAGGGGTTAAATTGGTTATAATAGATGTTCAACAAAGAAACGATTATTTCAGCTAACAACATACTGGCTCGTTGCCAACAGAAATTGACTGTAATGTGTACAATTGTATCTGCATGCATTCTACATAGTTGATATGTAACTTTTATTGGATTGCAGATGTACCAGAAGTAATGCGAGCTGTTGCGGTGTAATAATTGTACTGCAAATAATAATAATGATAATAATAATAAAAATAAATGTAAACAAAAAAAAGATCAACTAACATTCAATTAACAGTGCAACTCATTTGGCTACACAATGTGGACCAGGAATTGGTAGCTTGGGTTACAAAGATTTATTACAAATTGAAAATTAGCTTCAAATACACTACTCGCAACGCCATGCTATAAAGATACAGGATAACAACTGGGAAACCCACCCCCTAAAGGAGTTTAGGCATTCCAGAATTAGATATACAAAGAATTCCATCCCTGCAACATAGAATATTAATAACAGCAACTGATGCTCAGAGAAAGTCTCAAGTTTTGTTGCCTATTGTGAGAAAGTGCCCTCTTTCTTGCATGGTATGCCCCCACTTTTTGCTGAATTGCTGATGTACTTTGACTGAGTGTGCCCTGGGCTCCTGCCAATCAGGTACCCAGGGCCACTGTTTCCTTTCCTAAAACTGCATTGAAGCCTAAACCCCAATTGGCATCTCTGGCCACATGTCAGCCCCTGGTAAATGGTACCATAGGTACCCAGGGCACTGTGACCAGAGAAGGTCCCTAAGGACTGCAGCACTTATTGTGCCACCCTTAGAGGCCCTGTACCGTGGCACACACACACTGCCTTTGCAGGCTGAGTGTCTGGGCGCAGAACAAAACAAAGAGATGATATGGCACACATCCCTCTGTGCCATGCCCACAAACCACTGCCCTGGCATACATCAGTCACCCCTCTAGCTGGGTGCCCTATGCCAGTGGTGAGGGTACATGTGCATGAGCCCTGTACCCCTACAGTGCCCAGGTCCATTCCTGCGCCCTGTAAGTGCAGTGCTGCCATTAAGAGTATATGGTGCTGGGAGGTTGTCATTACGAACTCCACAGCACCATAATGGCTGCATTGAATACTGGGAAGTTTGGTATCAAACTTCTCAGCACATTAAACCCACACTGATGCCAGTGTGGGATTTAATGTAAAATGCACCACAGAGGGCATCTTAGAGATGCCCCCTGAAAAACGACCAACTACCAGTGACCTGACTGATTGGCTGCGCAGGCTGCCACCACCAGACATGTTTCTGGACCCCTGGGTCGAGAGCCTGCTGCTCTCTGGGGCCTGAAACAATGCACATCCTGTAACGAGGTGCCAAGACTCCTCCCCCAGGATGGGCAGGGTTCACGAAGGAAAAGCTTCAAAGGCATGCCGCCTTTGTGAGCCTCTCCAGACCATTGCTTTCAGCAACTGGTCCCCACTGGTTCTACCCCCCACTTTGGGTGGGAGAACCGGCAGGAAAAACAAGTGAGGAAGAGAAGTGTGCCCACCTCTGCCAAATCCACCCCTAAGGCGGGGGAGGCAATGTGAAGCACAACCTCGAGTCCCCGCCATCTTGAGGATGGGGTGACCCAGCCAACCAGGGACAGGCTCCTGTCCCCCTCCCACTGGAGAATAGCAGAACAGGGGGTGTACTCACCCCAGGGAAGGGTCCCTGCCCTTCACCTACCTGTGACGCCCCTAAATTTAGTATTTAGGGGCACCCTGAACCTTCCTTCCTCAGATCCAGCAACCACAAGAAAAGAAGAAGAAGGACGAGAAGCCGTGCAAAGCTAACAAGAGGACGACGCCCACTGACTTGGCATCAGCCCTACAGGCCTGTCTCCCCTCAAACCTGCCCCTGCAAAACCCCGGTGTGTCCAGCGGCCAGCAACCTCAAAAACTTCGGAGGACCTGCCTGCATTCACTTGTTTCTCCCATGAACACCGGATGTGTTTGAACTGCAGCTTCTGGTGCCTGCCAGGACCCGCGAATCCAGCACACTCTGCACCCGCCGAGTCGGCCTGTGTTTGAGTCAACAAACACCATGAGGTGGTCCCCCCGGCGATCCTGACCCGATATCCAGCGACCCCTGACATGCCTCAAGTCAACTTTTGAAAACTGCAAATATTCCTTAAATATCAGCCAATTAACCAAAACGCATTTTCTCAACTATTTTCAGTAAAGAGTAAGAAAAAGTAACGATAACCTAACTTACCTGCTCAGTGAATTTCCTCCCATAGGATAACATTGGTGATTCTATGTGAAAAAGTTTCTGTGTCAACTTTTGAAATACAATAATATTCCTTAAAAATCAGACCTTTAACCAAAATGCATTTACTCACCTGTTTTCAGGAAATGTCCCAGGGCTGAATCTAGGATCCAGTCCTGTGGTTAGAAAAGTAATCTGAAAAGTAATTAACTGCATTTTACTTAAAAAGCCCATTCAATTGAATGTACTATACCTGCAATGTGTTGCAATCTACTTTCTTAAACCTGTAATCAAAACCAGTACCAGTTATACTGCAATTCTGAACTGTGTTCAAACAAGTCAATTACTACTGCATGTTTATATGCTTACCTGTACCAGGCTTGCTTGGTTCTAGAAATAAAACAGCAGTATATTTTTTTATACAAAACAATTGGCCTAGAGTTCAGTTCTTGAGTGTGTGAGACCATTTGCTGACTGAGTGTGTACATCAAATGCTTTACACTGTCCTCTGATACTGACTTACTGCTCGACCAAGCTACCACTTTAGAGAGTAAGGTTCTATCTAACTTTAACCTCTGCCAAACCTCTGGAGACTCTTGGACTCTATACACACTGTACCTCACTTTGGTGCAGTATATATAGAGCCAATATCTTACACCTATGCATACTTAAATCTAGAATAACAACAAATAAGGTCCAGAAAAAGACAATGGTTCTGTTAATTTAAAGAGTCTCAAAAATCAGGAAATTCCATGAAGGAAATCAGAGTTGAGCAAGGAAAGTGTAATCTAGAAGGTGTCAGCATTTCGGAAGCTCGGTCAAGAGTCTTCTATAGGTCAGAGATAAAAGTGTTAGCCTATAACACACTTAGGAAGGGATCAGATAAGCATTGAGGTCTAAACCTCTAAAGGGCAGAGAAGGTTTGAAAGAGACCTCTTACAACATCTCTGGAAAAAATAGTTCTGAAGAACTCTGATCTTCAAAAGCAAGTACAATATATTATAACACCCACAGTCCACTAGATACCACCTCCTTTGCACACATCATCAGGGATTCATTGTTTCAGTCCCGTTCTCAGATAGCAGACGGTTACATCGGGGAACAAGTTGCACACTAGACATGGGAAGGACATCAGTTTCTCACAAACACATCAGATGGCTACATTCTATTTAGTTTGCAGCTCAATAAATGTTACTCATGTGAATTAGCACACACACTATGAAAATCACATTTAAACTCTATGGTGAGTCCATTATCTACTTAATATGAGTAGAGTCTCTAATCTTACATTAAAGGCACTCTTTAATCATGTCAAGTGCAACACTTACATTAGTTAGTTAATTCATACATAAAGCATGTGCTAAGTGCAATTTCATATTGTGTCTCTCTTTCAAGTATCTGTGATGTATATGTGACGTGTAAAAAGGTGGGCAACTTGTGCACTGCACCACCACTATTAGGTGGGAAACAGCCATTACAATGCAGCTGTTCCCACATGCGTTACAAAGCATGCTCCATTACAACGCATAGCCTTTACTATGCACTTTTTTACTATGCATATGCTTTTACCATGCATGCCTTAACAATGAATCTCGTTATAAAGGTATGTATTGTAAAGGCATATGTGTAGTAGTAAGGGGATATGAAAGGAAAAAGCCACATTGATAGGCAATCCACGCTGTTAGAGGAAACAGCAAGACTCTTAGGCTGCCTCTCAACGATGTGCACTGTACCGCAGACAAGCTGCCTGCATGAGGAGAGAGGTAAGGGGAATTGGGCCTGGGGCAGGAGATACTATTTCAGGGGTTTGGGTTAAATAAGGGCTGTGGGATGGGGGCATAGGGGTAGTGTTTTAGAGTTTAGGGTAGGGGAAGGGCTAGGGGCCAGGGGGAGTGCAGGGCTAGTATTTTAGGGTTTAGGGTAGGGGAAAGGCCGAGGGCCTGGTAGGTCGTGCATGGGTAGGGATTTAGGGCAGGGGAAAGACTGAAGGGGGTCGAGTAAGCGTAGGGTTTTAGGGTTTAGGGCAGGGGAAGGGTTGGGGAGTCTCGCAGGGGTAGGGTTTTAGGGTTTAGGAGAAGAGTTTTTATTTAGAAGTGTTGGGAGCCATGGGGTGAGGTATGCCAGGGACCGGTATTACGGTTTAGAAAAGGGGTCAGGAAAACCTTTGCCATGCATATGCCTTTAACATTCATGCTTTTACAACGAAATGTGTTGTAGAGGCATGCGTGGTAAAGGCATATTCGTTGTAATAACATGCGTGGTAAAGGATTGCATTGTAATGGCCTTCTTGTTATAATGCATGCGTGGTAAAGGCATGTGTTACAACGGAATGTGATGTAAATTCATACATCCCTATTAGATCTCTCGCATAACAAAGCCCAACATATGGGTCCAAATAGAACAGGCTGTAAGAAATGGGGTTACTGGTTGAGAGGGTTGAAACTCCGCTCAAGCAGAAACCACAATCCTTTTCGAAGTGCAGTCACAAGGAAACCTCAAATTAACTTGTGCTCAACTATCTGGTAGTTTGGCACAGACCAATCAGGCTTAATTTAGAGGCTATGTGTAAACTAGTTATACAGCACTTTCAAACCGTTATAAAGAGAAACCACACCGCAAGAAAAATCCCAACCAATTTATAAAAATAAAGTACATTTCAATAAATAAATCAAGACCAAAACAACCAAAATCCGATCATTAGAATCAGAGATATGCAAGTTTAAAGATTTAGGTGAAAATAGCGGCAAAAAGCATAAAGCGTGTAATGTGATAATTTGGTCACACCAGCCCGGGACAAAATCACAAGTTCAGGCTGACCGGAATTCAGTGCATGCACCTGCTATAGAGACCCAATTAGGCCCGCTGGACAATACCACCGTAAATCTTGATTGTGAAGAGATGCGGAGTCTTGTGTCGAGGATGCTTTGTGCAATAGAGGCGATGCGAGTTCCGGGTGAAGATATGTGTTGCACAGCGGTGGTTCCAGCGAGCTGCAAAGTGCGAACAATGTCCTTGCGTGGAGAAGTGTTTGCACCATGGCGGTTCCAATGGACTGTTTTGGGCAAGGCGATGTCCTTGCAGGGAGATGCATCAACTCTGATGGGCTGCGATGCAAAGTCCTTGCATTGGAGAAGTCCACGCAGCAAAGGTGATGCATCAGTTTCGAGGGTGATACGTCGAGCAGCAAAGGTGATGCACTGGTGCTGCAGTAGATGTGACACTCCTTGGAGGAGATGCATTGGTTCTGTTGGATCCACAGATGTGCTAGCAGAGCATCTTCAGGCCAACTTCCAAGGGTACTAGACTGGGGTAGCACCACTCTGGAAGGCATAACTTACAGATGACAGAGTTCAGGTGCTGGGTTCAAGGTTATTGGAAGCCTGTTATGTCCCTCAAGCTTCTGATTAGGATGCCGGCCAACTACCCCTTGAAGTTACTCTGGGTCCTGGGTTACAGATGCAGGTCCAGTTGTTCTCACCAATGCAAGAGGGCAGGGTAGCACAGCGGGGCAGCAGTCGTTCAGAGCAGCAGTCCAGCTGAGTGGCAGTCCTTTCAGCAGCACAGCAGTCCTGCATCCTGGCAGAATCCACAGATTCAGAAGTATACTGAAGGGTGGGTCTAAGGGTCCAATATTTATATCTGGTGCCCACTTTGAAGAGAAGAAAGCTTTTAGAGGATTACATCCCTGAGGCATCAGGCATCGCCTTCCTCCCTGTTCTGGCCCTAGCTTGTCTAGATCACACAAGACCAGTTACAAACCATTTGTGAGAGTGCTCAGGCAGAGCCTTTGTGATGTGTAAGTGCGGTAGGTGACAGCTCCTTCCCTTCGTTAACTCAGAGAGGATCATCATATCTACCTTTTATCTCATTGCCTGGGAGCAATACACAAAGACCAACTGACAGCTACACCTAGTCATGTGATCCTGGATCAGGCCGTATGCGCTAAATAGGTAGGACAAGAAATAGCCAACTTTCTAAAATGAGCATTTTCAGAATTGTGACTGGAAATTGGGGGTGGGCAGAACTCATGGAATTTAATGTGGAAATCCACAGAGTTACTTTGAAACTCAGCAAGATTCTATGGAGTTCCACCAACGGGTGAAAAATATGTAGTCACATTGCTTGTGCTGTAATTTTGCAGCGGTAGCGTGAGCAACGTTGAAAAATCAGTGTGAAAGGCACAATGTGCTGCGCAAGAGCACGCGGTCATTCAAGTTGATTTTGCTGCCGCTCAAGAAGAAAATCTACTTGACCGAAAACAGATTTACTTGAGAAGTAGCCCCGTGACCGCCAGTGACGGCTCACATTAGATATTTGTGCCTTGGCTTGGGATGCCACAATCTCGACTGCACTCACTAGCTCGCAGTTCTGGAGCCTTGTTGGAAAAAAAACCCATTTTTGCCGGCACTCCGTGTTACAAGAGTAACGTTGTCAAATTCCTCCAATTCCGCTGGCGTTGTTTCATTCCACCCACCCCTACTAAAAACTCCGACTTTACCATTAAAGAGAGATTTTACTTACAATTATCTAGACACCATACTCCACCTGTCTACCTGCTCCCAATTGAAAGTTATCACTTCTTATATGTAATAAGGTAGCCCACTGTTACCCTATGGGAGAGGTAGGACTTGCAGTAGTGAAAAACTAATTTAGGAGTTCTTCACTACCAAGAAGAGTGAAACTTAAAAGTACATGTTCAACTTTTTAAATACACTGTACCCTGCCCCTGGACTGTTCACAGCATACCCGAAGGGTGAAATATGCATTAAAAAGGTAGGTTTGTGCCCAAAAAATATTTATTTTGCCTAGCTGAAATGGCAGTTTAAAACTGCCTACACAGGCTGCGAAGAAAGGCCTGAGGCACAATAAAAACGATAGGCCCATTCAAAGCATTTAATTTACGGGCCCTGGGAGCATGTAGTACCACTTTACAATGGACTTACAAGTACATTAAATGCACCAATTGGGTGTAAGCCCGTTTCAACATGTTTGAAGGAGCGAGCACAAGCACTTTAGCACTGGTTAGCAGTGCTAAAATGCACAGAATCCTAAAAGTGAACAAAAATGAGTTAAAAAAACAGGAGGGTGAAGGCAAAAAACAAGGCCATACCACCCTACCTATTTGTGTGCTATCATGGCTTCCTTCTAGAGCAAGAAAGGTGGAGAACCCATTACATTCCACTTTGATCACATTGCAATGTTGGAAAACAGTGGTAAGGAGGTGGGAGTCACCACAATCTTTCCCTGATTATAGCAATACTGAATAAGACAGATTCCCTGGCAGGTATCACCAGAGATTTCAACAAATGGCTGGGACTAGCAGAAGTGCTCCTGTAAGACTAGTTTGAAAATGGAGGTCCAAGGAAACTGGTCTCATGCCTACAAAAATGGCACCTCCTACACCATAAATATTCTCAAACATTTTCAAGGGTGCCAAAATGTTTGGTCGCTGGTGTGACTGAGGGCCACACAAATACTAGCAGGGGTAAGTTGGGTGTAGGGTAAGCAAAGCAAGTACATCTACTAGCTGAGTTGTATTGCACAATGTGGAAACAGAAACCCGGTAACAATCCCGACTTTCCCGCTTGACCAAATTGTGTGATCCTGGACAGTTGTTTTATTTTACTTCCCTCTTTTTCCTTTCTTTTTAACATATATGCGGGCCCTTAAAATACATGACTTCGGAATGTGCACTTTGCAAAAACGTCTCCTGTGATTCATTTGATAAACTATAATGTTGTTCGTGTATTATTGCAACTGACTTGCTTCCTAGCTCACTACTGGCATTGTTGCCAGGCTGGTGAAGAAGCATGAATGTTTCTAAATTCATGTTTGAAAACTATCCCGTTTAAAAACTAAGGTGAAAGGTTCTGCATGTTAATGAAATCCACTTTTTGAATCTTGGAGAGACTATATCATATTTCTACATGCTTGCTGTAAGATGTCTTTATAAATTAAAGTTTTCCTGAAGTTAAGCATTTCAGACTCTCTAGTTAATTCCTCCCTTTAACTGCAATTAATATGTAAATAAACTCTTGCCCGTTTATGTAGCATATTTTTAATGTTAGTGCTCTGCCTGGTAACAGCTGCTGTTGAGCAGAGGGTCGCACATAAACGTCAGGGGGGCCGCATGCGGCCCGCGAGCCGTACTTGGAGTATCACAGTCCTACATGCTGATTTATACAGATATACACAAGTGAGTAACTGGGAGAGACAAATAGAAAGAAAACAGCTGCAACTGGAGAATTGACACCCAAAGAAATGAAGAGACCATTGTACAAGAAAGACATAACAACACTATACAAAATACCAAGAAACATACAGAATACACCCAAGCTGTCATACAAAAAAAGGTTTTGAAAAAGAGTTAGACATAACTATTGAGGATGAACAGTGGCTGATCATAAGGTCCCGGGCAGCAACTGCATTGATATAAACTCATTTTGAATTAAATGGGTATAATTGCTGATGAGGCGGTACTTCACACCAGTAAGACCCCAGGTGATGGTTGGCTCATCCCAAAGCCAAGCTGGAGAGGGTGCAGGCTAAGAGACACAACACACATGTAATTAGAATGTAGAGCGATACAAATATTTAGGAAAGAAATAATACACCAAATTATAACAATAACAGCAACAGAATTGAACCTTGATCCATTTATATGATGAAAACTCAGAATACTCTCTCATACAGGCAAGTTACTCACCCACAGCAACAAGATGTACCCACAGCAACAAGACTTAGGGCCCGATTCACAGAACTAACTTATGACAAAATCCTAAACTTACTACTTTTGGTATTCACAGAAGTTAGGATTTTGTCTTAAGTTTGTCTTAAGACAAACTTAAGACAAACTTAAGACAGACTTAAGACAGACTTAAGACTGACTTAAGACTGACTTAAGACTGACTTAAGACAAACTTAAGACAGACTTAAGACAGACTTAAGACAGACTTAAGTTAGGATTTTGTCTTAAGTTTGTCTTAAGTTTGTCTTAAGTCTGTCTTAAGTCTGTCTTAAGTTTGTCTTAAGTTTGTCTTAAGTCTGTCTTAAGTCTGTCTTAAGTTTGTCTTAAGTGTGTCTTAAGTCTGTCTTAAGTCTGTCTTAAGTTTGTCTTAAGTCAAACTTAAGACAAAATCCTAACTTCTGTGAATACCAAAAGTAGTAAGTTTAGGATTTTGTCTTAAGTTAGTTCTGTGAATCGGCCCCTATGAATGTAGAGACATACAAATATTTAGGAAGGAAATAATACACTAAATTATAATAACAACAGCAACAGAATGGAACCTTGTTCCCTTTATATGGTGAAAACCCAAAATACTGTCTCACACAGGCAAGTTACCCACAGCAACAAGACTTACCGTAGCACACTGCTGGAAACTGCCTACTACTTCCCAATTTGTAATGTGGTGATCCAAACTGTGGGCACATTTTGCAATGCATTTACTTCACTGACCTGCACCAGGCTTGGCTTGGTTCTAGGAATAAAATAATTAAATAATATTTTTGATACAAACAAATTGGTCTGAGTTCAGTCTTTGAGTGTGTGACATCATTTGCTGCCTGAGTGTGTACAACAAATGCTTAACACTATCCTCTGATAAAGCCTTACTGCTCGCCCATACTACCAGAGTAAGGTGCTATCTACTTTTACCTCTGCCTACCTTTGGGGTTCCACTGGACTCTGTGCACACTACGCCTCATTTTGGTATAGTATATACAGAGCCAGCTTCAAAATGTGCCCTTTTCCGTTCATTCAGAAATGAAACCGGCTGACACAAGGAATGTTCAGGCCAGATGTTGGCAGTACTACATAGACTAGGCTTATGAAAACTGAGTTCACCCGGGAAACACACTCCTCGAAGGAACAAGAAAATGCTTGAAACTATATTGGTGAACAACCAGAACAGAAACATTACACTATTATAAATCATCATAGCATCCCGAATATTTAACTAAAACCTTTCATGGGTGCCTGGACAAACAGCCTTGTATGAATATCACAACAAAGAAAGGAAATCTAGAGTCTAGTACCTCTCTGCCTTTGTAACAAAGTATGTGTCATACGCCATGCCATTTATCTGCACTGTAAAAAAAAATATAAACAACATTTAGAAGAAAAAGCAAAGTAGCACCACCTATTCTTGTAAATGCCTTTGTCAACTGTCCCCTAAGTTTTCTAAATGGAGAAAGTACTGAAATTCCCCAGATCCTATTGAAAATGATATTCACCAACAAATAGTGATTTTCACTTGGGTGGAGCCAGAGGGGCTCCATTCTTATAAACTCATGTCGGTTCTCATGGTTAGAGTAAATTATTTTGTGTAAAATATACACTGCAGCAATAGACTTGTAATAAAACAAGGTTGTTCTTCTTTAATACCCTGTGTTTCCCAGTTATGAGTTAGAACTTCAGTTTCGGTTTTACTCTGTGTCGAAAATGTGCATCAAAACATACATCTTTCTACTAAAACACAGCCCTGTAACACAGTATTTTACATTACATATGGCCAACGTAAATGTCCTGGTACCATAAGATTCAGGGCATTACATCTTCAGAAGAGAGATACAATGCTTGGGATTTTTCTGTCATCTGGACACCCTATTGAAATAAACAGATTTTATGGGTTAATATACATT
This sequence comes from Triturus cristatus, assembly GCF_964204655.1. Lineage (NCBI taxonomy): Eukaryota > Metazoa > Chordata > Amphibia > Caudata > Salamandridae > Triturus > Triturus cristatus. The sequence goes on along the minus strand of NC_140589.1, from coordinate 1,776,888,957 downwards.
TGCATGGATAAGGAAACAAAACATTGTATTGGCATGCAAAGGACTGTTACTCACTGTTTGAAGTACATTTAAATATGAAAAGATATTTTTCAAGCTGCAGGCATGGGCCTTTCTCTAATCCATCAAACCTGGACATTAATAATGGGTGGCAAAGGTTTAACCTCATTGGTGCCACGTTAATACCACATACAATGACCAGTAGCTGGAACTTTTCTAACTATGGAAATGTTTTGGGGCGTGACCTAACCACGGACCAAGATGGCATCGTAGTTTCGAAGCTCCGCTAATATTCCCGGAACATTTGGCCAGTCCAGCAGCCTCAGGCATGGCAGAGATGCGGTGATAACTTCATCATGATCCTGACTCACTCTGGAGCCCAGCGAGCCCTGAACATTAAATCCCCGCGCGCGTGAACCACCATAGCATCGAGGTGCGCATGGGGCCTAAAACGTGCATCGAAGCCGGGAACTCAAGTCACGCCTACATTCACAAGAGGCGTGCCACGTTACTTGGTGAGAGTCGGCGAGCCCCTTGCCTCAACTTGATTGCTTGTGACCTCCGGCTTGGCACTACGAGGAATACCAGCAATCAAGCGGTCAGATGAGCAGATGGGGCAGAGATAGCGGCAGCACAACATACAGGTAGGCCCACCCGATACCCCCGGAGGCCCCATGGAGACAGGGTCCACGGGTGAGCTGGGGTTCGGCCATGTCGTTGCGGAGCCCCTCCTTCCTTTGTGGACCTGCTCCCATCTCACTGTATTGACCCCCGTGCTTAAAAACACCCACAGCAGCGCATCCTGCGATCCATGCTCCCACTTTGAGGCCCGATATGCCACACAAGCTCAACGTGCTTGGTAGTAGTGGGCAGCAACGAAGCTGTAGAAGCAGGTGCTAATAAAGGGCGCTGCAGTGACATTGTTTGAGCCACATCATCGCCATAATCTATGCTCCTGTGTCAGTTGAAACCCTCGCAGCACTGACGACAAGGCTGACAACCCCGCCTGTTTATCGTCAACCTCTCAATCACTACCGTCATTTATCATTGGTTCGGCGCACCTTTGGGCCCACTTCCCACCCCCTCCAGATATGGGTAAAGTGGACCCTAAGCAGAGAAAACTGCAGTTTGAGAAGACAACTGGTGGGACTGATCCCGCTAGTGGCATTATGGTGGAGGGGGGTGATATTGCTGGCCCATCCATCCCTCTGGGCTGGGTAATGAGGCTCTGATGGTGGAACTCAGGGCCGGATTTAAAGCGCTAGACACACGTTTTTACGCCCTAGATAGGAGGCTGGACGTGATGGGAACCAGTATTGACAGACATGACACAAGGCTGGATACGGTTGGGGGCAGAATCTCGGACTTAGAGGACGGCTCAGCTCAGGCATCCAAATGCTTGGAAAGAATGGAAAAAGTGCTCAAAAACATCGCCATAAAGAGCGAAGATTTGGAAGCCAGAGGGAGATGAAATAACATACACATTAAGGGTATCTCAGAGTCGACGAACACTGGACGGCTCGATGGGTTGTGGAGGGCCTACTGTGTGATTTATTTGGTCGGGACTCATTCACGCCCACTTTCGTCGTAGAGAGGGTGCATCGGACCCTTGGTCCCGTCCCAACCCTGGATGTCCCCCATGCCCAATCATGGCAAGGCTTCTGAACTTTAAAAACAGGGACATTGCCCTACGGATGGCCCGAGAGCGGGGATCTCTGGAATGGCAGGGTTCCTCCATCTCGCTGTATCCTGATTTCTCAGCGATGGTTCAGGAGGCCCATCAGAAAGTTGTGGCAGTCAAAACTGCACTAGGTAAAGCTACCCAGTACGTTTGAAGGTAGATACAGATGGCAGGTCCCGCGTCCTCGATACCCCAGCCAAGGTGCAGGAATTTCTTAAGCATCGTGCAAACGCTGTCCAGTTGCACAAATCGTCTACTCTAGACCGATCTCCTTGTCTGCCTGTCTCTGGTGCCAGCTCTGAACTGTTCTCCGCAAGTTGGTAAGCACGCAGCAGTACAACGAACTGATAAGTACTGTACTTATGTTTGACTTGTTCCCTTCATTGATGCTTGTTGGCCTGCTGGGATTATGGTCCTTACGATCTGTTTATATTACACACCTTTAAGACGTGGGGATTAGTTATAGCGTTGCCTCCCCCCTGTGCTGTGGCACCCTTTTGCGGTTTATATGTGTTGAGTGTTGCAACGATCACTAATGGTTCTAATTGGGAATTGGGATTTCCCCTACATAAAGGGTAAGGGGATGAGTGGGGGGTGGGGGAATTGCGGGTTGATAACTCTTTTTTCCTTTCACTGATTATTTGCTAAGCCTAATAGTGTGTCCTTTGATCCTCAACGCAGACTAGACAGGAACTTTATTAATGTTACGTAACTCTAGCCATAATGAGAATATTACCCTGATGTCCTGGAATGTTCGAGGGCTCAATGACACACGTAAAAAAAAAAAAAAGAAACAAACTATGGAAAAGTTTTTGCCCGTGCACTGCACCACACGAGGCACCATTTTAAGTAACGTTTAATCCATTTGATCTAGAAACAAAATTTGTTATTTGCAAACACAGGACAAATGGCCATAATTATGAGGAAAATTGCTCAACTGCAAAAAGCACAGTTTCAGTGACGTTGCCAATGAGAGTAAAGTGGAGCAGTGCTGCCAACAACCAGGTAAATCAGTAAAGAAGAGGGTGTGGGCTACTGGCGAATGGTTGGCATGTGCAACTGGTGTGGATTGCATTGTTGCTTGTGCTTTCTTCCTTGATATCTATAAATAGCACAAACACAACTCTTCCTGGAAGCCAAGCTTCTGACATTTTATATTCGACCTGCTTTTCACTGCATGGTTTTCTTTCATGCACCTCCTTCATTCTCTCAAAGTGAATAATGGTGAGAAACACACCCAGACAGGTTTTTAGCATTTCCAGAAAGCTGCATCGCCAGTATCTGTCCACCGCCTAGCCCTCTGCTGCCCCTGGCTTCCCCTGGCACCGCCCTAGCTACAAACACGCATAAGGTGATTAGAGGAATTCTGGGAATTAGTCGAAGTATCTGGGAATCTCTCAGGGTAGCATTCCAACCCATCCTTTTTCGCAAACTGTGCCACTTTACACAGAGGCCCAACTTGTGTAAATCATTATTACCCCTGCCCCTCATGGGCCACACGCGTGGTTCAGGATGGACTGCTCCCATAAGGAGCAGGGAGATTGCCAGAGATTCAGACTATCTGCATACAGCCCCATAGCCAAAAGTATATTCTTAGCGGGGCACGGCCCTCGGCTATGACCAAACATTTAAGCTGTGCTCTGTAGGTGCATTCTTTCCCAAATACTGGTAGTACTACCGAATAACGATTCCCTAGAATATCGTGGTACTAGAATATCAAGGACAGAAAACTGAAAGGTAAGAGCTTATAGGGAAGTATAGATTTACTGTTCCTAACTCCACATCTACAAACCTAGAAGATATATATATATATATATATCTATATACACACACACACATATATATGTATATATATATTCACTGAAAAAACCATAGGTTTCAGACATGTTATAGTTAGCGGAAATTTTACTGATAAAAAACCAATGAAATTCCCCCGTTATAGTTAGTGCAGGCAACTATAACTCACGCGACCGCAATCCTCTACTGATGCTAATACTGTATTTAGACACTTATTTGCCCATGTCTTCTTCCATAAATTTTTAGCTATACATATATTAGAAATATTTTTTTTTCATAAAGACACATATGTCATCAGCAGAAGATTGCGGTCGCGTGAGTTATAGTTGCCTGCACTAACTATAACGGGGGAATTTCATTGGTTTTTTATCAGTAAAATTTCCGCTAACTATAACATGTCTGAAACCTATGGTTTTTTCAGTGAATTTGCAAGGTTTTTTAAATGCTAATTCCTAACTATAACGTGTGTGAAACCTATGGTTTTTTCAGTGAATTTGTACGTTTTTTTAAATGCTAAGTTACTTTACGCCATTCGTGGCGTGCACGCCCACTTAACGCAGTTCGTTCCGTGCGCGCACGGTGCGCTTCGCGCACCGTGCGCCCACTTTACGCAGTTAGTGCCGTACACGCAAGGTGGGCACGCAGTGCGCTACGCGCACCGCGTGCCCACGTTACGCACCGTGCGCACATGGAGGACATATTATGCGCTTCCTTGTGATAGGTAATCTGTTAAATTTAATTTGTAAGTGATGACAATAATATGCCATGCACAGAGAGTTTTTTTTTTTTTTTTTTTAATTTTTAGCGTAAGCGCACCGTACGCGTACGGTAAGCGTAATCGGCGAAATTTTCAAAAAATAAAAATTTACCGTTTTTGGCCTTTGAGGACTCAACTAACATGGCTATGTGCATGGGCGCTGTCTAAACAGCCCCTTTATATGTTTTTTGCCTTTATTTACAGCCCCCCCCTCAGAGTGCGAGAGAGAAAATGGCGGCCGCCGCTTCCTGGTTTCGACCGATTCGAATGTTTACTTAGATGTAACAGCCAATCAGAATCGCGCTCGCGCACGCCACCGTACGCGTACGGTAAGCTTACGGTAAGCGTACCGTAAGCTGGCTCAGATATATATATTGATTTAAAAGCTATTTTCTCAGAATCTACTGAACAGATTTACACCAAACCTACAAAAGGCACTTCCTTGACCTGAGGACTACCTCTCTGCCAAATTTCTAGTAATTCTGTTCAGCCGTTCGGGCTGTAGCCCTGTCTAAAGGTCCTATGGAAAAATGCATGGGAAAAACGCGTTTTGGGACCCCCCTTTTATCTCAGCCCCCGCTTGACGAATCCCCCCGAGACTTTCAGGGTAGGAGCGGAGCGTAGCGCCCCACCTATTTTGAGAAATTCGCGAGGATTCGTCGACCGGCGCCAAAGTTATTCAAAATAGAATGTTGCGGATTTCCTATGGAAAAGGGGTCCTAACTATAACTACCTACTGGCGACCGCCAGTAGGTAATGTATGTGTATATATATATATATATATATATATATATATATATATATATATATATATATATATATATATATATATATGTGTGGAGTAAGATATGGAAAAATTATACTTTCCTACCTGCTGATATCTTAAATTCCAACTCGCACCTTTGTGTATTTTGTAAACTGTTCAAGCTTCGTGCAATGGAAATCTTAACAAGTTCTTTTTTTTAAAACAGCTGGCACAGCTCAGAGCCTTCATTTCGAAACATCCTATCTTAGGTTGTGAATGTCCAGCCTACACACTCAAAATGTTTTTGCTGGAGGATGTTCTGCCTGGGACATGCTGCATCAGGAAATTATCACACCTGGAAGCCGAAAGGATAAACCTTACCTCATGTAAATTTAGTAACCTACATCTGCTTCCTATACTGGAGTTTCCTAATTCTGACCCACTTCTTAAGTGACGTTTTAATTTATTTCGCCACAAATTTAAAATAACAGTTACATTTGATCAAAAGCACCAGTCAAAACTGCATGGACTTGAAGCAGACTCCAATCTACCTCGATCTAGCGGAAACCAGAATAGATTTATATAAATTTATTCGAAAAATCAAATTAGCAAAATTATTCGCAGAGAATCCCAAAATGGCCAATTTCAGCAAAAAATTGCAACACCAGATATGGAACTTCTGGCACAAGATGCAGAACACTATGTCACCCTAATGGAACTGGATAAAAATCCAGAAGATGAAAGAGGTGAATTACGAGCTTACTGGAAACAGTTGGGAGCTGGATGCAGTCAAAAGAAATCACAATCGAAATTCTACCCACAATTGCCACATGGAAACAAAATCGATCTTTTCCATGAGTGTGTTATAAAAGATCTTTACCAACTAAACCACTTAAAGAAACAGAACAACCTTTCGTATGAAGAGCGGAATGCATTGTTTGAATTAAAAAACGATGATACAATTGAAATAAAGATGGCAGATAAGGGAGGAAACGTCATTATTCTGGAGAAAGAGGCATACATCAAAGAAGCATATCTACAATTGAGAAATAAAGAATATTACGAAAAACTGAATACAAACCCCACGAAAAAATGGAAAGAGGAATTAGACACCAAACTTGATGTTTGGAGTAAACAAAAATTGTTGGACGAGGATGAAGTGAAATATCTCAAAATGGAACATCCTAAAATGGCTACTATATATTTTTTTCCGAAAATACATAAAAATCCAACACATCCCCCTGGAAGGCCAATAATCTCGGCAAAAGGAGCCTTATTAGAACCTATGGCCAATTTTTTGGATGTTTTCTTACTACCATATGTAAAAGGCCTGACTTCGTACCTACAGGATACAGGTGACCTGTTGAGACACCTACAGGACACTCCATGGCAAGCAACATATAAGTTAATAACAATGGATGTTATATCATTGTATTCCAACATTCAGAATGACATTGGTTTAAAAGCTTGCAAATACTTTCTGGCGGAAAGAAACATTCAATTCTCTGATCATAACAGTATGCTATTAGAAATGATCCAAATATGCCTTGAACAAAATACTTTCATGTTTGGGGAAGAGATCTTTCGCCAAGTCAAAGGCACAGCTATGGGGTTTTCTTTTAGTCCATCGTATGCCTGCTTGACCATGGGTCTATGGGAGAAGACCTGGGCATGGAGAAATTAAAACGATATTCATGTCAATAAGACCATAGCTTGGTTTAGATACATAGACGATTTGTTGATAATTTGGGAAGGAACCAAACAAGAATTTGCTGAGTATTTTGAGGTATTGAACAATTCCGACTTCAATCTAAAATTCACATACAACATCAGTGATCAGAGAGTGGTGTTTTTAGACACTGAAATCTACATTATGGATAATACAGTGCACACAACCCTACACCGTAAGGACACTGCAACAAATGCAGTCTTATATGCTGAAAGTTTTCACCAAAAAAGTTTGATAAAAAATATTCCCTATGGGGAATTTCTCCGGATTAAAAGAATATGCTCGAAAGAAGAGGAATGGTTGAAACATCGAAACCAAGCAATAATAAGATTCAGAAAAAGAAATTACAGCTCCAAAACTATCCAGGCTTCCCTACAGCGAACAGCGGCCATTAACAGAACAGATCTGTTAAAAGAAAAACAAATGGAAACAAATGAGGAACACAAAATAAGGTTCATAACAACTCATTCTACGGAAAATCCGCAATTGATGAAAATATTGCGCAGGAATTGGCACATCTTACGTATGGATTCAACCACAGCAACAATAGTGGGTGATCACCCTAATATAACGTACAGACGGGCAAAAAATCTAAGGGATCAACTGGTCCACAGCCATTTCAAAAATCAAAAGAAACAAGATCCTTGGCTTAAACCGAAAGGTTTCTTTAAATGCACATGTTGCAAAGTCTGCGCAATTGCCCAGAATACCAAGGAAGTACTGATGGCCAATAAACGCATGTGGAAGATCCAACAGTTAATTAATTGCAAAAGTCAATTTGTTATCTATATCATCGAATGCCCCTGCTCATTGAAATACGTGAGAAGCACAAAATGCGAACTAAAGAAGCGCATTTTGGAACATGTACGGGCCACAATCAACAAAGACAGAAGCAATGCCGTGGCCAAACACATGGAAAAGGAGCATAAGGGCAAATGGAAAGATCTAAAATTTTATGCCATAGAAGCAGTGGGAATATACCCGAGAGGAGGTGATCGAGAAAAAGTTTTGAGGCAGAAAGAATCGAAACACATCTTGAATTTCAGAACACTGACTCCAGATGGATTAAATCAAGACGAAGAACTCCATTATCATTTGTGATCTGCTCATAAACGACAAGATTCCAGTTGATGTCTAGGAAAATAGGGACATTAATATTGACCTTCCGCACTTTCAGTTTGGTGTTTTAATGTTGTTTAAATCTGTTTAGGAAAGTTATGGGTGACTTTGGGAGCAGCGCAATTGTATATAAGAATTTTTCTTTCTCAGTATATGAAGCATTGTATAGATATTATTGAATAAGAATACGGAGCAATCAGGGGGTATATGATGGATGAAGGCCCACTGGAGGGCTTCAATTAATTGAGCTTTACCTATGCGAGGTACACACGGACATTCGCATTAAGGAATGAGCTGTAGTTCAAGTAATCACAATATCAACCCAATGTCGGGTGGTACAATATGATTGATATCGCAGATGCGTACGAGAAATATGTTTGCGACTAACAGAGTATGAATAATTGATGTTCTATGAGCAAGGTCGAAGTCGACCGCCAAAATGTGGACAGAACATTACATACAAATGTTGAGCAATTGTTAGAAAAATTTGTTGACTACAATTACCAGAATGCTTTGCTGCACCATTAAGGAAGTGATGTCTCTTTTAGTTTAGATGTGAGTTTAAAAACAGAAAAAAAGTCTTAGTTATTGCTAGTCTCGTGAACAAGGTCTGAGACTGTAACGCGTAGAGTTTGTTAACTGGCATGCTGTAAATAAAGAAACTTGACGAAACAATTGGTGACAACGCCGTATCTTTCCGTGAGTGCGCGAGGAAGCCCTGTGGGGCAACGAAGGAGAATATATATATATGTGTATATATATATATATATATATATATATATATATATATATATATATATATATATATATATGTATATGTATATATATATATATATATATATATATACATACATACATACATACATATATGTGGAGTAAGATATGGAAAAATTATACTTTCGTACCTGCTGATATCTTAAATTCCAACTCGCACCTTTGTGTATTTTGTAAACTGTTTAAGCTTCGTGCAATGGAAAGCTTATCAAGTTCTTTTTTTTAAAACAGCTGGCACAGCTCAGAGCCTTCATTTCGAAACCTCCCATCTTAGGTTGTGAATGTCCAGCCTACACACTCAAAATGTTTTTGCTGGAGGATGTCCTGCCTGGTACATGCTGCATCAGGAAATTATCATACCTGGGAGGCCGAAAGGATAAACCTTACCTCATGTAAATTTAGTAACCTACATCTGCTTCATATACTGGAGTTTCCCAATTCTGACCCACTTCTTAAGTGACGTTTTAATTTATTTCGCCACAAATTTAAAATAACAGTTACATTTGATCAAAAGCACCAGTCAAAACTGCATGGACTTGAAGCAGACTCCAATAGTATCACACGCCCCTCATAGGTACAAGCAGGTTGTCCGAAAGGTGTTGCGCAAAATGACACATTTGTTAGACATCAACCAGCAAGGCTGGTAGGTATGGTAAAGGATATTTGATTTTGTGATCCCGAAATGGGTCCATTTGAGACCTTTGGGCTGGCTAAGGACACGAGTTCCATCTCCAGTTAGAAGAGCCATAGATAGGCAGGCAGCATCACTGCCTCTAATGCTCTGAGTGATGGTTTAACGGCTCTGTGATAACATCTCTGTTTGATGCTACTTGCATGGCATCTCCCATTTGGATGGTACAGAGTAATCCACTTTCAAAATTATGTATATTCTCAACTCTTTCACATGCAGTAGATTTCTTGCATAGGACTTTCAACGTGGCACCCTCTATGTGGCTAACATTGGTTGGACGAGCATGCACTTTTCTGAGTGGTAAATGTAGAAAGCATGGAAGACTGCCATGTTACTAGGAATGGAAAATATTTACTTGCAGAGGTATTGTTCCGCATTACAACTAATGCAGATAAAAGTCAAGCTTCATGTTATGAAACAGTTAGGAGACTGAAACTAGATAGGCACAGTACTAAGGAACCACACAACATTCAAATTGTATGGAAATAATATAATAAATCTATGCATAGAACTTTCTACTTGAGTGTTCATATTGTCTGAAGGGTTTCTTACCCATGATTCACAATGCAGCTTGGGACTATAATTGTTCTCAGTTGTACATGTTCTTACAGTTTTTCAACCGAAGTTCGGAGGGTCAACTAAGCCAGCACGTCAGAACGTCACAAGTTGTCTAACATTACAGAAAAATCTTCAAAATGCTTTAGGAATCGATAATTGTGTTCACAGGTAAGAGACTGCCACATTTAAATCTACACTAGAACGCCAAATCACCTCCTTAATAGAACTTGGACTTCTCAAGTAGGTTGTACTTTCCAGCAACTATTAAAGCAAATGTAGACATGGCTGATATGCATTAAAAGGGAAGTTGTCAGCACTTCTCACCATATAACATATACTAACAAAAAACAAGGGTGCGGCATTGTTAAGCAATTTACAAAAAGCAATGTGAATCAAGTAACAATGGTTAGACCTTATTAGGGTTTTAAAAAGAGTTGCTCTGCTGATCTAGTGCACCATTATGTTTTTAACTGTTTTCCTCACAAAGATTTGTTTGAGTTGCAGTGATCTTTTTAACTTTTAGCACAATTTCACATTGAAAAATCCTACGTTCTCCTTGTCCACCACAGTCCATTAGAAACCAAATGTTGCGGAAGGAAAGGTTTACACTGTCCATTTCCTGGTTGAAGAGAGGGGGACATATTGGAATTCAGTGCTCTAGTTGTTTCGACTTGAGACACTACTTAATGGGAATGTGTCTGCATACGCGAGCAGTGGGCTCACCATTGGTGTGGCAAAGGCAAACCCGTCTGCACCTGTCCACGTCCGAACTTCACCCGGCACCCGGACCCCGGTTTCTGCTAGCCCGGAAATGCCCCAATTCACTGTGTATTCCAGAGAATAACTACTGAAGCTACGATGAGAGGGTAAGCCGAATTTATGCATGCCATTTGGCTTTGTTAAAATATATGACTCAATATCTAGCATACGCAACACCTGTGGTATTAAGGCTTCTCATTTGCCCACTAGCTCAACGGAGAACTCTCATAATAGCATAAAAATAGCCATGACACCTGAGGAAACAGTAAGGTTGGATGTCAAAGTCAAAGGGTTCCTTATCAATGCGACGTCAATGATAAAACATAAAGTTGAATTTGCAGAATTTCTGTGTGCTCAAAAACCGGATTGGGATTTCATTATGAAATCCTGGTCTAATGATGCCTCAGGCCTGATCTGGTGGATGCTATGCCTCTAGACTTCTGAATCCTCAGTCTGGATGGAGTAGGCAGGCCAGGAGGAAGTCTGGCGGTGGTTTATAAAGCACAGTATCAATGTCACCTAGAGTCTAACTTATGTAGCAGTTTGTGTGAAGCTTTTTTTTTAGATTAAAATATCGCCTTCTAGCTCTTTTTCCGGAATGCTAATCTACAGGCCCCCTGGACCTAGGACTTCTTTCCCTATTAAAGTGTTGAACCTTATAGAACCCTTGATGGTAAATGACAATATAACTATTTTGGGGGACTTTAATTTTCATCTTCAGGATGGTGCTAATAGAGATTCTACAGCACTTAAAGAGACTTTGACATGCCTTGGGATGCCACAGCTGGTCTGTTCGCCACCCACAATGCAGGACATACCCTTGACGGTATTTCCTCTAATGACCCCTGGTTGTCATTTCAGTCTGTGCTTCCCATCAGCTGGTCAAATCGTACAGCAGTCTCCTACTCACTCACATTGCTTCCTCTCTATAGGCGGGACACACTTACCAACAGCAAGACCTTAAGGAGTGATTGGAAGGGGGTGTCAGCAGAATCTTTCACTACTGCATTGGGTAGCTAGCCCTTTGTTGCTCAGAAGGACATGGACAAAGGGGCAAATGATCTCTCAGCCTGGTTGTGTGTGGCAATGGATAAGGTAGCTCCCATACGGGAAGTCAGACTGTGGAGAAAATTGCCTTTAGCTTCCTGGTTCACATATAGATTGAAGTTGCTCAGGTATGCCTGCCGCCACCAGGAGCATGCCTTTGGGAAAATCTATGAGGCACAGTAAAGGACTGCTCACAAGATAATGATTAGAATATATAAGGTAGCTCTTAAAGAAGAAAATCCATCTAGCACACCAACAAAATTGAGGTAACAAATTCCTCAAAGGAACTCTTTAAAATCCTTCAGCAGCTATCCACACCCCCAAGCCTCCCCAGAAACCGTAGGCTCACAAGAGCTAATCAACCAGCAAGATGAGTTCATTCAATTTAAAACTGCAAACATTATTTAAAGAGCTTGAAGCATCAAAACCAGTAGTTGAAAACCTGTTGCCTTTAAGCAGAGAGCTGCAGTCAGAATCTCCAAACATCTTCAGAGTTCAAGGAAGAAACGTTGAATACGCTAAAGGTTTTTCCCTTCCTTACAACGTAACTTGTTGAACTGCAGCTTCTCAATACCAAGTCGGGCTCTTTCCTTGAACCATGTGCACCAAAACCTTCTATATGGTGTCCAGCTTGGTAGCGCACCCACTCTCATCCAGGAGGAATAAAGCCATCTCTCATAGGTGTTACCCTCAGTTGTGGAAGGAAGCAGTAGTGAAGCCACTTCTCAAGTAGCCCAACTTGGACCTCAATGACCTTCAAAACTACCGCCCTATTTCTCTACTACCAGTTCCAGTGAAGATCTTGGAGAAACATTTCAATAGCCACTTGATGGCGCACGTGGAAGAACAGAGTTGGTTGGACATGTCACAGTTCTAGTTCCGGAAAAAACGCGGAACCGAAACAGCATTGATGTCTGCTATGGACTGTATTAGGAGGCTAGTGGATGCAGGGCAGGGTACGGTTCTGATGCTGTTGGATCTGTCTGCAGCCTTTGACACCATCTCCCCATCCCTGCTGATCAAATGCATATGGGAATTGGTTGTCACATATAGGGCTCTGAAACTTCTGTCTTACTTCCTTAAGCATAGATCCCAAATGGCGACGGTGAACCAATTTCAATCTGACCTGTGCCATGTGAAGTGGGGCTCATCTTTGAGCTGCACGCCTATTAATCTTTATGTCTCCCCACTTGCCAGGATCATATGCTCCTTTGGGCTACAAACGGTCTTGTATGCCCACAACACCTAGATCATCGTGTTAATTTAGAAAGATACAGCAGCTACCGCAGCTAACTTTAACCATTGTATGACAGCAGAAGGTGGATGGAAAAATCTACCTGAAGCTCAATGGGGAAAAGACTGAGGTGTTGTTGTTTGGAACACAAGCCTTTATTTGGAATAATAACTTGTGGCCTGAGAAACTATATACATTACCGATGGCAACGGAGAAGGCCAAGAATCTAGGGGTGATCCTGGACAGCGAGCTCTCCCTGGATCAGCAGGCCAACCCCACTGCGTCAACTTATTTCTGGCTCATTAGAATGCTGAAGAAAATCTTTCCTTTCATCTCCCTCTCGGCATGAAAACAAGTAGCCCTGGTGCAGGTCATGTGAAAGATGGACTATTGTAATGTGTTTTACTTAGCTACCAACAACAGCACCCAAGACAAACTGCAGTTAGTCCAGAATTAGCTGGCTAGGCTTATGTTGGATATTCCACAACAGCAGTCGATGTCAAAGGGACTACATGATCTGCACTGGCTCCCAATAAAAAAGCGCATTATGTTCAAGGCCCTCTGCATAGTGCACAAAGCCCTTTATCAGGGCAGTCCAGTTGGAATCAAGGTGATGTTTCATGGTATATCCCTGGAAGAAATCTTTGCTCAGCTCCCCTCAATTTGCTGACAGTGCCTAGAGTTCGATAGAAGAGATGGGGAGGCAGAGCTTTCCCAATTGCGGGAGCAAGACTGTGGGACTCGCATCCTAATCATCTGTCTTGTATCAAATTGCACTCTCCCTTCGGGCAAGCCTTAGAGACCTGGCTTTTTACACTATGGGAAGAGTCCCCAGCTCAATTTGCAATTATGCTAAACTGCTTTCTGACTGAATCGAACTACTGAGACTATAGTGCATCGACGCCTAAGGGCATTTGCTGCTCTCTATAAATCCTGCTCAAATCAAATTTAAAGACCACTATGCAAGGTGATTTTTCGATCTTACACCAAGATCCATTTGAGTAAATAAAGTGTAAAAGTATGCTTTGAAATCACATCGTTTCCAGTCAATCCCTCGTCTAGGAGACAGCCGGTGTGATCTGCGGTCTCCCCTTTTGCCCTGATTGATTCGGGTATAACAATTTAATTGAGATTTGTCTCTCTTCTGGATCCTTGAGTTTCTGGGACCACACTTTCCATCATTTTTCTCCGAGAGCCGCTGAGCCTTTTGCCCCTCCGCCATTGACTTGTGAGAGGATCCCCCTTTCACTTACGGTGCTCATCAACCCCACACCTCCCACCCACCCCGCTAGTAAGGTCTGGAAGAGCCTACACCAATACTGGGGTCGAAACGTCGACATTCTATCAATGCCAGCTCTTCCAACAGTGCTTGGTTGACTGTGGAATTATAAACTTCATGGCAATGGTTTAATAATACCATGTAAGGTGATTAATTTACGAATACATTTTGTTCCCCAAGCATATGAAGAATATATGCTTGAATTGTTTATGATTCCTTCATTGCTATCTTCACTTTGCCTACTTCACTACCTCACCTAAATCACAACCCTTTCCCCCTCTTCTTTGGGCACTGCACTGTTAATATTTTCACAGAAATTTATGACTTTTATTGCTTGTCTGAAATAATTTGTATTTGTTTCAGTGTAATTAAATAACACTGACACTTATAAAGATTTTCCCTATTCTGTTCTCTATAAACTGTTCGGTACTTTTCTTTCCCTTGTTTGACACCAATGATGTTATGATACTGGGACCACCCTAATATATATTGAAATCACATCGGGCTAAATGTAATGGCCAAAACAAGATAAACTATTAATGCCACTTAAAATTTCAAATCACCATTTCTCTACGTGTACTTAGCTCTCATTTTGCTCTTTTAAGCTCTCTTACTTTCTCTATTCTCTCCCAATCTCTGCCCCACTGCCTCTCCAAACCGTTTCCTCTTTATCTCTTTCTTTTTGCTGCTGCATCTATCTTCCCATTCCTGCCTCTCCTGCTTTAGCTCTTGATTTTTCTTTTTACTCTCCGTTCTCCCTCTCAATCTTCTCTCCTTTTCTAGAACCTCATCTCTAAATCTATATATATGGACAGGATGCTGTATGGATTTGGTCGGTTTTAACAGCTTTAGAGCAGATGATGACCCGTTTATGTACAGCACACTTCTTTCACAGTGCTGTGGCCTTCAACAGGTCATCCACAATACTGGAAAGAAAATGCTTCTGGTAAAAACACCAAATACATTTTCTTTTCCAAAGTCAGTTTGTGAGGGAAATGCTTCCCATAAGTCCCAAATTTGGTTTTTTGTTTTTCTGTAGTGCGCAGCACTCTGTGCACACTGATGTTACAGAGCAAAACAAAAGTGAAAACAGACTGTGCTCATGATCCACAAATGTCCTACCACACACCATTCCTACACTTCTCTTGATAACAATAGTACCCCAGTTGTGTGACTGCGCTAACACCCATGAAAGAAAATGCTGCTTAGGGCCCCCTTAATACAAGGAAAGTTCAAGATTTTGCTTGCAAACTGACAAATTCTGATGATTTGGGTAGGTGTAGCACTTAGACCTGGGCTTGGTTGGCATCTAGGGAAAACTTCTAGGACCAGTCATTTTGGAAACAAGGTAACTAGGGTAGTGTGGGGTGGTGTAGTTTGCCTGGATTCCAATACCTTTTCTTACCCAGAATGGTATGCAAACACCAAACTTTAGCTAAATCACAAATTTTCCTCATATTTGTGTGAAAGAAAAGTCAGAAATGTGTGAAATTCCATATGATTCCTACCACCCAACATTTCCACACTTCTCTGAATGAAAACATTACCCCAAATGTTCTCTAAATGTTATACATTTAGTACAATAATTACATAGGAGCTCATAACAGCAATTTATTTGCTATGACCATAAATTAGATAAAGATAAAGCAGAATTTGAAAGCAGTCAATACATTTCAAAAGGTAGATTCATACAACACAGATCTTGAATTACAATATACAAAAGTAAGAACATGTTAGTTGATGTTCTGCAGAGATTTCCAGAGAGGTCAATTATGATACAAATGCTTTCAGCCTTAGATACCCTGATTATGGTTTCCACAATACTTTGTTCAAGGAGATGAATTCTCAGCATGTTGACCACGACAGGGTTATCTAGATGCTAAACCACTTTTGAACGATAGTCTCTTATAGCAGCTCATTACAACACAGCAGACTATATTGGGTCATTTCAGATTCACACTACTGCTAGTTAGGGTATTTGCAGACCTCTGAAGCAGCACAATAACTTAACCAACTATCGGGCTCCTGCAAACAACATAACGATCTAAAGAGCAGATACATTATCTCATCAGGCTATATTTCACAAAAGGGGGGGTTGAGGAGATTTAGGGACCTGCAAGGATTCACTCCCCAACCTATAAGTCTACCACTAACAAGAAACCCTTCGGTCTAAGAAATAAACAACTGTTACACAGGAAGACCAAGCTGAAAAGGAGAGTATCCCTTTTAAAAGGACAAACTCCCTCACCCAAAAAAGGTGGCACGCTTCATCATTGGGAATCTCCTTGTACCGTGATGCATAGTCAGGGCATGGTCACTTACAAGTAGTTCCCGAAAAAAGCCTCCACACCTCTGCGTGAGGGTTACTAGGCTGAAACATGTTGACCACATACTGACACTAACTGCGGCTATATTTGTTTCCTGTGAGCGCCCTGCTTTTAATTCTGACCCAGGGATGCATCAATAAAGGGTCACTGCGTACCCTGTAGCCAGTTTTACTATCACTTTCACATGCTCAGCTACCCTCACTACCTTGAGCTCCTCACTGTGGTATTTGCTATACCCTCCTTTACATACTAAAACATCCCTGAGCTTTTCCCTCTCAGTGAGGGGGTTGTAGCCCATACTGTGACTAGGCCTCATGGCATGAGGAGAATCCCAAATATGAAGCATGCCACCTTTAGTGGGGGAGGGAATTCGTCCTTTTAAAAGCTAGGTCTTCCTTTGTAACAGTTGTTTATTTTTCAGACCGAAGGTTTTTTTTTGTTTGTGGTAGACTTGTATTTCACAACAAGCCAATGTAGGGTGGAGCAATGTCAGTCAAATGTATGTCGTACCTGACTTGTGATGACTCTGACCTAGCACAATAGGCTGATCAAAGCACCATGCCAAATTGGAATATGGAGTTTCCTGATTGGACATTGTTTCTGAATGACTGGTATGTTTAGGGAATGACAACCACTTATGTATCAGGAATAGATAATGTCATGAAAATTGTTGGCTTATGAAAAACATTACCCAATATCTTGTACAGTAGTGCAATCTTGCCACACACCAAATTATTGTATACCATATCATATGTGGAAGGTCAGGAGGGAGTTCCCCTAAAGCCCTTTGAATTATTGGCCTCCCAGCTGTGACAGTGAACTTGTGAACCTTTGATATCAGCACCTCACACATAACACTGTGGTGTCCAACAGGAGTCCATCACAGCCCCTCTATTATTCAACATTTACCTAACCTCCTTACCAAACCTGATAAAATCATTCAACCTCAACTGTTACAAGTATGTAGATGACACCCAAATCGTTTTTAAAAATGGATGGTTTGGAAGACCTCTACAATTTAAAACTTGATGTCTGCCTTAGAGCCATTAACACATGGGCGGTGAATAACTATCTAAAGCTAAATGCTGCAAAGACAGAGCTTATAACCTGGGAAAAATAAAAAAAAACATACCAGACTACTGCCATATTGCCTAAGGAACATGAGGCCCCTGCAACAATATCAAGAGAAGTCAAAACCCTAGGGGCAACC
Source organism: Triturus cristatus (assembly GCF_964204655.1). Lineage (NCBI taxonomy): Eukaryota > Metazoa > Chordata > Amphibia > Caudata > Salamandridae > Triturus > Triturus cristatus. The sequence goes on along the minus strand of NC_140589.1, from coordinate 1,776,871,253 downwards.
ATGGATTCAGACCTATATTTGATTCCACATGTTAACAGCATATAACAGAGTGTCTTCTACACAATGAAAACACTGCATTGTATCCTCTCATACCTTGGACACCAACAGAGACTGCAAACCTTCCTCACACTTGTAATCTCCAAGCTTGACTATGCCAACAGCCTATACCTTGGTGTGACAGCATTCATCATATGCTAAAGAAAACTCATCCAAAATGCCGCTGCAAAACTCTTCTCTGCCTTCACCCAGAAGAGAATACAACTCCAGTCTTGCAATCACTCCACTGGTCACCTATAGCTAGAAGGGCAATGTTCAGGTGACTTTGCATTATACCCAGGGCCTCCAAGGAAAAGGACCACCAAGCCTACAAGCTAAGTTCAAGCAACTCAAACGGATCAGGACACTGCGCTCCACACTTGCACCACTTATCATATCATCTTACCATAAGAAATCTGTAGGAGGCACTGCTTTCTCAATAAAAGCCACCAAGCTCTGGAGTGCACCACCAGCCAGCATTCAAAGCATCCCGGAGCCTAAACATTTCATAAGACATTTGAAACCATGGCTATTTCCAAGACCACTACGCCACCAAACATTGCAGCACCAGAACCCGTAAAGACAGTCACAAGCCCAACCTCAATCTATAGCTTACAATCCACAGATTGGAAACAACCCAACCAGCAAACTATTTTCAATTAGCAGATAAGTTAAGGAGGGCTGACCTATGTTTTACCAGGGTATTATATTATTGTGTACGTTTATGCCTAACATTTCTAGTCCACACTAATACTAAGTGTAATACTAACACTCAGTGGTCAGCAGCAAAATGTAACTTACACCTCTTATATTCAATTAAGGCACGTATGCGACAAGGGTTATCCATCACCAGTACTGTGGAGCCAATAAACCAGCCATTACTAAAAGAACAGGCAGGGAATAACTGAAGAGATCTGCGGGTCATTTGGAGGACTTAAATCTAGTCCATGACTGCACGTCCCAAATATCTAAGCACTAAGGCCATTCTTTACATCTCACAATGTCTTTCAAGTATGAGATGATAGTAACAATGCACATCCCAGCAGATCTCTCCGCTTTACTCTCCCTTAAAAAATGCCAGCCTTGGCCCAGAACTATATATGGGCGCAGATTTAGTAGATTTTGCGTCAGGGTTGCATCACTTTTGTGGCACAGATCCGACACAAAAATCTTTTTTTGTATTTACTAAGACAAGCAAAGCCACTTTGTATGGTTTAGTAAATACAAAGCAACACAAGGCAGCGTGTATCTCTGCTTTGCTTTACCTCGCGTTGGAGAGGGGTTTCATGGATTGACCATGGGCGTTCCCATGCATCCACCCATGGATGTTGGTGCATTTTCAGATTTACTAAAGCTAGTAAACCTGGGAATGTGTCAAAATGCTACGCATACCCCAGTGAAACGTAAGAAGGAGAAATATTTTTATTTTTATTTATCCTTGGTACCTCCTCATTCTATATGTGCTGCATACTCCAGCACACAAACAAAGAGGAATATGACTCTAAGGATTGTTTTGTGTAGGAAAGTGCCCTTTTCTGCACAGAAGCAATCCGGCCCATAATGCAGGCACCCTTGCACCATGGCACCAGGGTAGTCCACACACAGTGCTCCTGCCCTAGGAGACAGCAGAAACATGCCATATATTTGAAAACATGGTGCATTTCTGCCATCTGCCTTTCACGCAACACAGCGCAGCAAGTTGCCTTGCTGCAGTGCGTTAAACGTAAGCAAATCTGGTACAAAATGCCTGCTAATTAGACATCCCAGTGCAGTAACCAGATAAGAAGACCATAACCATAAGAAATACCATGAAAAGAGTTGCAGAGCTGTTCAAAGCTACCAGCGTGCTGAAAAAAACATATAAACTGCTCAGCTGTGTCTCTCACACCTGATCGTCCACCACAAGGATATGCGCTCCATGGAATAACATGATAACCGCACGTTAGTGGGTATCACCCACAACATGGAAACACTTCTCACAAAGGATCACAAAACAAAGACAACACCCTTCCAACCACACACCACCCTTTATGGCGTAACTTGCTGCCTGTGAAGGTAATCGCTTCAATGCCACACACAGACATACAAATGTGCAATAATAAAATATAATTTGTGCACCACTAAGATTTGTTTTGCTCCTATTTAAATCTTTGTTAAGATGCATAATTTGTGTTTTCGTGCCATATAACTTAGTCAACAATGCTGCATAATTTAGGGTTCCCCTGCCGCATAATTACAGTGGCCCTGTCGGTACCCCCAAGACATTGTCACATAGTTCAATTTACAAAATCGTCTCGGTTTACAGTCAAAGAAAGAAAAGTAAACAACATTTCCACATAAAAATAATAAGCAGCAGTTCGTCAAAAGACGTAGCCTGACATTTTACCTGTCTTGGAACAGCAGCAAATGTAACAAGATAAAATCAAAATGTAAAGGATTTGTTATTGCTCATGTACTCACCTTCTGAACTATACTATGCCTAACAGATCAATTGGCCCTGGGCACTCAACCCACTAAGCCAGTGTCCCCTCTGGCTCAAATTCTTTTAAATAAAAAATGGTAGAACATGGTGAATAATTTCACACCTCAACAGGGTAATTATGTAATTATTAGTACCACAAATGGATTATTCTATTTAAGATATGATAGACGCATGTCGGCTGTTTTCGGCTACTCTATTCGAAGACAAAGGGGTGTATATTACAAGTCTGTTTTGAGAAGGGGTTGTTTGGAACAAGATCTTGTTTTGGAAGTATTATGGACTTAGAAATTATTATTATATCTTATATTGAATTATCTGTTTGTGGTTCTATTAATGAAATCATTACTCTGTTCATAGATGTGATTGCTCCCCACTACTACCATTTTTTATTTGCATGGAACGGATGACCTTGTTAAAGGGCACAGAGTTTGCTGTCAACTTTAGAGAGAGCAGAAATGCAAAGCACTCACCTGACTACAGAGTGAGTCACAGCTCGCTCAGCTGCAAGCAGAAAGCCACCATGGTGACAACAACCTGCAGAAGAGAGAGGCTGCCTGTCCTGTGCCGAAGGGCATTCTGGGTGGGTATCGCCAACATTCTTCAACAAGTCTTTTGTGTTTTTTAAATGCCTCTGGCATTGCTGTAATTCTCTTTCTAGTATAGGGCGGTTAGATGGATTGAAGCCAACATATTTCAAGTTAGACACAAGTTTGACGTGCCTTACACCGGAAGTGGTGAGTTTCTGTGTTTTTAGAGTAACACAAGTTATCACCCACATACAGCATTGGAGCATCAACAAATCTAACCGACCACACTCGAATACAAAAGTTCTAGGGTTATAGTAAGTGAAATTAAACTAGAACCAGAAAACAACAACCAAAACAAAAAAATAATCTGCAATTTCCCAATCTCAATACTCAAAAGACCACAAGAATGGACAAAACCACTAGGCCTTGCAGTGACCTCCAGCCTTTTGACTTTGTCAATGCCTTTTTAGGTTTGTCATTGTTTGTGCAAAATGTTATTGTTGTGGAAGTTGCCAGGCCGTGATCAATCTAAAATAAATAAAAAAACATGGTCTCAAAGCTAATTTGGCAGGAAGCTAGAACTTGGTCCAGAAAGCATGCTTTTTCTGAATTGGTGTAAATCCATTCAACAGTCTTGGATAAATGAAGGATTATAAATATTTGTATTGCACAGCTAATTACCTAACAGATTACATCACTCGTGACATGTTCTACAACATCATAGATAACATCACAGCAACATTTGAAATAACATCATTTATATGCCAAACATTACACAACTGTGCATGGCGGAGGCGCGAGTTATAGTTACTGAAGGGCACGAGTTACAGTTACTATAGTTAATTATAGCTGGTGAATTTTAGTGTTTTTCTAAGTTTAGCATGTTACGTTGTCACTGAAAATTTCACCTAACTATAACTTACTTTAACCTCTGTTTTTTCAGTGAATAACTATTATACGTATAACTTTAGAAAATGGAATTGGTTTTGGCTAATGCCAGACGTAAGAAAAAAAGCACACATCCACACTAGTGCACTGCTAGTTACAAAGGGTCAATCAAGTATGCTAAACATACTGCGTGCATTCATAATATCACACTTCCTTCATAAAAGCTGCCTGATCTCAGACAATGCACAAGCCAGATCTTGGTTGGTGTCTTTGTCTGCCATCTTCAACACAATCTTTTCAACCTACAGATGCCGTTGTTCTGAGACACGCTGAAATACTGATTTGGTCAGAACAAGAGTTTCCATCTGCGATGGTGTCCTTGGTAGCTCTACGTGTGGTATTACTGTTCGCAGTTGTTCTTTGGACACATTGCACCATGTCAAATCTGGTGAAATGTGGCCCCAAAAACCTCCATGTAATTGAGAATTACCTGCAGTAGTCTGTTTTGCAGGCAAATGTTTGGAATCCCACAGTAAATTTTCTTCCTGATTTACCGATCCCATGGTATTGGGGAGAATGGGTGCCAACGATTTATGGGTAGTGTTAATGTTGAACTTTTCATGACTGTGGACCATCTTGGGTCCGCCAAACAGTCATGCGCACTTAGCATGTTCTCCACCAGGCTATAATGCACAGGCGAACATGCACAGGCTCGCACGCCTGTCTGAGCACCGAACCACGGCACTCAGAACAATCACGACGCTGATATCATGGTGACAGCAGCATCGTGATTGGCTAGGGGAATCTGCTTCCTACTGGATTGAAGAGGACAGACGAGAAGCTGCGGCAGGCATCGCTGGTAAGTACATTTTTAATTTTTTCTTAACCCTCGTGTCTCTCCTCTGCCCCACCATTACTACCCCGAAGCAGCCACTACTGCTGTTTGTATGTGCAAATGGAGTGCTAAACCTTGATAACATGTACCATTCATGTCATTCTAAAATTACTTACTACCCTCCAGAAGATACTATCATTGCGCTTTAAGACATTGAAGGGTTTACAAATTTGTGAAATTTACTACTAGTTTTGTCATTTGCAGAGGGTATTGTGTAAATGGATGCATCTTTACGTGAAAATAAAATTCTTGCTCTGTTGTTCCCGCTCCTTTTTCCCTCTACTGCTCTTCTTTGCTTGGTTGGGTGTCTGGCGGTTGGGCTGGGTCATCATCCTCCAAGTCTGATCCTGACACCTCTATGCAGGTAAACCTCTGCTGCAGGCAATGTTGCGAAGTATTGCACATGTTGCAACGATTTTGCATGCAGTCACAGGCTCATACATCAAGGCTCTGTAGCATTTGTGGACTCACCAAAAGCTCTATTTCAGGATGCTGATGTTGCACTCAATCACATCCTGTTGCGTCTATGTGCCGTGTTGTAGCATCTTTCCTGTGGGTTGTTGGGAGACAGGTTGGGCGTGAGGATCCATGGCCGCAGGGCATAGGCACTGTTGCTTGGTGGGACACATGAGGGTGAGACAACATACAGAAAGTAATGTTTGCACAGATACATTTGGCATTGTACATCACGTTGCTATACCTAGTAGGTATACTTCATCAAAATCCCCTTTTTCCAGTCGCTGGTAAATGCCACTGTGCCTGAAGATGTAGGAATCATGGATGCTCCCTGGATATTTGGCCACAATGTCTGTGGTAATTTTGTGTGCATGACAGACAACCTAAACGTTTCGAGAATGGGTCTTTTTGTTGTTCCAGAATATGTATTCCAGGTGGGATGGGGGACATATGGGCAACATGGGTCCCGTCTATGAACTCAATTACCTGTGGAAATCTGGTTATCTGGTAAAATTGTGTTTTTGTATTTCAACATCGTCCCTAGGCAGGTAGATGTGTTGGTGTATGAGGTGGATCATGGTTTGTAGGAAATTGGATAAAAAACGCTGTGGCACACTCTGAAACACCCCTCTGGCCACTGCTATGACATTTTGGTAGCTACCACCGGCCAATAGGTGAAGGGAGCACAACACCTGGACAGGAGTGGGGAGTGCATTGCATTGCTGCGCAGCGTACTGCTCTCAAGGTGTGGCTTTAAGGTAGCTATTAGCTCCAGAACCACATAGCTACTCTTACTGTATTGCTCATAAATGTCTTCCTCTTTCTTCTCAAACATGGTCAGCCTGACTCTGAAAATCCTCTTCTGTCTGCGCCTCCTCTGCTGAGCAGTTAAGATCCTCATCCTCCTTGCTATCGCATACAGAGCAGACATTGTTGAACGTTTTTTGATGCATTCTGGGCCTGTTTTTATAGGTTGGGCCCTGTTACCGCCTGTTTTGAATTTGTGGTAAATTGCATGTGCAAACGGGCCATTTTGCAATTACTCGTAGTTTGTGACTCATTTATACATGCTGTTTTGCGACTCACCAATAGAGAATTGCTATTTACGTCTCACAAAATCCAGTTCCAATGTTTTGCGAGTCGGTAATTGGTTGCATCGCTATTTCTGGTTTCTGAATGCCTGTTGTACATCGCGTACGGACAATTTTGCATTCGCGAATCAGATTGCTGGTTGTTCTCTATCTAATCCCACCTGTGTCTCCCCTGCCTATCTTTTATAGCAGCCTTTTCTGAGAGTAGCACTGGGACGCCCCATAGCTGGGGCAGTCACGTATCCTAAAATGACATAACATAACATTGTGATCAATTAGTGTCTTGCAAAACGGCCACACATCTAGCTCCAAGTTCCTTGCCATTGTGCAATACAATCAAAAATACATAATTCTCCAAAAGCATCAGGGTCTCACTTCCAAAATAAGGAAACTACGACCTTTTTGGAGAAAATGAAAACTTACAAGTCACAAACACCTGTGAGTTTACATTTTCTAAAAAAAAAAAAGAAATAGGTATGGGAAGGATGTTAGGAGTCAGACAAATGTGTCAGAGAATCTCTAATCTTCATATGAAAATAAGAAGCCCCTTTCCAAACCATGAAATCAGCGTGTGTGTACACACACCCCCCACACACGCGCGTATTAGTATGTCATAAGACACGAATGTTCATTATGTGCTATTCTCCAACGAATAATGAAAGATTTATTGCCATGATTCTTAGTAGCTCAGCAAACAAAAATTCAACAGCGAGCCCTAAATATACCCCAATCATATTTTGTTCACAAATCCCTAACCAATGAGTTCCCACTTGTTTTGTAACTACATTTTCAGCTGGTTTTGTTGAGAATATCTATGACGAGTTATGCACAGCCTTGAACACCTTTTGCCATGAGGCTTGAAGTTGGAGATTAGGCTCTCAGCCTCCCTCTAGCAGCCAGTCCATCTCTGTTAGCCTGCCACACCGACTGCCTTTAATATTACAAGGCAGTCTGAGCAGGGAGGAGGGGTCTGCACAGCTCAACTCTTCTTTCTGTTACTCTCAATGATATTCTGTTGCTCAGGTGTTGGGAAGCACACAGAGCCTGCGCTGTTGTAGCTTTTATTCACTTTGAGTTGGGATTACGCAAGGCTCTTTATAGTTGGGAAGAAGCTCTACTGGTACCCAAAAGCCAACTCTTGCAGAGAGTCTAAAAAATTCTCATCTCTGGCATATTAACGTGAGCAACTGAACATATGTTACAACTGGTACACATTATTTACAAACTGGAAGGCAACAGGCCTGCCTTTTTGCCCCAAACTACTGGCATGCACTATAGTGCGTTCTATGCACAAGCGATGGTGATATTAACAAGGAGCAAGGCCTGTGTTGCATGCGAGATCACCTGAATATTTAATAAAGCCATGCCACACGTCACTGCTTGAGCACTCTCTTCTGTAGAGCCCTTTCCTAGTTCCACTCTTATCGCTCAGACAGCTCCTACACTGTACCATAGTGCTCATAGAACTCACTGCTCACACCACTAAGAGGAGGAGTCCATCTGGGATCATGTCTAGCCCCTCCATTTTCTCTAGCTATGTTAGTACAGTGTTTCATCATTTGGATACACTGATCGCCCAGATCACAGACTGCCCTCAGCATTTAAGTCTGAATTGTTAACCTTCTCAAATACAATGTTCTACACACCCCTGGCTGCTGTGCCCACTTCTCTGCCCACTCTTATCTTTCCTCTCACTCCCTGATCCTCTGCGAGGAACACACATCTTCACTTTGTCAGATGAAACAGTTTGCCTTCATCACAGCTCCTGCACCAGTTGCTGGCTTTCCTGAGCACACAGACAGTCCAACAACAGTCCACCAATCAGCAAGAAACTAGACCAGCTCTTCAGCCCTAACTAACCTCGACTAATGTAATGCTTTGCGCAGACTCTCATCTAGATAAAGTAGTTAATTTTTGCTTTCCCATTATATATGAACTTTTCCGACTCAACTTCCAGCCTCCACTACTTTACTAAGCGCCGAGTGCTAAGGAGCTAATTTTGAAGACAGCCGGGAAGCCATCATGGTTGCCTCCTTCCTTTCAAAACTGTATCGTTCCCTGCTCTACTAATTGAATATGTTTGCAATTAAAGGTGGAAAGGTGCACTCTTTTGAACTTCATCAGCTGTTGGACTGGAAACTGGCGACCTGGGTGCTCATCAATGTATCAGCATTGGGGGTATATATTGTGCATTCTCCACCAATGAATGATGTTGCCATAATTCATTTGCATTTAATACTATGAACAAATAAGAAGTTAACCCAATTATATTATTTAACTGTCAATCAAATTTATGAGGACTCAACTACATAAAGGGAATTGGTTTCCTGATCGGCGCCACTCCTCATTACTTAGCGCCTGGGAACATATATGACCTCTTTCTCTTTGTAGCATTGTACTGTTTTTTAGCATTGTATATATTTTACTTGTGACGCTTTTACTTGCCTCACTTCGGGGCTGTGTCCTTGCATTCTCGGTGTCCCTGCCCGATCCGCCGCGGCTGCATTGCCGTTTGAGCGGCGGGAGAAAACACCTCATTGACCCGGTACCCACTTCCGGCAGGACGCGGTCTAGTCGTCCGCCGAAAGGGAAGGTACTTAACCACACATGTGTCATACGTGCAGCGGACGAGCGCAGCAGGCGCGCCGGATGCGCGCCGAAGGCGCGCCTAAGGCAAGCCCGTCTGCGCCCGTCCGCAGCCGACCGGGGCACGGGGCCATACCCCCTGGCAGTCTCCTGTTACCTCGTACTTACACTAAGGAGGAGCTCACCAATCTCCGTACTAAGATCGTTAAGGAGTGTGAGCATGACATTGATTTAAATAATTACGACCAGGAACTGCCTTGCAGGCATTGTGGATATACCCTGATCAAGAACACCACAGGGAGCCTTTCTGGTATTCCCAATGCATTGGGTAATAGCAGGAAGATTAACTGCGCCCTGCTCAACTGCAGGTCCCTCAAAAAACATAGGCTAGAGATTCATGATCTCCTGACTGATAACAGATGGGATATGTTGTTTCTAACAGAGACCTGGCTTAATGAGGACTCGGATCCTGAATTTACGGTTATAAAATCTGTAGGCAGGACAGACCCAGCGGGAGAAGGGGGGGCATCGCAATAATCTACAGGGAGAGTGTTAAATGCACCCTAGAGTCCGCTAATATTGCAGACAGTGAAACAGGAGCCTTCACCATCTTGATTGACACCAACACGGTTATCAAGGGTCTATTAGTGTACAGTTGCAAAACAAAACTTCCTACACTGTAACACTTAAGTTGAAGACAATATGTCCATACAATGAAATGATACCCACAGTAAACGGTATATAAAACTGTATTATTTCATTTATTAGTTACTTTTATCATTTTTTATCATTTTTTTTATATATATATCATTTTTTTTGAACAATTTTTGTGTTGTAATACATATAATGTGATTCACATCAAACTATAGAAGCACAATTTATGATTAATTGTACAACCATTATACAGATAGCAAAACATATATACCACATGTAGACACACAATAGAAGACAATAGATCTGCAACAGTAGACAATTAAAATCATGGGTTGTAGATTGTAACCATAGGACCAACGGACCAATATACTCAGGGTCCCTCTGCTGTAATCTATTAGTGTACAGACCTCCTGGTGCCAGTAAGGCCTTCACTGACAGTTTTGTACATAATACCATCTCCTCAGCCATGCGCTTTAATAAATATCTCCTGCTAGGTGACTTCAATCTTCATTTTGAAGATGTTAATAACACAGCAGCACAAGAAATGCGGCAAGAGCTGCATACTATGCAGCTAGAACTATGCTCTACCCTTCCCACACATCGCCTAGGGCATCAGCTGGATCCCATTTTCAGTAATTGAGATAACATTAAGCAAGAATCCCCCATACCATTGATATGGACAGAGCACTTCCTTGTCCCATTCTGGTTCCATATGAGGGCTCATAATAATCAGAGCCAAATCACTTGCAACAGGAGAAGACAAAGGAAATGGGCTAAATTTTCTCATGACAGGTTCAGGGACAGTTTTATCCTGGAAGGTCCCCCCACTGTGTTGGGCACTACACTTAATGAGGCTTGCGTAACTTTGGATGGACACATTACACTTGCTCTGAATTCAGCAGCTCCCTGGTCTAATAAGGGCCCGGTGCGATTAACAAAATCAGCACCTTGGTTCAATGCGGAACTAAAAGAAGCCAGAGCTGCTTGCAAACGGGTAGAGCGAGCCTGGAGAAGGGCCTACCTATTAGAAGCAGGAACGCGGTATAAAGTCTGCCTCAAGAACTATCATGCCTTGATCAGGAAAACCAAGGCAGCGTTCTATACCGATCGCATCGACAGGGCTAAATGCTCTACCAAGGAGCTATTCATGATCTATAAAGAGATCTCAACACTAGCCTCCACGGATGAACAGGCGGGCGCCTCTGCGCAAGCCTGTAACAAAATCGCTGAGTTCTTCCAAAAAAAGGTGTTGGACATTTATTCCACCTTTCCTTGTGATGCCAGAACTGGCTCCAATAGGCTCCCCCCCACGAGGAAGTCAGATGGGGGGAAGAGAAGGAAGGCTGCATCAGCCAGTTCCATGTTCCAGAGGAGGAACTTCTGATGACAGTAGCGAGGGGAATTAAATCAGGCTCCCCCAGGGATCCTGCACCGGCCAGAATATTGGCTAGTTCTATGAGTTTCTTAGCCCCCTATGTTAGACACATACTCTCCCTATCCTTCGACTCAGGCAAGGTTCCGCCTGGGTGAAAACAAGCAGTCGTGCTACCCCTAAAAAAAAACCTCAAGCTAGTGCCATTCAGCTTAACAACCTACGCCCGATCTCCCTACTACCCTTCTTTTCCAAACTAGCCGAAAAATTGGCCAACCAACAACTCACAGCACATATAGAGGTGAATGGCCTCTTACACACTAGCCAGTCCGGCTTTCGTGCTCACCCCTCCACGGAGTCAGCCCTACTTTTTTCTACAGAGGCGCTGAGGAAACATGTGGATGAAGGGCAAGTAGCAGCACTGATACTTCTCGATCTCAGTGCCGCCTTCGACACTGTGGCGCACCACACCTTGCTACAGTGTCTGAAGAGAGGGGGAGTGACGGGAAAAGCGTGGCTATGGCTAGAATCATTCCTGACTGACCGCAGCTTTTATGTGGAGCAAGGGGGCAACAGATCAGATGTCTTTGATCTCAGGCAGGGAGTCCCTCAAGGTTCTAGCCTCAGCCCCACCCTGTTCAACTTATATGTTACACCTGTGGCGCTCATTGCTGAACAGTATGGGGTTGAGGTAGTAACATATGCCGATGATACTCAGTTGGTTGTTGCTCTGACCCAGCCAGCTGAGCAGGCTGCTAGAAAGTTTACATCCTGTCTTCAAGACCTTTCAGTCTGGATGGCCAGCAATTGCCTCCGCCTAAACGGTGACAAGACAGAGGTACTTATCGTCGGCAGATCTCCCTCAGTTTGGACCTCGGCCTGGTGGCCGCAGGCCTTGGGACCTCTGCTGATCCCAAGGGATCAGGTGAAGAATTTAGGCTTTTGGATTGATTCCAAACTGACTTTTGACTACCACTCCCGATGTGTCTCTGGCACCTGCTTTGCTATCCTTCGTAAATTGAGAAAGACGCTCGATTTGCTCCCGGAATCTGCTAGGAAAACCTTGGTACATGCCCTAGTCACCTCGAGGTTGGACTATGGGAATGTCCTTTATCTGGGAGCAAATGCAAGCTGCCATCGAAGACTCCAGACTATCCAAAATGCCGCCGCTCGCTTGGTACTCCGGCTACCAATAAGAGCTCCTTCGAAAAAAGCCTTGGAGAAATTACACTGGCTTCCTATTAAGGAACGTGTTGATTTCAAGGCCCTATGCATTGCCCACAGGATAGTTCAGGGGAAATGCCCGGGCTTCTTGCGCAACCTGCTCCTTCCTTATATTCCTGCTCGACAGTTGCGCTCCCTTGATGCTGGACTCCTCTCGATCCCCAGAATAAAGAAGGCTAGGATGGGAGGGAGATCGTTCCGCTCCTTAACTGCCCGTAGATGGAACACCCTCCCCCCCCCGACTACGGGCAGAATCATCAGAACTGATTTTTCGGAAGGAGCTGGAGACGCTTCTCTTCCCCAAGGGCTAACCATCTGCCTTTTGGTTTTGCTGAGTAGGTGCTGCTGCAATCCTTGATAGCGCGGGGACACACTGGTAAGTGTAACCAGGCGCTCTACAAACTCAGAAATAATAATAATAATATAATAAGCCCTGATGAAGTTCAAAAGAGTGGTCTTTGAACGAAACACGTTGGCTGAAAGTTTGTTGCACAAACAAGATTGTTCTTGTATATGGATTTGAGACAAAGATTAAATAAAAACATAAATCTGCAACACTCATTGAACTTTTATGGACTCCAATTGATTTCCGGGTGCACCTTTCCATCTATAATTGCAAATTGTTTCTGTCGTACAGTGGTACCAAACAGTGGCAGGTACCAGAAAAGTAGCGCACAGGACATAATTTATTTGAAACTCAGAGTGAGGTGCGGTAACTGTGGTCTGCCGTTGTTTCTTGTTCTTAGTTCTGTAATGGAATATTTTTGTCAAAAGTGCTCCCACCAAATCAATATCAGTCTGTGGCCCAGAAATGTACACACTCCAACTGCACCTTCACAAGCAAGAGTCACGTTCAACTCTCATCTTATCTTTATCCCTCAAATCAATACACAGGTTAAGGTGTGAACTTTAGACTTGAGACCTGGGTTCTCCAAAGTCCGCCCTGGAGGGTCAGATCCATGCCAGATTATTAAGATAACCAAGTTGATCTAAATGGGGATATGCTAAAAATCTGGCATGAATCTGGCCCACCAGGACCGACTTTGGACTTTGCTCTTCTTGATGATCAGTCTGGAGGAATCTGGGTATTTTTCCATTGCTGTAAATCAGGTCCAGATACAAGCCCTAGCGATTGTATGTCTGGGCAACTGTAATTTGATGTATATCGGGCTCTCTAGTAAAACGTATCATCATGTATCAAATATTACAGACCAGGCAGCTAGAACATGCGTGAACTTACAGCGGACGGTATCATGTCAAGCAGGCTCTGAATGCTGATTGTTGGCTTTTGGTAAAATAGATAATCAAATTTAAATCTCGTTTCAATATGCACTGTGCATACTGTGGAAAAAGCCAGAGTAAGATCTCAACCAACCTTTCGGTCCAGGAAACGCCCTTCAAAAGACTCAAGCATGATGCAAATCTTTGGGATTTAAGGCCTGAACTCATGGAACTCCAACAGACCACAGCTTTGCTCCATTTATAACTATTTTTAATTCAGAAAAACATTGAAAGCTGATTTCTTTTAATTTTTGGAAACAGCTCTTTAGCATATCTGGAAATAAAAACCCAATGGGAACAGCGCCCTGGCCCAAGGCCATCCCCTCTTCGCCACAGTTGCAATGCGGAGAAGTCCCCGGAAAGCTTCAGGCCTGCGCCCACAACAACGACTCAAATTTTTCTTGAGCCAAACATCAAAGAACATAGTGATGAAAAGTAAGTAACTTGTTAATACAACCGTCACGCTGACTCATTCTCTGGTGCATTGAGCAAGCCCAGCTAAGGACAGATCCTATGCCCCTCTCAAGTCACTTCAGATCCCAGCACCCCACTGTGAAGGCCTGTGGTCATCTGTGGCTGAGATACCACTGTGAATGCCTTCCAAAGCAGCAACACTGAGGGGTGGCCCACACTCCTGATTTCCGTTCTGCGCAACTCCTCTGTCAACTGCAGTAGGCGTCCACCTGGGTCCCAGGGGAGAGGTAAGGCCAAAACCATTCAGTGTCGTGCATAGTACAGCACTCAAGGTGGTTTGTCATCAGAACCCACTTTTAGTTTAGTGAGATATGCATCCCAGACCATTAGTCCCATCGCCTGCGCTTTATGACGACGTGTTGTGTATGGCAGATTGCTCCGCCACTGCCCATTTTCTCAAATCAAATCAGCGAGAGTGTCACCAATGAGGGTTCTGTTGCTTTCCAGGCCATAGTTTGCAACGTTTGTATAGCGTCAGTGCCAGATCACTCATCCTGCACTCCAGTTGGCATCCTGGGAATCCACTTCAGGATGAAGAGTTCAGATGGGGAGCCAAGTCTTTACACACTAGTTCCAACAGGTTTGCTACCACCGTTCGCTATTACCGGGCACTCCCACACCATGTGGTAATCTTGAAAACTGAGTTGTTCAACAAAGATTCTCACCAGGCATTTACCTCACCGGGTGCAGTGGCTGATGAATCTTGCTGGACTTTAAAACTTAGGGTCTGATTTAGATCTTGGTGAATGGATCACTCCGCCATAAATGTGATGGATATCCCATCTGCTGAAATATAAATCCCATAGGTAGTAATGGGATTTATATATCAGTGGACGGGATATCGGCCACCGTTGTGACAGAGTAACCCGTCCACGGAGATGTGAATCAGGACCTCAGTGTCCTGGTTCCCTTTTCACTACGGTGGCCATTTCATTGCCCCTTCTTTGAGTTTCGTTTCTGATTCTTAACCATTACAATTTACAGTAAACGATGTTTACTCTTTTGAAGCATTATTTTGCAGACTTACTCCAGAAGCCTTACTATTGATGTCTGCTTATTTAAAATAACTGTGCTGTTTAGTAAATCTGACATATCAACATAAGTGCAGAAAAAAGTTCCCTCTGTTTTATAGGCAAGATCATGGCTCTATAAAATCTAATATTTGTTATATTTCCACATCTTCAGACTCACAGGTTCAACATGGAATGTGAAATATTCAAACAGGATATTGTTGTCGCATATATATTTCTAACCCTGTTGTGCCACCTATTTCCTCTACTTCCAATAGAATATTAATGTGTGACCAACTAAGAGAATTATATTTACTTACTAACATGAACCTTTTGTAATTGAAACGATAATAATGTGATATTCAGAACTGTGTTTTATACATAGGCCAAACTAGCCCTTAAGAAGACCTCAACTCTGTTTTGTTTGTTTGAGCATCCATAATAGTCATCATGTGTTTATATTTCCAATTTAGCAAGCAACACAGTAAAATGTGCACTGTTGTTTTGTGATGATATGCAATACTCTAAGTACTCCGAAGGGAGCCTTCAGTTTCTTTTCATGACCCTTCCTGTTCCTGTTCGCTTACTGTAGGCTCTTCATATATGAGACTTTGCATTGTTTGTGACACCAGATGTGTACTAACACCTCTGATGACATTAGATCAGAGGCGTACTAATTATTATTCATTTAGGGGGATAGTGCTATGATGGTGGCTGTGTTATGATTCGATGTTGTGTTGTTACATTTGCTCCTCTTATGCTGCAATTTCCTTTCTTTTCTATGGTGAAAATTATTATATAAGAATTTGTATTTTGGGGGTGAGCCAGATTTTTTGGCCACGAGTATGGACCTGCCCATTTTCTGTTGATTTGCTGTGCACTTTTTGTTTACAGAGTACATTTTTAGACTTTGCTCATTGCTCCATCCAATAAATGCTATGAGCCTTTATGGCAATTGATTTTTGAGCTTTATGACTGATTTATTGAGATAAACCTAATTTTGCTTTCTGTATTGCACCTAAAGTGTTAATAACCCTTCATGTTTTTCTGAATACTGATCTACAGCCCTTATTGAGTAAGTATTTATTTATTTATTGACTGATTCTATTTTGAATATTATCTTTTGGGGCACATTGTCTCATCTATTCTTGAGGACACGACAGGCCCATGCCCTGCATCTGCACTATAATTATCATGTAGATTATCTGAAGATAGTGCCGACCCCTCTGAAGTCTACCTCCAATAATTCTTTGGAACTCTTATTGGAAGAGATTATAGCACTTCAAAACTTGTAAAGTGTTTCTTTGTTGGAAAAAATTATTTCAGAATTAAAACACAGGTGGCCACATGTACGACAGATTTCAGCGTGCACAAACGGGTCTTAGACCCGTTTGTGCATGCTAAAAACCATGGGCCCATGCACAAACAGTATTTTGCGAGTCACATATAAATTGCGACTCGCAAAATACTGTTTTGCGACTCTGTATTTGGAAGGGGCATTCCCTTCCAAATAGCGACTCCATAGCCATGTACAAATGTTTTGCGTCCGCAATTGTGGTCGCAAAACACTCATAAATTACTACCTACTTCAAGTAGGTGGTAATGCATGACCCCTTCCCCTTCGCAAATGCATGCAAAATTATTTTTTATGGGCAGGCAGTGGTCCCAGGGAAACGTTTCATTTTTGTTTTCAAATGCATCCCGTTTTCCTTTAAGGAAAATGGGCTGCCTCTAAAAAAGAAAAAAAGCTGCTTTATTTAAAAGCAGTCCCGGACATGGTGGTCTGCTGAGCCCAGCAGGCCACCATCCCTGAGAGGGCCAGCCATTCCAAATGGGGTCACAAAATGTGAGTGGCTCATTAATATTTATGGGGTCACATTTTGCGACCCCAAGACACTGTTGTACAGGCCAAATAGAGAGTCGCAAATGCAATGCAATTCACAATTCGCTATTTGGTAGGTCGTACATCTGGCCCAGGGTTAGTAATGTGGAGGATGTAGTGCCTACAAGTTTAAAAATGGAATAGGAAATTGCTGAACTAAAGTGTTATGGAGAGAATTTGGAAAACAGAATCTGGAGGAAGAATTTGACAGTGTATGGTGGCTGTGAAGTAGGAGAAGACTTTGCTTAATCCTTACACGGTTCTGTCACAAAATCTTGATTTACCTGAGGTGTCTTCTTTAACCATTCCGAGTGTGCATCATCTTGGAATGAAGGATCACTTGGGTAGGAGAAATGCTCACTGAGAGGTATCATCATATTGTTCCTTGAATATGCAGACCTCATGAAAATTGTTTCAGCTTCTAAGATTAAAAAACAGTGAACATGGGCCACAAACAATATTATAATTTCTCTGGGTGATGCCAGGGCCTGAGCAATGAAGAGCATGGTATTCTTCAAGATAAGCACTGAAAAATGTGAATACAAGACATAGCTTAATTCATCCTTTCATGTTTGAGGTCACTGATAAAGTAAAAACTGTGACTTATTTCTAGATTTCATTCCATTGGAGACAAAAGATAAGGCATACGACAAGTTGGGGTTGGAGACTTTGGAGAACAAGACAATGGAAACTGTGGTTAACCAAACATTAGACCAATAACCTGGTGCAGGCCTCTAGATAATTACTGACTTTTGGTTTTAAGACACTTCCAAGGCAGAAGAGGAAAAGACAGTATTTAAGGGACTAAGAAATAAGAAATATGGAGATGACACGTAGCAACACACGGTTAGTTGTTGTGTCTCTTTGTGTCATATTAATTTGAGCTGTTACTGTATTCCCTATGTATGTTGTCTTTTCTTCCATTTTGCTACCCTTTCTCTTCCCTTCTACTGTCTCTATGAGTGTCTGTGATACCTCTGGGTAATGGGTACTGTTTCTCCCCTACTGGGAACCTCAGCTTCTGTCCAGTCTGGTTTGTGGTGGCGTGCAAGGTCCTCCAACTGGTACTCTGGTCTCTACAGGGTTCATCAAAGGAACATCCATCACCAAAACTGATAAACCTGAGTCTTGGTACTTCTACTGTTGTATTCCAACGAGCAGTGCTTCATATGCTGTGTTTTTTGTGCAGGAAATCCCTAAACTCCTGCCAGCAATGCCTTGGATACTGCTCCAGACGCACGCAGAGTGCGGTCCTAGAGTGTATTGCACCCTAGCATTTCTCTTCTCACTTTTCCCCATGCATCCCTGAATTTCTACAGTGAGTGAGTAGTTCCCCATTGCTCATTGATGCAGTAATGCATGGATGGCAAAGGCTATCAGTGGGTCTGTGCACCGGTATCCTGACACCTATTCAGATCTTGCAACATTCGAGGCACATCTTTTTAGTCAAAGAGATGATGAGATGAATGTTTCTAAGCATGGTACTACTTGGTTATATTGTTTTCCCCTCTTTCTTATTCTGCATCTTTCCTTGATGCAGTCATTCTTTTTTTCCTCTGGCTATTTTTATTTACTAGAGCAGTTCAGTGCTTCCTTTTTATGTTTCCTATTAACTAGAATAAACGTTTCAAGTAATTTCTTGGAACGTTAATATTCTCCATAACCCTATAAAAAAACAAAACATTGTTTCTCTTTTTACCAAATTATAGGTTAGTGTTACCTTTTCACAAGAAACTTATTCGTCTAACCTTGAAGTGAAAAAGTTAACAAGATTGTGAGTCGTTCTGAGTTTTTAGGACTTTTCTTATCTTGTCCTGCTTTCAGAAAAATTGAGTTATTATTTCAGTTTATAAATCTTTTCAAATAGATGTTATTTCGCCAGAATCTGATTCTAATGGAAGGTTGTGTTCTTTAAATGTCAGTTTTAATCCTGTTTCTTTATCCTTACTTAATTTGTATGGTTCTAATGTAGTGAGGAATGCTATTAATGAGAAATAGTCATATTGATCCTTTGAGAATTTAATTTTTGCGGGTGACTGTAACCTAGTTGTGCATCCTTTTCTGGATACGAGATCTAAATACAATTATGTACCGAATGTGATGCAGAAACTATTTTGTAGACTTAATTACCAAAGAGCTTGGTCTGACACTTGGAGAGTCTGTTAACTCATATCACAAGAATATACATATTACTTGCTGGTGTAGGATTCTCAATCGAGGATGGATTATACATTTTAAGTAAAACTCTTTCTGCTAGATAATTGCATTCCAACATGGTTTGTGGTTCTAGTATCCATCATGCCCCAGTGATTTCTGTTTTTGAGCTTGTTATCCTGAAACAGGAAATCATAAATGGAGATTTAATTCTTCTGTTTTGATTGATGCAGAATTGATTTTCAAATTCATACATTTTGCAGAAGACTTTTTTTGTCCTAAATAAACCAAAAGTGATGGTTTTTCACATTAGTCAGGATGCTTATAAGGCAGTTTATACAGGTGTATCATTGCATTTGAGTAAAAAGAAATTTTGGAAAGTAAGTGTAGTGACATTTTGAAAACTATACATTTCTTAGAACTTGTATTTCTCCTCTTAATAACCTGATTCATTATCCTAGTTAATTAGTTCTCAAATGGATTGTAAGACATTTACCAATATAAAAGCTAATGATATCATTTACAAATTAAAGGAAATTAGTTAAAGGAAATTAATTGGGCAAACTTTGAGCAAAGTATCTTAAGGTTTTGACCGCTGTAATTGGAATTTTATGGTGTGTGTTCCACAATAGCACAGATTAATACCTTAATTAAAAAAAAAAAAAAATTGTATATACTGCACCAAAGGCCTCTAATTTTGTTCATAATATTCAATCACCTTATTTTTCCATTAATTGTGTACACTACATTCTTGCCATGGAACAATTCTTTTAACTAATATTCTCAGTAAAGTTAATTAAGGGTTCAGTTACTGGTAAAGATTAATTCAAGTATTCAGCGTATGCAGATGATATTTTATTGTATGGAAAATTCATAACTGGAAAGTTAATAGTTTTGCATGGGTTTCTGGTTGCAAACAAAATCCTGATAAATCAAAAGCACTTCCTTTAAATAAGTGTTGTTTCAAAGAGATGTTTAAGGATTATGAATTAGTCTGGTGTAGTCCTAATAATTAAATATTTGGAAGTTTGGTTCTCTTATTTCATTAGAGATATTATACATTTTAATCTACAAATATACTAAAGATAGAATTGACTCTCTTATTAAAAAATTAGTCTTTGGGGGCATGGCCTGGATGGTAAGACGGCGGACTCAGTAGTGGCCCAGATAACCCTGTGGGAGGATTGAGGCTAGCCCACCGGGTCTGGTGAGTGAGGGGACCTAGAGAGCGGTAATTTCACCTCAGAGTTGAGGCCTGGAAGCCCCGTAGGCCGTGCTTGGGTGGAGGCTCAGTGCCCATCCAACCAGAGAGAGGACTTAAGGAGGCCCAAGAAGGCAGGATGCGGCTTTGGCCTTACCGGCTCCCGCCCACATAGCCCTGGTGTCGCCTTAGGCATGGGCCCTCTCTTAATCAGCCACAGCAGATGGCCCAGACTGGTGGCTGCAGACTGGGGGGGGACCAGTGAAAGAATTTGAACTGGGGCCACGGTAACGGTCTTTGCGAACTCTGGAGGTGGACCATCACCTGGGCTTTGTGGGACTTCACTCCTTGAAGAGAGAGTGAAATCTGGACTTTGTGCCCCTTGGAGCATTGCACGTGCCTCCCAATTTGATCTTTGGCAAAAGCACTGTAGTAAAGTACTTGTCAGCTTTTCTCCACTGTACTGCTCTGCTAGAATGTTGCATGGCATCATAGAATGCCTGGGTGCCTCTCTGGATGAGATTGTCAGTTGGTCTACTCAGGCTGAGCTGTAAGGAGCTTGCTCCTGGTGGGGCTATCTTTGTACCATCTTCCTTATCCTACTATGCTGACCACCTATGATGGAACCAAGCTACCATTAAAGAAGTAACTTACATGAACAGATGGACTCTGTATCTTCCTTTACAACATTTTGGCGATGATCTTAAGAACTGATGCGTGCACTAAGGAGTAAGGACAACTAGGAACTAAGGAACCAAAAGTCAAGGAAATAAGGATTTTAAGGACTTTAAAAACGTCAATTGAAACTTAAAAGTTACGCCCTGGTCAGCCCACCAGTGTCCTGTACCATCTGGACAGCCTGGAGCCTGGGCGTGTGTCAATGGTGAACCTGCTGTCTCCCTGCTGCCATCTGGAAGACGTCTGATGCTGTCTCTCCAGCAACAGTCTTTAATATTTACCTGGATATGCCTAGAACCACTATTTAACAGAGTCTGCTTGTGTACTTTCCACAGCGTCTCCAACAAAGTTTTGGCAGTGACTGTTAGTTTTGACATAGGTGAGCTGCACTCAGGGCAGACAGCGGTGTGAATTCTGTGACATCTGCGGCGATTTTGAGGAACTGGTCTAGCGCTTCGTTTCAAGAGTGGCAGCATTTCGAGTGAGCGCATCCGCTTGTTCGTAGAGACAGAGACTGCGTGTTTTCCTTTGAGTGTGCCTTGTTTTTACCGTTTGTGCCCCAGACTGGATCTCCTTTCGTGTCAAGTGGCAACATAGCTGTGGGATTTTATACATGGGCGGCATGTTTGGTGAGCCTACGCGCACATTTGAGGTGGCTGGACTGTGACTTGTCTTCCCGGTGAGTGGGGGGCCCTTTGTTTTGCTATTTGGTGCACTTTTAGTGTTGAATGCGCCACATGGCAGTTGGACTGCTGTCTTTCAAACATGACGCGAGCTCCACCGCGCGCACACTCTCAACGTGCATACTCTTACCGCCCTTGTGATGCTTGCCTCCTCTGTGACGCTCCGGCATTTTCGGATTCTTCCAGCTGCTTGCCTACGCTTCACTGTGCAGACGTGCTATGAGCCACCCGGCACCACGTCAAAAGCGTGCCGCCATCTTGGGTTTGGCTTTTTGGCATGTTTTTTGTGTAGTCTCGCTGGAAATGACATCGGAGGGCCGCGAGACCGCGTCGTCTCTAAGAAGTCAGAGCGCGATTTCCCATGAGGTACGGATGTGTGCGCCTTCTTCTGGGGGCAGAGCCAGGGAGCTCAGAAGACCTGAGGTGACAAGCGTTTGTCAAGCCAAGCGATGACTTTATTTCCTGAGGTGTTTGGTCTTGCTGCTGTCCACTATGCCCCTGACAAAGTCCACGTGGAGTTGCCTGTCTAAGCAAGAGCAAAGAAATGTTTTTTTGGAGTTATGGTGGTTGTGCGGACAGCAGGACAGACAATGCGTGGACCCGCAGCTGTTATAGTCTATCCTGGCGCTCTTGGTTTTGTGGGCACTGCGCAGACAATATGCATTGGTGGGTGGAGGTTTTAATGGCACTCAGTTTCCCTTTTAGGTTAACGCAGCATGTACTCTTTTCTTTGGGGTGGTTGTGGGTGTGTCTACTCCTATAGTAGCCGTACTTAAGAGTGTACCCATTTCTTTGGGGAGGTTGGGGGGTAGTCAATGTCTTTAATTTTGTAGTCTTTGTATATAGAGTGTACCCATCTCGTTGGGGAAGTTGTGGGGGTAGTCAATGCCTTTAACTTATGAGTCTTCATACATAGGGTGTACCCATTTCTTTGGGGAAGTTGTGGGGGTAGTCAATGCCTTTAATTTATGAGTCTTCATACGTAGAGTGTACCCATTTCTTTGGGGAGGTTGTGGGGGTAGTCAATGCCTTTCATTTCGTAGTCTCTGTACATAGAGTGTACCCATTTCTTTGGGGAGGTTGTTTTGTTTTCATGGGTTAGTACCCTGTCGTGTTCCTTGGTGAAGTTTTTGGTTGGTCCCTAATGTTCTCTTGGGTCTTCCTTTCATGTGGACACCATTCTCCGGTCGAAGTCTACCTGCGTGGAATTCGTGGCCAAGGGTTTCACGCTTGTACAACTTTGAGGGGGAAGATTTTTGGGTTTTTTTCATTGGTGTTTAGGCCTCTTTATGTGTCAGCATGCCTTCTACCAAGGGACCTTGTGTTTCTTTTCAGGGTGTTTCCTCTCTGTAGTATATTTGTTGTTGTGGTGGCACTCTTCTTGTTATCTAGAGTGTATCTAGCCACTATTATATTCCTTTGTTGGGGTGGTGTTTTCTCCCAAGGGTCTGTGTTTACATCCATTTTTTTTTTAGCAGGGTGTCCACCCTGTGGTGTACCAGAGTATGGGGAGGTTGTGTGGGTGACCGCCCTTCTTTGTTGCAGTGTTTTTATCTAAGCTGCTGTGTTTTCCCTAAGGGAGGGGGATGGGGCGTGTAGTAATGTTGTTTGTGATTAATGTTTAACATCTTAACACATTTCTGTTCATGCCAGTGGAATTCATGATACCTCATGTAATACATCTGTGGATATGTGCACCTCATTGTTGCACCTTCTTGCTAAAGATTTATTGGGGTATCTTATTTGTCTTTACTTTTACTTCTGTTGTTCCCTAAGGAAAGAGGATGTGTAGTAAAGTACTTGTCAGCTTTTCTCAACTGTACTGCTCTGCTAGAATGTTGCATGACATCATAGAATGCCTGGGTGCCTCTCTGGATGAGATTGTCAGTTGGTCTACTCAGGCTGAGCTGTAAGGAGCTTGCTCCTGGTGGGGCTATCTTTGTACCATCTTCCTTATCCTACTATGCTGACCACCTATGATGGAACCAAGCTACCATTAAAGAAGTAACTTACATGAACAGATGGACTCTGTATCTTCCTTTACAACAAGCACCCATGCTATCACTTAGATATGTATCCCTACTGTCCATCTCTATCAAGCTGTATATATCTTAATATTGTGCTATGCAGTTCTAAACACTCCCATAGACTCCCCGGGGCTGTCACTGTCCACTCCCTAATAAAACTCACTAACTGTAGGACCAGGGGCGGGGAGAAAGGACTCTGCCTCCTAAACCCTTGGTGGCTACTGGACGATGCCTCCTTCAACACTTACCTTTGTGATAATATCACAGAAGACTTTGAGCTCAATAAGGGTTCTGTCTCTTCCCCGACTTCAATCTGGGAGGCCTTCAAGGTGGCCACAAGGGTTAACAGCATGTCCTTTATCAGGGGTATAACCAAAGACAGATGCAGAGATACTGCAGTTAGAGCGAACAATGGCAGATTTAAAAAACAGAATCACCACCAGGTCCATACATGGTGCCAGACATCATCTACACGTTGCTAGGGTCACCTTTAAGCAGAAGCTCCTTGATAACGCGTGTTTGGGCTGGCTTACTCCTAGGGCAGGATTTTTTATATGGGTGACAAAGCCGGAAAATTGAAGTACTGGATCGCAAACAAAGTCCAGGTGATCCCTGCAATGTGCACTGATGGAGGGACTATGGTGGTGATGCCGTGCTGTATCGCAGCCGAGTTTGCTTCCCATTATAACACCTTGTACACCTGTAGACTACCAATTGAGGCCAAAGGTGATAACCCTATTGTTCGTGACTTCACAGTTTGCATGTTGCCAGAAGTTGACCGAGGGTCTGAAACCTCTCCATTGCTGAAAAGGATATTCAGCTCACCATCACTTCCATGCTGCCCGGCAAAGCCCACGGAGCTAACGGCTTTCCTATGGAAATCTTTAAGAGACACTCATCATTGCTTATCCCCCCACCTTATGGCCATGTACTCATATGAGTGGTGATTGCTGCCTATGATTACAGAGGGGCAACAATTAAAGTCATACATAAGCCAGATAAACAACTGGATGAGTGTGCCTCTCACTACCCGATCTCTGATCGAACATCGAAGCGAAAATCCTTGCGAAAGTACATGCCACCCGGTTAGTTAAAGTCATATGCATACACATTTATGAGGACCAGAACAGCTTTATGCCAGATGGAATCTCCAGGCACTGCCTGCAACATTTGCACATTGCTCTGGCTCATGTAGAGGAGCTAACCAGTGACAGTGCCATTCTGTTTGTTGATATAGAACGAGCATTCTACACAGTACATGATCCCTTTTGACAGCTGTCCTGCGTAAAATGCACTTTGGGTCCACTTACTTCAGCTAATTGACACACTGTATGCTGATCTATGGGTGCAAGTCAGGGTGAATGGGGTATTGTCCACTCTCTTTCCTATTGAACTTGGCACGCGGCAGGGTTGTCCACTTTTCCCCTTACTGTTTGCCCTGATGATAGAGCGGTTAGCAGAAATAATACGAGTAGATGGCTAAGTTCAAGCATTTCGCTGGTTGGGGGCGCATGAAGTTAGAGTCTCCCTCTATGCCGATGAAACGCTCCTAAATGTCCAGTAACCAAACACCCCAGATACACTATTTTATGGAAATTTTTCAGATTTATGGGGATGCCTCAGGCTTAGAGTAAACTGGGAGAAATCTATGTTGGCGCTGGTTAAAGTGGATCTCTCCAGGAGCATGGCAGATACCAGATTCCAAGTAGTAACTGATTACTTTTTTCACCTTGATATGACAATAACACAATCCCTGCAATGTAGCTGGCACCTCAACATCGTGTTGCTCTTCTCTAAGGTTTAGAATGACTGCAAAGTGTGGGCATCATTGTCTTTCTCTATAGCTGGACTCGAGCTCTTTCATAATGATTCCTATCCCTCGCTTCCTACCCGTATGTGCTTCCACCGTCGTTCTTTCCGGAACTCCAAGGCATCATCTCCTTTCCCTTTACCGTGTTTGCAGTTCAAACATGAACAAGTACTCTTCCTAGTTTTGATGAATATACTTATTAACAATGGTAATCATTTACATCCCCAATGACCAAAATCTTACTCAAATTCATGTTCTGTGTGCATGACAGTAAGGGAAGTTCCTGATATATGTTTTGCATTCCAGATTTTATGGCAAATCAACATTTACTGGGTACATCAGTACATCTGGGCAGGGAAGACCTCATCCCTCCCCATACAACACAGGTTTGAGCTGAGCTAATGTCAAGATATATTACTGGGCCTCCCAGATGGTTCCAATTAATAAATGGCTCCATGGGGACAGACAGAAACTCTACCTACAAATTGGAAACTGAATCAGTTGAGTTTCAACGGTAGACTAACACTTCTCTGCTGGTATGCCGCGCTCAGGCACATTAAATGGTAGTCTACCCTAAAATCTGAGACACTGCTATGATGGGGCACTTGGTTAGCACAGGCAGCAACACTTTTAAAATTCTCTCAGGAGGACCTGATAGGCATCTCGACTCTGGGGGATTTCTTGAGAGATTGAGGCAGTAAATCGTAGCAACCGGTTACAAAATTTCACTTGCATAAAATACAGTTTTACCACTATTCACAATTAGAATATGTCTTGAATACCTGCCGGGAGTGACTTACCGGATTGCTACCCCCGGAAGCCCAGTTGATGATAGATATACTCAGAAAAAGGGGTATTTCACAATTGTACAAAACTATGGTGATCATCTGACCAGTTTGAACAATGCCGTGCGACTTTGGAGGCAGATTTGTGCTCACTGGAAGACAGTGAATGGATTGAAGCCAAAATGGACCCCTGGGTGATGGCGATCTCTGTGCGCTTTATGCTTATCTAATTCAAATATTTTCATTGTTTTAAATACTGCGTTTCATGGCTGTGTCACCTGGGTAGGGCCATGCAACCCAGGCTGTCTCAGATGCGGAGACTCACCCAGAAAACTCTACAATACGAAACGGGAGTGTCCAGTGATTCGAGGGTATTGGCTCACAATAAACAGATTGTTGGGGGTGTACTACATAGGCACTTAGACTTGGACCCAAACGTTGCCCTCTTGGAGCTCATGAGCGACTTTATCAGCTCGCGTAGTTTCTGCACCTTGATGACAATGATATACATGATCGCCATGAGAGACATATCGCGCCACTGGTGCGACAGATATCCCCCGTCAGTCACAGAATGGAATAGAGGAATGGACAATTGAGCAAGAATGGAAAAGCCAGTCTATAAAAGTTGATGGGTTAGCAGGAAATATATCAAGATTTGGCATCCTTGTGATTCACAGCTTCCTAGGACTGATGTTTACGCACTTTTGTAACAAAAATGTATCTGGCACCATAAAAATTCACCGTGATTGCACCACTACACAATGGACTGGAACCCGACAGAAACACGTTGTATTTTCTTATATACATTACTGTTGAAAACCCAATAAAAGAGCTTGAATATAGTCGTCCCTTTGTCTTGGTTGGCATGTTTACATTCAATTTAAAAAAAATCCTCCTATTATTTTATATTTTTTCAACCATTACAGTCAGTTCACCCAGAATGGATACATTATTATCTAACTTTTTATGGAATGATAAATAAATCTAGAATTTCTCTTTCTAGACAAACTATTCAGACAAAATGATGTTGTCAAATTTCCTTATTTTGTATTGTCTCATTCTGCTTTTCCACTTAGACAATTTTTTAATTTTTGGTTGAGGGATTCTCACAACCTTGAACATCCCACTTTCATTAAGAAAATGAGGACTTTTATTGTTCTTTGTTCATTTAAACAATTTAACTATTTTCACAAGACCAAGATATTTAATTCTTCCAATTCTTGTAAAATATAGATGTGCAAGTTGTTTGAAGATAATATCCTTGATGGGACATCAGAGAGGCATAAGGTATTATCTTCCCTAAGTTGGTATAATAAATGTATTAAATTTAAGAACAACGTTTTATTTTGGAAAAAATGGTTTGATAAATGCATTCATTGGGTGCACCAACTGGTCACGGATAATCATTGGATTACTTGTCCTCATCCACAAAAGTTATGTAATCATCCACCTTCTTCTTTTTTTATTCAGTGTAATAAATTCAATTCTCTAATGCTTTGGCTGATGATTCTCTCAAAACGTTTATTGTCATAGATCAAGTAAAGCATCCTGCAAAGGTGTCTTTTATTTGTCCACTCTTGAAAGTCCTGAATTATAAAAATAATAAACATAACATGGACCTTAAATGGGAGAAAGCTTTGTATCTTTCCTGGTCGCCTGAATTTTGGATCTTGCTGTGGATAAAGATAGGCTCTGTATCTTGAGCTGTGAACATTACCCACACTTTATACTTTATGTACAATAGGCTATTTTCCCTTTTAGTTTGTTACATAAGTTTGATAAGTCTGTTTCTGAACAAAGTTGGTACTGTCTTTCTCAACCTGGTACCTTTAACCATATGCTGTTTGATAGGTCTTTTTTCAGGTTTTGTTTTGGAGAACGGGCTGAAGAAATGTAATATTATACTAAAGAAAGTTTCCCCCGTGAAAAGTGAAATAGTTTAGTTATTTATTGTCATAACATTCCAATAAGTATTCTCTAATTGAAAAGGTTGTTCTGATCGCTCTTACAAAGCTTGCTGGAGTGAATATGCTTAAACCATAAATTTGATCTGATCAATAATTATTATTTTCATATATATCTCTTGAAAGAGATATCATGTGGTTACCATTTATAAATTACTGATTTGCTTGTTTTACTTCCTATGCTAATTATAATATTTATGATAAAGTAGTTACTAAGCTTTCTTGAATATGATTTTCTAAAGTTATCCCTTTAGATTGTGCTTTGTTTATAATATACACAATGTTTAATCGTATCCAAACATAATTGATATGCATATGATGCCTTCCTTTCTTTCCTTCCCTGCCCCCTTTTGCTTTTTTTCAAACAATTGTTTTATAACTCATGGTAGTTCTCATTTATATTTCTTGATTAGCTTTCTCTGTTTACTGCATTTTAAAGTATTCGAGAGTTTATTCTATTTTTCCACAAATTAGACATCTCTTTTATGACCAAATTATTTGTTTCTATTCTTCGTTGAATATATAATAAACCTTTTGAAGCACAAAAAAGACAGCAAGAGTTGAAAATGTATTTGTAGCTCACAATTGTGATTACGTGTGAATTGCAAGAGAACATAGACGGCAAAGTGGCATTCTGTACTTGCTTGCAACTCACATAAAATGTGTTTTGGGAATGCACTTTCAGATTTTGCAAAGTTTTAAAATGTTATAAAGTGCATTTGTTAGTCAGTCACCATTTGCACAGTGGTAACTATCTGTGAAGTGCAAGCCTCCATTGTATGAATGCCAGCTATGGGCATTGAGGAGTAGAGCCAATGGTGGCCCCATCCACTACTGAATCCTTTTCCATATCATCCTTTCAAACCATACACTTTTTTTCAGAGTTTTATATAGCGAGCACTAGACGCAAAGGTATCAGAGCGCTTTACATGAGCACTAGTTACCTTTAAGCTATAATCCATGAAATAATGGCACTTTGCTAACATGAATGCTGACGGGGAGGGCTGCTGTCCCATAAAACATTTTATAGAAAGAATCCTGACTCATGAACATTGAGAGGTAGGATTTCTGCAAATTCTTGCCACAATCCTCTTTGTGCCGAGCTACAAAGGTACACCTGACACATTGCAAAGATTTGTTCAGGGTGCATAACTCTGTGCAAACATAGCTCTACAATTCGAACAGCCGCATAAACATTTGGTCCACTGTTCTTCATAGAAGTTCATGATCTGGGCCTCCATTACTTGTAGGCAACATCAGAATAAACACCCTGACTAAAGCTCCATGGTTTGCCTCCCAGCACATTTTAAGTGTCACAAACCCCTCATGCGCCCTATGTGCAGTCGGCCTGATGTGCAGGGCTCATGTTATGTTACCCCTGGGGCACGTCATGGCGTGCTATGATTCCATGCCCAAGTTTCCCTGCTTCGCTTGATTCCCTTATGCCCAAGCTTGAAAGCATTCCCTGAACATGTGAACCAATGGCTTGCCTTGCTCCTGCTGTTGCTGGGGCCTTAGAGTGCTTTTTTCTTGTGTGCGTTTAGACAAAATGAAACATTTGTTTCCTGTTAAGTAGTTCCATCAATAAGTTTTGACCTGCTCTTTTTGAAAGTTTAAGCTACTATACTAACACTGGTTTTCTTCAGGAGTCTTGGAGAATCTTCCAGATTGCCACGTGTGCCATGTGATCCTGTTGTATCCATTGGACCTTGAGCCTGTATATAAACCACACCCTAACCCGAGCTCCTTGCTTGGCCTACGCTCCGTGCAGTACAAGCTTACTCCCTACTCACCCACCAGAAGAGTCAACTGGTCTTGGCAGCACCCTTCTCAGCTGCAGTTCAATTTCCTCCGGTGATTCCCTTGGCTCCAGTTCCCTCGACGCAGCATTCGTCTCCACCTCCTGCTCCGCTAATCCAGGTCCTCTGTGACTTCCTAAGTCAAGACCTCAAGTCCTTCTTCAGACTGAGGACAAGTTGAAGTACTAGGCTAAGTACTTGATATCATGTAAGTGCATACTATCCTTTTCCAGTGGTAAGCATGGGGAGGAGTATTGGCTCCCTCAAGACTATATACTTGCCTTCAAGTTCCCTCTCATTGAATTCCCTCCAGTTTTGATTGTTCTTGCTCCAGATACTTCATGCAACCCTGGCCATTGAACTGGATTATTTCTAAGGACTATAGACTTGATTCTGTGCTTCCCTGATGAACAGTAATGCCTTGAAAACTTTCCTCCAAGAGCTGGATTCATGTGTTAACCCTGTATAGAAAGTTATGTTTTCAGTTTCCATGGGAGTCTCATTAACTCCAATCTATGTTTCAGGTGTTCCCTTGGGAATGCCAGTAACTTCAATCTGTATTTCGAGCTATTCATTGTGAGTGTATATCTCCACTCTGTGGTTCCGTGTTATTCTGTTCCTTGCTGTGGTTTCTGGAAGAGACTTTAAGTGTATGTGACTGATGTATTTGCAAATCTGTTGATTAAGAAGTTTAATGTATTGTTGCTAATTGCCTCTTCTTGTTATTTCTAGTGCATGGCACCTTCACAAAACCAGAGGTCACAGTCCTCTCTACATCTACCTAGCAGACTCAGAGGGCCTTCAGTTAATGCTGTGCTGCACAGTTACTGACTGGAACCAGTATTGCAGGTCCATCTTTTCTTATTTTGTCCCAGCCCCACTTCCCTCCAAGAGCTGTGGCTTGTTTAGGGAGAAACTATTCCTTGAATTGGCTAGGCCCTGTGAGGATAGGAGGTCCAGCATCAGTTCCGGTATCATCTCCACAGTGAGATGCATGACACTGAGCCTCCAGGTACCACATGCCTATTTAAGTCCTCACTCACTTCTTGCTCCAAGTCACTAAAAATTAAAAAAAATTCCTCCAAGGTGGCATTCAGATAGGACCACAGAGATCACCTCATGGTCCTAAGGGACTCATAGCAAAGAGCTACTGTCAGCCTGCCAATCTCTTGACGATCACAAGCAGCATGACCCTCCCATCTTGTGACATTCTCCTGGACACTGATGTTGTGTTATGTTTTCTTTTTGTTAATCCTACTTACTGCTTACAATCCCCATCTCCACTATCTGCTTGCTATTTGTAACCGCTGCTATGCACCTTTGTAGACTAAGCAAATTTCTCAGAAATTCATTTAACCCCTTCGATGCGCATGACGGAGCGGTTCCGTCATGCGCATCGGTTGCGCTGTGCGGATGACGGAACCGCTCCGTCATGGCCCTGCCCGCGCACGAACCCTTCAGCACAGCGCGGTAATCCGCGCCACACTGAAGGGGTTAATAGTATTCAAATTTCGGCACATAAATAAATAGAATAAGATGTTTAAAAAAATCAAGACTATATCATTCCTAACTACAACACGTATTCATTACACCAGATAAATATAAATTCCTGTCCAACGCACTAATGTTTTATTGGGATTGAACTTTCAGATTCATATTTAAATGAAAACTACTTGAACCCAATGACCAATAAAGTAGCAGTTCTACACAATGTTTAAAGCCTATTTATCACAACTCATTTCTGAATTCAAATAGAAATGGGCACACGTATAGACAAGACAGGTACTCCAAGTCAAAAGAATACTCCTTTTTTTATTAAATAAAATAAATTATGTAGGATTTTAGGTACATCTAATAGTTTTCAGGGGCTGCTAGTGCAAGGTTAAAAGAAGACTGCCAATCTGTTTACAAAAAGAGGCAGAAATATTAAAGGGTGTTACCACACAGACTTGTTCATACAGTAATGGCTATGTGTGACCAAGGAGAAACTACGAGCTATAAAAACTGACACCCTCTTGGAGGATGGAAGAGTGGTTTGAATAATAGCATAACATGTGCATTTGTAAAGTGCACTTTCACCCAGAAGGGTATTTTGGCACTGAATAATAGATGTTTATTGTTACCCAACTCAATGGTACTCATTTTATCAACCTCAGAAGGATGAAAGGCTGAGTGGACCACCCCAGAATTTAAACCCGTGACCATGAGGTCAAACAAATGCCCTTACAGTGGCCGCATTCGTCCACTAAGCCACAAGACTTTTCAGCTAATGGTTGCACTTATTTATGAAAGTGCCTCAAGATGGAGCTATGTCATCCTAGGGTTAATTTGAGAGAACCCGCCAAAATGAGGGTGACGGGGTTACCTGTAATCTGAGCATGACCAGTGTAGTATTAACGGAGCAGCAAGCAAAAGGGAACCATGGAGAGTGCATCAGTTTGAGATGCTGACCTCAATAGGGAACTTCCACTTTGTACAGTCAGAGAGGAGGATTAAAGCTGCTAACATGGGTAATCTCTTTTCTGATGAATTGATCCACACATTAGAGGGCCATCTGCATTGAACATGCTTGGCATCCTGGTTGAAGATGATAAACTATTTTCTGTGTCAGAAACACAGTTGATATCAGCTCAGATCTTTGATCAACAGCAACTGGTGATCAACCTGACCCATCACATTAAATGTGGGATTATGGTGAATCTGTGAAAGTATAATGGTATCTATCACTGGGGTGACTAGCGTGGCGTTCATCAGGTTGTATTACTAGGAATCCCTTGCAAAGTTTGACTAAAAAACACACATTTTCCTCACATTTCTGTGATGGAAAGTTCTGGAATCTGCAAGAAGCCACAAACTTCTTTCAACCCAGCATTCCTCTAATTCTTCAGATAAAAATGGTACCTCAGTTGTGTGGGTAGGCCTAGTGCCCGTGACAGGAAACAGACCAAAACACAACATGAATATATCAAATTTTTCGACTCAAAACTGGCACCTAGGGGAATCCAGTATGGGGTGACTTGTGTGGCTCTCACCAGGTTCTGTTACCCAGAATCCCTTGCAAACCTCAAACTTTGACTAAAAAACACATTTTCCTCACATTTCTGTGATAGAAAGTTCTGGAATCTGCAGGGAGCCACAAACTTTCTTCCATCCAGCATTCCCCTAAGTCTTCCAATAAAAATGGTACCTCACATGTGTGGGTAGGCCTTGCGCCCGCAACAGGAAACAGTATGAATGTGCAGCATGGATACATCACATCTTTCCACACAAAATTGACCTGTTTTTTGCAAAGTAGGTATCTGTGGATTTTGGGTCATATCTCAGCCGGCACCTAGGGAGAATTAGCAAACCTGCACATTTTTTAAATTACACACCAAGGGTAATCCAGGTTGGGGTGACTTGCGTGGATCCCGTGAGGTTTTCTACTCACAATGTCCTGTAAACCTCAAACTTTGCCTGAAATCACACATTTTCCTTACATTTCTGTGATGGAAATTTCTGGGAGCCTCAGGAATCAAAATTACAACCTCCTAGCATTACCTCACCTATGCCGAAAAAAACACAGCCTCACTTGTGTGGCTGGGCCTACTGCCCGCAACAGAAACAGATCAAACCAAGGTCAGTGAGCGCCCTTGAGTTGGGACTCGCATTTACCTCAGTTTGCTCCATTCTTGTCATTAGCGCTAGGCCCAACCACACAAGTGGTACAGTGTTTATTGGCACAAGTGAGGGAATGCCGGGTTATAGAAATTGTGTGGATTCCTGATGTTTCCATCACAGAAATGTAAGGAAAGTGCATGATTCCAGGTAAAGTTTGAGGTTTGCAGGGCATTGTGGGTAGGAAACCCTCATGGTATTCATACAAGGCATGCCACTCTGGAATGCCCTGGTTGTCCATTTTTTAAAAATGTCTGTGGTTGGTAGGTTTCCATGGGTGGGGGTCGAGCATGGCTCCAAATCCCACAGCTACCCCAATTGCTGATCTCTCCATGTAGCACTTTAAGGCCTTTTGAGTCAAGGTCTCTTGGCCCACCCACACAAATGAGATACCATTATTATTAGGAGACTTGAGGGAATGCTGAGTGGCAGGAAATGTGTGTCTCCCTTCAGATTCCAGCAGTTTTCCTCACAGAAATGAGGAAAATGTGTGTTTTTAGTCAACCTTTGAGGTTTGCAGGGCATTGTGGGTAAGAAAATGGTGTGGGATGCAAGCAAAGCACACTACCCTGGACTCTCCCCAGATGTCTAGCTTTCATAACTGTCTGGAGGTGGTAGGTTTTTCCAGAGGGCATCCTACTCAAGCCCAAAGGTTGCAGCTGTTCACCATTGCAAGTGGGATGATACTAGGAGTTATCCTACTCTCCTGGCCAATATGTAAAAACAACACCCAAAAGAATCAAATGTCCTCTTGCTTGCCATTAGGATGGGATGCTTTAGTCTGCAGGGGAGAAGAAAGTCTGTTGAGGTTTTAGGGGTAAGTCTGGGGCCTGATGTTAGGATGGAAACGACCCACACCATTATTTTATTATAAATATATTTTTCTGCCATGAAGAAACTCAAAACTCCTTCTCAGGATTAAACTAACAAAAAAAAAGAAGTTGGCACAGAAACTGAAATATAAAAGAACATCTTTATTAAACTCAAAATGAGTGTGACTACTTCACCCAGAAGCCGCAGCAACTGAATGAGGCAGTCCAAAGAGTACAGTACACTGGGGTCTTATATATGTGAGGGTTACAAACTCAGCATAAAAGAAAGGGGCAGTCCTGGCTCATGCAAGCATGCAAAATGCCAATATGGATATACAAAATCTGCCAAATATTAGCCAAAAGGAAAACATTCAAAACAAGGCATCATGTAACCAGAACGTCCCCCTTGAGTCGTGTTTTTGCCCAATCCCATAAGTCAATCAATGACAGCACCCATAGGTCAATCAGCAATGGCAGAACATGTTTGTGTGCTTCAAAGGAAAGGTTGTGGAATAGGAAAACACAGGGAGAGAATAGCGAAGGCCAAAAGATAAGATACTGCACGAGAAGAATACTAAAGGTTAACAGATAGTTGATATAGAGATTAGGTAGTCCAGACAAGGATTAGTTTAGGCCGGCTGGTGTCTGAGATGGGTTTCAAGACAAGGACCGAGGGGGTTTTTGACACGTTGCAGTCCAAGGGGCAGAGACACTTCGTGAATCGAGCAGCCTGTGTAAAGGCAACACAAAATGGCGGTGAATGTAAAATAGAGTCAAAATTAAAGAACCTCAGACCCTCCTTTTGCCATTACGCAGGCAAATCCTAATTCATTGCTAGGTGAAATGGGAATATCCTTTATCAGAGTACAGACAGAACACTACTTCAGGACCATTTTGGATGAACACATCCAACACCCACTTCATACAGTGGCACTGGAAACACTTGTGCAACCACAACTATACCCAAAGTCCGTTCTAAGCCTCTCTGGTAGGCTTCTATCGTCCATCAAATCTGCTTCCATTGTCGCATTGGGCCTCTTGATTCAGGCCTTCCATGAAAATAGTGCTCCTCAGTATCCGTTGGAGTGCCCTCCTGGCAAACACTCACAGCTCACTCGAAAGTCTCAATGTCTCAATGCAGTGCACCAGTGTCTCTCCTCTGCGGCAGACACTACAGATATTGTGCTCTTCATTGGTCGTAGGCACAGATCATCTCATGCAGACCCAAGTACTATTAATCGGGAAAGAGCAACAGACTTTCACACTCAGCAACACTTTCAGACTCCAACACTCGCTATTCAGTGTCAGAGGATGTTTGGGCTGCTCTTTAATTTAATTTTTCCTTTCATCATGGGTACCACAAAGTAGTGCCTTTTGCCAATCTTGGATCCTCCGGTGCACTGCCCTTCCGTTGGAGCAAAGAAAAGGGGGTGTGTGGTCAAAACTCAGGCCAAGGGGCTCAAGGGACTGCACACTGTCAGAGGTTACCAGCACATGACAGGTTGAAAACTGAAGCATCAAACCAGCTCTGCCATCACTCTTTTGCACTGAAACTCTGGTTTTGTGATGTCCAACGCCGTCTGATGGAGCAAGTACGATACCATGCGCTGGCGATCGCTGTCCAGCTTTGCTAC
Organism: Triturus cristatus; assembly: GCF_964204655.1. Classification (NCBI taxonomy): domain Eukaryota; kingdom Metazoa; phylum Chordata; class Amphibia; order Caudata; family Salamandridae; genus Triturus; species Triturus cristatus. The sequence continues at coordinate 1,776,835,191 of NC_140589.1, read as the reverse complement.
TTTCTGGGTGCTGAGACTGTAGGGCCAAGACGTCCGTCTTTCATCTGTAGCTGTCACTGATGGGAATTAGGCTTAAATCAATGTTCTGCAGGTTATTATGACTTGATACCCGCAGAATCTAGTGACGTAGGAAATGTGACACAGTTGTTAGTTTCCTTCAACTTAGTACAAAAACAGTTCATTGTATTTAACAATGGGACTGCAAGCAGGTGGCCTGCAATCTGCGAGGGAGTGACCATACGCCATGGGACAACTCTGGTCTAGAATACACTGTCATTCTCAAAGGCAATACTTCTAGTCTCTTCAATGTGGCTACCCTTCATTATCCTCTGCCATCTAAGGGTAGATAGTTACATGGGAATTCTATCATGTTCAAAAAAATAAATGTAAAGTATCTCCTATTGAGGTGGAAAACTTGTCTTACTATAGTATTGAGTCAGTTAACCAGTCCATCACTACCCTGACAGTCAGACTGGAAAACATCGAAGTAGGCCTAAAGAAAATTCTTTAAAAAAAGTCTGGTCATACAAATAGGGAATTATACATAATATGGGGATTCCTGGTACATTACTACAGTCTGGAAATGTGAACCTGAACAATACACCAATAATAATAAAAGGGCTGACTGGTGAAAGGAATTCGAAAAAGAGAAATGGGACTAGGACATAGCTAAAATCCCCAATAACTAGGCACAATGCAACATCAATCAGGGGAGAAAAAGTCAAAATAGTACACAAATTTTAACTCTACCGCTGGCCCCTACACCATATACGGTAATCTCAGCTAATGTTCCAGTTCCTTCTTCAGGGAAAAATGAAACCTGGTTTCCTTTAAGGAACAAAGCCATACACTACTTAGGAAGCAGAACAAAACTGACTAATGTAATATAGAAATTAGGTCACCATGTACAAGAGTCACAGATCTATAATTTATCCTTACGTCCAATCAGGATACATAAATCTAGGGCTGCCTGTTCCTTAAGGGAAGGGGGCAGTAACGTGACTAACTGCAGGTGACACACTTTGATCCTGTATATCTCTTTTTATTTTCCTTCAATACCATTATAGCCAAATAGACATGCACTGGTGAAGTGTTGTCTCTCATGTTCACAGCATGAAATCTCATTATCTGTGGAATTTAGTAACCAGAACAAGTCCAACCAACTGTTGCGTAGCGATGGGCATCGTCATGACCATCCCATCACAACACAGGGGAGCTTGTAATAGTATCAAAAGCAAAAGTGTAAAAACAACGCAAAAACAAAAAACGTGCATAAAATAAAAACACACATGCCAAGTGTGAGAAGTTGGCCTGGTATATGATGCTCACTAGTTAAAGTGATCACATTGTACCATGCCAAGCAACCCTTATGGTGTGGTTGTAAGTCAACCTTTTTGGACTAGCTGCCCTAGTGGTAGCGTAGGCTAAGCAGTCTTTGAGGCTAAACTCGTGAAGCGTGTTAAGCCAGCTGTTTTACCAAATGCAACCCCCTTTTATACCAATGAAAGGACACCACACAGATATATATTCAAAATATATATGTATTTATTTCTCAAAGTAACCCCTAGTCTCTTTATGAGCACAGGAGCACAAATCGTCAAACAAGATTACAGTAGAATACACAGAAGTTGCACTTTATATGGATAGGCCCTGGTGGCCGCTCGAACCATATACTAAAATAGTGGTATAAGTACCACGAACAGAAAAGGGAAAAGGCCTAGGGCCTCTAGAATCGCTGGGCCTACAAGGAGCTAACTTCAGTTAGTGACCAGGAGGTCCACGGGTGGCGTGTGCAGAGCAAATAGTCACACGCGTGCTCCCATAGGTTTCAATGGGTGCGTAAAAAGTACAAAGTTACTGCAAAGAGGATCTTCCGGATGGACTAGGAACTCAAGATTTGGAACACAGGCACTAGAGATGTAATACTACACTTGGGCACAGGTGTGCCAGCTTTACCTCACCCACAGGAAGCGGGTGCATAGGCCTCGAAGTGCGTCGGGTTTCTTCTATCTGTTCCGTGGAGCTTGAAGACAAAGATGCTGCAGGCGGTCGGTCCGGGAGAGATGCAGTGGATCCAAGAGTGGATCGGAGATGTTGAAGACCTGTAAGCAGAGGGGACAGTGTTCACAGTCACTAGCCAGTGACCAGCGTGGCACCAGGTGAGTACCAGGCAATGTCGGGTGCAAACAGGAAGAAAGGTGTAGCTTGTCTCTGCAGCCACGTGGTCCCTGGAGGTCAACGACGTCCAGGAGTCGGTTCACGAGCTGTCCCACGCAGGCTCTCGCTGGCGGCGGTGTCGGCGACTTGATCGAAGCAAACAAGCCTTGGCAAAAGCAATTGTTGTAGGAGATGAAATAAGCTGATGGTTCTGACCAGCAATGTCAGAAGAACTGCTCCTTTGGAGGGGAGCAAGGGCCAGTCTAGAGCAACCAGACCAGCGGTGTATTTTGTAAAGTTCGTCGCCAAGATGGCTACTAGCCAGCGGGCCAGCAACCGGTTAGGCGTGTCAAGTGGCGAAATGCAGAAGGGCCCCAAGCAGATCGTGGAGATGCTGGAGGGCTCACCTTTGGTGCAGATGCTGCTCGAGGGTTGGGCTTCTCAGATGCCAAAGCACAACTTGGAGGGAGCCTCGGTTGTTGCACTTGTCAGCTTGTCGTGGTCGTTTCAAGATGGCTAGCTCCACGTGTCTCGGTGCCTCCACGGGTCTCCTCTTTTCAGGGACTGTGGATCGGGCGGTGAGAGGTCTGGAGGTCCAGGTCTTGTCAGTCTCTGGGCTCGGGCTCCGGCGGGAGGCGGCGGCAAAGCAGACGTTGATTCGGTGGATGGTGCTTGCGTTAGCAAGGTGGTCACTCCCTGACCACAGGGGTGATTTCCTTCAGTCTTCTGTGCAGCAGAATGTCGAAGTTCCCGTCTTCTTCTTAGTTTCAAGTTGATTCCAGGATGTCAGAAGTCTTAGGACACAGCTCCTACCTTTAAGCGGATTCTAGGGGCCGGACTACCTGCTAGGTCCCTCCCTATGGGTGGGACCAGGAAGGGGGGTGGTTACACCCCCAATCCTTTGTCCAGCTCGCCCCAGGCCCGGGACTGGTGTGCCCCAGGACCGGTTTGAACTGGCATATGCACCGAGGCTCCTTGTGAGCCACAGGCATGTCTGGTTTCTTTCAAGCCCTACCTGACCAATACACAAAATCCTGTCTGGGGTGGTGCATGCACCTCCCCTGGCAGGAAACCCTTTGTCCACACCTCCCAAGCTGGAAGGACTCCCAGCAGCAGGAGGGCAGACTTGTGTCTGTGGTGGCAGCATCCATTTTGTGGAGCTGAGGCTATGTCTGATTTTACCCGGGTTTCAGGTACTGTACATGTCGTGTCCCTCTAGAAGGGTGGAATGCTAACCCCGTCGCCAGAATTGGCGAGGGGTTAGTATTCCAATTCGTATGACACCTTACTCGACATGTTTTGATAAAGCCAAACCAAAGATAGCATTTAACCGCGAGGTTCATAATGCACTTAAGAGTATATGGTATGACGATATCTGGAAACAGTAGAAGGAAGTTGTTCCGACCACTGCAGACAGGCTCAGCTCATGCCAGAGCACCATCTCACATGGAACCAAGCACTCTGCCTTCAGGATTGTTAAGGCCTGCCATAGGAGTGACTTATAGGTTACCAGGTGTCCCATTTAAGGTTAGGTATAGGTATACTACACCTTGGTAAGAGGTGATTACACCAACTTACCCCAGCTGAGTGATCAGCCAGTTGTGTCAAATTGTTAGGCCAAGCCTGGGGTGGCATAATACATGCTTCAGCCCCTGGCAGGCCTTGGGTACACCAATGCCCTGGGTACCTAGTGTACACTGGTACAGGGGCTGACAGGGTGATCCACTTCCAATTGGTTATGCACCTAGGGTGTATAGTTTTAATTTAGTAGAGAGAACAGCAGGCTGGGGGTCTGATTGGCAGGCCCACAGCCTCAATATGTCAAAAACCAGTGAAGCAAAAAGCAAAAATTTGGGGTGACCATAGGATAGCAGACCCTACTCTCCTACACAACCCCCCCCAAACGCTGGGACATTAAACTAGCCTTGACCAGTCTCGTCTTCATGTCCTAAGTGGAAGTACCTGGAGAGACCATCTGCATTCCCATGGTCAGTACCTGGCCGGTGCTCCACTGTAAAGTCCATCCCCTGTAGGGAAATGGACCACCTAAGCAGTTTGGGGTTTTCACCCTTCATCTGATTTAGCCACAAGAGGGGCTTATGGTCGGTCTGAATCTTGAAGTGAGTGCCAAACAAGTATGGCCTCAGCTTCTTCAGGGCCCACACCACAGCAAAGGCCTCCCTCTCAATAGCTGACCAATTCTTCTCTCTGGGGGTCAACCTTCTGCTAATAAAAGCAATGGGTTGGTCTTGACCATCTACATTAAGTTGTGACAGCGCAGCTCCCACACCCAACTCAGAAGCATCTGTTTGGACAATAAACTCTTTGGAGTAGTCAGGACTTTTCAGGATAGATGCAGAGCACATGGCCTCCTTCAGGTCATCAAATGCCTTTTGACAGCTTACTGTCCACTGAACCTTTTTGGGCATCTTCTTGGATGTCAGATCATTAAGAGGAGTCACAATGGACCCATAGTTCTTAACAAACTTCCTGTAGTACCCAGTCAAGCCCAAGAAAGCTCGAACTTGAGTCTGGGTGGTTGGAGGGGACCAGTCCTTGATGGATTGTATCTTACTCTCCAGTGGTTGAACTTGGCCTCCACCTACAAGGTGGCCCAAATATACAACCTTACTCTGCCCTATCTGGCACTTAGTAGCCTTGATAGTGAGGCCTGCCCTTTGCAGAGCCTCAAGAGCCTTCTTCAGGTGGATCAGGTGATCCTCCCAGGTGGAGCTAAAGACAGCAATGTCATCAAGATATGCTGCGCAAAAGTCATCCAACCCAGTAAGGACTTGGTTCACCAGCCTTTGGAAGGTGGCAGGTGCATTCTTCAGACCAAAGGGCATCACCACAAACTGGTATTGCCCACCTGGGGTTGAGAATGCTGTTTTGGCCTTAGACTCCTCAGCTAATCTGATTTGCCAATAGCCAGCTGTTAAGTCAAATGTGCTCAAAAACTTTGCAGAAGCTAGTTTGTCTATGAGCTCATCTGCCCTTGGAATAGGGTGTGCATCTGTCCTGGTGACAGCATTGAGACCCCTGTAGTCCACACAGAACCTCATCTCTCTCTTGCCATCTTTGGTGTGAGGTTTGGGGACCAGAACCACTGGGCTAGCCCAGGGGCTCCTCGAGGGTTCAATGACACCTAATTCCAGCATTTTATGTACCTCAGCCTTTATACAGTCCCTGACGTGGTCAGGTTGTCTGTAAAGCTTGTTCTTTACAGGCAGACTGTCACCAGTGTCCACCACATGGGTACACCAGTCAGTTTGACTAGGTATCAAGGAAAACATATGTGAAAATGATTGTAGAACCTGTCTATATTCAGTCTGCTGATGGGCAGTGAGGTTGCCTCCAAGGGTCACTCCTTCAACTGAGCCATCTTCAGGGTTCTGAGACAACAGGTCTGGGAGAGGGTCACTCTCTTCCTCCTGTCCCTCATCTGTAGCCATGAGCAAGCCCATGTCTGTCCTGTCAACATATGCTTTAAGCCTGTTAACATGGAGTACCCTGTGGGGACTCCTGGGAGTTCCTAGGTCCACCAAGTAGGTGACCTCTCCCTTCTTTTCCAGGATTGTATGGGGTCCAGACCATTTGTCTTGGAGTGCTGCTGGGGCCACTGGCTCCAACACCCATACCTTCTGTCCTGGCTGAAACTCAACCAAGACAGCCTTTTGGTCATGCCAAGCTTTCTGTAAGGCCTGGCTTGCCTCAAGGTTTTTGGATGCCTTCTCCATATACTCAGCCATCCTGGAGCGGAGACCAAGTACATAGTCCACTATGTCTTGTTTAGGCTTTTTGAGAGGTAACTCCCATCCTTCCTTCACTAAACACAGTGGGCCTCTTACAGGGTGCCCAAACAACAATTCAAAGGGGCTGTAGCCAACTCCTTTTTGTGGGACCTCTCTGTAAGCAAACAGAAGGCAGGGTAGAAGGATGTCCCATTTTCGCCTGAGCTTTTCAGGTAATCCTTTGATCATACCCTTTAGGGTCTTGTTGAATCTCTCAACAAGCCCATTGCATTGTGGGTGATAAGGGGTGGTGAACTTGTAGTTGACACCACATTCCTTCCACATAGCTGTCAAGTATCCTGACATAAAGTTGGTACCTCTGTCAGATACTACCTCCTTAGGAAACCCCACTCTGGAGAATACTCCCAGCAGGGCCCTGGCCACAACAGGTGCTGTAGTGGTCCTAAGGGGAATTGCCTCTGGATACCTGGTGGCATGATCCACTACCACCAGTATAAATCTGTGCCCAGATGCAGTGGGAGGATCCATGGGACCCACTATGTCTATTCCCACTCTTTCAAAGGGGACCCCCACCACAGGTAGTGGTATTAGGGGGGCCTTTGTTGTGCCACCTGATTTGCCACTGGCTTGGCAGGTCACACAGGAGCGACAAAACTCCTTTGTATCTCCATTCATATGAGGCCAGTGAAAGTGAGGGACAAGCCTGTCCCAAGTCTTATTCTGGCCTAAGTGTCCTGCTAAAGGAATATCATGGGCCAAGGTAAGAAGGAAGCCCCTAAATTGCAGAGGTATAACCAACCTCCTGGTAGCACCAGGCTTGGGGTCTCTAGCCTCTGAATAAAGGAGCCCTTCATCCCAATACACTTTATGGGTACCTTGAGCATTCCCAGCAGCCTCAGCAGCAGCCAGCTGTCTGAGGGGTTCAAGAGAGGGACAGGATAACTGGGCCTGCCTCAAGTCAGCCCTTGAAGGTCCCCCTGTCCCCAGAAACTCAACCTGATCAGGTTCAAGCTCTTCAGGGACAGTTCCTTCAGGGTCCTCTAGATCAGCTTCCTGGGAAGGCTGATCATCACTCTGAGGCAGGGGGGAAGGCACAGCCTTGACCCTCCTGTTCTTCTTCTTGGTAGGTGCTTGGTCCATTGTTCCAGGATCCAAGACCTGAGGTTCAGTGAGGCACTTTTTGGCCTGTGACCTGGTCACAGCAAGGACATGTGATGATATACCTAACATCTCTGCATGAGTCCTGTACTCCACTTCTGACCATAGAGAACTCTCTAGGTCATTGCCCAACAAACATTCTACTGGGAGGTCTGCACTAACCAAAACCCTTTTGAGGCCAGTTACCCCTCCCCATGAGAAGTTAACAACTGCCACACTATGTGAAGTAGTGGCATTGCTGGCATTGGTCACCAGGTAGTTCTCACCTGGTATGTACTGTCCAGGGTCCACAAAGCCTGGTGTCACCATAGTGACACTGGCACATGTGTCCCTGTAGGCTTGAGCCACTTTTTCATTTATTAAAGGAGTCTGTCTGTACTTGCCCAGGTTACTGGGGCTCACAGTCAGGGACAAATCAATGTCCCCATCACAGATCAAGACTGCCTGTGTCAGGGTTCTGTCTAAGTCAGAATCTCCTTCAGTTCCCATAGTGATTCCCACTACACCCTTTGTCTGGGGACCAACACTGCTAACAGTAGTACTGGGAGCAGGTGCCTTAGGGGCAACAGTGTTGGGGGCTCCACCCTTTTTGCAATCACTAGTCCAGTGAGTTGTATTTTTGCAATGATTGCACCAGGGTTTCTTTTGACCTTCTTTCTTCTTTTTGGACTGTTGGGACCCACCCTCCTTAGCAGTAGTTTGGGGCCCTGTTGAAGACTTCTGGTCTTTAGGTTTCTGATCTCCACCCTTTTGGTCTGTTTTCTTCTGATCACCCCCTTGGCCCTGGTTCTGGTTCTTTTGCTTAACCCTGGTTCTGACCCATTTGTATGCCTTCTTTCCCAATTCTTGGGGAGAGGTCAGATCAGAGTCAACCACGTGTTGATGCAGTTGCTGGTTTTGACAGTTATTTAAAATCTGTTCTCTCATCATCAAATTATACAATCCTGTAAAATCAGATACCTTACTTCCCAGCAACCAACCCTCCAAAGCCTTAGTGGCACATTCAACATATTCAGACCAGTCCTGAGTCTGTGTCTTTTGGGTGTCTCTGAACATTAACCTGTACTGTTCAGTGGTTAAGCCTAACCCATCTACCAGAACACTCTTCAGGACTCTGTAATTTCTGACATCCTCTTCTCTAACAGTGAGGAGTCTGTCTCTGCCTCTTCCTTCAAAGGAGAGCCAGAGGATTGCTGCCCACTGGTCTTCAGGAACCTGCTGTACTTTGCAGGCTCTCTCAAGAGCAGTTATCCATTTGTGGATGTCATTCCCACTTTTGTAGGGGGGCACAACCTTAGACAGGTTCCTATTATCAAAGACCCTATCTTTGTCCTTAGGGACAATGCTGCCACCAGTGGGTATAGACCCACTCTCTCTAGGTTGCCTAGCCTTGTTCAGTTTTTCTTCCATCAGGGCTACTTCTAGCTCCTGCTTCCTGATCCTCAGCTGGGCTTCCTGCATTCTGGCCTCATGTTCCCTCCTCTGAGGGGTGGTCATCCTTTTCCTGGAGTGACCTTGAGAGCTTCTAGAGCCATGAGAAGCATTGGAGTCACCTGAGCGATTCCTTTGCCTCCCAAGCCCTGTGTTAAGTCCACTGGGGAGATCCAATGGGGTAAACCCACTGTCAGTCCCCAATAGCCTTAGTTTAGCTGGGCCAAGTATAACACTTGGCACTGGGCTAGTTCTCCCTTCATCATCACTACTTTCTGTATCAGCACCTTTATCACTCTCATCCTCTGTGGTATTATTGCCATCTAAGGGGTGACTATTGGAACTGGGTACCTCTGTAGCATCTTCAGAAGGGGGGCCTCCTGTTCCTGTTCCTAAGGGGGCTAACTGGGAAGCTTTCTTGAGCTCTCTCTGATTCTCATCATTTTGCAAGAGTTCTCTGAGCTCAGCAGAGGTAGGGTTCTTGGGCTGTTTAAGGCCTCTAAGAGTTGCCAAATGCCTGAGCTCATTCTGATTAAGGGTAGCAAAGATGGATGGTGCCCTCTGGGGGTCACTCTCAACAGAGATGGGTACAGTGGACCCCTCTGCCCCAGCCATTGCTCTTAAGTGTGGGTGGATGTGTTGCAATCTACCTACACTTGGGTTTACCTACTAAACCTATCTAGTAGTTGTAGTCAGGGTGTGCTACTCCCTTTGCTCTACAACAACTAAGTTCAGTAGAACTTATGTATATCTAATCTTGTTTTATATGTACCTACAGGTACCTATGTGATCTTTCAATTGGTAACCAAGAGATTACAATGGTAAAACACAGCAAGCTCAAATCCCACCGCTGCCACCAATGTGAGAAGTTGGCCTGGTATATGATGCTCACTAGTTAAAGTGATCACCTTGTACCATGCCAAGCAACCCTTATGGTGTGGTTGTAAGTCAACCTTTTCGGACTAGCTGCCCTAGTGGTAGCGTAGCCTAAGCAGTCTTTGAGGCTAAACTCGTGAAGCGTGTTAAGCCAGCTGTTTTACCAAATGCAACCCCCTTTTATACCAATGAAAGGACACCACACAGATATATATTCAAAATATATATGTATTTATTTCTCAAAGTAACCCCTAGTCTCTTTATGAGCACAGGAGCACAAATCGTCAAACAAGATTACAGTAGAATACACAGAAGTTGCACTTTATATGGATAGGCCCTGGTGGCCGCTCGAACCATATACTAAAATAGTGGTATAAGTACCACGAACAGAAAAGGGAAAAGGCCTAGGGCCTCTAGAATCGCTGGGCCTACAAGGAGCTAACTTCAGTTAGTGACCAGGAGGTCCACGGGTGGCGTGTGCAGAGCAAATAGTCACACGCGTGCTCCCATAGGTTTCAACGGGTGCGTAAAAAGTACAAAGTTACTGCAAAGAGGATCTTCCGGATGGACTAGGAACTCAAGATTTGGAACACAGGCACTAGAGATGTAATACTACACTTGGGCACAGGTGTGCCAGCTTTACCTCACCCACAGGAAGCGGGTGCATAGGCCTCGAAGTGCGTCGGGTTTCTTCTATCTGTTCCGTGGAGCTTGAAGACAAAGATGCTGCAGGCGGTCGGTCCGGGAGAGATGCAGTGGATCCAAGAGTGGATCGGAGATGTTGAAGACCTGTAAGCAGAGGGGACAGTGTTCACAGTCACTAGCCAGTGACCAGCGTGGCACCAGGTGGGTACCAGGCAATGTCGGGTGCAAACAGGAAGAAAGGTGTAGCTTGTCTCTGCAGCCACGTGGTCCCTGGAGGTCGACGACGTCCAGGAGTCAGTTCACGAGCTGTCCCACGCAGGCTCTCGCTGTCGGCGGTGTCGGCGACTTGATCGAAGCAAACAAGCCTTGGCAAAAGCAATTGTTGTAGGAGATGAAATAAGCTGATGGTTCTGACCAGCAATGTCAGAAGAACTGCTCCTTTGGAGGGGAACAAGGGCCAGTCTGGAGCAACCAGACCAGCAGTGTATTTTGTAAAGTTCGTCGCCAAGATGGCTACTAGCCAGCGGGCCAGCAACCGGTTAGGCGCGTCAAGTGGCGAAATGCAGAAGGGCCCCACGCAGATCGTGGAGATGCTGGAGGGCTCACCTTTGGTGCAGATGCTGCTCGAGGGTTGGGCTTCTCAGATCCCAAAGCACAACTTGGAGGGAGCCTCGGTTGTTGCACTTGTCAGCTTGTCGTGGTCGTTTCAAGATGGCTGGCTCCACGTGTCTCGGTGCCTCCACGGGTCTCCTCTTTTCAGGGACTGTGGATCGGGCGGTGAGAGGTCTGGAGGTCCAGGTCTTGTCAGTCTCTGGGCTCGGGCTCCGGCGGGAGGCGGCGGCAAAGCAGACGTTGATTCGCTGGATGGTGCTTGCGTTAGCAAGGTGGTCACTCCCTGACCACAGGGGAGATTTCCTTCAGTCTTCTGTGCAGCAGAATGTCGAAGTTCCCGTCTTCTTCTTAGTTTCAAGTTGATTCCAGGATGTCTGAAGTCTTAGGACACAGCTCCTACCTTTAAGCGGATTCTAGGGGCCGGACTACCTGCTAGGTCCCTCCCTATGGGTGGGACCAGGAAGGGGGGTGGTTACACCCCCAATCCTTTGTCCAGCTCGCCCCAGGCCCGGGACTGGTGTGCCCCAGGACCGGTTTGAACTGGCATATGCACGAGGCTCCTTGTGAGCCACAGGCATGTCTGGTTTCTTTCAAGCCCTACCTGACCAATACACAAAATCCTGTCTGGGGTGGTGCATGCACCTCCCCTGGCAGGAAACCCTTTGTCCACACCTCCCAAGTTGGAAGGACTCCTAGCAGCAGGAGGGCAGACTTGTGTCTGTGGTGGCAGCATCCATTTTGTGGAGCTGAGGCTATGTCTGATTTTACCCGGGTTTCAGGTACTGTACATGTCGTGTCCCTCTAGAAGGGTGGAATGCTAACCCCGTCGCCAGAATTGGCGAGGGGTTAGTATTCCAATTCATATGACACCTTACTCGACATGTTTTGATAAAGCCAAACCAAAGATAGCATTTAACCGCGAGGTTCATAATGCACTTAAGAGTATATGGTATGACGATATCTGGAAACAGTAGAAGGAAGTTGTTCCGACCACTGCAGACAGGCTCAGTTCATGCCAGAGCACCATCTCACATGGAACCAAGCACTCTGCCTTCAGGATTGTTAAGGCCTGCCATAGGAGTGACTTATAGGTTACCAGGTGTCCCATTTAAGGTTAGGTATAGGTATACTACACCTTAGTAAGAGGTGATTACACCAACTTACCCCAGCTGAGTGATCAGCCAGTTGTGTCAAATTGTTAGGCCAAGCCTGGGGTGGCATAATACATGCTTCAGCCCCTGGCAGGCCTTGGGTACACCAATGCCCTGGGTACCTAGTGTACACTAGTACAGGGGCTGACAGGGTGATCCACTTCCAATTGGTTATGCACCTAGGGTGCATAGTTTTAATTTAGTAGAGAGAACAGCAGGCTGGGGGTCTGATTGGCAGGCCCACAGCCTCAATATGTCAAAAACCAGTGAAGCAAAAAGCAAAAATTTGGGGTGACCATAGGATAGCAGACCCTACTCTCCTACACCAAGCCATCAGGTATACTTGCTGTATTCCAAGCACAGAAAGCATAGACAAATTTCAATATCATGTGTAAATGAGCGGTGACGCACAACACTATGTCATGCACTTTATGCACAATGAACCTGCAGCCCAAAACCCAATATTCGGGCCTGCTTAATTTGTCGGGCTTAAAATGAAAATGACACTTTTTTTTTTACTTTCCTAACCCTGGTCACCAGTTAGTGGTGACCGGCTGTCAAATATAACTTACTGTGTCGCTTCTGACACACAGGACCAGCAGGAACAATTCATAGAAAGACAAAATGCACAAAAACAAAGAAGTTATGCAACAACACATCTGTTTCAACACACAGCTGACAGCACCCTCCTTCTTGCAATTTGCACATTGATTATGTCCCACAGGTACATATGGAACACTCGTTCCACCACCTCATGATATGGACCATCGCTGTTGCGTTTGCTGTTGACCCCTGCTTTTTCACTACTCCTCCACACCCACTGTAACATTCTCAATCCGTTCTAGTCTTCTCTCACCCTGATTTCCTGCCTATAGCCATTCAGGTCGCTCATTTCACCATCATCCCTTCACAACTATGACGTCTTCGTCAAACCAACTCACGTGTCCAACTGTAGTCTTGTCAGCCCTAGAACCACCCAGAACAATCCATGAATGATCTGTGGGCAGAAGCAAAACAAAAAAAAAAATACACAACACACAAAAGAGAGACACTTCACATAACTCACAAAAATATCAACTGTAACTTTTAATCAGGAGACAAAACATAACCCACATTAACAAAACACAAAATAGAAAATACAAACCTAGTGGTACTTAACTGTAACCATCTTGTCAATTTTGCAATGACTAAAACATGCAAGCATGTTAAGCCACCTTAATTTTGACTGTCTAAAAGGAAAACAGTTTCACAGACACTCTGTGTTCCCTTGCGCCACAATTCCTCCTGTGAAAAATGAATCTTAATTTGCTGATCGTTTTTACTTAGGCATGTAGCCCACAAAATTCTAAGAAAGAGCTTCATCTTACTTTTTGTCTAAGGCTAATGCCACATTTTTTTTTATTTTTTTAAATGAAGGCAACTACGTGGACATTATTTTTCAAAAGCAGAAATATGAATGTATCATTTTCTTCACAGCACCCTTTTTTAATTTGTCTTGAACAATATGGGAACAGACAGGGCTCCGTAAGTTTCGATTCTCGGCCATCCTATCTTATCAAAAAAGCTAAAAATAGCACCTCAGCACGGAACTTTCTGGGCTGTTAGCCAACCACTGCGAGCACTCCTGGCCCCTACCTCTTTCCAAAGCTCACCTGCTGCAAGCGTTACACATTTTCATGTCAGAGAAGCTTTCTAAGCAGTGATTTCTCCATCTGTTTACACTCACTCCTAACTTCTACCTTACTGACCTCGAGGTCGAAATCTGCCTCGCGTGTCTCTCTCTCCTCACCCTGAAGCTGTCAAAGACAAAAAACCTTCCTAACTCTTTTTAACCTGCAATAATTAACCCTATTTAAAAACACATGTTATATATATTACTTCTGTTAGAGGCTACAATTTGTTTCTATTCTTAAATTATTAAAACATTTACGGTGAATAACTCATAGAACACAATAAGATAACATACTAGCTTTAGAACAAATGTTTGTTACTACCCTATGCAACGGTACTCAGTTCATCAACCTTAAATGAATGAACGTCTCAGTAGGTCCAGCTAGAGTTAGAACCTTCAACCCTGATATTAAACTCAAACCTCTGCACCGGGCACATTGGCTCACTGAGCCATTAAAAGCAACCCCAAATGGGAACAACTTGCAAATTTGTATTATACCTAAATGTATGCATTTACTGAAGCTAAGGCAGGCAGGCAACGCCCCTAAAATTCTCCATCAAATTCTGCAAGATTTTATTTGTCCTAAAGCGTGTGATTTGGACAATAATTACTCCCAGCTTCTCTGCAATAAAATCAGCTCCTTTTTCATTCAAAAAATCGATACCATCTATGATAAATTTTCTAAAACCACCCACACATCACGGTCTGATGACATTGGTAAATCTCTTGCTGCCAAACACACAACTCTGTTGGCCTTTCCACCCCTCTCACGGGACGAGACCATCACACTACTGTGTAATGTTAAATCCGGCTCCCCCCTAGATGTTATGCCTGCAAAAATGTTGGCGTCTGTCACACACGTACTTGCAGACTCTGTCAGTTTACTTCTTAACTCCTCTTTAAGAAAGGGGCTGGTTCCCCTTTCTTGGAAAGCAGCACAGGTCATTCCACTGTGAAAAAATAACAAGCTTCCCATGGATGACCTCTCCAACCTGCGTCCTATCTCCCTCCTCCCCTACCTGAGCAAGGTCCTTGAGAAGCACGTGAATAAACATCTTTCGAACCATATCGAGGCAACTGGTTACCTGGACCCGTCCCAATCAGGGTTCCGCGCAAACTATAGCACTGAGACTGCCTTGGTAGCAGTCACCGATCACATCAGACGGACGCTTGATCAGGGACAATCTGCCATCTTGGTCCTTTTAGATCTTTCCGCCGCTTTCGATACGGTTGACCATCTGACCCTGCTCGGAAGATTAAGAGCGACTGGACTAGGGGGAATGGCGATGAATTGGGTGACCAGCTTCCTCTCCGAACGCACACAAACTCTTAACCTAGGCCCTTTTCGTTCCACCACCGAAAGTCTGAACAAGGGTGTGCCACAGGGCTCCTGTCTGAGCCCAACGTTATTTAATATCTATGTGGCCCCCCTTGCTTCTCTCCTAAGATCTCTTGGGTTCATCCCCGTATCTTATGCGGATGATACCTAACTCATCTTCCCTTTTGATAAATCCTCACTGACAGCTCAATCATCCTTCTCCCTGGGTATGCTAGCTATTTTGGAGTGGATGAGTGGCAATTATCTCCAGCTGAATGCCAGCAAAACAGAGATTATCCTCTATGGAGATGCCCCCATTATGTGGTCACCCACCTGGTGGCCAACTGATTTGGGCCCCGCTCCCCAGCCTAAACTAACAGTAAAAAACCTCGGTGTTCGCTTCGACCAGGCTATGACTATGAATGATCATGTATCTTACACAGTCAGTGCATGATTCTACACACTGAGCCTTCTGAGGAAAGCTCTCCCCTATCTCCCGGACTCTTTCTGCAAGACACTTGTCCAAGCTCTTGTGTTGAATAAATTAGACTACTGCAATGCCCTTCTGGTCGCCGCTAATGAATCTGCCCTCAGTCGCCTGCAAGTGGTGCAAAACACCGCTGCACGACTGGTTTACCAATGCACCGTTTAGATCAGCCTCTCTCCCGCTGCTTCAACGTCTGCACTGGTTGCCAGTGAGGAAACGAGTCATGTTTAAGCTCTGTTGCTTGCCACACAAAGCATTGTGGGGCCCCGGCCCGATATATCTGGCTGAAAGGCTCCACCAATACATTCCCAACCGTGAACTGAGATCATGCTCTAAATCTCTGCTACTCATTCCGAGGATAAAGAGAGCACGGCTAGGAGGTAGATCCTTCTCCTACCAAGCTCCGCTGGTCTGGAATCAGCTCCCCCTCTCGCTTAGACAATGCTCTGACTACTTTAGGTTCAGGAAGATACTAAAAACCACCATGTTCTCAGAATGACATCTCTCCA
The DNA here is from genome assembly GCF_964204655.1 of Triturus cristatus. NCBI lineage: Eukaryota > Metazoa > Chordata > Amphibia > Caudata > Salamandridae > Triturus > Triturus cristatus. The sequence goes on along the minus strand of NC_140589.1, from coordinate 1,776,819,423 downwards.
ACGTTCTCGCACAGTTCTGCCAGCGCTGAGAGACCCCCTCGGGGGTGATTCACGCGCTTTACAAACTATCTAACATAACATAACATAACAAGCCTAAGGCACTTTAAAGCTATTGTAAAGGGCAAGAATGCTGTTAAATAGTCTATTTTACCCAATTTTCGACTTTTGATATTTGGGGCACTTAAAAATAAATATCCTATAATTGTGCTACATATTAATCATCCTCAGAATGTTCTTTACAGATTGCAGATATTGGATATTAGACATATCTCTTGCAAATCCTTTAAAAAAATGAGTTTTTTAAGCCTGCGCCAAGTGAAATTCCATATACAAATGTCCTCACTATGCAGTACAACACAACTTAAATTAAATTATAATGCTAGGAGGTCACAGTATGAGTATTAATCTATATAAATAGTAAAAAACTAATTTAGAAGCACTTATTTTTAATAATTATTTTTCATAATTAATAATTATTTTTGATAAATCCAATCATTTTTGATAATTTCACATATAAAAGCAAGCTGCATTCCTTGCCTATCATTTTATATACATTTTATAAGCCTAAGCACAGAAGCCTAATTTAAAACATGACACATTTTTGCGCCACTTTTTTTTTTTAACAGAACAATTATTTTAACATTAGAACCAAAAATATTCTTAGAAAAATGCTTAAAGAGAGGAAAACCCTGAATTGAAATGTCTTCCTGTAATACAAAATAATGAACCTTAGTTTTGGAACCTTTTTAAAACAACATTTTGAAATGCAAAGTTTCACCCGTGTTTAACTGAGGGCGAAGTCCTGGCTAAGTAAACATTCCTGTCTATTAGAGCTGCTTGCTTAGCGACAATAAAAGCTTGTCTCTCAGTGTTGTAACATGAGCACGGTGTCAGTCTTTTTCAAACTAAGACATATCAATGCGTGTCGCGTTTAAAATTTACTTCAGCTGAAGTGTTTGCCTGTTAATATCTAATACAATGCATGTAAGTAAAAAATACTATAAGTTTATTTTTCTACAAAACACACAGTTTCGTTTTTGAGGCCATTGTATGCCTAGTGAATGTGAATTTTAATTTTTTTTTTAAGCATTTAACAGTTTGTACATGTGCATAGTTGCTTACTCTATAAATTATATAGCAACATATAGCTATTTAGCATATCGCATTGTTCATTTCTGGATTTTTATTTAATTTCTACTTAATATTAATTAACTGACATTTTGCTTAACAGACTGAAAACATCAAGAAAAATCACAAACACACATTGAGCTCATTTCAGACATAAACAGAAAGGGGTCAAACACTCAGGACAAATATATTTAACCCACAGAAACACACATTTAACCCACAAATCAACACTTAGGACAGAAACAAAGGACAGCCCACAGACTGTACTTAACCCCTTCAGCGCGGCGGGAATTCCCCCGCGGTGCTGAAGGGTTCGAGCGCGGGCGGAGCCATGACGGAACGGTTCCGTCATGAGCACAGCGCAACCGATGCTCATGACGGAACCGTTCCGTCATGGGCATGGAAGGGGTTAAACCAAACCATTTGTAAATACTAGTTGTAAGTCATATTTACAAGAAACGCTTCTCAATAGTGTTCCAAAAGACTGCAAAAACAGCCCAACAGACTGCTGTATGTCCAAGAAGCCAAAATACACTCCATTCATTAGATTGCGCAGAACAAAGGATCCTTGTATGTATTATGTCCATATTTTAATTCCCTGGGCATACAGAATCACCAAGGAAGAAATATGTTTTTAAACCTAAACCTATTTAGGTATTCCCTCTAGGGGAGCCGGCTAATTTACTTTATTACACTATGGTACCTCCAAAGAAAAAGCAACACATTCTTCGATGTGAGCTTGAAACAGGCATGCCAAAAAATACTGCAGAATATACAAGTATTTATAATTAAAGTAGTGCTTAAGGTACTCTCCGTACGTTGCACCGTTCAACAAAATCAGATAGAGAAAAATCTCCTCATTACCTGCCTACACAAATTGCAATTTGCATATCAAATCCAATACAAATCCAAAGTTGGCCAACACAAAGTCCAAAATTCCAAAGCTACAGTAAGCGTTACTAAACTACCTTACTCTTACCAATCAAAAGGTTGTCCAAATTCTAACTGCCAAGTTCTGAATGACCTAACGGTCTTTTTTTAGAATACTCACGCCAAAAAAGAAGTTCTCAGTCAGGAGTGATATCATGTGGAGGATCAAAATCAGGAAGATCAGAAATATGCTGGGCTGCAGAGACAAAGAATCCCCAGAATCTCCGTGCACAGAGTACCTTCTTAGCAGAGTCCTGTCCTGTCCTCCTCAGTAAATTTCAGTCTCCTGACAAGATCGCTCCCTCAGATAGCCACTCCTGATGATCCCGGATTTCGGCACAAATTGAAGAAATACAAAACTCCTTCTCAGGATTAAACTAACAAAAAAAGAAGTTGGCACAGAAACTGAAATATAAAAGAACATCTTTATTAAACTCAAAATGAGTGTGACTATGTCACCCAGAAGCCGCAGCAACTGAATGAGGCAGTCCAAAGAGTACAGTACACTGGGGTCTTATATATGTGAGGGTTACAAACTCAGCATAAAAGAAAGGGGCAGTCCTGGCTCATGCAAGCATGCAAAATGCCAATATGGATATACAAAATCTGCCAAATATTAGCCAAAAAGAAAACATTCAAAACAAGGCATCATGTAACCAGAACGTCCCCCTTGAGTCGTGTTTTTGCCCAATCCCATAAATCAATCAATGACAGCACCCATAGGTCAATCAGCAATGGCAGAACATGTTTGTGTGCTTCAAAGGAAAGGTTGTGGAATAGGAAAACACAGGGAGAGAATAGTGAAGGCCAAAAGATAAGATACGGCACGAGAAGAATACTAAAGGCTAACAGATAGTTGATAGAGAGATTAGGTAGTCCAGACAAGGATTAGTTTAGGCCGGCTGGTGTCTGAGATGGGTTTCAAGACAAGGACGGAGGGGTTTTTTGACACGTTGCAGTCCAAGGGGCAGAGACACTTCGTGAATCGAGCAGCCTGTTTAATGGCAACACAAAATGACGGTGAATGTAAAATGGAGTCAAAATTAAAGAACCTCAGCCATACAGTGATCTTTCTGCCCCCTCGGGGGCTGTCCAGGGGTAATTACTGTAGACAGGGTTTTGTCTGCATACATTGCTATGTTAGCATAAGCGTTTAAGATGTTAACACCATCTTGCCACTTTGCTGCTTTTGCACACGACACTACAGGTAGTTGTGATTACAAGTAAAACTGCTTGCTTGCTTTTTCTCCACATGTGAACGGTCTGTTTTTCACATCCCTAGACGTGCACCGCGACCTTAGTCTGAACACTGTTTGCAGAAACCGTCAAGGTCAAATAACAATGTATGCTGTTGAATTCAGGTTGATCGGCCCACGCTCTAGACACAACAAGCACACAGCTGCAAATATCTGAAACTCGGGTGCCTTTAATATTGCATTTGCAGAAAACCTTTCCAGACACAGAGAGCAGAGCTGATCCTGTGATGTGATTCACCTAAGCTGATCTTTGAGGTATGGGGTTCCCCATTCAAACCTAGAGTCCTTCTATTATTATATAAAACTAGCTAACTAGCCAGGGGAGGGTGGTACACAAGGTGTTATAGGGCCTGTTTCCACTATCATTGTAATATGATTTCTCCCTTTGTTTTTTATGGTATTGTAACAATGCTGATGGTTTTATTTCTAATCATGTGTCTGCTTATGTTAGCCAAAGTACTGCACCCTAGAACACGTAGTTAAAAATAAAAATGTTAAACTTTTTCGTATCTCTGATTACTCACGTTGTGGACTGATTTGAGAATAATAACAAAAAGGTGTTTCTGATTCCCACCATTCCTGAGAGTATTCTAAGTCGCTTGTTCTGGGTTGTCTAATCATTGGTAGCTTCGAGATGATACGAAGAATGAATGAGACACTGATGCTAGTCGGATAGGGGTTCTGGGTACTGAGGTGAGTTTTTTGGTACACCACAATTCACTGAGGTCCTGATTGCCTGCGCATAGTTCTGTGCATGAGCAGAATCCCCGCAACATGGCGCACCTAACGTTTTGGTCTTATGATTGAGACGCCTTAGTAGTGCTTATATTTGTCCACAACACTCTCACTCTTGTTTTCGGTTGATGGGAGTGACGGTTTAAACCTACCTATATAGTTGACTTATAGGTTCATTCAAGCTTGACAATTAAAAAGGTTTCTTTTCCAATTACCGACCCTTTTTGTGCTACGGGTTAATATAGATTGTTTTTCTTCTCTGCATCCTTATGGCTGGAGTTGCTATTGCAGCGCATAGTCGCACACCTCTCCGGTGTCATTTGACGCAGTTCGGGGTGCCAGACGATGGAATGTCTATTATCTTTGTAGTGAAAGCCGATGCGTTCCCCTATGAGCTGTTTTACTCTTGGGTGACTTTTTCGGAGGTGAATGCGGATGATAAGACTTTTCATGCACACACTCCTACGGCAGTTCCAGCTAATTACACGCTGTATAGGACGCAGGAGATTCCAATTTCCGCTTGGCAGCATTGTATTTGGTTCAATGGCACCCTCCCCCACACCGTAACTCCGGTTCGGTTAGGTCCCTTGTCCATTCCTGGGGCTACTTGGCCAGTCTTGGCCGGGTTCACACCTCACCCACGAAATTTGCAAGCCGCGGTGGATGACTTACATCAACTCCATACCGCCTTGATTGCAGTGCATAGGGCTTTAGTGCAATACGTCTCTCGCAATGTCCAGGTGGGGGGTACCTGGGGTTGTGACGCAACCAGCTAGACCAGCCGGGATTACTATTAATCCCGTCATGGTTAATTCGGTAATGGGCAAGCGCCCCCAGAATAAGGACGATATGCCTTATTGGCTTGCGAAGAAATTTGACCAGTTGGAAGCAGTATTTCCTCATTCTACTCCTGTGGAAAAACACAGGATCCTTACAGTTAGTTTGCAGAAAGACTTAGTCCCGGAGGTAACAGATTGTGAAAACTGGGGTAAAGTATTTGCAGCAGTCTACACGAAGTGCTTAGGCACACCGTCTATGACTGTACTGCCCTCTGTGATTAAGCGTGTTCAGGATGAGCACGGTCCGGAGGAGGCGGTCAAGTTAGGAATGAGGCTTGTCGGCGTGTTCGACGTAGTTGCTGATCTCATCCTTGCTAACGTCAAGGGAGATGCGGTTAACTTTCAAGTGTCCAATGAGCTGCGCCTCGTCGCCGATAAACCCCAGCAGTTGCCAAGAATTATTGCGGAGGCTTATAAGACCATTGGCCGCAGTAGTTTGGGTGTTAAGCCTTTTGCTAAAACAACAGCGCAACAGCAAACTAGACGGTTAAGTCTACTAAAGACGACCGTCCAGCTTTTTCTAAACAAAATTGGAAAACTAAGAAGCAGGGAAGGCAGCAACAGAAAAAGGGGTCTCGTCCCGCGTCACCGATAACAGTGACTACTGAATACACATATGAATTGCGCGATCGCACTAGAATTAGGTCGCCTGATAGATTTCAGGTCCCTGAACAACGTTCTCCTCGTTCTTCACAGGAAACATCGGTCTCACAGTCCGGTGGAGGTGAACGTGGCAAAGGTCCGCGTGGCCCACAAGGACGTGAGCAGCCCCGCCCGGCTGATGGTTAAGGCAAGCAGGACGAATTTGCACGACAACGACCTCCGTTTCAGAAAAAGAAAGTTGCTGCACTAGCAGCGAGGTATGCCACAGATAGTGAGAACACAGCTTCGGAACCTGACATGGGCACTAACGCTGCTAGACAGCGCAGCGGAGGTTACAATAGTGCGGCAAGCACTGCGTCCATATCTGAAGGCGACAGCAACTGACACATTTATTACTGTAGAAACTGCTGACACTAGAGTGGCTCCCCCTGACAGACTATATAATATAGACTTTTTAATTGAAGGTGACATACAATGTACCATAAAAGGGATTTTTGGCGGAAAATCTGACCTCTACATATGACATTCTGTTAGCAGAGGCGGACTGGCCCCTAGCTTTTGTTTTGGCCCCTCCTAGAGGGGAGGAGATAACCCTCCCATCTTTTGCGCACACGGTGCCGAAGGAGCAAGCTCAGAACTTTGCAGAAGAGTGGGCACAGGTGCTTGCTCCAGCCTTGTACCGTACTCAGGTTGGGTGGGATAAATTATCACCAAGCCATGAGATTCCGTTACGGTCTATTCCACAGCTACAACCCCAATATTCCATGCACCGTGAACTAGATCTCACGTCGCAGAAATCCTTGAACAATTGGAATATCAAGGTGTAATTGAAACACCCATGAATAATCCTCTTTTCACTGGTCCAGGAGTCTTTGCCACACGTGTAGTCTCTCTGTTCGAGAGCATTGACCCTGATGCCTACTCGTATGTTGATGATATTTATCTCACAGGCGACGAATTATGGTCGCATCTGTGTTGCGTTGACTGCATCGTTGTCATGTTTGCGGACTTCGGTTACAAAATTAACTTTGCAAAATCACACATTGCAGAGTATATAATGTTGTTTTTGGGCTATGAACTCAACAACGAAGGTTGAGGTTTAGCACCTCACTTCCTGGAGAAATGCGCATGTTTGCGCACTCCAACAACTCTGAAAAAACTACAGTCTTTGCTGGGTTTTTTAAATTTCGGGCATACTTACATTCCCGATTATGCCCAGCGTATCAAGCCGCTATATGCCTTGGTACAACCTACCTTTTCCAAATCGAGCTGGCTGCCAGAACATTCAGCTATCCTGCAATCTTTGCAGGCTGATCTTCTTGCTTCTAAATACTTATTGACGCGTGATAACCACACAAACCTCGGAATAAGAATTGTGCCTGGCACAGTGGGTTACACGTACTTAACGATTAATGAGGGAGACACAGTCCCTATTGCTTACAAGTCACACTTGTACACTTCGGCTGAAATGCGTTTTTCCATTGTCGAAAAAGTTTTGATGGCAGTGCAGATGGCGATTCTAAAAGAGAGAGCGCTGTCGCAAGGGAAACACATGTTGGTTGTCACACAGTATCCTGCCCTAGAGGCAGTGACGAAAGCCAGTGTACCAAATTCAAAAGCTTTGCATCCACGTTGGATACAATGGGCCACTTCCTTGACGTCTCTGGATGTCACTTTCATCTTTGATGCCTCATTGCAGACTCAGGAGTATTTGCAGTATGAATTTGTTCATCCAGCTCCTCTGTCCTTGTGCCGGCTTGAGGATTACCATTGTATCATCTACACTGACGGATCGACGCAACCGGCGACAGGTTCTAAGCACACTTATTCAGCAGCCTGCGCAATAGTGGCTGGTACTTTTGTGAATGGAGAATTCAAGTCTGATGTTGTGCATACGCAGACATTGGGTGATTGTACCGCCCAGTTGGCAGAGCATTGTGCTCTGGTGCTTGCACTGGAGTTTGCTGATCCTCGAGTGCCTACTCTAATTGTGAGTGACTCTTTTTACTGTGTTCAGTCCTTCAACGACAATTTATTCTTTTGGTCTCAGAATGTGTATCGTGATTCCAAAGGTAGCACAATCAAACATAAAATGCTTTGGGTTCGAGTCGCAGAACTTAAACAACGTCTGCCGCTCGTGAATGTAATTCACACTCTTGGTCACCAGCGCGTCGGGGTACACGCTGTTGGCAACAGTTTAGCTGACGAAGCAGCGAAAACAGCAGTGGTAACATATCGAGTAGCAGCAGTTACAAGATCCAAAAGTAAAATTGATGATGACATCTTGGCAGCCATTGCTGCAACAGAGAAAGGTGATAATTACCCTGGAGGTTTCCCTTCTAAATACTCTTATCATTTAAGTCCTGATAAAGTTCCCTATGTGAGAATTAATGACGCTGGTGACAGATTGATTCCCAACGCGGACCGCAGACTTGCTTTGATAACAGCCGCTCACAAAGTTTTGGCCTCTGCCCATGCCCGCGTTTCAGCAACTGTCACTATCTTCCAACAACGTTACTGGTGGCGCAGATTGTATAAACAAACTCGTGATTATGTCCTTACTTGTGACATTTGCCAGCAGATTAAACCTTCGACTGCTGCGCGTCCACCTCAAACACAGTTGTACATATCTAATGAACCACTTGGGTGTGTTTATTTGGATCACTGCGGTCCTTTCTCCTCGGATACTGCGTATAAGTACATCTTAGTTGCAGTGGATTCGTGCACACGTTTTCTATGGATCTAGCCACAAAGGAGTGCTGATGCTCGAACTGTCATCAGGGATTTGTGTAGCTTTGTGGGAATTTTTGCATGTGGTACCCTCCATTCAGACCAGGGTCCAGTGTTCGCCTCTAAGGCGTACAAGGATGCCATGAGATCTTTGGGGGTCCAAGTCAAATTTCCGTCTCCATACCGGCCTGAGGGCAATAGTGTTGTGGAGCGAATGAACCATGACTTAAAGCAGTCCTTGACAGCTAGGGTTTAGGTACTGGTAGGAACTGGTTGGCCCATTTGTATAGCGTTCAATGTGCACTTAATAATCTCCCTAGAAGGTCTCTGGGTGGGCGGACCCCATATGAAATGCTCTTTGGCATAAAAATTTTTATCCCGGACCATGATGGTCTAGACATGGCCGCATCCGCCGCACCCTTTGGCATAGATGATCATTCTGCTGTGTTACAGAATCTACAAGAGACTCGAGACAGTCTTACAAAGGAACACTTGCCCTCCACAACCGATGCTGCACTTCAAATTCCGGTAGTTGGCTGGCTACCTCGAGTTGGTGACCTGGTCCGTGAGAAGGTGGAGAACAAGAAGGAGTTCGGCCCCTCTTATCGTGCACCGGTTCCAGTGCTTGGCGTGCAGGGTACAAGAACAGTCATTTTACCTCCACTTCCTGGTTGCAAGGATAACAGGTACATTTCCATTGACAATGTCAAACTACAACGAGTGGCCGATTCTTCTTGGTATGACTCCAGCGGTCTCTTGTCCAGCAATGCTGAGAAATTCTGTTTTGGCTACGGCAAATACCAACAGGCCTGACATTGCCATCGAGATGCATACAGTTACTAATCCTTTATTGACTCCACCAGCTGGTGGTCCTGTTAAAGATACTGAGTATACCTATCCCACAGATGTTTTGTTGCCTGGTGTGCAATCAAGTGCAGTTGACCAGTCACGTTTTTCATTTGACACTAACTCTACAACATCGAATGCCCCATCGAGAATTTCTATTTTTGTTGTTTGGTTTAAAAGACATTTTTTAATTCCCCCTTGGACTTACATTTGGCTGGTGCGCATATCTATTTTTTTGTTTATGTCGATTGGATTTGTGGTTATCTTTTTTCGTCTAGTGAATGGATATTATCTAACCGAAAGATCTGCAATTAGATTAATTGATGGAACTTTGGCACCCCACTCCTTATCACTCATCATGAAGAGGGACCAGACTTTTGTTAATATTACTGCCTAGCATGTTTTAGATGGGATTGTATGGATGCCGTTAAATTTCAAATTCATGGCCCCACAGAGGTGATTAATGTTCCCAATGTGCTTCGTGTTTCTATGGGGGATGTTGTGAAACAAAACATACGCTCTGATGATTGGGATGTCCAAGCCGTGGAGGCTCTTTTTTCTGATTTGAAATATTATGCTGCTTTTGAAGCTGAATGTTAGATTTGGGGGTCTCTAGTTGGCACAGGTATGCACTTGTGACAAATAGGGACCCTTGCCTCTAGTCAGGGTAAGGGGGTACACTCCTAAAATAACCCCTGCTCACCCTCTTGGTAGCTTGGCACGAGCAGACAGGCTTATCTTAGAGGCAGTGTGTAAAGCATTTGTGACCACATACAGTAATCCAGTGACTACACTACAAATGGACACCACACAGGTTTTATATCAAAAATACGTATACTTTATATAGATTTACCACAAGACTATAAACGACAAAAATACACAATACTATTACTTTAAGATGGTAGTTTTTAGCTTAGTTCAGTTCAGTTCTTAAGATGCGACACTTTGCGTCAATGTACCTTATGATGCGTTGCGCTTCCACGACAAGCAATGTTGCAGCGATGCAAATGCGGCAAAGTTCTGGTGCAAAGAAATAAAGACGTGAAGATCTTCCAGATGAGGCACGCTTCTCCGGGGATGCGAGAAGTTCTCGGTTCAATGCGTGGACTGCAGTGGCGACACCCTTGTTCAGAAGTGCGATGGTAACAGCTCCAACTGTGACACTCTTCTCCCACGATGCATGAAGCTTCCACACGATGCGACAACTACAGCGGCGACATCCTTGTTCAGAAATGCGACGGCAGCAGCTCCGACGGCGGCACGCTTCTCGGGTATGCGAGGCGCTTTCTCCGATGCGGTGCAATGCGACAGTTCCAGCGGCGACACCCTTGCTCAGAAGTGCAACGGCAGCAACAGCGACGGTGACACGCTTATTCCTTGTTGCGAGACTCTTTTCTTGATGCGGTGCAGTGCGACAACTCCAGCGGCGACACCCTTGTTCAGTAGTGCGACGGCAGCAGCAGCGACGGCGACATGCTTCGGCGAGTCGTGCTTCCAGCTCCTTGCGACAGGCAGTCCCTCAGAAGGCCCAAAACAGCAGCAGGCACTTCCAAAGAACTCTGGGGAGCTGGAGGTTGAAGTCTGTTGTTCCTGAGACTTCAGCAGGAGGGAAGCCCTTGGAGAACCTTACAAGTTGAAATAAGCACACAAAGTCTCTTCTCCTTCCTTTGGCAGTCAGGCAAACCTCTGCAGGCCAATCCCCCAAGCAGCACTTCAGCTTAGGGATAGTCTCTCCTCAGTTTCTTCAGGTTCCGCTCCTCAGTAAAGGTTTCTTCTTGTTCCAAAAGTGATCTAATTTCTTGGGATCAGGGTCCCAATATTTATCCCGCAAAATCCTTTGTTCTCTGAGGGGAAAGGGGCCTTTGCCCAGTCCAAACCAGTTCCTGAGCACTCTGTTTACCATACTTCTCCTTTCCTTTCACAGTGCAGGGCAGAAACATCAGACGCCCCACAGGAGGTGGAGCCAGCATTGTGGAAGGCAGGCACAGCCCTATTCAAGTCCCAGGTGCAACTCCTCCCACCCATCTGGATGCAGATCTCTCTATTCACCACTGGGACACCTCACCCTGTCTCCTGGAATTCCCCAGCCCTGTCACTCAAACTCCAGACAAAGGAATACACAGTCTAGCAGAGGCAGGTTTGAAAGGTTTAGGCAAGAAAATACCTACTTTCTAAAAGTGGCATTTTCAAACACAGAATGTTAAAACCAACTTCACTAAAATATGTATTTTATCTTTCTGAGTTCAGGCATACTAAATTCGAATTTCTACCATGTTCCCTGAGTCAGTTTAGGATTATAAAATGTAATAACCAAACTGCCCATTCTGGCCTATGGAGAACAGGTAGCCTTGCAATAGTGAAAAATGAAAAGGTCTGTAATTCACTATTAGTACATGCCACACACAATAGGGCATGTCCTACCTTATCCTTACAATGCACCTTGCCCTTGGACCTACCATAGGGGTGTCTGACATAAAGAAAAGGGAAGGTTTAGGGACTGGCAAGTGGGTGCACCTGCCCAGTCAGCATGACAGTACCAGACTGCACACAGGCTCGTCAATGGCAGACCTTAGACACATTTTACAAGGCTGCTTCTGTGGGTGGCACAACCAGTGCTGCAAGCCCACCAGCAGCATTTGGATTTACAAGCCCTGGGCACACTCAGTGCACTGTACTAGGGTCTGACAAGTAAACCAAATCAGTCAATTATGGAATCACCAATTCATACATCAATTTACAATAGGGAGAGCATATGCACTTTAGCACTGATCAGCAGTGGTAAAGTGCCCAGAGTCATAAAACAACCAACAACAGGTCAGAAAAAATACAGGAGGAAGGCAAAAAGTTCAGGGATGACCCTGCAAAAAGGGCCAAGTCCAACACAAACCCCTTCCAGCCAAAACACAGGGTAGACCAATCACTACCATGATGGGCTTCCCTGCTTTGGGCGATAGAACCTGGACCTGGACCTGGCCCGCAACAGCAGGGCATTTTCCAGTTCTACGCCAATCTGAACCCATTTCAATTCCTCTGTCCATACTCTCAGAGCCCACCAAGCTAATCCATGGGGAACCCTTCTCTTCACCTGTGGGCACCACTTGTGCAGCATCTAACCTTAACTTGCTCACAGGTGTGTCCCAACAGACAGACAGCAAGTCACCGTAGCCACTGTCAGTAGTCAGGGTTGAGACCCAGGCCTTATGCCTCTCAGGGCTCCCAAACCTCTGTGGCATCCGAGAGCAGGGGGCAGTAGCCCCAGGTGCTTGGCACCCTTTCTCCACTCTCCCTCCTGTCAGGTCAGGTGTGACCTCCTGACACTGACCCACCAGCCCCAGGCCTGTACCCGGCGGCTGGACCAGAGACTGGGGTGGCCTCTCCCACACCCGGTCCTCCTCCTTGGGGCTCTGTACCCTCCCACCTGGAGCGGTACCCCCTTCCAGAATTGTCAGGGTGCCTGTAGCAGGTGCCCTGCCCAATTCGCCCACCAGCTCAGGGGTTCTATCCTGCAACTGGGATTCCAGGTCAGGGGGGACACCTTGAACCTGGCCCTCCAACCTAGGGTCTAAACCCTCTAGTTGAACCGGGGTCAGAGGTAAGGACTCCCTCCCCCTGCACCCCCTTCCAGAGTATGGCCCCGTCCCATCAGGAGCGGTACCCCCAGAAGACAAACCGGTCAGGACACTGTTTACATTTGTCCCACCCCCCAGGTCAGACAACACCTGAACCTGGCTTCCCAACCCTGGGACCAACCCATGCGGTTGAACGCTCGCCTGGCACATCAGGACTTCCCGGGGAGCATGCATGCCCCCCCTGAGGGTGACACATAACTCATGTGTCGTGTGACAGTCTGCCTGGCGCAGATCTCCTGACCCCTGTCCATCTGACAGTGCGCGAAGATCCCCCAGGACAGAAGTGGTGTCACCATGGTCATTCACTGGTAACGCAGCCCTTCTGGCGGACCCCTGATCCACTGGTTCTTCCACTGGGGACTCTTTCCCCCTCTCACCCCTCACTCTGGACTTCTGCACCTTCCCAACTGGAGCGGTACTGCCAGACTCCAGTACTGAGGGAGGCCTGCTTACAGACACTCCCCGTTCACCAGACACTACGGGATCCCGCACAACGGGCAGTCCCTCAGGACAGACTAGGCTCCCTACCTGGTGTTCCCTTAAAGAACCATCCAGGCTCTGAGCCTGAGGTTGGCCACTACCGGGACATAACCCATTCTCAGTCCTTCCCCTTAAAGACAGGATGTGAGGCCCTACACCCCTCTCACTACTACAGGACCTAGCTGGGCTACTCTGAGTCACTTCCACCACTCTGGGTTGGAAGATACCTGAGCCACTCCCCACGGGGTCACTCCCCAATACTTCTCCAGACCCTCTGGAATCCACCAAAAGGTCTGCCTCCAATGTGAGCTCCCTGGGGTCAGAGAACTCACTCTCCAACAGGTGTTGGCATAGCTCTGGAAAACAGGGACTTAAAATATGCTCTCCCACAATTGGATCACACAGCCCCCTACAGGGGTTAACCAAATTATCCTTCACCCCACCATCCAGTGCCTTGCACACGTACTCCACACCACTCTTCTGAGACTGGCAAGACAGTATCTGACTGTCTCTGTCACACAACCCACACTCTTCTGGGCGGTCTTCACACTCACATACCAGGACTTCAACTTTGGGGGAACCCCTCTCCCTGCACCTCTCATCTAGAGTCAGTAGAGTGTCTCTCCCACCACTAGGACCATGAACCCCTGCGCCAGTTACCCTATTCCCCTCAGGGACACTGCGTACTACTGGAGCTACCTGATGTCCTTGAACCTCCTGGTGTATGTTAACCCCCTCCTTCAAGTCAGGTGCCATGTCTCTGGGTGTGTGTACTACTCTCCCAGCACTAGATAACTGAATATTGCTGCCACCATCTGAGCTGGATTCCACCTCCAACTCAGCAAAGCTCACTCTCTGAGCTACACACATTTCTTGTTGCTGGGCTGAGACACTCATGGCCTCAAGCCTCTTGAGCTCCATATCAAACTTCCTCATTATCAAGTCATGCTCCATTTGCATTTTCTTTTCTTCTAGGGCCAATTTCCTATTCTCCAACTCCTGTTCTCCACTCCACTTGAGCTTGGCCAGCTCCATTTCATGCATCCTACATCTCTCTCTCTCCTCCCAATACAAATCAGCAGATGCTATGGATGCTGCTTTAATCATGGTGGTTACTTGGCAGTTCTTGGCAAAAATAGAAAATTCAAAAAGGAATCTACCAAAAAGTATGTGGTTGCGTTATGGTCTGCACTCACTAAGTAGTGTACATAAGTCACAAATGCAAGTCCAGAATCCTCACCGCTGACCACCAATGTTAGATTTGGGGGTCTCTAGTTGGCACAGGTATGCACTTGTGACAAATAGGGACCCTTGCCTCTAGTCAGGGTAAGGGGGTACACTCCTAAAATAACCCCTGCTCACCCCCTTGGTAGCTTGGCACGAGCAGACAGGCTTATCTCAGAGGCAGTGTGTAAAGCATTTGTGACCACATACAGTAATCCAGTGACAACACTACAAATGGACACCACACAGGTTTTATATCAAAAATACGTATACTTTATATAGATTTACCATAGGACCATAAACGACAAAAATACACAATACTATTACTTTAAGATTGTAGTTTTTAGCTTAGTTCAGTTCAGTTCTTAAGATGCGACACTTTGCGTCAATGTACCTTACGATGCGTTGCGCTTCCACGACAAGCAATGTCGCAGCGATGGAAATGCGGCAAAGTTCTGGTGCAAAGAAATAAAGACGTGAAGATCTTCCAGATGCGGCACGCTTCTCCGGGGATGCTAGAAGTTCTCGGTTCGATGCGTGGACTGCAGCGGTGACACCCTTGTTCAGAAGTGCGACGGCAACAGCTCCAACTGTGACACTCTTCTCCCACGATGCGTGAAGCTTCCGCACGATGCGACAACTACAGCGGAGACATCCTTGTTCAGAAATGCGACGGCAACAGCTCCAACGGCGGCACGCTTCTTGGGGATGCGAGGCGCTTTCGCCGATGCGGTGCAATGCGACAGTTCCAGCGGCGACACCCTTGCTCAGAAGTGCTACGGCAGCAACAGCGACGGCGACACGCTTCTTCCTCGTTGCGAGACTCTTCTCTTGATGCGGTGCAGTGCGACAACTCCAGCGGCGACACCCTTGTTCAGAAGTGCGACGGCAGCAGCAGCGACGGCGACATGCTTCGGCGAGTCGCGCTTCCAGCTCCTTGCGACAGGCAGTCCCTCAGAAGGCCCAAAACAGCAGCAGGCACTTCCAAAGAACTCTGGGGAGCTGGAGGTTGAAGTCTGTTGTCCCTGAGACTTCAGCAGGAGGGAAGCCCTTGGAGAACCTTACAAGTTGAAATAAGCACACAAAGTCTCTTCTCCTTCCTTTGGCAGTCAGGCAAACCTCTGCAGGCCAATCCCCCAAGCAGCACTTCAGCTTAGGGATAGTCTCTCCTCAGTTTCTTCAGGTTCCGCTCCTCAGTAAAGGTTTCTTCTTGTTCCAAAAGTGATCTAATTTCTTGGGATCAGAGTCCCAATATTTATACCCCAAAATCCTTTGTTCTCTGAGGGGAGAGGGGCCTTTGCCCAGTCCAAACCAGTTCCTGAGCACTCTGTTTACCAGACTTCTCCTTTCCTTTCACAGTGCAGGGCAGAAACATCAGACGCCCCACAGGAGGTGGAGCCAGCATTTTGGAAGGCAAGTACAGCCCTGGAGCACTTTGTTGACAGGATTCCTTCTCTGCATTCACTGTGCATGGCAGAGACATCAGCCGCTCCCCAGGAGGTGGAGCCAGCATTGTGGAAGGCTGTGTAGGAAGGTGGATATCTGACTATGGTTACCCCCAAATTTTTGCCTAGTGTCTAGCTGGTTTTTCGACTTAGTTGGCCTGAGATCCTGCCATTCAGGCTCTCAGGCTATCTGCTCTCTCTGTAAAATGGACTCCATGTACCCTAGGTACATACCCAATTGGTTGGATCACCCTGTCAGCCCCTGTACCAGTGTACACTAGGTACCCAGGGCATTGGTGTACCCAAGGCCTGCCAGGGGCTGAAGCATGTATTATGCCACCCCAGGCTTGGCCTAACAATCTGACACAACTGGCTGATCACTCAGCTGGGGTAAGTTGGTGTAATCACCTCTTACTTAGGTGTAGTATACCTATACCTAACCTCAAATGGGACACCTGGTAACCTATAAGTCACTCCTATGGCAGGCCTTAACAATCCTGAAGGCAGAGTGCTTGGTTCCATGTGAGATGGTGCTCTGGCATGAGCTGAGCCTGTCTGCAGTGGTCGGAACAACTTCATTCTACTGTTTCCAGATATCGTCATACCATATACTCTTAAGTGCATTATGAACCTCGCGGTTAAATGCTAACTTTGGTTTGGCTTTATCAAAACATGTCGAGTAAGGTGTCATACGAATTGGAATACTAACCCCTCGCCAATTCTGGCGACGGGGTTAGCATTCCACCCTTCTAGAGGGACACGACATGTACAGTACCTGAAACCCGGGTAAAATCAGACATAGCCTCAGCTCCACAAAATGGATGCTGCCACCACAGACACAAGTCTGCCCTCCTGCTGCTGGGAGTCCTTCCAGCTTGGGAGGTGTGGACAAAGGGTTTCCTGCCAGGGGAGGTGCATGCACCACCCCAGACAGGATTTTGTGTATTGGTCAGGTAGGGCTTGAAAGAAACCAGACATGCCTGTGGCTCACAAGGAGCCTCGGTGCATATGCCAGTTCAAACCGGTCCTGGGGCACACCAGTCCCGGGCCTGGGGCGAGCTGGACAAAGGATTGGGGGTGTAACCACCCCCCTTCCTGGTCCCACCCATAGGGAGGGACCTAGCAGGTAGTCCGGCCCCTAGAATCCGCTTAAAGGTAGGAGCTGTGTCCTAAGACTTCAGACATCCTGGAATCAACTTGAAACTAAGAAGAAGACGGGAACTTCGACATTCTGCTGCACAGAAGACTGAAGAAAATCTCCCCTGTGGTCAGGGAGTGACCACCTTGCTAACGCAAGCACCATCCAGCGCATCAACGTCTGCTTTGCCGCCGCCTCCCGCCGGAGCCCGAGCCCAGAGACTGACAAGACCTGGACCTCCAGACCTCTCACCGCCCGATCCACAGTCCCTGAGAAGAGGAGACCCGTGGAGGCACCGAGACACGTGGAGCCAGCCATCTTGGAACGACTACGACAAGCTGACAAGTGCAACAACCGAGGCTCCCTCCAAGTTGTGCTTTGGGATCTGAGAAGCCCAACACCCGAGCAGCATCTGCACCAAAGGTGAGCCCTCCAGCATCTCCACGATCTGCGTGGGGCCCTTCTGCATTTTGCCACTCGACGCGCCTAACCGGTTGCTGGCCCGCTGGCTAGTGGCCATCTTGGCGACGAACTCTACGAAATACACTGCTGGTCTGGTTGCTCCAGACTGGCCCTTGCTCCCCTCCAAAGGAGCAATCCCTCTGACCTTGCTGGTCAGAACCAACAGCTGATTTCCGAATCCTCCTTCAATTGCTTTTGCCAAGGCTTGTTTGCTTAGATCAAGTCGCCGACACCGCCGACAGCGAGAGCCTGCGTGGGACAGCTCGTGAGCCGACTCCTGGACGTCGTTGACCTTCAGGGACCACGTGGCTGCGGAGACAAGCTACCCCTCATCACCTGTTTGCACCCGACATCGCCTGGTACCCACCTGGTGCCACGCTGGTCACTGGCTAGTGACTGTGAACACTGTCCCCTCTGCTTACAGGTCTTCAACATCTCCGATCCACTCTTGGATCCACTGCATCTCTCCCGGACCGACCGCCTGCAGCATCTTTGTCTTCAAGCTCCACGGAACAGATAGAAGAAACCCGACGCACTTCGAGGCCTATGCATCCGCTTCCTGTGGGTGAGGTAAAGCTGGCACACCTGTGCCCAAGTGTAGTATTACATCTCTAGTGCCTGTGTTCCAAATCTTGAGTTCCTAGTCCATCCGGAAGATCCTCTTTGCAGTAACTTTGTACTTTTTACGCACCCATTGAAACCTATGGGAGCACGCGTGTGACTATTTGCTCTGCACACGCCCCCCGTGGACCTCCTGGTCACTAACTGACGTTAGCTCCTTGTAGGCCCAGCGATTCTAGAGGCCCTAGGCCTTTTCCCTTTTCTGTTCGTGGTACTTATACCACTATTTTAGTATATGGTTTGAATGGCCACCAGGGCCTATCCATATAACGTGCAACTTCTGTGTATTCTGTGATAATCTTGTTTGACGATTTGTGCTCCTGTGCTCATAAAGAGACTAGGGGTTACTTTGAGAAATAAATACATATATATTTTGAATATATATCTGTGTGGTGTCCTTTCATTGGTATGAAAGGGGGTTGCATTTGGTAAAACAGCTGGCTTAACACGCTTCACGAGTTTAGCCTCAAAGACTGCTTAGCCTACGCTACCACTAGGGCAGCTAGTCCGAAAAGGTTGACTTACAACCACACCATAAGGGTTGCTTGGCATGGTACAAGGTGATCACTTTAACTAGTGAGCATCATATACCAGGCCAACTTCTCACATTGGTGAGCAGCGGTTGGATTTGAGCTTGCTGTGTTTTACCATTGTAATCTCTTGGTTACCAATTGAAAGATCACATAGGTACCTGTAGGTACATATAAAACAAGATTAGATATACATAAGTTCTACTGAACTTAGTTGTTGTAGAGCAAAGGGAGTAGCACACCCTGACTACAACTACTAGATAGGTTTAGTAGGTAAACCCAAGTGTAGGTAGATTGCAACACATCCACCCACACTTAAGAGCAATGGCCGGGGCAGAGGGGTCCACTGTACCCATCTCTGTTGAGAGTGACCCCCAGAGGGCACCATCCAGCTTTGCTACCCTTAATCAGAATGAGCTCAGGCATTTGGCAACCCTTAGAGGCCTTAAACAGCCCAAGAACCCTAACTCTGCTGAGCTCAGAGAACTCTTACAGAATGATGAGAATCAGAGAAAACTCAAGAAAGCTTCCCAGTTAGCCCCCTTAGGGACAGGAACAGGAGGCCCCCCTTCTGAAGATGCCACAGAGGTACCCCCTTCCAATAGTCACCCCTTAGATGGGATGCCTACCACAGAGGAAGAAAGTGATGGGGATACAGATGTGAGTGGGGATGAAGGGAGAACTAGCCCAGTGCCAAGTGTTATACTTGGCCCAGCTAAACTAAGGCTATTGGGGACTGACAGTGGGTTCACCCCATTGGATCTCCCCAGTGGACTTAACACAGGGCTTGGAAGGCAAAGGAATCGCTCAGGTGACTCCAATGCTTCCCATGGCTCTAGAGGCTCTCAAGGTCACTCCAGGAAAAGGATGACCACCCCTCAGAGGAGGGGACATGAGGCCAGAATGCAAGAAGCCCAGCTGAGGATCAGGAAGCAGGAGCTAGAAGTAGCCCTGATGGAAGAGAAACTGAGCAAGGCTAGGCAGCATAGAGAGAGTGGGTCTATACCCACTGGTGGCAGCAATGTCCCTAGGGACAAAGATAGGGTCTTTGACAATAGGAACCTGTCCAAGATTGTGCCCCCCTACAAAAGTGGGGATGACATCCACAAATGGATGACTGCTCTTGAGAGAGCCTGCAAAGTGCAGCAGGTTCCTGAAGACCAGTGAGCAGCAATCTTATGGCTCTCCTTTGAGGGGAGAGGCAGAGATAGACTCCTCACTGTTAGAGAAGAGGATGTCAGAAATTACAGAGTCCTGAAGAGTGTCCTAGTTGATGGGTTAGGCTTAACCACTGAACAGTACAGGTTAATGTTCAGAGACACCCAGAAGACACAGACTCAGGACTGGTCTGAATATGTGGAATGTGCCACTAAGGCTTTGGAGGGTTGGTTGCTGGGAAGTAAGGTGTCTGATTATACAGGATTGTACAATTTGATGATGAGAGAGCAGATTTTAAGTAATTGTCAAAACCAGCTTCTCCATCAACACCTGGTAGACTCAGATTTGACCTCTCCCCAAGAATTGGGAAAGAGGGCAGATAAATGGGTCAGGACCAGGATCAGGCCTAAAAACCAGGGTGGTGACCAAAAGAAAGATACCACCAAGCCTCAAGAGAAGGGTGGGGATAAAGAAAAAGAGAAACCTTCCTCAGGGCCCCAAAACTCCACACAGGGTGGTGGGTCCCAAGCTCCCTCCTCTACCACAGCTAAAAAGCCCTACTGCCATGAGTGTAAAACTCCTGGGCATTGGAAAACTGACAGCGGTTGCCCAAGGGCTAAAAACAAAACTGTTCCTCCAATTACTCCTGTCACACCACCTATTACTGTCAGCAGTAATCCCCCAGGTGGTGGGAGTGCCCCCAGAAATCTGGGTGGGTTTACTTGGGGAACACAGGGGGACCCTGGCTTAGCCAATTCCCCTACAGCAACCACTCTTGTCTGTGATGGTGGCATGGGGTTTGCCAACTTCACTGCCTGTTCCAACACTTTGGGTAGGTACAGACAGGAGCCCTACATCAATGGTACAAAAGCTGAGGCCTACAGAGACACTGGGGCTAGCATCACAATGGTGGCCCATTGGCTAGTTCCCTCTGAGCAGCTTTTGCCCGGTTTCTCCTACCAGGTGACTAACATTGATGGCAAACAGAACAGTCATCCCATGGCAGAGGTATGTCTCAGCTGGGGAGGGGTCACCGGCCCTAAAAGGGTAGCAGTGTCCCCAACCTTGCCTGTAGACTGCTTACTGGGGAATGACTTAGAACTCTCAGCTTGGGCTGGAGTTGAACAAGACACCCATTCTAAAATGGTAGGCCTTTCACAAAAGGGTAGGGGGGTTGTGCCATTCACAACCCCTGTCCAAATAGATTTCCTCCCTGAAAAGGTTGGAAGGGCAGTGGTAGCCACAGCCCAGGCACAGACAGACTTCCCTGTAGGGACTGGCAGAGCTGTGACAGTCACAGCTCAAACACAAACTGAGTGCCCCCCTGAAAAGGTTGGCAAGGCTGTAATGGTCTCAGCCTATACTCAGACTGACATAGGTGTAGTGAAGCCTGAAACAATGGATCACTCCACACAAACTGAGAGTAGTGGGGAGGAAGAAAAGTCTCCCTCTCCCCAGACATTAGGAAAAGGTCAGCCTCCTCAGGGATCTGACCTCACCCCTTGTGAAGGAACTGCCCCAGAGGTAGCCAGGCCTGGCCTGGCAGAGCCTCTGATGTCAGTGGCCCCTTCCAAGGTGGGATCCAGTCTGGTGCAGGTAGCCTGCCTCTCTCTACCCTGCCTCAGTCAGCCCAGGGCTGCAGAGGTCAGGGAGGCCAGTGGACCCCCAGAGGGCCCCTGTCCACAAGAACCCCCCCATCAAAAGAATGAGGATTGCCTGGCTAGTAGCCCTAGTCAGGTGATGGGTAACAACATTCCTGAGGGATCTCCTTTACAGGTAGTTAGGGACCTCCCCCAGGGGGATTCTGTTGGGCACAGGCAAACATGGGACCTTAGGGCCCCAAACCTGACCTGTCCCTCCAGTGAGCCCACAAAAGGGACCCAGCCTCCAGCTTTAGGTAGCCAGAGGCTGACCCTGAGAGCACAGTGCAACTCAGTTAAAGAAAGAAAGGCATCCATGGTGGAGGATGATTGGAGGAAGCTGAGGCCTCACTTTGAGGACACTCACTTCAGTACTCCATCTCAACACCACCCTTTTACTTTGCCAAGACACACCAAAGGTAGAGATTCCCTATGGTGGAGACCCTCTGATACCCTTAGGGTGAGGGATTGCTTAGTGGACCATGAGACAGGGGGTAACCATGCCAGTGCTGGTTCCTCCTTATATGGCCACTTGGGCAATATAGGCTTACCTGGTCAAGGTCAGCCTTATCTCCCTTCGTTTGGGGGGGGGGGTTGTGTAGGAAGGTGGATATCTGACTATGGTTACCCCCAAATTTTTGCCTAGTGTCTAGCTGGTTTTTTGACTTAGTTGGCCTGAGATCCTGCCATTCAGGCTCTCAGGCTATCTGCTCTCTCTGTAAAATGGACTCCATGTACCCTAGGTACATACCCAATTGGTTGGATCACCCTGTCAGCCCCTGTACCAGTGTACACTAGGTACCCAGGGCATTGGTGTACCCAAGGCCTGCCAGGGGCTGAAGCATGTATTATGCCACCCCAGGCTTGGCCTAACAATCTGACACAACTGGCTGATCACTCAGCTGGGGTAAGTTGGTGTAATCACCTCTTACTTAGGTGTAGTATACCTATACCTAACCTCAAATGGGACACCTGGTAACCTATAAGTCACTCCTATGGCAGGCCTTAACAATCCTGAAGGCAGAGTGCTTGGTTCCATGTGAGATGGTGCTCTGGCATGAGCTGAGCCTGTCTGCAGTGGTCGGAACAACTTCCTTCTACTGTTTCCAGATATCGTCATACCATATACTCTTAAGTGCATTATGAACCTCGCGGTTAAATGCTAACTTTGGTTTGGCTTTATCAAAACATGTCGAGTAAGGTGTCATACGAATTGGAATACTAACCCCTCGCCAATTCTGGCGACGGGGTTAGCATTCCACCCTTCTAGAGGGACACGACATGTACAGTACCTGAAACCCGGGTAAAATCAGACATAGCCTCAGCTCCACAAAATGGATGCTGCCACCACAGACACAAGTCTGCGCTCCTGCTGCTGGGAGTCCTTCCAGCTTGGGAGGTGTGGACAAAGGGTTTCCTGCCAGGGGAGGTGCATGCACCACCCCAGACAGGATTTTGTGTATTGGTCAGGTAGGGCTTGAAAGAAACCAGACATGCCTGTGGCTCACAAGGAGCCTCGGTGCATATGCCAGTTCAAACCGGTCCTGGGGCACACCAGTCCCGGGGCTGGGGCGAGCTGGACAAAGGATTGGGGGTGTAACCACCCCCCTTCCTGGTCCCACCAATAGGGAGGGACCTAGCAGGTAGTCCGGCCCCTAGAATCCGCTTAAAGGTAGGAGCTGTGTCCTAAGACTTCAGACATCCTGGAATCAACTTGAAACTAAGAAGAAGACGGGAACTTCGACATTCTGCTGCACAGAAGACTGAAGAAAATCTCCCCTGTGGTCAGGGAGTGACCACCTTGCTAACGCAAGCACCATCCAGCGTATCAACGTCTGCTTTGCCGCCGCCTCCCGCCGGAGCCCGAGCCCAGAGACTGACAAGACCTGGACCTCCAGACCTCTCACCGCCCGATCCACAGTCCCTGAGAAGAGGAGACCCGTGGAGGCACCGAGACACGTGGAGCCAGCCATCTTGGAACGACTACGACAAGCTGACAAGTGCAACAACCGAGGCTCCCTCCAAGTTGTGCTTTGGGATCTGAGAAGCCCAACACCCGAGCAGCATCTGCACCAAAGGTGAGCCCTCCAGCATCTCCACGATCTGCGTGGGGCCCTTCTGCATTTTGCCACTCGACGCGCCTAACCGGTTGCTGGCCCGCTGGCTAGTGGCCATCTTGGCGACGAACTCTACAAAATACACTGCTGGTCTGGTTGCTCCAGACTGGCCCTTGCTCCCCTCCAAAGGAGCAATCCCTCTGACCTTGCTGGTCAGAACCAACAGCTGATTTCCGAATCCTCCTTCAATTGCTTTTGCCAAGGCTTGTTTGCTTAGATCAAGTCGCCGACACCGCCGACAGCGAGAGCCTGCGTGGGACAGCTCGTGAGCCGACTCCTGGACGTCGTCGACCTTCAGGGACCACGTGGCTGCGGAGACAAGCTACCCCTCATCACCTGTTTGCACCCGACATCGCCTGGTACCCACCTGGTGCCACGCTGGTCACTGGCTAGTGACTGTGAACACTGTCCCCTCTGCTTACAGGTCTTCAACATCTCCGATCCACTCTTGGATCCACTGCATCTCTCCCGGACCGACCGCCTGCAGCATCTTTGTCTTCAAGCTCCACGGAACAGATAGAAGAAACCCGACGCACTTCGAGGCCTATGCACCCGCTTCCTGTGGGTGAGGTAAAGCTGGCACACCTGTGCCCAAGTGTAGTATTACATCTCTAGTGCCTGTGTTCCAAATCTTGAGTTCCTAGTCCATCCGGAAGATCCTCTTTGCAGTAACTTTGTACTTTTTACGCACCCATTGAAACCTATGGGAGCACGCGTGTGACTATTTGCTCTGCACACGCCCCCCGTGGACCTCCTGGTCACTAACTGACGTTAGCTCCTTGTAGGCCCAGCGATTCTAGAGGCCCTAGGCCTTTTCCCTTTTCTGTTCGTGGTACTTATACCACTATTTTAGTATATGGTTTGAATGGCCACCAGGGCCTATCCATATAACGTGCAACTTCTGTGTATTCTGTGATAATCTTGTTTGACGATTTGTGCTCCTGTGCTCATAAAGAGACTAGGGGTTACTTTGAGAAATAAATACATATATATTTTGAATATATATCTGTGTGGTGTCCTTTCATTGGTATGAAAGGGGGTTGCATTTGGTAAAACAGCTGGCTTAACACGCTTCACGAGTTTAGCCTCAAAGACTGCTTAGCCTACGCTACCACTAGGGCAGCTAGTCCGAAAAGGTTGACTTACAACCACACCATAAGGGTTGCTTGGCATGGTACAAGGTGATCACTTTAACTAGTGAGCATCATATACCAGGCCAACTTCTCACAGGCTGGCACAGCCCTATTCATGTCCCAGGTGCAAAACCTCCCACCCATCTGGATGCAGATCTCTCTATTCACCACTGGGACACCTCACCCTGTCTCCTGGAATTCCCCAGCCCTGTCACTCAAACTCCAGACAAAGGAATACACAGCCTAGCAGAGGCAGGTTTGAAAGGTTTAGGCAAGAAAATACCTACTTTCTAAAAGTGGTATTTTCAAACACAGAGGTGCCAATTACGATCCGGTAAATAAAATTCCCGTACGACTCGTATCCGGTCTTTTTACCGTACGAATCGTACAAGTGCCGTACAAACTGGCAATCACGATTCGCATGGTAAAAAGTCCATACGAACCGCCTTGGGAATTATTCCCCACACGTCCTCGGGTCGGAAAATGTGTCCGACACGTCCTCGGACGATTTACCGTACAAACGTGAAAAGCGAAGTCCGACCGGGGAATCACGATCCGTCCCGGGCGTCCGAATGTACAACCGTATGGTTAAAAGACCGTCCGCACCGAACTCCAATAGCAACCATGGAGACGTCCAAACAGGTGCCCGGTACGCGCCGTACCCCCCCCAGCCCCCGCATTTACGTGCCGTACCCCCCCCAGCCCCCGCATGTACGCGCCGTACCCCCCCAGCCCCCGCATGTACGCGCCGTACCCCCCCCCAGCCCCCGCATGTACGCGTCGTACCCCCCCCAGCCCCCGCATGTACGCGCCGTACCCCCGTGTATGTACACCCGAGTACGTTCGAGTCGTACCCCCAACCGTGTATGTACACCCGAGTACGTGTCGAACCCCCCCCGTGTATGTACACCCGAGTACGTGTCGAACCCCCTGTGTATGTACACCCGAGTACGTGTCGAACCCCCCGTGTATGTACACCCATGTACGTTCGAGTCGTACCCCCACCCGTGTATGTACGGTGCGTACCCCCAGCGCTACGCTTGAAGCTGCTTGAAGCTGCTTCTAGATTAAGGGCTATTGATCAAGCCAATTTAGAAAAAGTGCTAGCTGTCATTGATAATAGCATTAACACTCTTTGTTGGACTTGGCCCTTTTTCCCTGATTTTTTTCGTTTTTGCAGTGTTAAGGTGCAGGTGCTCCCTTCTCCCAAGATGGCTGCCACAGACCCCTGCTACTGCAGGGTGGTCGTTTTTCATAGTAGCACCCTAGCTGCCAGGAGCTGGCTGGGACCCACAACAATGTTGCGACACCAGCCCGCCTTTTTGTCCCATAGGTAGAGTGGGGAAGCTCCTGGAATATGCTGGAACCTTCTAGAAGGGAGGTGGGGTTTTTACTTTTGCCGCCTTGGCTAGGGGTCACCTGACCTAGGGCTACTTAAGAGTGGGAGGGAAACTTTTGTGGTGAGTTGGCCATTGGGGTGAAGCAGAGCTGGAAGAATCCACCAGGAGTGTAGGCGGTAGGGCCTAGCCAGGGACTTATGCCTCTGAAAGTGACAGGATTTAGGTACTGCCTCTTAAGTGAGTGAGGTGCCCTGTGAATCCCACTGATCTTGCCCAGTAGTAGGAGGACCCAGAGACTCTCTGCCAGCCTGACTATGAA
Organism: Triturus cristatus; assembly: GCF_964204655.1. Taxonomy (NCBI): domain Eukaryota; kingdom Metazoa; phylum Chordata; class Amphibia; order Caudata; family Salamandridae; genus Triturus; species Triturus cristatus. Next base: position 1,776,793,120 of record NC_140589.1, on the reverse strand, counting down.
GGATCTAGTCGCCCTCTCCATTCCTACCCCCAGTAACAGAATCCCTTAAGGGCGCCAGATACATCTGCGCCACAAGACTTCATCTGTCAACTGAGAATTGAAACCTAACTGCAAGAACTGAGACTGCATGACAAGAGCGAGCTGTAAGCCTTGAATGCCAGAGCTGAGACTGCGTGTCCAAGCTAACCTAGTGAACTATTTACTAAATCGATTGTCAAGCCACCGGAGATCGACCAGGTACTAGCGCTGTGACCCCCGCGCTTCCTGCCCTGGTCTGGGACCCCCGGCAGCGTGCTCCGCTGAGCACCATATCCCCATCCTTAATTTGAGCCCCCCCCTGCGACGACGAAGCCAGCGCACTCACCGCCGCGGCCTGGAGGCCTGGAGAAGTGCCCTGCTGTGTCGCGAGGCCCAGGAGAAGCCCGGGGCCCCGCCGCTGCCGTCACAGCCGTGTGAGGAGGAGCGCAAGGTCGGGGCCGAGTTACCCCATCGTCGTGAGGACGGACGCCTGCTGACGCCGAGACGGAGGTAAGCCCGGAGGCCGAGATCCCCCCTGGTGCGCCCCCTGCTGGTCTGGGAACCACACCGCACTTGGCCCGGGTTGTCCCCTCCGTGGGAGTCCCCTCCCCTGCCTGCGCGACGGAGAGACCCCGCCGAGGGATCCTGTCCGTGTCCCCCCTTCCTGGATACTGAGCGCGGTGCCCTGAGAACTGCACCGGAGAATAAAGACTTGCTCCTCAAGGCCGGTAACCCCCACCGCTGGAAGCCGTCCGAAGTACGGACTGACATTACCCTCGTGTGGCGCTTCACGCCACCAACCCCGCTTCCACATCCGGAGAGACCGGGACTGCGGGCAGCGCCTTGTGTGATATGCTCTGCTTGAAAGTAATTACATGCCAAAGAGTGCGAGCAGCGCATTGTGTTATATGCTCGGCTCGAAAGTAATTACATGCCAAGGAATGCGCGTAGCGCATTGTGTGGTATATGTTCTGCTCGAAGGTAATTCCATGCCAGTGATCGCGAGTAGCGCGTTGTGTCCTATGCTCTGCTCCGAAGTAGTTACCTGTAACTGGATATGAGTAACGTATTGTATTACATGCTCTGCTCGAACGTAATTACATGCCAAGGAATGCGAGTAGCGCATGGTGATTATATGCCCTGCTCGAAAGTAATTGTATGCCAGGGAATGCGAGTAGCGCCTTGTGTTATATGCTCTACACGAAAGTAATTACATGCCAAGGAATGCGCGTAGCGCATGGTGTTATATGTTCTGCTCGAAGGTAATTCCATACCAGGGATCACGAGTAACGTGTTGTATTATATGCTCTGCTTGAAAGTAATTACATGCCAAAGAGTGCGAGTAGCGCATTGTGTTATATGCTCGGCTCGAAAGTAATTACATGCCAAGGAATACGCGTAGCGCATTGTGTTATATGTTCTGCTCGAAGGTAATTCCATGCCAGTGATCGCGAGTAGCGCGTTGTGTCCTATGCTCTGCTCCGAAGTAGTTACCTGTAACTGAATATGAGTAACGCATTGTATTACATGCTCTGCTCGAACGTAATTACATGCCAAGGAATGCGAGTAGCGCATGGTGATTATATGCTCTGCTCGAAAGTAATTGTATGCCAGGGAATGCGAGTAGCGCCTTGTGTTATATGCTCTACTCGAAAGTAATTACATGCCAAGGAATGCGCGTAGCGCATGGTGTTATATGTTCTGCTCGAAGGTAATTCCATACCAGGGATCACGAGTAACGTGTTGTATTATATGCTCTGCTCAAACGTAATTACCTGCAAATGGTTGCGCGTAGCGCTTTGTTTTATATGCTTTGCTTCACAGGATTAGGGGCCATCGATTACGAGGAGCGCTCAGTTCTACAGGCTCCATGTTAATGTACCCGATGTCACCCATTACGAGTATTGTGCTGTGTTAGACGGCCTGTTCAGGGAGAGGCCTCGCTTAGCGCGCACAGCGCTATAATCACCCGCACTTAGCCAACTGCAGTGGGTATCTGAAGGAGGTTAGGCACTGCATATATATCGCCAAGATTGCTGTATTTACTGATTGATGGTATTATGATGCATGTATCGCCTTGTCATTTCCTGAACTGCAACTGACCAGCTATACTTGGATAAACTTGAAGTATTTGCATAATTTCAACAGTGTGGCGTCACTTATTGTGTGTGTCCCTAGCCCATGAGAAGCGTGTGGTGTATGGTTGCTTAACAAATAGCCCTCTGGTTGCCCGACCGGCTCGCGCCACGTTACCGCCCTTAGGGCCTGGTGACCCCAGGTTCCTACACTCTTTCTTCCAGAATTTACACATTGGATAATATTGTTTCTTCTGTTGTTGATATTGTGCAGGATGATATGTCTGTTTTATATCATGGTCAAAATCAATTGTGTTCTATAATGCAGTTTGCATTGGCATTACAAACATTGACGGCTGGAAAAGTTCCCTGGGACTACATGAATACATCATCTTTATTCCTGCCGTTTAATCTGACTGATCAACAACAGTTCATGTCCATGAAGGATGCGACATATCCACTATTGCATATTGAAAAGTTGGATCCTTTACCATTCTCTGTGGCCGAATCGAACTCAGCTGTGTTGCTTATCCATGGTTTGATCACACTGCCTTTTCCATTGTTTAAGTTTAGTTCATGTATGAAATAATATGCCTTGGGTAGATATGAACCTCTAGGTACCGCTTTTCTCCATGAAGTTTGGTCACTCCCATTTACTTATAGGTGCATGAGAGAGGGTAAAGAAGTATATTTCAAAGGAGAAGATTGCACTTCCACACCTGATCACTCAGTAGTTTGTAGGAACATCCAATTGCATGGCGCTTGCAACGTTCACGCACTGAATTTAGCTTGCATTTTGAAGGGAAATCCTGTGCCGGCAATTACGCCAACTTTCACGTTATTAGCTAACGGTAGCTATTTGCTTTTAAATAATGAGGCTTGCTGCGGGATGCTTGCAGGGGTTCCGTACATTGTAACTGTCTCACAACGAGTAGTCTGTTGTAAGAATGTCCTTTTCCCACCCCCGCATGGGAGACTCGATGTATCCATCTGGCCTTCCATACCGACCTTGAAAGCAGAGTTCAACAAGATGAGCAAAATAAGGGCTCTATTGTCTCAAAAAGAAGTCGCCCTGACTTCCTCTCGTGAAACATTTGTCCTTCACGTAGCTAATACCCGCACCGAGGTGCATGCTCTTTTAAATACTGATCTCCCCCTTCATTTCAGTGCTCTGATTCACACTATATTCAATGCCTCGTCAACATCTGGCTTGCCATATTTTTTCAAAGTTGTGGGCTCCGGCCTTGTGACCTCGTTCCAAAAAATATTTAGAGTGATACCGGCATTTTTTCATTCTATTTTTTCCAGCGTCTTCGGCGGGCTTCCGTTAATTCTCGCCTTGACTCGGCTGGTGTGCTGCTGTTGGTTTGTTTGCTCCGCATTGGCTGCACGATCTGTGTCACACAACAGCCTGCCCCGGCTTCTTCAACTGCGCAACCGGATGCTTGAATACTTTGGAACACTACCACTGGCCACTTTGAACGTAGCCTATGGATTATCCTTCCGGTTCTCAAGCTTTACTTGCGTGCAACCTGTTTTCCGTTGCCTAGAGTGTTCATTTGAATGGGCTCTGGATTTGTGTCTGTTGAACACGGTGTGTCCTGCCCCGGATTGTGATCGACTGATGAGTCCCTTAGTGGCTCATGAGTTAGACTGTTCTGGTATCGGGATTATGGCCTGTGCAGCTGCACATGGAATCCTAGGAAATTGGGATATATATGCAGCAGCTCATGACTTCCTGGCGCGATGTTATCTTGAAGAACACGCAAGTTGTCCTCTGATGGTGCTAGAGCACGGGTACTCATAGTACGGCCCGCGGGCCGCCAGCGGCCCGGCAAGCCTTCTGTGGCGGCCCGCGGACCTTACAGACATCATACCTGTGTGTTTTTTACATCGCCGGTTGCAGCAGCGTGGAGCTTCTGGGGCCCGGGCGATTTCTTTTAAAGACCATTAACTTGTAAATGAGGCTTTGTTGAATTTCACCTCTTCTTAGCGCCCCTGATGCAGGGGGCGCTAAGAAGAGGTGAAATACAATAAAGCCTCATTAACAAGTGAATGGTTTTTAAAACACCTGTTAAGTACTTGGGTGCGGCGGCGGCTGTGTGTGTTCTCGGAAGCTGTCTCAGCGCGGGTGAGGTGTCAAAGGGTGAGGAGGACAGCAGGGTGAGGTGACGGAGGGCAGCAAGGAGTGAGAGCAGCAGGTGAGGTGACAGGGGGAGGAAGACAGAGTGCGCAGAGGGAGGAAGACAGAGGGAGAGGGAGAGGGGGAAGACAGAGTGCGCAGAGGGAGGAAGACAGAGGGAGAGGGAGAGGGGGAAGACAGAGTGCGCAGAGGGAGGAAGACAGAGGGAGAGGGGGAAGACAGAGTGCGCAGAGGGAGGAAGACAGAGGGAGAGGGAGAGGGGGAAGACAGAGTGCGCAGAGGGAGGAAGACAGAGGGAGAGGGAGAGGGGGAAGACAGAGTGCGCAGAGGGAGGAAGACAGAGGGAGAGGGGGAAGACAGAGTGCGCAGAGGGAGGAAGACAGAGGGAGAGGGAGAGGGGGAAGACAGAGGGAGACAGATAGGGAGACAGACAGGGAGACAGAGGGAGAGGGGGAAGACAGAGGGAGACAGATAGGGAGACAGACAGGGAGACAGAGGGAGAGGGAGGGAGACAGAGGGGGAGGGAGGGAGAGCAAAAGGGAGACAAACAGTGATTCAGAGAGAGACAGAGGGGGAGGGAGGGAGAGCGAAAGGGAGACAAACAGTGATTCAGAGAGAGGGAGAGCGAAAGGGAGACAAACAGTGATTCAGAGAGAGAGAGAGAGAGAGAGAGAGGGAGGGAGACAGGGAGAGGGAGACAGGGAGAGGGAGAGAGGGAGAGGGAGACAGGGAGAGGGAGACAGGGAGAGAGGGAGAGGGAGACAGGGAGAGGAAGACAGGGAGACAGGGAGAGAGAGAGAGAGACGGAGAGAGAGAGAGTGGGAGACAGGGAGAGAGAGAGAGGGAGACAGGGAGAGAGAGAGAGGGAGAGAGAGGGAGACAGCGAGAGGGAGAGGGAGGGAGGGAGACAGAGAGAGGGAGGGAGAGGGAGACAGAGAGAGGGAGGGAGAGGGAGGGAGACAGAGAGAGACAGAGACAGAAGGAGACAGAGAGAGGGAGGGAGACAGAGAGAGGGAGGGAGAAAGAGAGAGGGAGAGAGAGGGAGGGAGACAGAGAGGGAGAGAGAGGGAGAGGGAGAGAGAGAGGGAGAGAGAGAGGGAGAGAGAGAGAGGGAGAGAGAGGGAGAGAGAGGGAGAGAGAGGGAGAGAGAGAGAGAGAGAGAGAGAGAGAGAGAGAGAGGGAGGGAGACAGAGAGAGGGAGACAGAGAGAGGGAGACAGAGAGAGGGAGACAGAGAGAGGGAGACAGAGAGAGGGAGACAGAGAGGGAGACAGAGAGAGGGAGACAGAGAGAGGGAGAGAGACAGAGAGAGAGAGAGAGAGGGGGAGAGGGAGAGAGAGGGAGGGAGAGAGAGAGAGGGAGGGAGAGAGAGGGAGGGAGAGAGAGGGAGGGAGGGAGAGGGAGGGAGACAGAGAGAGAGAGGGAGAGAGAGGGAGGGAGAGAGGGGGAGGGTGACAGAGAGAGGGAGAGGGAGAGAGAGAGGGAGACAAGGAGGGAGAGAGAGGGAGGGAGAGAGAGGGAGGGAGACAGAGGGAGGGAGAGAGGGAGAGAGTGAGTGAGAGAGAGGGAGACAGAGAGAGGGAGACAAGGAGGGAGAGAGAGGGAGGGAGAGAGAGGGAGGGAGACAGAGGGAGGGAGAGAGGGAGAGAGTGAGTGAGAGAGAGGGAGACAGAGAGAGGGAGAGAGACAGAGAGAGGGAGGGAGACAGAGAGAGGGAGAGAGAGGGAGGGAGACAGAGAGAGAGGGAGGGAGACAGAGAGAGGGAGGGAGACGGAGGGAGACAGAGAGAGGGAGGGAGACAGAGAGAGGGAGACAGAGAGAGGGAGGGAGACAGAGAGAGGGAGAGAGAGAGAGGGAGAGAGAGAGAGGGAGAGAAAGGGAGGGAGACAGAGGGAGGGAGACAGAGGGAGGGAGACAGAGAGAGAGGGAGGGAGAGAGAGGGAGACAGAGAGAGGGAGGGAGACAGAGAGCGGGAGAGAGAGGGAGGGGGAGAGAGAGAGAGAGAGGGGGAGAGAGAGGGAGGGAGAGGGAGAGAGAGGGAGGGAGGGAGGGGGAGCGAGACGGAGCGAGAGAGATAGAGAGAGAGGGAGACAGAGAGACAGACAGACAGACAGACAGACAGACAGACAGAGAGACAGAGAGACAGACAGACAGAGAGACAGACAGACAGAGAGACAGACAGACAGACAGACAGACAGACAGACAGACAGACAGACAGACATGTGTGAATGCCGGGTCTGGTGGCTCAGTGGACGAAGGCGTCCGCTGCAGGGGCCTGTGTTCAACCTCATGGTCATAGGTTTTTTATGCTCTAGCCCCGCCTCCTCCCCCACTGCCCCCGCCCCCACCGGTGCGGCCCTCAGCCACAAACCACACTGTAAATTTGGCCCCCGAGAGAAAGTTTGTGAGTACCCATGTGCTAGAGGCTCCGGTTATCGAAGAACATGTATGTTCCTTTCGTTTATTCGATTGGATGGCTGACTCGTTTACTGAAGATTACAATGACTTCCTCTTGGAGACTGTTGCAACATACTGTGCCTATACATTGATGGATTAAATTGGCTGTTGTCCATCTTCCTCACATACAAGCTGGAATTTTTTATTTTTTGCTCCAGAAAGGGCGATATAGTGCCCCTCATTGTTTATTTTTATTACTTTTTTCCAACAAAACTTTTCGAACTTTCACTACCAATTATACGGATTGGCAATATATGAACTTGGTTCTGTCTCACTGGAACTTGAACTCTGCGTTCCTACACTGCTTCCCTACTTTGTTCGTGGTCCGATCAAGGGAGGGTATAGTGGAGACAGGGTTTTGTCTGCATACATTGCTATGTTAGCATAAGCGTTTTAGATGTTAACGCCATCTTGCCACTTTGCTGCTTTTGCACACAACACTACAGGTAGTTGTTATTACATGTAAAACTGCTTGCTTGCTTTTTCTTCACATGAGAACGGTATGTTTTTCACACCCCTAGACGTGCACCGCGACCTTAGTCTGAACACTGTGTGCAGAAACCATCAAGGTCAAATAACAATGTATGCTGTTGAATTCAGGTCGATCGGCCCACGCTCTAGATACAACAAGCAACCAGCTGCAAATATCTGAAACTCGGATGCCTTTAATATTGCATTTGCATACATGATTCAGACACTTGGAGAAAACCTGTCTAGACACAGAGAGCAGAGCTGATCCTGTGATGTGATTCACCTAAGCTGACCTTTGAGGTATGGGGTTCCTCATTCAAACCTAGAGACCTTCTATTATTATATAAAACTAGCTTACTAGCCAGGGGAGGGTGGTACACAAGGTGTTATAGGACCTGTTTCCACTATCATTGTAATATGATTTCTCCCTTTGTTTTTTATGGTATTGTAACAATGCTGATGGTTTTACTTCAAATCATTTGTCTGCTTATGTTAGCCAAAGTACTGCACCTTAGAACACGTAGTTAAAAATAAAACTTTTAAACTTTTTCTTGTCTCTGATTACTCACGTCATGGACTGATATGAGAATAATAACAAAAAGGGGTTTCTGATTCCCACCATTCCTGAGAGTATTCTAAGTCGCTTGTTCTGGGTTGTCTAATCATTGGTAGCTTCAAGATGATACGGAGAATGAATGAGACACTGATGCTAGTCGGATAGGGGTTCTGGGTACTGAGGTGAGTTTTGTGGTACACCACAATTCACTGAGGTCCTGGTTTCCTGCGCATAGTTCTGTGCATGAGCAGAATCCCTGCAACATCACCAATCTGCCCTCAAAGACTGTTGCCCCATTTACTTAGGGGGTGCTTGGCCATGCTGGGCAGCCCCCCCCTATAGTTAAAAAATATATATATTCTCTGGCATCTAGTGGGTTTTCTCACCCCACAGGTGGCATATGGGGAATAATTACCCCAACCATCCCTTGGGGGCAGAAAGACTGTTGCCCCCTTTAGTTGGGGTAGGGTAATAACCATACCCATTGTGGGCAGCCCTCACCCCTATATATATATATATATTTTTTTAAATTTCCATGGAATCTACTGAGCACTCCGACCAGGGTCGGACGGGCCGAAGCGGGCACCGGGCAATCCCCTGGTGCGCCGCACGGGTGGGGGCTGGTTTTGGGCCCCTGGGGGCCATTGTTGTTACAGGGCCGTTTTTGCAGCATAGCTGCAAAATCGGCCCTGCAACAAAATCGGCTGAAAACCGGCCCTGGCAAAGAGCTCGGCAGCATCCCCAAGCTCCCGGGGGGGCGGCCGGGCACTTTGCCAGGGCCAGTTTTGGTTCCCAGTCCGGCCCTGACTCCGACCCTACCCGGTGGGAAGATCAGAGTAATTACCCCCATCTGCCACCCAGAAAGGCAGAAAGACTGTTGCCTCCTTTACTTGGGTGGAGGGTGCCCAACCTGGGCATGGCTATACCCCCACCCCTACATTTTCAAAATAAATCCTGTCTTCTAGTGGGCTTTCTGCCCCCCAGGGCAGATCAGGGGTAATTCCCACAGTCTACCCCCCAAGGAGGGCAGAAAGACTAGTGCCCTGTTTAGTTGGGGTGGGGACATGGCCATGCCCGTGCTGGGCAGCCCCCACCCATACAACCTATAAAATTGATAATCCCAGGGGTCTAGTGGGCTTTCTGCCCCTCCTAACGGGGGCAAGAGTGGGGGTTATTGCTCCATCTACCCTCCAGGGGGGTTAGAAGTCTTAAATAAATAAAAAAATCAAGGAGGAGCACAAGCCCTTGCCCTAGGGGCAGCTCCCTCTGTTCCTGGTGCCTAGTGGATAGAACTCTGTGTAGTGTCCTTACCAATGACCACAGACACTATATGTACTTTTGTTACGAGCTTTATTCTCTGACTTCTTGCTCGGTCCCCGTCCCTGCTCTAACCAACTCGCCTCCGGCTGTATCTCCGCCTCTTCCTCCTGGCTCCCTTGGCTCTGCCCCCACAACTACTATACCGCTCACTTCTACATCTCCCCCTTTGTTAACAAAACAAAATAACTGACTTGTTCATAGTTCTTCAATTAGTCGTTTTGGCCGTCGAATTTCTCGTCAAGGTCGGAGGAGTACGCTTCCTGATTCGGACTCAGGCTCTACGTGAGTATCATGTTGTTAAACCGCGACTGCCGGTTCAGGCCGTTCTCTCTCCTCACTCTCTGGTCGTCCCATCATCTTCTGGAGCGACTCTCTCATGCCTGGGGTGCATTTTTGAAAATGTGATACATTCCTGGTGATTCTCCTGCTGTCAGACTCTGCGGTCATCATGGTACCCTTTTGCTGGGTAATCGTCAAGGGCTCAGCTCTGAACTTGCAGTCTGTTTTCCTTTGCTGCTCCTGTTTAACTATGACACAGTCCCCTTCATGTATGGATGGTGATTTTGCTCTCCGTCTGGCGTCCGCGTATGACTTCATTTTGTCTTTTCCAATTCGGTCAGCTGTTGTTACCTCCTGATGAACTCGGGCAGGTGAGACCGCTCTCAGCGCACCTTCCCAGGTAGGTATCCGAGTTCTGATTGGTCGCCCAAGCATTAGTGTGGCAGGGCACTTTCCTGTGGTGGCATGCGGTGTTGTTCTGTAAGCCCTTAGAACTTCGTTGAGAGCCACTTGAAGATCCCTTTTCTCGACTGTAGCCTGTTGAAAGGTCTTTTTGAGAGTGGCCATGAACCTTTCAATAGTCCCGTTGGCCTGCGGCCACAAGGGCGTGACTTTACGGTGCCTGAAATTCAAATGCTTTGCGAATTCACTAAATATGTGTCCATTAAAAGGAGGGCCATTATCCGTCTTGAGTTGTTTGGGAATACCCCATGCCGCAAACACTTCGTTTAACACCGCAATGGTGCTTGATGCACTGGTGGATGATACGAACTGGGCGAGTGGAAATCTTGAATATTCATCCATTATTGCCAGGACATATTTTCCCGACTGAAGAGGTCCATAAAAGTCCATGGCAAGTTCTTGCCACACTCCACTGGGCAGTTTTGTCATTTGCAGAGGAGCTGGGGGAGCTCCTTGACTGACAAGTTGACACTGGGGACAGTCTTTGAGGGTGAATTCCACCATTTGATCCAAAAGCGGAAACCACACCCGCTCCCGGAGAGCTCTTTTTGTCGCGACCACTCCTCGGTGACCTTCATGGGCGAGATTGATGATGCCCTGGCGCAATTGTGTCGGAATGACGATCCATTGGTCTCTCAGCAACAGACCTTCCGAGGTGGCAGAGAGTTCATCACTCACATGTCGGAATGCTTGCATTTCTTGTCGAATTGTGGGATCATTCCCTTCTTCTTCACTGTCATGTCTCCACCGATTAGTCTGCAGTCGGCGTAATACTTTCTGCAGGACGACGTCTTGCGCAGTGGCTTCTTGAATGGCTTCCAGAGGAACTGCGGGCGGCCGAGCTTGGCCCACCACAAAGTGGATGTATTCCTCGGCCATCGATGGTCGTGATGCCGGTGATGATAGAGGGTGTCGTGACATGTAGTCAGCCGGATTTGCTGACTTTCCCGGCTTGTGCAGTATTGTGTATGTATATTCCTGTAGACGCAAACCCAACCGCTCAATCCGAGGTGGCATCTTTGACCTGGGGTTTCCAAAGATGGTGACAAGCGCCTGATGATCAGTCACCATGGTAAAATGTTTGCCATAGATAAAGACATGGAAATGTTCGCAGGCCCATACAACTGCCAGACTTTCCTTCTCTGGTTGAGAATACGCCTTCTCCGTGTCCGACAAACTGCGACTGGCGTAGGCCACAATGTGCCGTTGATCGATGTCATTGTCATACTGAGCCAGAATTGCACCCAGGCCCACAGGGCTAGCATCCACGGTTATCTTCGTCTTTCTCTTAGGACTGAAATAAGCTAAGTTTTCGGCAGACTCAACTGCACGCTTGATGTCTTGAAACGCCCGCTCACACTGAGGAGCCCAGACAAAAGGCTGTCCTTGCTTCGTAAGCGTTCGAAGGGGATGACTAATTGTGGCATAGTCCTTTATGTATCTGGCACAATAACTGGCCATGCCCAGAAACGATCGAATGTCACTGACATCTTGGGGACTCTTGGTGTCATTGAGCGCCATCACTTTTTCAGGGTCAGGCTTCATCCCAGCTCCAGAGAACACATGTCCAAAGAATTTGAGAGTGGTTTGATGAAATTCACACTTGTCCTTGTTTAGGGTTAGATTAGCGTCCAAGAGAGCATGACATACCCGATCTAGAGCTTTATCATGTTCCTGAACATTTGACCCATACACGAGAATATCATCGCTGTAGTTCAACGTGTTGGGTATATGGTGTATAGTCTGACGGATAGCCTCTTGAAAGATCTCCGCAGCCGAGGAAATACCAAAACTTAACCGTTTGTATCGGAACAGCCCCAAGTGAGTTGCAAATGTTGTTATGTATCTCGACTTTTCATGCAACTTCAGCTGATGGTATCCCTTATTCAAGTCGAGTTTTGAAAATACCCTGGCACCATTTAATGCAGAGATCATGTCACTCGGATGGGGCCTGGGGTGACGTTCCCTTTCGATGGCAGTGTTAGGAAGCCACATGTCAACACATAGGCGCACCTTCCCTGGAGTGCCTTTCTTCGGCACGATAACTACCGGCGATACCCATGGTGTGGGACCGTCGGTCCGTTCAATGATGTCAGTTGCTAATAATTCCTGAAGTTCATCCTCCACTGCTTGCTGAAGGTGGACCGGCACTCGCCTGGGATGTTGTGCTACCGGTCTTATCTGTTCATTAATGTGAAGTCGAATTTGACATCTGTTCATCTTTCCCAACCCGGTGAATAGCTTGGGGAATTTGTCGAAAATGTCCGAGTCATCACTAACCCTATACAGAATCTCAACTAGACAAAGGCGCTCTGCAGTGGGTAAGCTGAGAAGACAATCAGCCTCCGGGCCATCAATTACATGTATGAATGCCGGCACAGACATGGTCTGGTGCCTGAGTGTTGTTGGGAATTTTCCCAGACAGGGAAGGGGCTTCTTCGACATCCAGGTAAATACCTTGACTTATGCTGGACTCAAAGGCGGCGGTGGCTTCATTTTCTTGTATTCCGTCACGGGGATATAGTTCAGTGACGCTCCACTGTCCAGAACAAATTTCGTGGCGTGATTCCCTACACTTATATTTAGTCTCGGGTATTTTTTGAGCTGGTCAGGATCCGCGACCATACTTGCATATTCAATAGTGTATTCAGATTCCCGCGACCCTGATCGGGAATCCCTGGACAACGACCTCCTCGACCATTGGGATCTCTTTGATTCTCTGCTGGAATGCGAAGAGCCAGAGGACGACTCCGGTCGATCTTGTACGGCTTTCGCATGGTGTCGTCTGGTGTCAGAGCGAGTAGGCCTTGTCCTTTCACTCCTTCTTTCCCTGCGATAGTCTCCACACATTGCTTCAAAATGATTCATCCGTCCACATTTCCTACATTGCTGGCCCATGGCTGGACAGGCATCCCTGTGCGGGAAGTCGTGCCCGCACCGATAACATTTCCTCGAGCTGTTTTGTTTCTTGTCTCTCCAGCCTGACTCATGACTTCTACGCTCAGTGTATCGCTGGCGAGAGGACGGTCGCGATCTGTGTTGTCGCTCTTTCGAGTGCCAGCGACTACGACTGGCCTGCACTCGGCATACCTGCTCCCTTCTGTCAGTGCGCCCGGTCTCCATGCTCTTGGCGTGTTCCTCTGCTTGATCGTAAGCTCGGGTCATTTCCTCAATCTCCTCCAGATTATGACTCTTTCTTAATAGTCTTCTCCTAAGCGTCTCGGATTGACAGCCATCGATTATTTGTGATCTGATTGCATCATCTGTTGAGAACGCGTCAAATTCGCAGTACCTGGACAGTCAACGTAGTCTCGTTATGAATGTGCTCATCACTTCTTCCTTCCCTTGACGGGCTTGATGAAAAGCATATCTCTCGCAATCCACATTTCTCTTAGGTAGGAACTTTTTATTCAGAGCGTCTCGCACCTTATCATAGGTTCCTGTATCTGCCGTCGGCAGTTCTTTGATTAACTTGCTAATTTCTTTACCCACGAGATTTCTCAGTGCAATCACTTTGTCTTCATCCTCTGTCACATTTGATCCCTTTATATAATCTTCAAAGTCCTCGAGCCATTCCTGCCATCGGGGACCCATGCTCCCTCCAGTCGCCAGCGTAAGGGGTTCCGGGGGACGCAGGTGTGACACCCCCGTCAGGAGTGGTTTGACTTCATTTCTTTGTGGAGAGTTGTGGTTCGACATCTTGACAGTACGCTTTTGTTTCTCTCTTGTCTATGCACGTGCTTGTTTGTTGCTTCCCGTTTGCTTTGTCTCGGGCTTATTTGTTATTTCCCCTTTGCATTAGCTTGTACTTGTTTACTTGTTCAGGCCTTTTCCTCAGTCAATGCTTGTTTGTTTGGCCTTGCCTGACTTCAAAATGGCCGCCCATGAACTTCATAGGGGTGTCTTTCAAGGACGCCTGACTCCAAGATGGCAGCCAAACAGAAACTCTCACACCCCTGAGATTTTGGCTGCAGTCTTTCTTCAGGCTCACCAAGCTTCATTTGGCACTCACCCGCAGCCACTTCCACAAGTGCCAGGACATCAGCAGTGTCTCACACAGTTGTTGGACACTTCACCCATCCAGGTAGGCTCGGGGTAGGCTCCCGACTTTTTCTTTGTGCGCGTGCCGTTCCTCACGCATCGGGGGTGAGCTTTTCTTTTTGTTCTTGGCGCGCAACAGCGCTCTTTATTCCAATCCCTTCCACGAGGCTTCAACAGTGCCTCAAACACCTCCCGATCACCGGAGCAGCAAGGCAGACTCGGGGTGGGCTCCCGATTTCTCCTCTTCACTTGCGTGCTAACTCGCACGCATCAGGGGTGAATCAGAATTTGGCGTGAACCGGCGTTCTGCTTCAGACGCCGTTTTCTTTCTTCACGCTACAGGGGACGGGACGCTCTTCCTGAGGTTCGATGGGTGGTGGGCTGCAGAATCCCACCCTCGTCGCCAGTTGTAGTGTCCTTACCAATGACCACAGACACTATATGTACTTTTGTTACGAGCTTTATTCTCTGACTTCTTGCTCGGTCCCCGTCCCTGCTCTAACCAACTCGCCTCCGGCTGTATCCCCGCCTCTTCCTCCTGGCCCCCGTGGCTCCGCCCCCACAACTACTATATCGCTCACTTCTACACTCTGCTTGGGGATCGCTCTCCCGTGGCGATCCTGAAGCAGAGATCCACTGGGAAGAGGTATCATTGGAAAGTGGAGATTCTCCCATTTCCAATGGTACCTCTACCATCAGAATAAGTGCTCAGGGGGCTGAGATATCTCCTAAGCACTGATTCAGTGAAAGTAAGACAAGCCTATAGGTTCGTTTTACTTTAATTTTTACTGCAATGACGTCAGCCAGCGTGCCGATCATCAAAGCAGTAAAAAAAAAAAAAACTAAAGAGAATTCAGACTGCCCGGGAAGCTCTTCCCAAGGCTCCTGATGTTAGAAAAAATAAAGGATACCCTATGGTGCAGCACCTTTATTCACCTCCCCAGTGTCGGCCAATGGGCTGACACACACTCTGGGGGGATATTGCAGGTGTCGGCCATTGGCCGACACCAGCCCTTAAAAGATTAATAGGGAAAACTTGTTTTTGTTTACGTCCAGGGGCTCACATAGGCATCTCCCATGAGCCTTTTTAAGTACATGTAATGTGCTGTTTAAGTGGTTTTAAGACGATGGTCAGGATTTCTAATTGTAATATTTTATCTTTATATTGCATTGTGCTCCGGTTTATTGTATTGTTGATTATTTGAATTAATCAAAAATAAATCACCTGACTATTATTTATTTTCATCCATACATTATTCTGAGTGTAACATTTTGTAGACTAGGAATAGTGGGGGGAGGAGCAGTCACTGTCAGGTGCAAACTGGCCACCCCTTCTTTCAGACATTGATGCATTCCAGACCTGCACCATAAATGAATGTACATCCCTAGGTGCTGGCTCACACAGTGAAGCAAGGTTCATTTTTGCTGTATAACAACCGATTTAGCTTTTGAAAACGGTGCGAATCTCTAAATGCAAAATAGCCTTTAAAGATGT
Source organism: Triturus cristatus (assembly GCF_964204655.1). Classification (NCBI taxonomy): domain Eukaryota; kingdom Metazoa; phylum Chordata; class Amphibia; order Caudata; family Salamandridae; genus Triturus; species Triturus cristatus. Next base: position 1,776,777,804 of record NC_140589.1, on the reverse strand, counting down.
ATGAAAGGCTTCAGCAGGGCATTTTAGGTGATCGCAAGTTTTTGCGCTTACCTAAAAATTGTGACTACAAATAGGGAATCACAATTTGCAATTCTCTAAGCACATGTACCAAGTATTTTCTAAACTGTGCATTAAGGAAATGGTATTACCATCAACTCCAAGTCAATGGTAACCTTGTGCAATTTTTGAAAATGCAGAAAAAATTCATTTTTCAAAGCGCCAGGTAGAGGGTTTACGCACATTTGTTTTTAAGTGCTTTTAGCCCCAAGGCACCATAGGACTTGCATTACCAAATTTGTGATTACCAATTGGGTAATCGCAAATTAGCTAATGCAAAACTATTCGCACACCTATGAGCCTTTAGGCCCATAGGAACGAATGGAGTAGTGTTACCTCATAGCGATTACCTAATTGCGTTTGCGACATGTAGGAATCGCCATTAGGTAATTGCTATTTTCTTACATACCATTTTGCATTCCTTAAATAGCGATTACCTAAAATTCGCTATTTATGGAATGGAAAGTGGATTTTTGATACGTGTGACCCTTAATTGGCAACAACTTAATAACATATGTTATATGAGCCTCGCTGCTCAGCGCCCAGAAGGCACGGTGTCCAAACTGGTGATCAGGGGCTTAAGTCGCAGAATCACGGCTAAACCTGTGCAGAGGCACACCTTGTTTATCTTAAGCCCCTGCATATTTCACAACACCATGTGCAGTGTTGCAAGTGTAACGCCACCTCACATTAACCTCTTTGCACTCTTCTGTATACACGCAATCCCACCCTGATCCTGAATTTTCTCGAGGTTATGACACTATAAGACAGACTGATCAGAAAGGTCACGAGAGGGGTGTGGGTTCCTGGCACCCCTGGAAGTAAAATGGCATATTATAACTTCAACTTCCTTTAAAAGTTTTTGTTTACATCTAATACATTTTCTAGCACATTGCTCTTTGGGTTCTTTTTGTTCTTCGTTTAGGCAACCCTGTCATTACACTGTCGGTCCTGGTCTCAGGTCTACGGATTCACTGGCGTGTTTACATTGTTGGAATTTTGTTTTTAAAGAATAGCAGTTGTTTCCCACCAGCCGTACATTGGTGTTTAAGTCTTTGCATCCTAAGGTCCCCTAAGGTCCCCTGCAGCCCGAGCAGGCATGGTTTACTTCATTGTGGATCAGGTTAACAAATCCATGATTGATTGATTGATTGTATGCTTGGGTTTGTTGAGACTCCCGCAGAAGTACCTGGCACCTCACAGATGGGTTCATGCACATACACATGAGGGTCAAATGTTGCAGATGGAGTCGAGAATCTGTACTTCACATTATCTTAATAGACAAAAAAAATCACACTTACAATAAACAAACATTGGCAAAGCCAATAGATCTTGACTTGACTGGCGGGTGCAATTGTTAGCCTTTTTTTTATTGCCAGAACATGCCTCAAAAAGAATAAATAAGAAAATATACCATTGCCATAAAAATATTAATATTAATTTTGAAAAACGTTCACCAAAGCTGTGATTTAATCACTGATGGTTTTTTTCCAGGTGCTACATGCATTTTAGTATTAATATTTGTAAAGGAGACCAGACTACGGGCCTGATTAGGATGACGGTGGGACCGCCACCGACAGCTCGTTGGTGGCAGTCCCACCACTATCAAAGCCATCCTATCCGCCCGCCATATTTCAATGGCGGGTGGATGGGTAGGGGCCTGATTAGAATGACGGTGGGATCGCCAACGACAGCTCGTTGTTGGCAGTCCCACCACTATCGGACCCATCCTATCCGCCCGCCATATTTCAATAGCGGGTGGATGGGTAGGGGCCTGATTAGGATGATGGTGGGACCGCCACCGACAGCTCGTTGGTGGCAGTCCCACCACTATCGGACCCATCCTATCTGCCCGCCATATTTCAATGGCGGGTGGATGGGTGGTGGTGCGAAAGACCGACCGCCACGCCTCCGACGGGCTCCTTGAGCACACCAGGGCAGCAGAGGGGGCCGTATTCCGTACAATGCACTGTAGGGATTAGGATGTGCCTCTCTGCCCGCCTGTTCATGGCGGTTAACCCACCATGATCAGGCAGACGGAAAGGGGCTTTGGGGGCTGGTAGCAGGCCCCCTTCACCCCTGGCCCTCTGATGTATGCACTGCCATGTGGCACGCACCACATGGTGCCTGCTACATAGTGCAGGGATATGTACAAGGTGCATTTTTTGCATTGCCGCAGGTGCTGCAGCTAGCAGCACCCGTCGCAATGCATAGAATACACGGTGCGACTGCCTTGCAGGCGGTCGCATCGTAATCCCTATGGCGGGACCGCCGACGGCTAGTCGGTCGGTCCTGTTTCCGATAGAGTGGTGGGCGGACGTACATCCTAATTGGGCCCTAGGTTCTTGGTTTAGAGTTTGAGGGCTTGACACGCTGTCCATCTGAGTGACAGAGTTAAAATCATTTGACACACTGGCAAATTGCCGCCCACCATATTTGGAGATTTTAGTCTGCCTGTCCGAGACCTCTATGCCATCGAAGGAGCCACAGCCATAGTGGGTCCCCTGAAGGCACTGAAAGTTTGTTGAGTGGCCACTATGTTTCTTGTAGATTTTCAGAAAACGTTTTTGTTATAAGAACAAACTCCAAAAGAGGGAGTTTGTTTTTTATAAAACAAAACATTAATGACTTTGAGAAGCAGAGTTTTCTTCCTAAGAATGGGGCTCAGTTTTTCTTTTTTCTGTTCAGGACCACCAGGCTTTTCCCTGGTAGTCCTGAACAGAAAAGGGTACATCAGACTATCTGCTTCAAGTATGGCGGACTGTCTCATGTACTTACACCAATGGCCCACACTCATTGGGCCGGTAGTGCAAGGCATCTGCCAGAGGGAAATCACCAGCCAAAACATGACGGTCCGCATGGATTAACCAAGCACTCAAACTGCAGGCAGCTACCATGTCACTTTGTAACACAAACCTTATAATGGAGTGCAGGCAAAATAGGCAATATTTAAAGTTTATATGAACAATAAATAAAATGAAGAAAGCACATTTTCATCCAGTTTTGTACCTGAAGAGAAAGGAGCTATTTTAAGGTGCATGATGACGATGTGCACAAGCTTCATACAGTCACTCAAAGTAAAGAGAGCCAATAGGTAAAGTGGGCGGACCCATTGCCCCATGCTGAATGTTGTGCTGAGCCAAAGCTGTATGTGAATGACAATTTAACACACCAGTGGAGGAAGACCATTGACCAGATGCTCTCTATGTATGTATATTGTGCATGTTTTGGGGGGCAAAAAATAGGCAGGCAAGACAGCTAAGACTGTCTAGAAGGCCAGACCTAAAAATGTTGACTGTGATGTTTTATAGCGGTCATTGTGTCTCTCAGACCTATTACAATGCCTGTCTTGCACCGTTGGCCTGCCTTTATCAGGTTACCGGGGTATTTCTGGCTTCCTTAGCTTTCCCTATTCCATATGTGCGGATATAAACCTTTATCCAAATGATTTTACATGGTGAACTGGGTGTCACGACTTCAGAATTGGAAAAAGTGGGGAATGGGCGCAAAGATTAAAGTTAAATACCATAAAAATGGAGACTATGGCTGTGGGAGGGAGCAATTTAAAGCAACTTTAGCATATTCAACCCTATGAAGAAATTAACATTATGAGCACGAAGAGAGCGGGTGGAGATGGAAACGCGCGCCGCTTGTGTCGTGCGCTGCTCTGCTAAGCTCAATTTGGAAGAAAACGATCAATACTAAAAGTACAACTCATTTAGAACCGGCCTACAAACACAAACATTAATTCGATTTTGATTGACTATTTTACTAGCAGTCCTTCCGCCACAGGCCCGCAGTTCAATGGATTTCAATATAGAGGGCAATCGATGGCTGAATGACATGTGAGGTCATCCCCGCCTCTCCTAAAAAAGCATCAATAGCTTTCATCGCCTCATCATCTAGCCTTTTATCTTGGAGACCAGTCCAACATTTCTAGCCGCCCTGCTTTGTGGGCTTTCCTCCTGGAGGGATACCAGAGGTGTCTGGATTGCCTTTGAAATAAACTGAGGTGAACTGGTTGCAGTGGGTGCAGTTGGAGGGTATGAGTAAGCTGAGGCTTCCTTCGTGGAAGAAGTTGGTTAAACTGGATTTCTTTCTTAAAGAACTCCAGATGAGTTCTAGTTTCACAAGTCATTTTCCCAGGGCAGGATACAGATCATGCACTACTAAAAGAGAAGTTTATGACTTGAGTGGTTGAAATAAAGGCAACTACCTAAAGCAACTAGGAATTCTCTTTAAAAAATCATTTTTACTCAATGAATCTTGGAGTTAGGCTGGGCTGAGAAGACTTCCCTGCCCCGTAAAAGCTGTTCTAACCTCTACCTTGAATTTACAGGACTTGCTCCCAGAATCAGGTCTGAAGGGTTATAATTTCTCAATAGACTCCTTGCCAGACACAGGCGCCTACTTATCTGAATGTTTTTTTAAGGCTAAGCCTTCATCTGGGGCTGAGCTCAACTACATCACTGCTCCTGGTTTGATTTAACATCCATGGACTGAACCTGTAATCTGCATCTAAAGGAAAAAACATATGTCAGTACATTGCTGCTTCCAGTGTTTGCCATACAACTCTCAGTCCCTTACACCATCGAGCTGAAAGTGGAATTAAAAGGAACCCTGCCTACCCAAGGGTTGAAATTTGTCCTAAAAAATATTTCTTAAGAGTTACGTTTCTCACCGCCGCAACACCTCAATGCAACATGTGGTGGCGTTTGTCAAACGTCCAAGATTTTATGAACAACCACTAAAATACAAATTGAACAAGTGCAGGGAAAGAGCCAAACTTTTTCGGGTTGTGTTTGGAGTGGCCCCCTTCACCAAGAATTCCTCTGAAACACAATGCAGTTTGGATTCAAAACACTAGCAAAATAGTACAGGTTTTCAACATAGTTTGGTCCACTTGGTAATTCTGCAGTCCAGGGCTAGGACAATGCATTTATGTATTTCCTTGCTTCACACAATGAAAGAAATTGCCACTGTGGTTGTAAAGGGATACTGGGAGGGTCCGCATGAAATAAATGATGTACTACAGATATTGTGGTACTGTAAATTTCGGAACCATGTTGGAGGCATGGTCCCACCAGGCCGATTTTGGTATCAGCAAACCGCAAATGACTAATGCGGTATGTATGAGTGTTTTCGTCATGCTTCACCGATGAATTCACCGTGTATACTGTAGGAGAGTAGGGTCTGCAATCCTATGATCACCCAGATTTTTTGCTTTTGCTTCATTGGTTTACGACTTTCCCTGGCTGTGGGCCTGCCAATCAGACCCACAGCCTAGCTGTTCTCTCTCGAGATTAACACACATGTACATTAGGTGCATCCACCGATTGGAACTGGGCCGCCTTATCAGTCCCTGTATCAGCATACCACAGGTATCCAGGGCATCGGTGTACCCAGGGCCTACCAGGGGCTGCAGCATGTATTATGCCACCCCTGGATGGCCACCCAAATCTGACACAACTGGCTGCACGACAGCTGGGGCAAGGTGGTGTAATCACCCGTTGCTGTAGGTGTAGTATTCCTATACCTAACCCTAAAATGGACACATGGATTCCTATCAGTCACTCCTATGGCAGGCCTTATCAATCCTGAAGGCAGAGTGCTGGGAATCATGTGAGATGGTGCTCTGGCACGAACTGAGCCCGTCGACGGCTTGCGGAACCAAGTCCTAATAGCTGTTCCATGGTGACGCGTGCCATCTACCTTAAAGTGCATTATAATCCTCGCGGTTATTTGCTAACGTTGGCATCGCATCACCCAAACATGTCGAGTAAGGTGTCATACGAATTGGAATACGAACCCCTCGCCAATTCTGGCGACGGGGTTAGCATTCCACCCTTCTAGAGGGACACGACATGGAAGTAACCTTGAACCCCGGTTAAAGTTAACTCAAGCCTCAGCATCACAAAATGGATGCTGCCACCAGACACAAGTCTGACCTCCTGCTGCTGGGAGACCTTCCAGCGAGGGGAGCTTGGACAAAGGGTTTCCTGTCGAGGGCAGTGTTAGCACCCTCCCAGACAGGGTTTGTGTATCCCAGGTAGGCAGGGCTGAAAGGAAGGTGATTGCAAGTGGCACCCCGGTGCTCACTGTGCATAGCCCGGCTCAAACCAGTTTCGGGGGCACCCCAGCCCCTGAGCTGGGGCGAAGCCGGACAAAGGATAGGGGTGTAAACACCCCCCTCCTGGTCCCACCCATAGGTAGGACCTAGTCACGGGCCAGCCCCTTTTCCTAGTATAAAGGTAGGAGCGAGTCCCCTTCCCAAATTGGATAATTCTGAATCTTGAACTACTTTCCACGAAAGGAACTCTTGACTTTTTCTGAAGACTCTCCCTTGTGGCTAAGGAGTAGCCACCCTGCACCAGCAGGCACCACCTAAGCGCTTGCGGTTTGCTGTACGTCTCTCCTACGGATTAAGACTGCCCAGCTCGACGAGACCCGGATTCTCCGCCATCTCTGACCTCTACCTACATCATCAGCCCAGCTGAGATTCGTGGGTGTGACGAGACCTGCGGGACCGGTCATCTTCAGAACCTGCACGACGCTTATCTAGCACGACCACCGAGGGACCCTCGAGTGAGTGCACCTAGGGTTTGAGAAGCCCTAACCCTGAGCAGCTCCAGCACCGAAGTCTGCCTCCCCAGCATCCACGAGATCTGCGTGGGGGCCCTTCTGCTCCTTGCTGCTCACCGCGTTGTCCCGCCACTCGCCGTCCGCTAGTGACCCTCTTCACGACGCACCACGACAGTTTTTCATCACTGGTCTGGTTGCTCCAGACTGGCCCTTGCTCCCCTTCAACAGAGGAGTACCCCGGACCCTCCTGGTCCACTCCAGACGCCATCGTGACTCCACCGCGTGGGCTTGCCTCTGCCAAGACCTGCTGCCCCACTCCTGGGCCCAGCATCATCGACAGCAGACACCTTCGTGGGACAGCTCGCCCTCCATCCTGGTCGCCGCCGCGCCTCCTGGTCCGAGGAACAGCCGAGTCTGACGTCACCCACTCACCTGGTCGAGGTGACTTCATCCGGTACCATCCTGGTGCCCACACGATCGCTGGCTAGCGGTTGAGAACTGAGTCCCCTCTGCTTTCAGGTTTCCTTCATCACCGATCCAGGCTTGGATCTCGCTGAACATCGATACTGGTCGCCTGCCAGCAACTTCTTCTTTCAGGCTCCCGAGACTACAACGAGGACTCCCGACATCTTGCTGAACCCCACGCAGCCGCAGCCTCTGGGCTAGGTAACTCGAGCATCTCGGTGCTCCATCGTAGGTTCACTATACAAGTGTCCAGCTCCTTTTCCGTTTAGTCCAACTGATCGGATTCCTCCGGAATCAGTAACTTTAGACTCTCTAACATCTCCCATTCCACTTGCAGTGTAAATGGTTTTGTGCCCTTCGGGCATTTGTGTAAATTGTGCAACTAGAAGTATTTTCCCAAGAGTTTTGTATTGTGCTTAGCTCCCTGACTCATAAAGAGCCAGGGTAGTCTTGTTATAAATAAATATCCTTTATTTTCATAACAACTTGTGTGGTGTCCTTTCACTTGGTGTTCAAGGGGTATATGTGATGGTAAACAGCTGGCTTAACACGCCCTCTAGAGTTTAGCCTGAAGACTGCTCTTGTCCACGCTACTAGGATAGCTGGTCTACAAGGTTGACTTACAACCAATCATCAATAAGGGTCGTTTGGAATGATACACAGTGATCACTAGAATAGTGAGCACTACATATCAGGCCAACTTCTCACATTGGTGAGCAGCAGTTGGGATTTGAGCTTGCTGTTGTTTTACCACACACGTATCCTAAGAATATCAAGTTGAAAGATCACATAAGTACCCAGGTACATATAACTTAACTTAGAATACTCGGAGTTCTACTGAACCAGCTGTTATAGTGAAACAGGGACTAGCACACCCTGACTATAACTCTTAGCAAGGGATCAGTAGGGAAACACATAGTGTAGGTAGGTGCATCACTTACACCTCACTAGAAAGCATGTCGGTCCGCGGAGAGTCTGCAGAGACTCCCTTAGTGGTCATTGACCCTCCACAGGTCATGTCACGATATGCAGCTCTTAGCTTCACGGAGATGAGACAACTGTGTGCCTCCAGGAAGTTAAAACAGGGTTCTAACCCTACAGTCCCATTCCTGATAGGTCTCTTAGAGACTTATGATGCTAGAAGGGCTCTTAACGTAGGCCCCTCTAACCCAGATGGGAGCATGCCCCCCTAAGAGGGAACCCTTGGTGACCCAGACCTCGGCCTCCATACAGAGGAGGAAGAGGAGGAGGAATTATCAGGGGACGAGGCAGACAAAGGTCCAGTAGTAGTCGGCAGGCTCACGAGGACCAACTGAAGCAGGCATGAGAATGGAACTGGGGGAGCCCCGGGCCCACGCTCAAGCAGGCTTAACCTTGGGAACGGACGAGCTAGGTCTCTCTCGAGAGGCTCTAACAGATCTGTTCGAACACATGTCTCTCAGGCATCATCTCAGAGAGGAATGACGTCCCCTCAGAGAAGGGAGCACGAAGCGAAGATGAGGGAAGTCAATCTGAGGATCGAGCGGGAAGAACTTGCCCTCGCCAAAGAAAGACTTGCCTTGGCCCGAGAGCAGAAATTGAGTGGGTTAGACCCCACTGGTGGCAGCATTCTCATTAGAGAGAAAGACAGGGGTATAGACACTAGACACCTGAGTAAAATAGTGCCCCCCTTTAAACAAGGGGACGACATCCACAAGTGGATAACTGCTTTGGAGAGGGCCTGCACTGTCCAGTGCATCCCCCCAAGTCAGTGGGCAGCTATACTGTGGCTCTCCTTTGAAGGTAAAGGACGAGACAAGCTCCTCACTACGAGAGCTGAGGATGCTAACAACTACCAAGTCCTGAAAAATACACTGATTGATGGGTTCGGCTTAACCACTGAGCAGTACAGGTTGCTGTTCAGAGACACCCAGAAAATTCAGTCTCAGGATTGGACTGACTTTGTCGATTGTGCCACTAAGGCTTTGGAAGGCTGGTTGCTGGGTAGCAAGGTTACTGATTACACAGGATTGTACAATCTTATCATGAGGGCACAGATTTTAAACAACTGTCAGAACCAATTGTTGCATCAGCACCTTGTCGACTCGGAGCTGACCTCTCCCCAAGAATTGGGAAAGAAGGCAGACAGATGGGTCAGAACAAGGGTCAAGCAGAACCAGACTCAGAACCAGGGTGGTCAGAAGAAAGCAGACCAAAAGGGCAGTAACAAGAACGAACAAAATGACCAGAAGTCTTCGACAGGTCCCCAACAAACCAAAGAGGGTGGGGGTCAGGCTTCACAGAAGAAGAAGACTCAGGAAGGCCAGTCAAAAAGGTGGTGCCAATACTGTAAAAGTAAGACTCACTGGTTTAGTGAGTGCACCAAGAAAGGAGGGCAAACTCCTGCCACTGCAGCCCCTAAGGCACCTGCACCCCCTAGTACAGTCAGCAGTGGTAGTGCGCCTCCCAAGGCATTAGTTGGGTTAACCTTGGGAACTGAGGGGTGTGACGACTTAGTTGGCACGCTCACTCAGGCCGTCCTTGTCTGTACAGGGGATATGGATATGTCCCCTGATGCCAGTCCCAATACTTTGGGCAAATACAGGCAGACGCCTTTGATCAATGGAAAAGTGGCTCAGGCCTACAGGGACACTTGTGCCAGTGTCACAATGGTGACACCTAACTTTGTGGACCTTGGACAGATCATGCTAGGTACCGATTACCTAGTGACCAATGCCAGCAATGTCACTACCAATCACAGTATGGCAGTTGTTGATTTCTCCTGGGGAGGGGTAAGTGGCCCAAAGAAAGTTGTGGTTAGTTCAGACCTCCCCGTAGAATGTCTGTTGGGCAATGATTTGGAAACGTCACAATGGTCAGAAGTGGAGCAGAGGACTCACATGGAAATGTTAGGCTTGCCAGCACATGTCCTTGCTGTGACCAGGTCACAGGCCAAAAGATGCCCCACTGAACAGGTGCTGGATCCTGGAAGAACGGACCAGACACCATCCAAGAGAAGGAGCAGTAAGGGTAAGGCCTCGCCTTCCCCCTTGCCCCAGGTCGTGGATCAAGTCTCTGAGGAGGCTGACCTTAAAGAACTGAGGGAAACTGAGCCGAAAGAGCTTGAACCTGGTCAGGTTGAGTTTCTGGGCTCAGGGGGACCCTCTAGGGAAGACCTGGGGAAGGCACAGTTAGACTGCCCCTCACTTGAACCCCTCAGACAGCAGGCTGCTGCTGAGGCTGCAGGGAACGCCACAGGTACCCACAAAGTGTACTGGGACGATGGACTCCTGTACTCCGAGGCAAGAGACCCCAAGCCTGGCGCGACCAGGAGGCTGGTCGTCCCCTTGTCTCTGAGAGGTTTCCTTCTTACCTTGGCCCACGAGATTCCCCTTGCAGGTCACTTAGGCCAGAATAAGACTTGGGACAGAATTGTTCGACACTTTCACTGGCCCCACATGTCCGAAGATACGAAGGAGTTTTGTCGCTCCTGTGTCACTTGCCAAGCCAGTGGTAAGTCAGGTGGCACGACAAAGGCCTCCCTCATACCACTGCCGGTGGTGGGGGTACCCTTTGAACGAGTGGGGATCGACATTGTCGGACCAATGGAACCCCAGACAGCATCAGGGCACAAGTTTATACTGGTGGTGGTGGACCACGCCACCAGGTATCCTGAAGCTATTCCCCTTAGGACCACTACAGCACCTGTTGTGGCACGAGCCCTAGTTGGAGTGTTCTCCAGAGTGGGCTTCCCTAAGGAGGTTGTCTCTGACAGAGGTGCGAACTTCATGTCGGGATATCTGACTGCCATGTGGAAGGAGTGTGGTGTCAACTACAAGTTCACCACACCCTATCACCCACAATGCAATGGGCTTGTTGAGAGATTCAACAGGACCCTGAAAGGGATGATTCATGGACTACCTGAAAAGCTTCGGCGGAGATGGGATGTCCTGATACCCTGCCTCTTGTTCGCCTACAGAGAGGTCCCGCAGAAGGGGGTTGGCTACAGCCCTTTTGAACTTCTGTTCGGACATCCTGTAAGGGGACCCCTTTGTTTGGTAAAGGAAGGATGGGAGAGACCTCTCAGAAAGCTGGCATCAAACATTGTGGACTATGTGCTCGGTCTCCGCTCGCGGATGGCTGAGTACATGGAAAAGGCATCTAAAAACCTTGAGGCGAGCCAAGAATTACAAAAAGCTTGGCACGACCAAAAGGCTGTCCTGACTGTGTATCAGCCTGGACAGAAGGTGTGGGTGCTGGAGCCAGTGGCCCCAGCAGCACTCAAAGACAAATCGTCTGGGCCCCACACGATCATTGAGCAAAAGGGAGAGGTCACCTACTTGGTAGACCTGGGAACTCCCCGGAGCCCCCACAGGGTGCTCCATGTAAACAGGCTCAAGGCATATGTCGACAGGGAGGGCATGGGCTTGCTCATGGCCACAGATGAGGGACAGGAGGAGGAGAGTGACCCTCTCCCGGACCTGCTCTCTCAGAACCCTGACGATGGGTCAGTAGATGGTGTTGTCTTTTGTGGCAGCCTCTCTGGACATCAACAACAGGATTGTAAACAGGTTCTTCAATCCTTCCGACATATGTTCTCTCTGACACCCAGTCAGACCAATTGGTGTACCCATGAGGTCGACACTGGGGACAGTCTGCCAGTAAAGAGTAAAATCTATCGACAGCCTGATCATGTCAGAGACTGCATCAAGACAGAGGTGCAGAAAATGTTGGAGCTGGGAGTCATTGAGCCCTCGGACAGCCCCTGGGCTAGTCCAGTAGTTCTCGTGCCAAAGCCTCACACCCAGGGCGGTAAGAAAGAAATGAGGTTTTGCGTAGACTACAGAGGCCTCAATGCAGTCACTAAGATTGACGCCCACCCGATACCAAGAGCAGATGAACTTATAGACCGGTTGGCTTCGGCCAACTACTTAAGTACATTTGAAATGACAGCTGGGTATTGGCAAATCAGGTTAGCTGAGGAGGCCAAGCCCAAAACCGCATTTTCTACCCCGGGTGGGCATTATCAGTTCGTGGTAATGCCCTTTGGTTTGAAAAATGCACCTGCCACCTTCCAAAGGCTGGTAAATCAAGTTCTCACTGGGTTGGACGACTTCTGTGCGGCGTATCTGGACGATATCGCTGTCTTTAGCTCCACCTGGGAGGATCACCTGGTCCACCTGAGGAAAGTGTTAGAGGCTCTGCAAAAGGCAGGCCTCGCTATCAAGGCCACTAAGTGCCAGATAGGGCAGACACGGGTTGTATACCTGGGCCACTTTGTAGGTGGAGGCCAGGTTCAGCCATTGGAGAGCAAGATACAGGCCATCCAGGACTGGGCTCCTCCAACCACCCAGACTCAGGTTCGAGCTTTCTTGGGCCTGACTAGTTATTACCGGAAATTTGTCAGAAATTATGGATCCATTGTGACCCCGCTAAACGACCTGACAAGTAAAAAGATGCCAAAAAAAGTTCAGTGGACAGCAAGCTGTCAAAAGGCATTCGATGACCTAAAGCAGGCCATGTGCACAGCACATATCCTAAAGAGTCCAGACTACTCCAAAACATTCATTGTCCAAACAGACGCTTCGGAGTTGGGTGTGGGAGCTGTTCTATCTCAGCTGAATTTTGATGGTCAGGACCAGCCCATAGCTTTTATTAGCAGGAGGCTGACCCCCAGAGAGAAGAATTGGTCAGCTATTGAGAGGGAGGCCTTTGCTGTGGTTTGGGCCCTGAAGAAGTTGAGGCCATACTTGTTTGGCACTCACTTCAAGATTCAGACCGACCATAAGCCCCTCTTGTGGCTAAATCAAATGAAGGGTGAAAACCACAAACTACTTAGGTGGTCCATTTCCCTACAGGGGATGGACTTCACAGTGGAGCATAGACCTGGCACTGATCATGGCAATGCAGATGGGCTCTCCAGGTATTTCCACTTAGAGCAAGAAGACTCACCTGGTCAAGGTTAGCTTATTGTCCCAAAGTTTGGGGGGGGTCATGTAGGAGAGTAGGGTCTGCAATCCTATGATCACCCAGATTTTTAGCTTTTGCTTCATTGGTTTACGACTTTCCCTGGCTGTGGGCCTGCCAATCAGACCCACAGCCTAGCTGTTCTCTCTCGAGATTAACACACATGTACATTAGGTACATCCACCAATTGGAACTGGGCCGCCTTATCAGTCCCTGTATCAGCATACCACAGGTATCCAGGGCATCGGTGTACCCAGGGCCTACCAGGGGCTGCAGCATGTATTATGCCACCCGTGGATGGCCACCCAAATCTGACACAACTGGCTGCACGACAGCTGGGGCAAGGTGGTGTAATCACCCATTGCTGTAGGTGTAGTATTCCTATACCTAACCCTAAAATGGACACATGGATTCCTATCAGTCACTCCTATGGCAGGCCTTATCAATCCTGAAGGCAGAGTGCTGGGAATCATGTGAGATGGTGCTCTGGCGCGAGCTGAGCCCGTCGACGGCTTGCGGAACCAAGTCCTAAAAGCTGTTCCATGGTGACGCGTGCCATCTACCTTAAAGTGCATTATAATCCTCGCGGTTATTTGCTAACGTTGGCATCGCATCACCCAAACATGTCGAGTAAGGTGTCATACGAATTGGAATACGAACCACTCGCCAATTCTGGTGACGGGGTTAGCATTCCACCCTTCTAGAGGGACACGACATGGAAGTAACCTTGAACCCCGGTTAAAGTTAACTCAAGCCTCAGCATCACAAAATGGATGCTGCCACCAGACACCAGTCTGACCTCCTGCTGCTGGGAGACCTTCCAGCGAGGGGAGCTTGGACAAAGGGTTTCCTGTCGAGGGCGGTGTTAGCACCATCCCAGACAGGGTTTGTGTATCCCAGGTAGGCAGGGCTGAAAGGAAGGTGATTGCAAGTGGCACCCCGGTGCTCACTGTGCATAGCCCGGCTCAAACCAGTTTCGGGGGCACCCCAGCCCCTGAGCTGGGGCGAAGCCGGACAAAGGATAGGGGTGTAAACACCCCCCTCCTGGTCCCACCCATAGGTAGGACCTAGTCACGGGCCAGCCCCTTTTCCTAGTATAAAGGTAGGAGCGAGTCCCCTTCCCAAATTGGATAATTCTGAATCTTGAACTACTTTCCGCGAAAGGAACTCTTGACTTTTTCTGAAGACTCTCCCTTGTGGCTAAGGAGTAGCCACCCTGCACCAGCAGGCACCACCTAAGCGCTTGCGGTTTGCTGTACGTCTCTCCTACGGATTAAGACTGCCCAGCTCGACGAGACCCGGATTCTACGCCATCTCTGACCTCTACCTACATCATCAGCCCAGCTGAGATTCGTGGGTGTGACGAGACCTGCGGGACCGGTCATCTTCAGAACCTGCACGACGCTTATCTAGCACGACCACCGAGGGACCCTCGAGTGAGTGCACCTAGGGTTTGAGAAGCCCTAACCCTGAGCAGCTCCAGCACCGAAGTCTGCCTCCCCAGCATCCACGAGATCTGCGTGGGGGCCCTTCTGCTCCTTGCTGCTCACCGCGTTGTCCCGCCACTCGCCGTCCGCTAGTGACCCTCTTCACGACGCACCACGACAGTTCTTCATCACTGGTCTGGTTGCTCCAGACTGGCCCTTGCTCCCCTTCAACAGAGGAGTACCCCGGACCCTCCTGGTCCACTCCAGACGCCCTCTTGACTCCACCGCGTGGGCTTGCCTCTGCCAAGACCTGCTGCCCCACTCCTCGGCCCAGCATCATCGACAGCAGACACCTTCGTGGGACAGCTCGCCCTCCATCCTGGTCGCCGCCGCGCCTCCTGGTCCGAGGAACAGCCGAGTCCGACGTCACCCACTCACCTGGTCGAGGTGACTTCATCCGGTACCATCCTGGTGCCCACACGATCGCTGGCTAGCGGTTGAGAACTGAGTCCCCTCTGCTTTCAGGTTTCCTTCATCACCGATCCAGGCTTGGATCTCGCTGAACATCGATACTGGTCGCCTGCCAGCAACTTCTTCTTTCAGGCTCCCGAGACTACAACGAGGACTCCCGACATCTTGCTGAACCCCACGCAGCCGCAGCCTCTGGGCTAGGTAACTCGAGCATCTCGGTGCTCCATCGTAGGTTCACTCTACAAGTGTCCAGCTCCTTTTCCGTTTAATCCAACTGATCGGATTCCTCCGGAATCATTAACTTTAGACTCTCTAACATCTCCCATTCCACTTGCAGTGTAAATGGTTTCGTGCCCTTCGGGCATTTGTGTAAATTGTGCAACTAGAAGTATTTTCCCAAGAGTTTTGTATTGTGCTTAGCTCCCTGACTCATAAAGAGCCAGGGTAGTCTTGTTATAAATAAATATCCTTTATTTTCATAACAACTTGTGTGGTGTCCTTTCACTTGGTGTTCAAGGGGTATATGTGATGGTAAACAGCTGGCTTAACACGCCCTCTAGAGTTTAGCCTGAAGACTGCTCTTGTCCACGCTACTAGGATAGCTGGTCTACAAGGTTGACTTACAACCAATCATCAATAAGGGTCGTTTGGAATGATACACAGTGATCACTAGAATAGTGAGCACTACATATCAGGCCAACTTTTCACATATACGATACTACATATCGAACCCTCGGGTTCCATTTTAGAACGGTAACCATTCTGTGGTTGCCCTCACATAGGCAGCGGTTTAAGGCCATTCCTAGGCCTAAAGGACACGCACACCTTCTGTGCCTTCTTTGTGACCTGTGCAACCTGACTCCACTGTCCGAGGTCAGTCCTGTTCGGCCGGTTCCTTTTACTGCGGCCAAATGGGATTAGCATCAGGGCTTGACACACCATAAAGTCGTTCTTCCCACACGAACCCTGACTAATCTCTTTCACACCTGACTCTGTTTCCTACTTTATGGCTTGCTCTACGAGGAGGAGGTGCCCGTTTTATTGGGGTCCGCTGAAATCTGATGAAGGTTCTGAGCCTCGCTGGGTAAATAATTGTGGGCTGACCGAGCTGAAATGTGGGATTATCATCATGACTTTGCTGTTTCTTTGAAGCGAAAATATGTGAATGACCACTTGTAAAATAGGGGCGGTGTTGCCCAGAGCGTAATATTTTGTATATAAGAAAAGACTGGTTTTTGGTTGGGAGCAGTCTCCTGAGAACATACATCGTGTTGTACGTCTCGGATACCTGTGATTGGTCTGCAGCCAATAAATACGATCTTTGACTTCACCTAGAAGACTCTGTGTTTCTGTGGTCTGAGACAGGAAGAACTCGAAGTCTTCGGGTGTGTTCCCTGGCACCACTGGGTTGGTTCTGAAAAACCCAGTACTGCAGTTGGCGCCCAACGTTGGGCGATTTCAGCGGTACCGGTCCAAGCCAGAGGTTCGTGAGGAGCTTCGTGTGAAAATTCTGGAGGAAGGCCGCCACTTCATCGACCCCTGCATGTCGACGTGGTCCGAAAGTCTTTACTGCGAGGTTCTCCGCGTCCCGACGGCTACAAAGGACTGCTGCCCTGACTATCGCCCTGTTTTGGACCCTTGATTTGGTAGAGTGAAACGATTTAACGAGTCTTCTGGTGACGTCATCGATACCTCAGTTAAGTATAAGTGGAGCGTCTCCCAGTTCTTAGTTTGGTTCTTAGTTTGGTATCCCTTCGGGATCGCTTTGATTTGGAACTTGCAAGTGCCAAAGCCGAAGGACTCGTGTATTCACGAGACTATCGTATTCGATAATCCTTTGAAGTTTGAAACTAGACTAGTGAGCGACGATGCCTGGTTCTAGTATATTTGGAAATTTGTTTTGTTTGGGTTGTAACAGGGACTCCCGATTAGAGGATTCGTGTCCGGTTCCTCCAATTGGAACTCCAACGTATGAGCTTTATGTGAAACATGGCGTGGGCACCATTGCGTATAATGAAGTATGGATCCGATACATCAGGAAGGATGGTGTTTTAAAATGGCCCCAAAATGGTAGTTTCGACACAGAAATCTTAGATAACTTAGAAGTTAAAATATTTAAAAAGAAAGCCCGGCCGGCGATGTTTGATTCTTTCCGCTTATGGCGAAAGGAAGCCAAGCAGAAAGAAATCAAATTAGCAAAGAAAAATAAAAGAGAGAAAGGTATGTCGATAATGCAAGCAGCCTTGCAGTTTAAAGATAATGAAGAAGAACAAATGAATGAGCAGTTGCGCAGGCAACGTGAACTAGTGATTGATAAATGTTACCCAGTTTTTCCGCCCCTTCAGCAAGATGCGTCAAAAGAAAAGGAGAAAGATCCCCTAATGTCACATTTGCTGAGTTCGCCACCCCCGTATGCGCAGAGTGCTACAGCCCCTTCGCAACCTTTAAATGTACAGCCTCTAGTTAATTTGCCGCAAGCTTTCCCGCAGCCGCCAGCTCCTCCTCAGCCGGCTCCTATGCCTACGGCGCAGCCCCCTCAAGGGCCGCCGGTTTCGCTGCCTATCTCTTCTGCGCTTCCTGCGACTTTACCTAGTACATCAGCTGCCTCCCTCGGCGCTCTTCCTGATACGACCCCTGTACCTGTATCTGCACATGTTTTTCTTCCCTCAGTCTTTCCCCCTGTTCTTGCCTCAACTTCTCCTTCTACACGACAACGAATAGCTAGTGCGGTCACTAGTTTTATATCGCCTCTCTTTGGGTCATCTAGTACGACCCCTGGTTCACAGCGTAAGCAGTTGCGTAGTCAGCTGCTTGGTTCTGGAGAGAAAGAAGTATTAGACCGCATGGCACGTAGATGGATTGTTTATCCTTCAAGATATGATGTAGAGTCTGTTGTAAATGTTTTTCAACAATGGGAAGCACCAAAACAGAGATACGTTTTTGAGAAAATGTGTGAATTCCTCTGTGAGGAATTGGAAGATCATGGTTTAGACTTAAGCCCGCAGGAGTTGTGTCATGTACGGTTTGAATTTGGAAAAGGTACGATTGTGGGTCCCGATGTTGAGAAAGCAGTTGCGACATTATTGTCTTTTAGGATCGAGGGTCCTTCTCAGTCACTGTTTGAACATGACTTCTCTGATAGGAAGGTTAAACAATACCCTATGAGAGAAGTCCCTCCAGTATGGAAGGACGCTGTTGCAGCTGATGCCGCTCGAGGCATCGCTGCTATGCCAGCTCATTTTCAGCGTGTTTGGGTACATGTTCCTTGGAAGCGATCAGAAGTTTTAGCCCTTAAGCAGACATTGCCTGACCCCCGTAAAAACCCTGCAGGATATCATAAGGAGTTATCACAGACTGCAGAATCGTGTGTCATGAACCTAGCTGACATAGATATGTTGTTCGGGAATGTCGTTCCGCAGCCTTTATGGGGGTTGATTCGTAATACAGATCATGCTGCAGAACTAGGTGGCACATGGGCTAATATTGCTACAGACACTAGACAAGTTGGTGGTGCGAAACCTGAGCCCTTAGTAGCAGAACTCCCTGGTAGAATTATTACCTACATGAAAACTTTAATGCCGGCGATGCGTGTAAATTGGGATAAATTATCCGCATGCAAACAAAAGAAAGACGAAACAGTGTCTGATTTCTTCACCAGGTTTGCAGAAACATTTATCGACCACAGTGGTCAAGACATGAGTACGGAAGGTGGTCAACGGTTATTTGTTGATAAATTTGTGCATAATTTGCTTCCCGAGTTGTGTAAGAAATTAACAGATTCAGAGAGTTCTTGGGCTGTTTCCTCATCAGCGCAAATACTGGCTACTGCACAGTATTACGAAAATAGGGATAAAGATGAGAAGGATAGAGCAGACAAAAAAACAAAAGAATTAAAGACGAAGGTTCTTTTACAGCAGGCTTACCCACCACGTGGAGATCAGAATAACTATAAGCAAGGTCAGAGTAACCATCAACAACCCCAACAGTTTCAGAGTAACTCGCAAAGGTTCGGGTATTCCCAACCGCGTGTTCCTGTGGGTCCCAATCAGTGTTCGTATTGCAAAGAAGAAGGTCATTTTAAGTATAGTTGTCCTATATTGTTGCAGCGCACGAATAATGCTTATGGCGCGAGAGGTAGAGGTGGTCAGCAAGCTCCTAGAGGTAGAGGGCGTGGGAATGTTCCCCAGAACACGCGTCCTCTTCCGCATCAAAATACGATGAACAGTTTTGATCAGCAGGCCAATGTAACTGGTGGGACAGCTCAGTACTATAATAATGACTATTATGCAGAAAATGAAAATGCGGAAGGTAATGATTTCTAGGACAGCCGTAGACAAAGAGAGGGAGTTGTTTCAGTACCAGTGGATCAGAGTGGACCGTATGTTAAGGTGACTACAGCGGGTGTGTCAGAGCCCTTTCTGTTGGATACTGGTGCTGCAAAGAGTTCAATTATGCACTCAAAACTCCCTGGCGCGCCTTTGTCTGGCGAAATGAATGTTTCAGTAGGTTTTTCTGGCGCCCCGGTTAGGAACCCGATCTCTAGTCCTATGCCCCTTTCTGTTGGACCTTGTGAGCTGAAAGCACCCCTTATCCTAACGACAGGTTGTGGTGAAAACCTGTTAGGATTGGATTTGTTAAAGAGATTACATGCGACATTATATTGTTCTCCCTCGGGAGTACAACTTACAATGGGTAGGGAAGTGATTTCTCCAATGTATTTGTCGAAGAATAAACTGCCAGCTGAATTGTCGTCTCTTCCGGATGTCCTTTGGGCTACTGGTCCTAATGATGTGGGTCTCTTGGAAATACCGCCATATGTGGTCACTTTGAAAGCCAATGTTAAATTGCCACGCATTCCCCAGTACAAGATCTCTAATGAAGGTGAGAAAGCATTGTTAGCAATCATCTATGATTTGATTGAAAAGGATGTAATTGAAGAGACAAGAGGCAACGTTTGCAATAGTCCTGTTTTGCCTGTTTTAAAACGTACTGACCCCTCTCAGCCACCTGTTTACAGGTTTGTGATCGATCTTAGAGAGGTAAATAAGATAGTTGTGCCACAGTTTCCAGTTGTCCCTGATATAACTGCCTTGTTAACTATGATCCCAGCTTCCGCTGCTTGGTTCTCAGTGATTGATTTAAAGAATGCTTTCTTTAGCATCCCGATTGCAGAGGAAAGCAGGGATATTTTTGGTTTTAGTTTAGGAGGTCGCAGCTTCCGCTTTAAACGCGCTCCACAGGGCTACTGTGAAAGTCCATCAATATACAGTCAGGCTTTAAAAGCGCAGCTTGATGCAATTGTTTTACCTAGTGGTGCTACCCTTATTCAGTATGTTGACGATTTACTAATCTCCGCGGATACTGAGGAGATTTGTAAAGAAGCTACATTGTCATTGTTGCGTCATTTGTCTGCCTTTCATCACAAAGTGTCTCTCTCAAAACTGCAATATTGT
The DNA here is from genome assembly GCF_964204655.1 of Triturus cristatus. Lineage (NCBI taxonomy): Eukaryota > Metazoa > Chordata > Amphibia > Caudata > Salamandridae > Triturus > Triturus cristatus. The sequence continues at coordinate 1,776,757,403 of NC_140589.1, read as the reverse complement.
CGACAAGAAGTGACCTACTTAGGTCATCTCTTGTCGAAGGAGGGAAGGAAACTGACCCCAGAAAGAATTCAGGCCATTGCACAATTGAGCGTGCCAAGAACACAGAGAGAAGTGCGTGCTTTCTTGGGTATTACTTCATACTGTAGGCAGTGGATCCCGAGTTTTTCTTTGCTGGCAAAACCTTTGATAGCATTAACATGCAAAGATACACCGAATCCCGTCCCATGGTCTGAAGAGTGTCAGAAAAGTTTTTCGGAATTACGTAAGGCATTATGTTCGGCTCCTGTGTTGGGTACCCCCAACTACAGTAAACCTTTTACATTGTATGTTCACGAGAAAGAAGGTTGTGCGTTGTCAGTGCTGACACAGTCTTTTGGAGACAGACAGCGTCCGTGCGCGTATTTTTCGTCGACTTTGGATCCAGTAGCTAAGGCATTGCCAAGTTGCTTGAGAACCACAGCGGCAGCAGCTGTGTCTATTCGACAGTCTGCTGGGTTAGTAATGAATAACACGTTGATTGTAATGGTTCCACATGCAGTGGACACATTGTTAAACAGGACCAAGACACAGCACTTAACTAGTGCTCGATTGTCAGGGTACGAGTTGACACTGCTAGCGAGTCATGTGCACATAAAGAGGTGCAATACGTTGAATCCAGCTACATTATTACCGATTTCAGCAGACACAGATGAGATTGAACAGCATGATTGTCTGTTCAGAACAGAAGAAACAAAAGGGAGAGTGGATCTTAAAGATACTCCCCTGGTTGAGTGTGATGGTACCTTATGGGTGGATGGTTCGTGCTTCAAGCTTCCGAATGGTGATACGACTGCTGCATATGCTATCACGACTTTGCACACGATTGTTGAAACTGCACGTATACCACATAATTCGGCTCAAGCAGCAGAATTAATTGCACTTACAAGAGCATGCGTGTTGTCGAAAGGAATGAAAGTGAACATATATACTGACAGTTAGTATGCCTTTGGCGTGGCCCACAGTTTTGGGCGCTTGTGGAAAGAACGTGGGTTCCTGACTTCGCATGGAACTAAGATTCAGAATGGTCAGTTGGTGAATGATCTCCTTGAATCACTGACCTTGCCATTACAAGTCGCGATTGTGAAATGCAGTGCACACAAGAAGGTTATTGATGATGTTGGTCGTGGTAATGCATTTGCTGACAAAATCGCGAAAGAAACAGCAAAAGATGTGACGAATCGAATGTATGTTGCAGGCCCTGCAAGATGGGTTGGTGATGTTGGAATGTGTGAAGACACGATAGAGAGTGTGAAGTCCCTTCAAGCTGAAGCCACAGAGAAAGAATTGAGCATGTGGAAAGAAAGTAAGTGTAAATTGGATGAAAATGGTTGTTGGATTGATTTGTCAGAGCACCGGCGATGGTTGTTACCTGATGCATATGTGCTTCCAGTGGTTACGATGGCACATGGAATGGCGCATATCAGTGTGAAAAGGATTTGTAAGTTGTTGGCTCCAGTATGGCAGAATGCTGGAATTTAGAAGTGTGCAGAGAATGTGGTCAAAAATTGCATGGTATGTTTGAAATACAATCCTGGTAGGGGAACCCCAACTCCAGCTGGCCATTTTGCGTGTCCAACGTATCCGTTCGAGGTTTTGCAGCTAGATTTCATCCACATGGAAAGGTGCAACAATTTGAAATATGTACTTGTTGTTGTTTGCGCTTTTTCAAGGTGGATAGAAGCATATCCCCTAAAAGACAATACTGCCTTATCCACAGCTAAAGCCCTTGTCAAGGAATTCTTCCCTAGGTTTGGAATGCCGAGAATGGTCTGGAGTGATAATGGGAGTGAATTTGTGGGTCGAGTGATGAAGAATGTATGTGAAGGACTAGGTATTAAGCAAAAGTTTCACGCTGCAAATCACCCCCAATCAGCTGGACTAGTAGAGTGCTATAATGGCACATTGAAGCTTAAATTAGCCAAGATCCAAGCGAGTTCTGGTCTTAAATGGCCTGACGCTCTGCCCTTAGCACTCCTATCAACAAGAATGACTGTGCATTCACGAGTGGGACTTAGTCCGTATGAGATTGTGTTTGGCCGCCCGGCCAATATATGGGGTGTGCCAAGGCCGACAAAATTCAGTGAGATCGAACATCCAGTACTGCTTGATTATCTGTATGAATTGACAGATAAATTGCGTGTCTTACACCAACAGGTCCACGATACTCTGCCTCAGGCCTCTGAAGCTCCAGGACATCCTATCAATCCTGGATCGTGGGTGCTGGTCAAAAAATTTCAAAAGGACGAAAAATGATGAGCCCCGTTGGACCGGCCCCCATCTCGTCCTTCTCTCGACAAGATCAGCTGTTCGAGTGAAAGGGAAAAAGAACTGGATTCACGGCGTACATTGTAAAAGGGTCCCTTTGCCTCTGCCGTATGACCGGTGGGTCCAGGAGGGTATCACTGATTCTGAGACTGACACTGTGCCCCGTTTCGTGCCATTTAGCGATGCACGTGTAAAAGGAGCAATTTCAGAACAAGAAAACGACGACATTCTGCAAGAAGCTGTGCCACCATCAAATCGATTGGACACCACAGAGCCTGAACTCTTGTTTCAAGACCAGACAGTACCTACAAGAAGCCGTTACAATTTGAGGCCGAGAACTATGGACAAATAAAAATTCCTTTCCTTTGGTATATTTTTTTTTTAGATAGTGCAGCTCTCTCATCTAAGAAACTTTTTATTTTTTGTTTTTCGAACCACCATCCGGGTTCAGCTGTAGGGTCGCGGTGCCAAGACTTTGGGGTACAAGCCGGAGACGTTAGGTCAACGGTTCTGGTTGGTCTAGGGCGTTCCCTGGGCTGACAAGTGTACTCCTTAGCAGAAGACACTCATCCGCCGCGAATAGCACGATTAGAGGATGGAGTTTTTCGAGATGAAGAGACCCGTTGAGGAAATACATTTTAAGAGCAGAATATGTAAAATAATGAATAGCAAACGTTTTGTAATATTATGCCTGTTTGTACTATTTAGTATGGTGATGTTTTCTGTAGGTTATATATCATTGTCTTTTCAAGTGTCATTTGCACCCACTATACAGCCCATACCTCCTCCTACTGTTTCCTCACACTCTTTCCACCCTCTTCCTGAACACGAACAAGCTAGACGTTCTGAGTTCGTAAACAATTTGTTTATTCAACTTCTGCACCAGCACCAACTAGTTATGAATACGACAAATTGCTGGGTGTGTGGTTTGATGCCACATACCCATTAATAAGGGTATCCCATATCTAGTGCTGCCGTTTAGCTATAATGGGTCATCATGGGCATTCCAGACTATGTTTCTTTTTGCGCTTGAAACCTACTCCCCGCGACCACCGCGTTCCACTAGACCTAGCACGAACAATAAGGCCTTGATGAAAGGAGTTGCTGATATGAGCAGAGATATCGACGCATATTCATCTATTCCCAAGGATGAGTTGCGAGCTTATGTAGGTTGGAACGCGACGGGGTATAGCATTAGTCTGGGCGATAAACAGCGTAAAAGTTCATCCCCAATTTGGGTCGTACCCCACATAGGTCGGTTCTGTTTACAAGGCAATGGTCAGAAACCAAGAGCTCAACTAGGGAAGAGTGCCTGTACTGAAACGTACATTTTTCCATCACAGTTTTCCCCTGCGTTTTTGGCTGCCAAGGGTACATACTTTGTTTGCAATGACCGAGCATATACATGGCTGCCCCCTGATTTCTCGGGCACATGTTATGTTGCAAATTTGCTACCGCCGACATTTACTGCTGCCTCTGATTATCACAAGACCAGAGTTGTGAGAGGCGTTGCTAGTCAGGAGGATACTACCGGTCAGGAAGCGGGAGACTTCATGGGTTTCCTGCCGTTTTGGGGACCAATGGTCAATAGTAGGAACCTGAGACAACGGACTCGTATAGTTGAATCCACCGTTAATGTAACGGCTGGTGCCCTTGGTAATTTGACAGCTGAGCTCCAAGCGGATCGCCTCATGACGTAGCAGAACCGTATGGTTCTAGATGCAATACTTGCAGACCGTGGTGGGGTATGTAAGGTTATCCAATCAAGCTGCTGTATTTTCATACCAGATAACGCTCCGACAGTCTATCAAGCCATCTCCAAACTGCATAAGATTTCCGAATCCATTCACGTGGATAAAGGAGATTGGTCGATGATGGGGTGGTTCTGGGGACTGATATCAGCTTGGGGATGGAAGATTCTAATAGTCACTGGGACGACCTTAGCCATTCTTTTCCTGTTCTGTCTATGTGTACAGTGTGCTCCTGTGACGTGTAGCCTCTGTGTTACATCATGTGTAAGGAAACCTGTATCAAGGGACGAGCTGAGCAATAGGATGATGCTACAGCAACATCTCCATGGCCTTATGAATATAGACCTGGACTCAGATTAGTATGAGTATAGTTATTGCCCATGTAAGGGCAAAAGGAGGGCAAAAGGAGGGCAAAAGGGGGGTCTGTGGTACTGTAAATTTCAGAACCATGTTGGAGGCATGGTCCCACCAGGCCGATTTTGGTATCAGCGAACCGCAAATGACTAATGCGGTATGTATGAGTGTTTTCGTCATGTTTCACCGATGAATTCACTGTGTATACGATACTACATATCGAACCCTCGGGTTCCATTTTAGAACGGTAACCATTCTGTGGTTGCCCTCACATAGGCAGCGGTTTAAGACCATTCCTAGGCCTAAAGGACACGCACACCTTCTGTTTCTTCTATGTGACCTGTGCAACCTGACTCCACTGCCCGAGGTCAGTCCTGTTCAGCCGGTTCCTTTTACTGCGGCCAAATGGGATTAGCATCAGGGCTTGACACACCATAAAGTCGTTCTTCCCACACGAACCCTGACTAATCTCTTTCACACCTGACTCTGTTTCCTACTTTATGGCTTGCTTTACGAGGAGGAGGTGCCCGTTTTATTGGGGTCCGCTGAAATCTGATGAAGGTTCTGAGCCTCGCTGGGTAAATAATTGTGGGCTGACCGAGCTGAAATGTGGGATTATCATCATGACTTTGCTGTTTCTTTGAAGCGAAAATATGTGAATGACCACTTGTAAAATAGGGGCGGTGTTGCCCAGAGCGTAATATTTTGTATATAAGAAAAGACTGGTTTTTGGTTGGGAGCAGTCTCCTGAGAACATACATCCTGTTGTACTTCTCGGATACCTGTGATTGGTCTGCAGCCAATAAATACGATCTTTGACTTCACCTAGAAGACTCTGTGTTTCTGTGGTCTGAGACAGGAAGAACTCGAAGTCTTCGGGTGTGTTCCCTGGCACCGCTGGGTTGGTTCTGAAAAACCCAGTACTTCAATATTCTATTCATTCGACCGAGTAGAGCAGTAGCGTTTGTAAAGGTGAAGTGTGAGGATCCAAGTCAGATAAATACCTATCTTACATACTTTAGCCATCCAACCTGGTTCACGCGATAATAAAGAACAGATTACATCAGCTTAATTGTAACCCTGGGCGTAGGACTACGGTACGCTCTCGTAGTTTGCGCAACTACGCGCTACGCAAATTGCACATAGCACAGTGCAAAAATGCGTAGCGTAGCGGACATTTTTTGTTTGCTCGCGGTCCTCAATGTCAAGTTGGCGACCGTGAGCGAGCAAAATAACATCCCAGCGAGACTTTTTCCTCCTTCGCAATCAGCAACATCAAGTTGCCGATCGCGAGCGTGGAAAATAAACCTGCCGGCGAGATTCTCAACGCGGGGAGGTCAGGTTTCTCATTGCGAGTGGTCGCGTATGCTCGAGAAACTACCAGTCCACGTTGAGAAAGCTGCCGCTCGAGTACAAATCTACTCGAGCGGCAGAAAACGACCACTTGCACTGTGCAAGATGTGGTTTGCAATGATTGCACAGTGCGGACATGCATCCGGCACTGTGCAATCAGTGCGAACAGAATTTTGCACAGTGCACAACGCAGTTCGCGTAGTGCGAAGTGCACTTCGCGTAGCTACACGTAGCGCTACTACGGAAACTATGCCCAGGGTTACTTCATTGTTCTCGGGCAGTTTTGCAGTAGGGCTGGGCAATGTTGCAATCATATTTGCACTGATCCACTAGCGCAAAAATTACACTTGTCCCAACGGGTTAGTGAATAAACAACATTGCATCACTTGATTGTTCAAATATTGGTGCAAAATGGCATTGCGCTCATGCAATCTTTCCGTGCACTAGTGTACTTCAAGTAATCTGGCCTCTGATCGCGAGCTGCACTAGCTTTTGTTATATTTTCTTTATAAATAAATGCTCATCTAAATTCGTTGCCCCCTCTGTTCCTTATTCAGCTAAGATGCCCCATAGGTGCCTGGACCTACAAACTTCATTTATTGCAATTAGCAGGATTATTGGACAACTCATAATTTCCCTTCAGAATAAAAACGCTTTTAAAGGTGCTTTGGACAGAATGATTTGATGTAAGAACAGATAAATGACAAGTGGTGAATTACAGTGACTTCCTGGGGTTCCCCAACCGCGGTGTCATGACCACAAGTCAACCTGTGATATTTTTGTGTGAACAGATAGATTTTAGCAACTGTTCCTAAGAAGAGCCCATTATAAACTCAAGGCTTGGTTCAGAGTGTGACCACACCAGTCTAAAATCCCCCTCTCACTGACTTTGGTTCATACAGGGCTTTTAATATCTAGATCCTCGGATGTAGGCGACCAAATGTAGAATTCTGACCATGTTCTGCAAATTGTATAACCAATGATCTACATTTCTATTGATAAGCGCCAACTATAATTTATAGTTTATATGGAGTGTTTAAATGCACACATTAGATAGAACTCGGTCACTTATATGAAATAAGTATATTGTGTATCCACACACTTTTCAGTTTAATGTAACACAGCAGACCGACATTTGTCATCAGCAGCTTTGTATTAATAAGTGAATAGTCTGTCATTTTTGTAACAATCAAATACTTGTTGATTTTTTTTTTTAAAGTTTACTTTGTTGTAGAAAGTGCTCGTGGCACTTTTGGTCAAGAGCACATGGGAGAGAAAGGCTGGACGAAATGTTGAGGGTAAAACGAAACAAGCATTGGCATAGCCAATAGGTCTCGCTTTTGGGACCTTATAAGTATTCAGTTATGCAGCACAATATCCTTAGTGCAACAACATGAACTGTTGCATGGCTAAACACTTATAAGGTCCCCAAGGCGAGACCTATTGGCTCTGCCAATGCTTGTTATCAATGACTTTGGTAGGCCGGCATAGACGATTTTGAAATAGTCTGTCCTTGGTAGGACCAAATTACTTCCCAGTTTGGTGAGCATTAAAATGTCACTGGTGTGCCAACGTTATAGAATTGCTCATTGAGGTATTTGCTGTACCTGGAGGTGGGATGAAGTTGAAGATAGAGCTTCAGATGGCATTAGGGAAAAGTGGTGAGAGGATTTTGAAGGTGTTGGCAGATAAGTTGTCCATGAATATCTTCATAAAGGTAGTTTTGAAATGTATTGTATCCCTGTCACCCCAGTCAATATTTTTCTGTATTTCTTTGCTTGGGAGCCTTCTATAGCAACACATTTTGTCTTCCCAGCCTTTAACAGTGACTGGACTGCAGTTGGGTGCATGGATGCAAATGTTGTTGTAGTAAGTATGTATTCATGGAATTCTTGAAAGGTGGGGTGGAAAGGTGGGTGGCATCAAGATTTTGGCGCTAAACAATGAGCATAATTTGTGTGTGTGATGTCTATGATTTTGGCGGGATGGGCGATGGTTGAGCTAGCCTTGATGAGCTTGAGAAGGTCTGTGGTTGAGACTTTTTGCAGAGACAGGCTTGCAAGAAAATTGGTATGTGTTTGGAGAAGTTACAGGTGCTTTTGGATCTGTGTCGTTTGTGTTGCGCACAGCAGTAACCAGAACCTAAACCCCAAGGAAGCCTGAAACTAGGTGGGCTGAAAGTACTTAAAATGGTATGCCGTATTATTGCACTGAATATTCAAGTTTTACGTCATCTTTCGCTGTGTTATTTCGCATAACATATCCATTTGAGAATGTTTCTCTTGGGTCATAGGAGCCAGAGGAAAAGATACTTACAATTTCTCATTCACAACAACTGCACATTTTTCAGGTAGATTTCGAATCATGTGTAACTTTTTGGCATTTACAACTGTTTGGCTTGATTATATCCACGGTCTTTCGGGGTTATTTCGGCCTAGTTGAGGGTAGCTGTCACCCAATCCGGTGGCAACAACTGTTTGAGGCTTCCATCTACAGTGACGCCAGCCTGCCAGCTGGAGTTTGTTTGACCGTCACTGTGAGGTAATCATCTGACTGGGGGCAGGGTGAGGGGGGTTCCAGTTCTGATGTTGTTCCTCCCAGAGCTCCACATCCGCTCTCCCCGCCTCCTCCTCTTACTCGCTCAAGTAAGTGAAGGTGACTTGAAGTTGATTCGGATGCGCGGAGCGGTCTGCTGGCGACGCGGTTGGAGCTGGTACTTTGAAATGAGTGGGGCTGGTGGCTGTGATCAGTGACGCGAGAAGCAAAAGGCGAGAGACGCAGCCAAGAGAGGCATTATGTAAGTAAAAAACATTCATTGAGGGGCTATATGTGGGGAAAAGAGACGTGATGGGGAAGGAAATGTCAATGAAACTGAACGAACCTGTGAAACACGTGAAAAACTAGAAAGGACATAGTGACAAACGGAGTGAGTGAAAAAGAAACGAAAAGTTTGAATGTGAGAAACTGCAAGTGAATGAACGGGATTGTACTAGAATACAGAGACTATTTCAGGAAAGATAAAAAACGAACGAGAAATAAATGAACGGAAAAGCTCTACAGTCATAGAAGGAATGATTACAAGAAAGAGCAGTAACATGAAATAATGAAACAATAAAATGTAAAAAGAAACACTTGGAGAGAAAGAAAACAAGCATTGGCCGCGCAGCCGTAAAAGTAACGGCCGCATGGAATTGAAAGCGAAAGTGATCGCGATCTGTGGTAAGCACACGAGTAGTGCACGCGCAGCAGTGATCGCGCTGGAAGGGAGGCAGATGGCGGCTGCGCGCGTGCACACTCGCGTGAACGCAAGTGTTAGGCCAGCGAGGTCTGGTAGCACTTTAAAAACCCGTATACTAAATGTCTCGCAGCGCATGCGCTGGCTCAGGCGAGACCTAAAAATGGGGAGACCGGAAGAGAAATGGGGGGACGAATGGAACTGAAAATTGAGGTTAGAGGGAAAGTAGATTATGGGGCAATAAAAAACTAAAGGTATGAGGATCAGGAAAGGGGTATGGATAAATGAAAGGAACTGATGAAACACTTTTTAATGGGGGCAGGGAGCAAAAAATGGATCTAAGAAGGTAGGGTGATGTCAATGAATAAACAGAGGTGATTGATGCTACAGAGTGACAAGAAAGGGGACAAGGAGGAAAAATAGAATTATAGATGGAAAAAACTAACATGTTTTTTTTAATTTTATATTTGAGTTTTATATATCGCGAACTAGACCCGAGAGCGCTTTACATGAGCATCAGTTTCATTACAGAAGGACACATTCATTTTAGTTAGGCATGGGGAGATTAAGTGATTTGTCCAGAATGTTGAGCGTCGTTGCCGAGACTCAAACCCGGTTCCCCAGCTTCAAGTCGATCGCCCTACCCGTAAGGCTACAGGCTACATCCTACATCCTCTCCAAGTTCAAGTAATACATCTTTTCTACCCTGGGAAGTCCCCTGCTTGAGTTACGTGTCGCATAATTAGTGAAAACACAGAACACGCATCATTCACACGACACACGTTTTGGTATATATGGCTACGTTTTGTAGTGTCATAATCAAGCTTACGTGAATATAGTTGCAGTGCGTTATCTAATTGCGGACTGCTTCATTTTTACATTAGCTTGTTATTAGTTTCTACGAATTTCTAGAAGGTTGATAACTATGTGCCTCACTTTTATTGTTATTTCAAAGAACACAGTCTTGTAGAATGAAAATAATTGAAAGGGTACAAGGCCACTTTCTGTCAGTTGTTTTCACCAAGAGTTCTAAACACCAGTGAGATTTTATTTATTTATTTATATAAAGTTTTGTATAGCGTGAACATGATCCAAGCGGGTATCAGAGCGCTTTACATGACGGTTGCGGAAGACATAGATCGAAAGCTGAGGGAGAAATTTAAGGCAGTATACATCAGGAACAACAGTGACATAATGGCGACAATTGAACATGACAGTGGCCAGTTAGCAATTACGACAAGATACATAAGGAACAACAGTGGCATAATGGCGAGCAACACTGGGCTGTATCAGTAGCCAGGTGGTAACAAAGTCAGTTAAAAACAGGCAGGGCGACATAAGGAGCAAAGCTTCTAGTTCAGGGTATTTTTCATCAGTAGAGCTTTCACTTCCCTTCTGAAGGCAAGAGTTGATGGAATTAGTCTTGTTTCAACAGGTAGGGAGTTCCAGATTCTCGGGGCAATGCCGGAGAAAGAGCATTTGTAGGTTTTTCGTTTTTTGAATTTCTTTGGCTTAAGTAACAGAGTGCTGGTGCTCCTTGAGGGCCTGGCACTACCAGATAGCTCGAGCTTATTTGTCAGGTAGAGAGGAGTATTGAAGTGTAGTGCTCTATAGGTCATACACACAATTTTTAACTAGATCCTTGCCTCAAATGGGAGCCAGTTGAGCGCTTTCAGGTCAGGCGACATGTGGTTGGATTTCCTGGAACCCGTGACAAGTCTAGTCGCAGCATTGAGAGATGCTCTGAGTGAGGCTAAACTGAGTTTAGGGAGACCGCATAGAGTAGCACTGCCTTATTCAAGTCGTGAGATGACTAGTGCTTGCACCGCCGATTCGAAGTCATCTTGTGGGAGGTAGGGTTTAAGATTTCTAAGGATGCTCAATTGGAAGTTCTCTCCTTTGGGAGATTCTCTAATGTGATCTTGCATGTTTAGATTCTTGTCTGGTACAACTCCCAATGATTTAGTGGAGTCAATGACGTGTGGTGTGGTGCAGTTGAGAGCGGTGAGGTTTGTTAAGTATTTCCCCACAGTGGGGGATCGCCTGGTGGTGAAATGAAGAGGAATTCAGTTTTAAGGGCGTTTAGTTTGAGGTGGTTGGAGGTTAGCCAGTTTAAGGTTTTGTGCAGGGTACTGTTGAGTGACTGGATATCTTCAGGTGAAGATATTTTCATGTACAGTTGGGTATCATCCGCATACATGTGATATTGAATGTTGGAAGCTTTGAGGATTACAGTCAGTGGTTCAATGAAAAGGTTGAAGTGCGTGGGGGAGAGTGAGGAACCTTGAGGGACACCCAGTGTGCAGGGACTGGAGTTAGACAGAGTTTGATTGGATTTGACTCTTTGCGTTCTGTTGTTGAGAAAAGGGACAAACCATTTTAGGACAGTGTCTGAGAGCCCCATCCTACATTCCAAGAGGTTCAGAAGGTTGTCATGTTTGACCATATCAAATGCAGATGAGAGATCGAGTTGTATTAGGCAGACTTTATTCTGATCAAGCAAAGAGAGGGCATCGTCAACTATATGAGTGATGGCCGTCTCAGTGCTGTGTCTAGAGCAGAAGCCCGATTGGAATTGGTAGAGGAGTTGGAATTGCTCAATGTGTTTGTGCAGTTATTCATGTACACATTTCTAGTGAAATTTTTTCTAGGGTAGGAATGTTTGTGATAGGTCGATAGTTATTCAGGTCTTCAGGGTCAGCCGTGGGTTTTTGTAGAATAGGGAGAACTAGGCCAGCCTTCAGGCAGCCCAGGATCTCCCCTTGGAGAAGCGAAGCGTTGGTCTTGGACCAGAGCGGGACTAGGGTTCCTACCATTTCTTTGAAGAAGTTGGGGGGAGGGGTCATTGAAGGGATTTGAGGACTTCAGGGTTGATAGTATACTGAGGATGGCAGCGTCGTTGAGTGGCGTGAATTGGCTCCAAGAGGCATTGTTTTTGGGGGAGGTACAGCACAGCGTAAAAGGAGGGGCGGGTAATGGGGAGTCAGGCGAGGGTGAGAGTTTGATTAGAGCCATCTTGAGGTCCGATTCGATCTTATCCGTCTTTTCGAGGAAGAATGCAGCAACGGCATCACAGCTCGGCTGAGGGCAGGAGATGAGAATTGATTGGCCGAAAGTGTTATTAGATTGTGACTTAATCAACTCAAAGAGTCTTTTCGGGCGATTTTTGGCTTTATCAAGTTGGGATTTGAAGAAGGTTGCTTTTGCCGTTCTGATGAGTTTATTGTATCTGTTCCTTTTTAGTCTTAGAGTTTTTTGTAGAATAGTGGATGGAGCTGATCTCCAAGCGCGTTCTGCTAATCTGAGGCTGCGTTTGTCCGAATTTAGGCTGTCATTGAACCATGGTTTGGAGTCTTTGATGGGCTTTCTTTTTAGTTGAAGGGGGGCAGTTGTATTCAGGGCAGCAAGCATGGCTTTGTTATAGTGATCAGTGATGTCGTGAACGTTGGCCATGTTTGCAGGGGGCAGAAGGGAGGTAGTGCTCATTAATGTTGGTATTATGGAGGGATCTTTTCCAATGTTTTTGTTTTAGTGGTTGTGATCTATTGGAGTTCCAGCTTTCAAGGATACGGAAGGTGATATAGTGATGGTCCGACCAGTCACAGGGGAGAATATAATCCAGTTGAATGGAGTCGGGATTAGCGATGATTAGATCGAGGGTCGAGCCTAGGTTGTGCATGGGACTGTCACAGTATTGGGTCAGGGAGAGATCATTTTTGAAGTTTTTGAGTGTATTAACCGCCTGATCATCTGGATCATTCCAGTGGAGGTTGAAGTCTCCAAGGAAGATCTGGGGGCAGTGGCGTGCCAGGTTGGAGGAGATGGTTTCCATAATGTGTTCAATAAAGGGGAGGTTGTCTCCCGGTGGGTGGTAGAAGATGTGCAGACTACAAATGGGTCTATGCTTGCTAGTGATATCTATGCATAAATATTCGCAGGATGAGAGAATAGCTGAGGGGACTGTTTTGCTGAGAGAGAGCTGTGGTAGATACAGGCTATGCCTCCACCAGTTTTCTTAACTCGATCCAGTCGGATAATTTTGTGGGTGGGTGGGACTAGAATGTCAAGGATGGGGCCTGAGGAGTCAGTGAGCCAGAATTCGGTGAGGCTAAGGAGGTCAAGTTCCTGAGCCAGGATGAGATCTACAAGGTCTGTGGCATGTTTCACCGCTGATCTACAGTTAAGTAGCAGGCATTTCAGGTGTGCTTTGTGTTCAGTGGGCGTGGGCTGCGTGACGGGGATCTGCATGAGGTTGTTGAGGTTTGAGGTATTGGTGTTGAGTCTGGGGGCTCTATGCAGTTTAGGTGTGATGCATTGAATAGCCTCCGTGTTGTCTTGTTTAGGCTTTTTCATTTCAGGGAGATTTATAGGAGTGGATTGCGAAGATCCAGAAGGGGCTGCTATGGCCGAAAGAGGGGCGTTGTACTCACGGAGGGGGGGAGAGAATATCTGGTTCTGATAGCTGATTTTTGGATCTGCCGGGTCTAGATGGGGCATTGGGGTAGGGGGTGGTATTCCAGTTCTGGCCTGGGAGTTTCAGCCATGGGTAAGTCGGTGGCATTCTAGAAGGGGATAGTGGGATATGGTGGGGCTGGATCAAATGCAGGAACTCCTGTGATGACTTGCTGAAGCGAGATCAAGGGCCAGGTCAGCGGTGGTGTTAATGAGATTTTGAATGGCTGTTATGAGATTAAGAAGTTCCTGGTTTATTTCCTTGAGTTTAGCAGCTGGATCCGCTTGTGGTTCGTGATTCGTGTGGATGGGAGAAGAGGTGAGGTTCACTATGGTGGATGTAGGTGAGTTAACAAAGGGGGGGAACGAGGGAGGGGGGATATCCTCCGAGGATGATTTCCATCTCAGATGGAACGGAGAACATAGTGAGTGGACTCTAGAGGGGGGTTAGGGGGCATTGCTTTCCTGGTGGAGAGAGGGCCAGCCAGCTGTGGGGAAAGGGAATTATGTGGGAGAGAGTTCGGAGGAAAGGGAGAGTAGGAAGTCTGGGAGAGGTGGTCGGGCTAGGGACATCAGATTCTTCAACATAGTGAGAATTGGGTTGGGCAATTCTGGGTGGTCGGGGCACGGTGGGTAAGTATGTGGTGTCTAGGTATGGTGGAGCTGGTGTCCTATGCGAGTTGTTCGAAGTATGAGGTGCAGTTGACCGGTGGTTGTGGGTCCATAGCGCCTGCTCAGGTTGGCCCTGAGTTGGAGTTGGTGGAAGGTTGTCCCTTGGGTGAATAGGGTTGTCACTATGATCAAGTGATTTTTAATGCAGTTGAATCTTTCATCAAAGATGGCCAGGTTGCGATCGGTGGCCTGAATTAGTATAGTCCTATTGTTATAGATGGAAATGGTAGCATTTGCTCTGAATGTGGGTGAGGTCACAGCCAGTAGTCTAAGACCGTGGGGGAATTTCTTAGCTGAGGCGATTCTGATTAGAGTGGAACGCAATTCTATACTGAGCTCTTCTTTTAGTATGAAAGATCAGGTCGCTAGTGATCTCACCTTTTTTTTGGGCAGAAATAGGGGTCAGAGATAAGGGTTTCTGGGTTAGCTTTGAGTAATCTATGTTTTAGAGATTTAATATTGTTTTGGAAAGGTTGGGTGGGTAAATAATTGTGTGGCTATTCGAACCTAACTTCTTGAGTGTGGAGTCCAGTCTGAGCTAAGTGGAGGGGGGCATGTTGTGGAGGGGTTATGTTGCGAGTAATAGATGAGAGGAGGGAGTATAAAGGTTTCCAGTATATGATCCTCAGTGATGGTGAGTCGTGCAAGTTATGGTGTTATGGTCTGGGGTAAAAGGAAGGCCGAAGAAGTGCGCCTTTCAAGTCAGTTTGCTAGACACATTGTGACCGTGGTCTGAGGGTGCAGGGTTGAGCCGAAGTCATGTGTGGTAAGAGGGAGCATAGGTAAAAAATGCTTTGGGTGTGGGAGAGGGTTATGGTAGTGTCACTGCCTAGTGCTATTGGAGGGAGCCAGGGGGAGTGAACCAATCTGAGGAGAGCGAGGACAGGTCATTTGATGCTCCTGGAGCGCACGTTCGGCAAACCCCATCAGCAATCAGGAGCAGCCATTTTTAGACGATTCAAATAAAGATTATAGGTGAAATCAGGGTAGTCAAATCAGCTTAGTGTGTGGGAGAAGGTTAGGGTAGTGGTATTGCCTTGCAATAATTGAGGGAGCCAGGGAGAGTGGATCTTTCTGAGGAGAGCGATAACAGGGCACTTGATGGGCCAGGAGCGATCTCACAGTAGGACCCACCAGCAATCATCCTAAAAGCCGAGCACGGAAAGTGAAGGACGGAGGGGAGTCTTCACACCAGGCGATGATGGTAAAGGCAGTACAGAGTCATATCTCTGGTTCCTTTTGAAGGCCACCGAAACTGGATGCACTTAGCATTTGTGCGCTGAGTTATGAGTGCAACCGGTCTCGAAAGACGAGAAGAGCAGGTCTTGATCTTTTCGCGAACATAGAACTTCATTGTTCTAGTAGGTATGAGGGTGTGTACCATCTTTGAATCTTGGAATTTGTATTATTTTCTGCTTTGCTAGAATTCTAGAATTCAACTAGAGCTTAGAAGTAGCAGAAAGGGTTGCTATGTATTAGTAACAGCAATCATGTTGGGGTGTTATCTATTATTTACGCTTGCTGTGACTTTTACTGCTGCCATATTATTCGTTTTTATTGTGGTTACCGTTCATCCTGTGTGCACTAGGGTAGGGTTATTAGTTTTAAAATAAATATTTAAAGCATATCCTACTGTTCTAGTGTGTACTGTGTTATTCATTCATGAAAGAAGCCTTGGGGTTCCACTGATTGTCTCTGTAACATCTGATGAGAGTGATAATCACTTAGAACACATCTTGCTCAGATATTGCTCAGTGGGTTGGGTTATGGTTGTACTACAACTGGTTTTCTAATTGGGGTCGACACATTGACTATGTCCTTAGTACCATTGGATTTAGAAAAAAGACCTCTCTCTGTGTTTCTAGAAATCGTATCAGGAAATGAATGGAGCTAAAGGGAGAAGAAACAGGCATGGAAATAGGGGCAAGAAATGGAAGCAAATCTGAAAACACTGCATACGGAGGAGTAAACATAGCCAAAGATGGACAGCTTGAGAAATGGGTAAGTGGGACAAATGCAACTGTAGAGGGAGAGACAAAGAAAGGGGTGACAGCGAGTGGTTGGAACTATAGTAAAAACGACTGGACTGGCAGTGAGGAGGAACAAATCAATTGAAAAATTGAAAACCCGTAGATGGCTGCACACATAAAGATGCCAGATGTTTAAATACGAGCTCATGGGTGCAGACGAATCCTGCTACATCACGCAGATGAGCAAAGCTACCTCCCTCCTCCTCCAAGGTGGAGGAAAAGTGCCCTGGCAGTTGGGGTAGAGACCAGGGTCTTCGTTGGCTGTGAGAGTGGTAGAGGCTAGATATTGTGGGGCAATTAAGGGTGTGGAAACCGATACCTACAGAAGAGCGAGTAGGAGGTAGTGGAACCCTGTGCATGGAGGAAGATCTAGCTGCGTTGGTGGCCTGAGAGTGCAACAGATCCTGGGCAACCAAACCTAACAGAGAGCTGGTGAGAGCAGCATCCTGGCGTTCACAGACCTTGAGGCTGCAGAGGTGTGAGTCGCAGGGACTGGAGCCACTAGACCCCAGAAGAGATGGAGGCTGGAACCTAGCATGACAGCGTGAAGTAGATGAGGTTGGGCTGATGAGGGAGTGTTGGTGACTTTTGAGGCAGAAGGACAGAGAGGAAACTGCAGTCTGCAGACAGACCTAGAGACAGGCGTGCTGCTTGAGATCTAATAAGACTTAGTGACACCTATGTGGCTCAGTCCTGGGAGCACAGAAGGGATGAGAATGGCCTGAGAGGGGGCCCAAACTGCAGATAATATCCCCCGGTCGGGAAATGCTACCTTAAAACCACCTGAAAAAGGGGCACGCTTTTCAGTAAGGATCGGCCCCTGGTGTACATGCCGGAGAGCGGGCGACCCAGACCATAACTGCGGGTCGGAGCGAGGAGTTCCTCCCTCACAGCAGAAATGGGATGCCATGTCTCCTCCTCCGGACCCAGAACCGCTCCCGTTCTGTGTTTAGAGTGGGGTGGAAGTGCCGGGTTTTTGTGGGGTGGACCTTTTCTCCTACCTTCTGTTCTCAGTGGCGTGTCTACCCAGTTTCTGTGGCGCACATTTCCCGACCGGGGGATATTCTACCAGTCAACTTTTCAAAGGGGCAGGGTAGGATCACTCTGGGTTCTCTACCTTGATGAAGTAAGTGAAGAAACGAGTAATCACAGAGGAAGGCTAAAATATCAAAGGGTGCTAAAGGTTTTTAGGTCTTCCTGTAGAAGAATGTTTGTTCTTAAAAAATTACATGCCTATTGTATGCTTTGTCGTATGTTTTACTCTTAAAAAAAACCCCTGATGATATATGTAACCCTACTACCAGAGAGTGACTACTGGAGAGACCCACCCTGAACAGACCATGTAGCAATTAGCACAGTAGAATTAGGTAAAAAAAACACCTTGCTTTCTCACCTGTTGTTTTGCCACATATGCATGTCGTGTCAATGAATGCTTTTAAATCACCTCTTCACTTTTGGATTATTGTCATTTGTTGCTAAGGTTTTTTATACACATGAGCCTCTGGGTGCACAAACAATAGGTCCCTAGAGCATATAATAGAGACAATGAACTCAATTACTCTCCCCTCAAGTATTAATATATAAATCATATCTCATTGCTACCTTCTTTAATAATTTTATTCCTAGGTTACTTCTACCTAAAGATTTCATTTGAGAGGTAGGTCCTCTCTGTCTCTTTGCTGTATGGGTACTCTGCACCGACTTTCTGCAGTGTAGGGACACATAGATACAGCCCTGATGAATGCCTTAGACCATTAGGCCTACGAAAGGCAGAAACATGTTGGCATGAATGTTTATTTCCATACAGTGACGCATATCGGTCATTACACCCATATATGCCTCCTGTATTTACCCTTTGGTAATTTTTTATTAAACCTAGGATACAACCTGAATAAAGAAACCTTTGTGCTTTATCCTAACCAGACAACTGGATCGTAGGATTAGCTAGAGAAGATAAGAAATATTTAAGAACTCCCTCAGGTTAGCCCCAGCCTGCGGTTGAGTCCGCCCTGGTAGTACCACCTTGCCAGGGTGGGACGAGGTGGCAAATAATGAAGCATGTCACATTACATGAGTGAGCCATCCTCGTCCAATTCTTGGAATTGCCTAGAAACTGGGAGATTAATAGATAGCAGGGATGTCAATACATCGTTCTTTATGTTTCGCTAAATAACCAAGTGGGGTTATAGCATATTCCAATTGTGTCACGCCACGTTGTGGTTTTGATAAGTAATTAAGGGCAGGCGTGAGCCACCAATGCCCTTGATCTCTCCTCTTCTGAGATATTATAAATAATAAATGCCTCATAATGAACAGATAATGAATTCTACTGAAACAGACTGGTGATCGTGGTAGAAGAATGATCCCCCAAAAAGTTATACTGATCTACCTCTGTATCAGAATTAAGAACTGAAGGACTAGTGTTTAATCTCTTGTTTTAAGAAAATATAGTGAGAGTAACAAAAGCCACTGTTTCCAATCAGCTAAACCATTGACTTGATTCTTAATCTTTATTCGATTATACACATTTAATCATAAAATAATAACAAATCTGCATAAATAGTATGATATAAGCATAAAATCTATGCTCAGAGTCTCATCTGATACAAACTCAATGTGACAAGCAGCTAAACCATCAACAGAGAAGACTGAGGTCTTAAGAGCTTGTGTTACGGACGAGTGAATCTAAATAACAGGTAATTAAAGAAGATAACATCACTGATGATTGTACAGTTTTCAACGTAATTTGCTGTTATCATTAACTTCTGAATTGTTAAGTGAAACAATATGTCTTATTGAATGATTAGTCAATGATTTTACTATATTTCCCTTCAGACTTCATTCATTATTTATTTTCATTTGCCTTTGAGCCTTATTTGAAACCAAAATTATTTTTGAAGCAAGAGCCTGTTTTAAAGATGTCTTCCTCAAAAGTAATTGCCTAGCTTCCATTTTAATTACAGTGATGGGGCCTCCATATGCACCACAATCTACAGAGCCCAGAAAACAACTTCTCACCAGAGTGGCACAATGTCCCTTTCCCTTATCCCCCATCGGCTCAGCTGGACGATGATTTGTGTGATAGAGTTTACATATAGACATGTTGCGGTATCCTAGGAAACTGTATGGTAAGGACTTTCTAGAGATATTGCTTTTCTACACAGAAATATAGTTTTTTTACAAACATGTCCAAATTAGTCTATAGTTATCATATAGTTGTTGTGTAGGAATTCTTACAGAAATGTGCACTGTATGTAAATGTATGTGATGTACATCTCTCCATGGGATAATATGGGGTAAACTGAAAAATGTAAACAAATATAACTAATATCTTAGTGGCACCATGATAGTTCCTGATCACTGTAAAATCTTGATTGTCATTTCCTAATGTTATGCTGCGCAAACTGACATCTACTTACATGAGTTGCTCAAAATACCCCAAGAAACAGAATTGTGGAAACATAACCCCAAGAGAGTCCAGCATTCGTAACCATATCCACCCTGCTATAGCTCCCCCCCCCCCCCCCCCACTTGTAGGGGCAGCAATGGCGGAGGGGCACGGTGAGATGCCCCCAACTTGATAAAGGAGGATCCTAGGGTCATTGGGATGTGGGTGGTCTCCAGATTTCTTCTACTCTGCAGACTGCAGATGAGCAAATGATCAACAAGGGCAAAGATGAACCCTGGCTGCATCACCAGGGCATGCACAGCAGTGGCAATGACAACCTGGAACACACAGTGTTTGGAAGCAGTAGGAGCACCTCTGCCAGTGGTCCAGACTCAAAGGACTGGACATGTTAGGGCTTCTGGAGGTACCAAGCTGTAGAGGAATGTGTAGGCCTGGTTGGCACCTCTGCGGAGGACAGTGTTGGTGACCTAACTGGAACAACATTACCAGCTGGTGTCTTACAAGCATCACCAGCAGCAAGTACCCAGTACTCTTTACTTCAATGATACAAAGATATTCCCCATTTCAAATGTTTGTGTTTCTTACTGGGTCATGGTCCAAAGCCCTCAAGAAGGCCCAGTATCTTTCCATATGGGATGAAACGTATTGACTCTCCCTTCCTGGGACAAAGGGAGAGTCAGACGAAAGACCAAGCACTAAAGTCACCAGTGTGTTTATACTGGACTTCTTCAAGTTATGATATGCTTTAATGCAGATTGAAATTACCACAAAATAACAATCACAGCTGACTCTGTATATACAAGGATGCACTTACTATAATGTCCATAATTATATAAAACTGTTCAACTAAAATAGAATTCTACTTGAAACATTTGTACTAGATTGCTTTATGAAAAAAATCCTTTGAAGGCACCCGATCATTTTCTCTTGAGAGACTGGTCAATAAGGAACAATCTTGAAATATGAATTTATTCACTAACCTTGACTAAGCCGTGTTTCACTATTAAATAACAATAATATTTCTCCTCACTGTGACACTTTGTATACATTACATCAGACTTTCGTGAAACACAACCAATGGATGGTAGAGGAATCAGGGCGTCCATATTTGGTATGGAAATTCTGCAGGTTTGCAACATATGTGGATTTTGGCCCTCATAGATTCAGCAGGGCGTGCAATACCCGAGTCTGGTTGTCTGTTTTTGGTGGAGAGGGGTCAGTCAGAAAGAAAAGGTGAAAGGATATTCAGTTAACCTCGGGGAGCTGGGAAAGTGACAGAGGCACTGGAGCGGCCCTGGCTTTCAAAACCAGCGTCCAAGGACTCAGGCCAGCCGGGGAAATGTCCGGTGGCATTGAAGGCCTGTCCGGCCCTGGACCGTGCCTTATTGAGGTGCCAGCTCTTGGGACAGTCCAAAGCCTGGAGATGTTTGGTATGTCTCAAAGAAAGTCTGGGAACGAGGGATGAAGGGACAGTCCTTCGAGTACTTGCTGGAATCCCTCAATACTCTTGGATTACTTACTCGCCGCAGCCCTCACTCCTTAGAGATCCCTCCTCAGAGGCACAGAAACAAGCCATGGTGACCTTTGGCCAACCAGCAGACAGGGCGAGACACCCCTTAACTCTTCCTTATAATGGCCGGTCCTCCAAACTTAGAGCGCTCACGGACCATGGTGGGAAGGAGGGGCGGGGGCGAGGATAGGCACAATGACAGGTTAAACGGGACCAGGGTAATCGTAGAGTCGACTGCTTATGAACTGAAACATTCCACGGCAGCAACACCAGTCTGAAGATGTAATGGAAATGTTCATCAGCTTATCAGATGTCCAGAACTATAGACCAGCACCTGGATGTTCTGGAAACCATTTATAACTGGCTAACTGGAATGCCCAACGTCTTGTCTTCCTCCCCATGGGGGGAGCAGGAGCTCACCTTGGCCCAGTCCTGGCCCGGGCCAGGTGCGGGCGCTGCATCCAGATTCCAGCCCAGTGTTTCTCTGTGTATTCTTATACAAATACTAAGTTAGCTAATACGTGACAAAACGGAACCACGCGAGCTAGAATACAAAAAAAGCCTGCCACATGTATAAGTAACTTCCGTCTGACATGCGAGAACTTGGGAGTTCTGGAAGCTGGCAAGTGTCCAGTGGTGTCAGAGGGCACCTTCCGCCAGCTGTAGCTGTTATAAAGAACACATCTCTGCATACTGGGCACGTTCGGCTGCATGTTTACAACGTTAAAAGCAAAACTACAACTCCCAAAATGCAAAGGGCTGAAAGTTGCCTAACCTGACAGGACTGCTGGACAGGATCCAACACATGCAGACATGTCACCCCTGGGGAGGTCGGTCCTCTCTCCTCAGGCACGCGTGCACATAGCGGCAGGTAGTTCCCTGCAGGGCAGGTAGCATTCTTTCCGTGAGTGACCTCACCTGTCGCCCTAGAATGAGGAAGCGCTCGGGGATTGCGGAGTGCAGAGGGCCGGCGCAGTCTGAGGGCGTGCAGCGGACCAGGGCACTTGTGTGCAGGCTGGAGGCAGGAGGTAGGAGGCGGCGGTTAGTGTGAGACACAAGGGAGAGGCAGCCGGACACCTGCAGGCAGCACAGGTGAGCAGCGCCCGCCTGGAGCAGCCCCCCCTCCCGGGGCGTCAGGCTGCAGTGTGTCGAACACACTCCCCTTGGGCACCGCCCCGCCCCACTGCACACAGAGCCGGGCTCTCTGACCTGTGAGTACACCTCTTTTCTCCCACAAACTTTGCTTCTTTTCCTGCGACAGTCTGCACTTTTCTCCCTCTTAAAGTGGGGTTTAGAAAGGCAGGAAGAAGAGATTGCACTCTAAAAGGGGCTGTCTGTGTACAGGTTAGGAACTGTTTGCTTCTGAATCTATTATATGGAGTTGTCAGATTGTTTCTAGCCCTCGGGACACTATTTCGAGGACTGGGGTTTCCTTATAAAAAATCTTACTAGGCTAAGAAGAAGGTGTAGACTACAACTCCCAGAATGCACTAGTTAGTTACGTGCAGCGCCCTCAAGGTTTCCCAGGTTCATGCGTGAGGGCTCCTCCAGTTCAGTGGGTTTTTTTTATTCGCATTTTGGGATTTGTAATCCTGTTTTTGTAAGGGGGTCGGTCGCGTGGATTGTAATTCTCAGAATGCAATCTAAAAAAAAATTGGATTTAACCTTTTTTACACATGACAACTCTAAATTGGGAGCCCTGTTGGAAGCCTGTTGTGCGAAAGACTGGGTCAGAGGTTTCAATGGTTCAGTCACAGCCTGTGTGTTTTGCGCCTGCTGTGCTGGCTCGTGCAGGGTGTCCGCACTGAGCCTGCTTGCTTTGCAGTTTCAGGTTTGTGTTTTCTTTGTTGTGGCAATCAGCAGGGCAAACTTAATCTAACAAAACTGCTTTTCCAGCTGTGGTTTCGCCCCACCCCCGCGATGACGTCATCCAGAAATATTCACAGCCCGAGCCTCCAAGAAAACATACTCACAGGTTGTGATTTTCTGTTAAACTCGGGAATGGGCAGACTCTGGGCGCCCGATAGGGATACTGCTTAATTTGCCCTCTGCATGGCACTGGTCCTGTGCGTTGCCCCGCCCTTCCCAGGGTCCTCAAGTTCTTCATACTGGGTTCCTCCATTCCCAGGGGCTCTGGTCCTTGCTGTGGGACATTTCCTACACTACACGTAGCTCCTTTCTCCCAATGGGTCCCTCCTCACATGTTCGATGCCCCTCCCTTTCCCTTCTTTTTTACTCCCAGAGTAAGGACCCGGGCCGGGGAAGGCAAAGCCGGACCCGATCGAGGCCCGGGTAAAACGCCGGCCGGCGGCGGGACCCCCCCACGCCACGCCCCCCGCAATTAAAAGACCCGGCTAGGCCGGGGAGGGCAGGGATAGGCCCGAAAACAAAGGAAGCTCCCCCCCCCAATCAGGGGGCGAGAAAGATAGGCAAGGGGGGGGTTAAGTAGGGCCAACGGCCCGGGAAACCTCATTCGAATTTCCCCCCCCGCAAAAGAAGAAGAGAAGCCTGGCGAGAGAAGAAGCCCGATCTGAGAGTCTACATCGGCGGATGCAGCGTTGGGAATCGTGCCTGCACTCTCGCCGGATGGAGGACGCATGTCCTTACCTGAGGCCACATCGGCGGGAGCAGCGTGTGGATGCAGCCTCCACCCCCGCCGGAAAGGACGGCTTCGCGCCGGGGAGGAGAAGGAATGAGGAAGATATCAACGTGCGAGGAGACGACAAATAAAGGCTGGCACCTAGGACGGCTGCTGGTTTCACGCCGCTTTCCCGGAACAAAGAGCCCCGAGGCCACGGGCTTTGTGGCCAGGTCCAGCGGGCAGCAGGCCCCCAGGTGGTGGGAACGGAGCCACCACTCCGACCGTCCCCAGCGTGCAGCCAGATTCGGGGGAGGCAGCGCGGAAAGAGCCTTCACCTCCGCCATAGCAAAGCGACAAGAAGGTTGCCCGCCGTTGGGGGAAGCACCGAAGCGGCATCCCTTCGACTGGACGACATCGGCGGTGGATCGGGTACTACAGCCTTGCACAGTCAAGCGGACGGGGGCAGTGTGTACGGAGCCAAATGCAGAGGATCGCCAAATGCGCGAAAGGTGCAGGCACAAGCAGCCAATACGGCGGTGCTTTGCGGAAGCAGGAGCCATAGCCTATGATACCGAAAGGAAGGGTCGGCGCGGGCGAAGGTGCCCCCGGCGGAGAAGCGCCTAATTGAGGTAAGCTCGGGGCGGGGTACCGAAGGAGTAAATCCGCGTTTGTAACATCTGACTCTGAGTGCCGGCCCTGGGAGATGTGCTGTCGCCACTGTAGTTGGAGAAATGTAGGCCTATTACGTGTCTGATAAGGGTGCAGTGCACTGATTTAGGTAGTGGGGGGCCTGGTTTCAGGGGTAGGACTCCTGCTGTTACCTGTGATTTCACTTCACCAGGAAGCCATGAAGCTTCGGTCAGTGGCGGGAGAATCGTGCAGTGCTCCCAGCCACACAGGGGTGGACACAGGAGCTGAATGCAGTCCTTGAAAATGTTCTTCTTAAACACTGAGTGAATAGTCCAGCCTAGTGAGGCGATGCCCTTCAGGAAGCTCAGAAAGCGAGCAGCATTGCAGTTTCGGGGGGAAGGTAACGCGCTGAAGATAATAAGCCCCAGTCAGCACCAGCTCTCTGTCTTCTGTTGCCCACGCCTACCGCGGTCGGGGCTGAGCGGTATTCATAGGCTGCGTGTCGGACGACGCACACATAAATATCCCTCTTCTGAAAGTCATGACGGGAGGGGCATCTTTGAAAGGATTGATTGATTAAACGCTGAACTGCAATAAGGCGAAATGCGATGAAAAATAACCAAAGTAAAATAAACGGAAAAAACACACTATAGAAGTTTCTAAAATGGATAACAATGAGAAATTCAGATGGGTACTTTATAAGGCATGGGTTTGTACGGTTTATTTTCTCGATAAAGCTCTTAAATAGACCCTGAACAAAATAGTCTAATAAACGGGCAGTTGCTGCAGTAAATTAAATCAAAGCATTCGAAGTATTCAAACGGTTTTTTTTCGAACACTTTACAACATGGCGGAGCGCTCAAGCGTTTAAATAAAGCGAGGGCGCTGAACTACGTTACCCAGAAATCACATTGCTGAAAGACCGGGAGAGTGTGAGTGTCAATTGGTAAGGTCTAGCGAGGACCCGCGCGACTCAGCAAGTAGTAGGAATGCCAAGGAGCTTCCATTGAGGGAGGAGGTTGGTCTTAAAGGAGCACGGCTGGGTGACTATCATGGGGACATAAAATGTAGCCACAAGCAGCCGGTGGGAGCGGGGAGAGCCACGCCCAGGACACCGAGGCTGCAGGGAGAACATGGTAAGTAGGGCGAATATTTAATTTCAGGAAGCCAAAAGCTTTCACAAGGCGAATCAGCATAACATTGACAGGAAAGAGGACGTTGCTTGTCACAGAGTGTCTAACTTGTAGATCCAACTAGGCCATCTTTGACGTAACAAGGGTATATTGGTAGTTATCTTGATTGACCCGTGTAAAGTCTGGAGCCCTAGGCCCTCAAGCAGCCATGCAAATGATCACTCAGACACATAGTCATTGCCCTAAGACACGTGCTCCCAGCCCCTTTTATTAGCATGGCCACCTGACCGGTGACAGCCGTGATGGATAGGTTTGGGGTGAATGTAGAGCAGGGCACAAGTCCTAAAAAAAAAAGAAGAGGGGGGACGAACCTAATTAGGCAGTATGCAAGTGACATCACGGTGTACGATATCACTTCGCATGACATCACAGGAATCGACACCATAGAAAGTGGCATCACAAGCCACGACTTTACAGGAAGTGGCATCACACGAAGAAGTGACATCAGATCTAAAACCCTCACATATATGTTTAGCAAGTCTATCATGTGTACGTTTGCGTGCATTGTGAGGATAATAGCACAGTGAGCTATGGAAGATGATATGTGACTTCTACACCTTGCAATCCCCCAGTTTTATGTAACACAGCCTGTACATCAGGGCACAAGTCAGGAATGCTTTGTCAAAGGCTACCAAGCATAGGAGTAAATCCGCGTATAGGAAAGGACACATAGGCCAAGGGACGGAAAGGGTAGAAGTCACAGGTCATTCTGACCGGTAGGCAGTATAGTTTAAGAGGGCTCAGGGTGGAGAAGCACGCACGCAGAGGCGGAAAAGAAACAGCATGGGCGGGAGCTTTTCTTTAAAGATAAGAATCGATCTATAGCCAAAATGAACCCCGTTGCAACATTAAGGGTTCGCTATAAAAAGGTAAATATGGCGGGGGTCATGCAGTTCGGGGAAGAAAATTAATAGCTCGCCATGCCACATGGGGACTTTTAGGTGAAATCGCAAGTAACGAAAGCAGTAATCTGCGGAGCCATTTACATCATACACAGTCTGTAATGTACTGGGTAAACGCGCTTTGCAGCAGGCATATTAACCCGCTGCGCAGTTAGCCCAGTAAGCTTAAGTGAGGAGGGCTGGGCACCACGCACGGACGCACGGGGAGGCAAGCATGTGTCACAAACAGAGGGTGACGCAGTCAGGAGCGGAGGGCCCGTAACTTGGATAATCATAGAAACCGCTTCCACAATGTTTACGAGGAGACAACCAGAGCCAGGGCGGTGAATAATCTGCTTCAGCCGAGCCTCAGTCGGGGACACGCCTGTGAAACTAATTTGGGTACATTGGGGACACACATTCCCAAGCAGAGGCAAGTCTAGTGGCACCGTGCATGGGGATTGAAAACTAAAGACTGGGTCTCGCTGTGACAGGCTAGCGCCCAGAAACATGAGTCTTTATGGCGGCATCATGCCGCAAGGTGCCCACCCGGTTGGGCCCCACCGGAGGGGCAAGGCCAATCCAAGCCATCCACCGCCAGCAGTTAGACAGCGGGGTGCAACGGTTGGCGCGCTAAACAAGGTCAGCGTTAAAGCACCTGGTTGTGAAGCTGGACAACAAATTCGATGCTGGTTTGACACAGCAGGACAAATGACCCAACTACCTCACAAGTCCCAGTACCTGACGAAATACCAGTCAGAAAAGAAACAACCTGTACCGCCGGTTTAAGTTACCATCAGCGATAAACACACTTACATGGTGTACCCGGGGGGGGGGTTTGGCTCTGGAGAGACCTTCCGTAGCTAGAACAAACCAGAGGGCACCCAGGAGCAAAATGGCCAACCTCAGGAACGCCCGACTGTACTAGGGAGAAAAGCAGGGCGGAGGTGGCAAAGGGAGCAAAAGTTGACCATACAGCTCCAAATACCGCGTAAACGGACGGGAAGTGGGGTATACGTCCTCCCTGGTGGCGGAAGGGTAGTAGAGACGTGCTTGGAGACAGAATACAGGTGCGGCCCCACAGCGAGCAAGGAAACAATTAGTCTGCATAGTGAGGGATTTCTGCGAATTGAGGCAGGGAAGCCCTGCCCGCGAGAGGCATGACCATCTGCGTGCGGTCAACGGCACAACGACATGTTCCTTCAATTTGCGCTGAGGCGCGCACCACCAATCAACCAGCCTGGTGGCAAAATATGGGTAACCCAATTCCCCTAGTGCCAAGTACGAAAAGCTAGTCCAGTATACCTGCTCCACACACCAAGCATAGGGGAGAAGGTGAAGCTAGAAGGCATAGAAAAATCCAGAAGAGAGCTACACAACACCAGGGCCAATGCAGGCAAGGCCCCGGGGGGTGGGCGTCAGGCAGCATCGGCTGAAAATTGGTAGTTGCGGTAACCCCCTGGAGGAGGAGGTACACCACTCGGGGATAGGATTAGACAAGTTCACGCGGAACATCGCGGCCATATTCGAACTAGGAGGGGGCAAGGAGGTCGCGAGGTTAGGTCGAGCTAGGGGGGGAGCTCCCTCCGATCGAAAAACCGTAGGGAGCGTGGCGGAGCTGACACGAGGAACCTAGTAGAGAACAAAATTAATAGGAGATAGATGAAAGGCTCGCATGGTGTCCTTGTCATGACTCACGGCAGGGGCACTGGGGGAGCCATTGGGCGGCGTGCCGCCAGACAAAGAACAAAGATGACACTCCCGCAGTACCCCGGGGATGCCTTACGGCAGGGGTACAGACGGAGAAGATGACGAGGACCCCGCCGCAGGAAAATAGAGTAGATGCTCAAGTAAGGTCCTTGGGATGCCAAACGGCAGAGACCGCTGGGAGAAGGGAGGGCCCCTGAAAGGATACAGGACGAGCGGGACGGCACTTGCAGCCCGGGCATGCCCAGAAAGGGACACCCTCCAAATCGGTAGCAAGTTGAAGCCTAGACCCGTGAATCGAAACACAGGGATTGGGGCCCCTCTCTCCTCTCCCAGGCAATTGAGGCGGCTGGGTCCAGAATGCGAATAGAAAATGATGAACAATGGATAAAATTGAAACATGGTCAGTGAAGGACTAGAATAAGACCATGAGTGTTGAAATTTGAAACATGAAGATTTCCTGTTAACAAAATGTTTGTTGTGAAAATAAAACTGCGACCTTTTCAGGCACCAAAAAGTGGTCAAGTGCTAATTAAGGGAAAAGCGCGCAGCGATGGCAACAAACATGGGGGAGTGGGGAGGGAGTGCTCGCCGCCTGGACGGGGTTAGGACCCGGGCCGGGGAAGGCAAAGCCGGACCCGATCGAGGCCCGGGTAAAACGCCGGCCGGCGGCGGGACCCCCCCACGCCACGCCCCCCGCAATTAAAAGACCCGGCTAGGCCGGGGAGGGCAGGGATAGGCCCGAAAACAAAGGAAGCTCCCCCCCCCAATCAGGGGGCGAGAAAGATAGGCAAGGGGGGGGTTAAGTAGGGCCAACGGCCCGGGAAACCTCATTCGAATTTCCCCCCCCGCAAAAGAAGAAGAGAAGCCCACCCACCCACACCGAAGGATACGGGCGTCGCAGCCGTAGGGGGGAAGGGTAGCGGAGCTGACACGAGGAACCTAGTAGAGAACAAAATTAATAGGAGATAGATGAAAGGCTCGCATGGTGTCCTTGTCAGGACTCACGGCAGGGGCACTGGGGGAGCCATTGGGCGGCGTGCCGCCAGACAAAGAACAAAGATGACACTCCCGCAGTACCCCGGGGATGCCTTACGGCAGGGGTACAGACGGAGAAGATGACGAGGACCCCGCCGCAGGAAAATAGAGTAGATGCTCAAGTAAGGTCCTTGGGATGCCAAACGGCAGAGACCGCTGGGAGAAGGGAGGGCCCCTGAAAGGATACAGGACGAGCGGGACGGCACTTGCAGCCCGGGCATGCCCAGAAAGGGACACCCTCCAAATCGGTAGCAAGTTGAAGCCTAGACCCGTGAATCGAAACACAGGGATTGGGGCCCCTCTCTCCTCTCCCAGGCAATTGAGGCGGCTGGGTCCAGAATGCGAATAGAAAATGATGAACAATGGATAAAATTGAAACATGGTCAGTGAAGGACTAGAATAAGACCATGAGTGTTGAAATTTGAAACATGAAGATTTCCTGTTAACAAAATGTTTGTTGTGAAAATAAAACTGCGACCTTTTCAGGCACCAAAAAGTGGTCAAGTGCTAATTAAGGGAAAAGCGCGCAGCGATGGCAACAAACATGGGGGAGTGGGGAGGGAGTGCTCGCCGCCTGGACGGGGTTATGTCCTTCTATCTATGACAGATTTGTAATGCGCCATTGCTTTGCCTTCTGTGTCTTCATTTGCTGAGTTGTCAATGATGCGCCCTTTCCTTTCCTACCCTGGTCTTCTTTTTCTCTGTTTTCCTTTTTTCTACTTTCTACCTCTTCGTGATATTTTGATTGTTGTATTGTTTTGATTTGTATTTTCAATAAAACAGATTTGACACAAACTTGGGAATGGAAGTGAAAAGATCGGGCGACCTTCACCGGTGCAAAAGGGGTCAGTGTGTTCTTTCGGGCCGGGGGTGGGTGTTGCTGGGCTATCGCATCACTATATTTATCTTTCAAACTTCCTTATTGAAAGTCAATGACATTTCATATTTATCTAATGAGCGCAGATGCTGAAGGTTAACTGTGCCACGTGGTAGCAGCACATTTATTATTAACCATTAACCCCTTCCCTGCTCATGACGGAACCACTCCGTCATGAGCCACGGTTGCGCTGTGCTCATGACGGAGTGGTTCCGTCATGCTGCGGCCGTTGGCCGCCGCTCCGCCCACGCGGCGCTAATTCCCCGCCTGTGCGGGCGATTAGCGCAGTGGGCGGAGACGTGACGGAACCACTCCGTCATGAGCACAGCTCAACCGCGGCTCGTGACGGAGCGGTTCCGTCACGAGCACAGCGCCACCGCGCTGCCCCCAAACCCCCCCCAGCGCCGCGGCGGAATTCCTGCCACGGCGAAGGGGTTAATAAGCATCACGCACAACAAACTGGGGCCTCGCTTTCTGCATTAATAACGGATAGGTTTTTGGACGCTGACAGAGTGGTACTGATCCGGTCTTCTTGCCTGTCAAAAGCTTTGTGCATTGTCTTTTAGAATTAATGTTTGAAAACTCATTTCCAGCTTCAAGAGTGGTAAAAAAATAATTTTTGCGGTCTGGCCCCATAGTGCACAAAGATGGCGCCCTCCTCTCAGAGTCGGGTATTGCCATGAGGACCTCACCTGAGCCCCAAGGATGGGCTATGTGCTCCCTCTTCTGTCACAGCTGCCACTTCCCAGTGGTTCTTCCATCCAGCCAGATTTGGAGTATGTCACATTTAGCCTCCACACCCACCCATGGGGTGACTGACAGCTCGGGGGGCCTATCGGCCTCTTTGAGAGCTGGCCTTTAGCAGAATTTACACAGAGAGGGGGTGTCATTCTCTGCTATACAGGGGTGTTCTATAGATTCGAGACGGGCTTGAGAGAATAGTGGCTCCATTCATACCAAAGTTTAAATAAACATTATCAGATAATACCCAAGATCTGGGAGGGAAGGGGAAATTAGAAATCAAGTAATATTTTTTTAATCCAATTTAGGAGGATTTTTCGAAAGATATTAAAAAATACCTGGTGGTTTTGGAGGAGAAGGAGGCGTTTGCTTAAATGAAAAAGAAATTAAATCATATATCGGCCTCTGAAAAAGAACAAATGCTTTTTAGGTCTCGCCTGAGCAGCGCGCATGCACTGCCCTGACAAGATTTCTTGTAAGGGGGCTTCAAAAAGTTGACCACACACTCGTGTGTGTGTGGCCTATTGCTTGCGGTTACCCGCATGGGCGCCATATGTTTTGAATTATCGTGCCCAGACACGGGCCCGATGATTCAAAACATATGGCCTGGTGCTCACTCGCACGCGCATGGCCTTCTTATTACATCAGTGTCAGCGAGATTTATTTTGTGATGAGTTGTTTTTCGTTTGTATCCAGTTCTTCATGGAATGTCTTTCTTGTTGAGCTTTAAGAGCTGTCTGTCCAACTCGTAGGTCTTGGCAGTAGGGTTACTTAACAGTATTTTAGTGCTCCCGTCATTACAAACATCACCTAACGGCTGACTCAGTGAAGATGTATGTATAGAAACATTTATCTGTGGCATGCCCAGGCCATGCAAGAGAATGGGAGCTCGTGTTTCAGCATTAGTGACAGTGGTGACATGCATGGCAGAATCCGTGAGTGCAATACAAGCAGGGGCAGTATGGATATTATGCATTGGTGCCAGTAACATGCAGAACAACAAAAGCAGGCCAGCTATGGCATGCCCACTCTTCATATTAAAAACAAGCATTGGCATAGCCAATAGGTTTCGACTTTGGGACCTTGTAAGTGTTTAGCCATGCAGCAGTTGATGTTGTTGCACCAAGGATATTGTGCTGCATAACTAAATACTTATAAGGTCCCAAAGGCGAGACCTATTGGCTATGCCAATGCTTGTTCACATTTCCCCTTTATCTCTGTAATGCTCTGATCATCTGATATATAGGACTCTTTCTAAGTCAGTTTGTGTTTCACCGCTCTAGTTCGCTTCATCAGGGCACTGTGGACTGTATGACTTCCTTGTTTCCTTGTGTGATGCTGGAGGCTGTATAACTAGAGGAGTCGGGGGATGTAAAAGACACTTCTGCAGTCCAAGAGAACCCCTAGTCTTCCGTGCATGAAAGAGCTCCCCTAAGCTTGTGTATCTCTAAAGCAACTGCAGTGAGCAGCATTCTCTGAGCTGACACGGTGCAGACCCGGTACTTAAGAGAAACACAGTCATTTGTTTCTCTTGCAGGTAGAGTCTGCATTGCCCATTTTGACAGCGGGTTGGGCCCCTCAGAGGGAGCGTCGTTCATAGAGCACTGTTCACCATGCATCAAAAGAGTTTGCACTAGAGTGACCAGGACAGGCGCATACAAAGCCGGGACTGGTCAACCCTTTTAGAAGCAAGCTCAAAACTTTCTTGTTTGATACGGATTTGATAGCTAAGGAATTTGTTCCCTTCCTGTCTCCCTTCGGACCGGTTACTAGCGCCGGGACACCTCTACGGAGGTAGCGGTGCGCTTTACAAATGCCCTGCATTGAATTGAATTTAAGGCCATCTAATCCTTCAGGGGGTTGGGGAGATACTGCGCCAAGTCCAGTGAATATCGAATATCTGTGATGTATCAGAGACTCAGGAGCCCCTCTTCACATTCTGCAGGGGGACCCCATCATTTTACGGTACGCCACTAGGAGGAGTCTTGTTGGTTATCAGAATTAACTAGACAAATTGCTCAACCAACGAAAATAGCCATGCACTAGTTACACCTACTCTAGAATGACATCCTTAAAGCAAGCGATGCAGACCTATTGTTCAAGGTGCCCTAATGAAGCACACTAGATTTGTCCGGTTGCGACTTAAAAAGATTTGTAAGGTGTCACCATTTGAATATAATACTGATAAGGAGTGATTGTTAAAACACGCACTTGTTCCTGTTCAGATTTAGAGACTGATATATATATATATATATATATATATATTTTTTTTTTTTTTTTTGACTATCAAGTCCACGTCACCTTTGGTTAATATTTCGAATAAGCAGAATGCTGAAGATTCCTAAGCAGATATGTTATTGAGGTTGTTATGATGTTGTTGCAAATTGTTTAATCAGCTCAGCCAACTCCCACTTTGCCACTGTTCAAAACATATCAACACCCAACACTTGGCCACCTGCAGGGGCGTAACACAGGCCCCCGCAGTGCGGGGGGGCTCCCAAGCACCAGGGGCCCCCCTAAGCACTGCACTTCCGCCGGGGAGCTCCTGATAGTTTGGAGGGGGCCCCTCCACGTCCCTTGCAGGGGGCCCCCCCTCAATTATCATTACGCCACTGGCCACCTGGTGGAGAGACTTTCCCGGGGTGCAGTGAGGTGAGCAGGAAACCTTTACGCAGTGTTTGAAATTTGTTTGTGGATTTTTATCCCTGTTGTAATCTAATATGGGGTATAAACACTCCCAGATACTTTTGTTTGCACTGTGGAGAAGGGTTGGTATAGCCATATGTTGATGCGGTCCCCTTCTCTGTCTTACAGGTAGGTGTGGGATCTCTAATACTGGTCCTTGACTGACTCCAAAACTCTGTCCCATCTAAAACTCTTCCCTCTGCTCCTCCCTCTCAATCACCCTCCTGCTGGTTCATGTGGTTGAAAATATTCGAATGTTGCCAGATGTGGATTAATACACGATTTTTTACAAAAAAAGGTGAAAACGGGAAATTAAAAAATATATAAAATGATGAAAGGCAATTAGACAAAACTGGTTATACGTGGCACTGAAGGGGTTTAAAGTTGTCCCTTGTCTGGAATGAGTTTCCCAGGTCCTATTCTCTCTTTTAATGTTTTGCCCAAGACTGCGCATGCGCCATCAGTGAAATCTTTTGTAAACAAAAAAAGAATGGTTAAAACGGGCTTAAAGCCAGCCCTTTACTTACTGCTGCTTACCATTGGTTGGCTTCAGCACCGCTCTCGTTTCCTTAGTTCTTATTGCTCATTCCTCACATTCTGCTTCCTCTTGGTGCTTCAGTGTTTGTCCCTGCTGTGGAGCATGGACTAAGTACAGCTTCCTGTCTGCAGCCAGTGCTCTTGCACTGTCCATGCATTCCTGCAGGTACCTTTTTTAACAAAAATATTTCCGTGCATTCTATGAGAGTGCATGTGTCTGCGGTCCATCTCCTTCCCTCGCACCTCCCTTGTGTTGCTTTTCCTCCTTCTGCTGTCTGTTGTTGTTGCTCCCTTGTTCCAGCCCTAGTCTTCCCTCGTGTTTGTTTCCCCACCCTCCTCCCACTGACCATTATTTCTGCTCCCATTCTCCTCCCCCACACATCTCACTTGTTGCTTCTCCCTCGCCCTCCTGTTGTGTTGCCTGCCCCACACTTCTTTTAGACATTTTGCACAGCAGCACAAAATCTCGACAAAACCAACAGCTCTCACAATGGCAAAGCCTATGGACTTTGCCACTGCCTTTTTCCTTTTGCATCTTTCTTGTAATTTTACATTTCCCTTTCATAATGCATGACTAAATCTAAAAAATGTACAGAATAAAAGAAAACAGATCTCAAAGGTCCATTTACACTTGAAATTGCTCTACTAATTTTCATATCCCAATCTAAACATTAGATCCCAAAAGCTATACAATTGAGGACAATAGTGTCTAATTATTACATCATTATTTTTCAGTATCCAGAACACACACCCAATATCTGGGAGCATCGCTGTTTCAGCTTGCACTCTCCTGGCTGCAGTTCTTCTTAAACATACAGCAGTCTCTTCTCAATTAATTCTGACTCCAGTGCTGCAGGAGACCAGGCTTAATCTGAGATTTTTTATAGGGTCTTCTGGACTTGAAAGGAATATTACTGTTGTGAGGCTCCATAGAAGTAGGCCATGCCTCCTCCCCTTCCTCGAACACATTTTAAAGCAGAGGTCTTCAAACTGGGGGGCCTTAAGTGATCCGGGTGTTGGGGGGGGAGGGGGGGGGCTCTGGCCAAGAGAAGCAGCATGGTTTGTTTTAAGTGATAAAAAATGAGCGGCAGTAAGGCACTTTGTAATTGGCCATTACTAACCTCTTGACTGGGAGTAGGTGTAAAATAACTTAATTGCAATGTTTAAATATGTTTATACATATTTAGACATTACCAATTTAACAGAATAATTGCGAAAAATTGAGGTGACGGCGATGATGTTTTATATTTATTTTTTACAAAGGGGCGCGGCATTAAGAATTTTGAAGACCACTGTTCTAAAGGCTACATACAGGTTTATTGCATTTCATTTCTGTGCAATAGTTTACATGCCTGCCAACTGCTCCTTCTTGGAAGGGAGTCAGGAAGCTTCCCACTGAGACCGGGAATTTGGGATTTATAGATGTTTCTCCTTCATCGCTCCTAAAAATGTGTTCTGCTAGATGCATTGCAATAGAAGACATATCTCCCCCCCGCCCCTGAACTAGAGTGATTGCTAGCCTAAAAGGATGCCTGTGATGATGTCACAGTCTGTGGTCAGATGCTATGTCACAGTTTGACATTTGTATCCACGAGTGGTGTCACAGACTGAAGTCAGGCTCCAGAGCGATGCAACTGCATTCTAGATGGCATACAAAGCGCCCTTGTCCCACTCTCTCAAAGAGACACCTGAGTCAGCTTTGGTCTTCACAGTGTGTACGTTTTATTAACTTGGCTTACTGGCCAATTACTCTATTGGCCTTTCTTATTTATTGTAGAATCTTTTTAAAAACATTTTCTTATAAACACCACAGCATTCAAATAAATCTCAAAATTCACGCATTGTCATTATATTTACAACCCGCTCTCCAAGGGGCCTTTGCTTGACCTTCGGGCTGTGCCAGCAGGCCACAACCAAGATACCCTGCTCTCCTTAGGTTGACCGCCCTCCGGTCAACAGAGCCGCAGGTAAATAATCTGCCACCACTTGTGACCGCCAACGGCTTCCAGGGTAGAGCTAGAGAATCCAGAGCCACCAGCAGGTCAGCCCTGACTCTCTCGCCAGCCCGGAGCCAATGATGACTTTCAAGACCTGTTCTGGGGTAAAAATGCCACCTACTAACGGAGTCCCTGTCATTCCTCTTGCCCAGGACCCCGCCACAGGGCGAGGTGCTTACTGGCCAACTCGACCTCCCCCCCCGCGCTTGAATGCCTCCGCGATGGCTCCTAGCACTGTCTGTATGAACAAGTCATTACCTGCGTCGGACAAATGTACCCCGTCCGCCGCATAAAGTTCAAGCCTTGATGTTTGTATCAACTTATGCCTTCTGGTCCGGATGCTTGATTTCTTTAAGATCTCCGCCACCGACTGATTTAGTCTCCTTACTGACTTATTCACTGCCCTCGGAGGAGCACCCCGTGGCCAAACTTGCCTTGGTATAACTTCAGACCACAACAATAACGTATTGGGGAGCATGTTCCTGACCGCTGCGAGGACTGAAAACAAGGACTCTTTAACACCCCTCCTGCCCTCAGGGATCATATCGTTGCCCCCAGAATGTAACACTAATAGATCAGGGGTAGGCATGCCTCTGTTCAAGGCCCCCCGCAAATCGTTCGGTACTTCAGCCAAATGTTGTCCGCCTATCCCCACCCAGTGGTGGCTGAATCCATTTACCTCCTGTCTTTTTTCCTCGCGTGAGTTCTTGAAGGCAAGTCCCGCCCTGCGAATAAAAGAGTGGCCGCACCAACATATTTGGGCCCTCCGAGACGTAGTACCTAGAGTAAGTGAAGATGGAACGCAATCAAAGCAGGACAATGGAAGGCAAAGGAGGCAACCTGAAACACTGAAACTAATTGTGGGCGAACATAGCGCTCAAAGCACGCAGACTTCCAATGGCCTACCCTCTTAATTGTCTCTTCCGGTAGCCCTAGACCCGCCGCCGTAGTGGCCGCCCCGATGCGGAAAGAATGAGATGTGAAATCAGTTGCGTCTACGCCCAATCTAAGCAGAGCAAGCTTGCATACCCTGGTGAACTGGAATCTAGTTAGGGGGTTACCGTCGCCATGCAACAGAACCCTGCTATCTCCTCCCTGTGGCCTAATTTGTAGGAATTCCCTCGTCAGACTTACTGGGCAGTACGTAGCCCCTTTCACTGCACTCAACTGGGACCAAGTACCCTTACCTAACGGGTCTGTCTTTGATTTCCGGACCCTGACATTCAGGGTTTACTCAGACAGGATTAAGTCCTCGCACCATATGCCCCCTATCTGCCTTAGAGGCAGGGAC
The DNA here is from genome assembly GCF_964204655.1 of Triturus cristatus. Classification (NCBI taxonomy): domain Eukaryota; kingdom Metazoa; phylum Chordata; class Amphibia; order Caudata; family Salamandridae; genus Triturus; species Triturus cristatus. The sequence continues at coordinate 1,776,720,175 of NC_140589.1, read as the reverse complement.
CAGTTCAGAAATCCTGAATGCCCCAAAAAAGGCTAAAGCATATGCTACTCTAAATAATTGCGCCTCGTATGGCGAAAAGCAAATCTTGGGCAGTATCTCCAGGATATTTACTAACCTACTGACTACTATGGGTCTCCTACTGTCCTTGACCCCCGGGGTTAGACGTTCCCAGCCCTTCACAGCTCTCCTCACCCTAGGGTCCTTTGTTGGGTCCGCGGCCCCCCCCAGACCGGCAAAGAAAGCCATTGCCGATAATTGTCTTTTCATCATTGCTACTGACTTTCCGCTGGATTTCTGATGTACTATGAACCCCAACACACTCGTAGGGGAGAACACTTCCACTACCCCCACCCCTTTTAGGTAATCCAGATATAACTGCCAAGACCTCTCATACATACTTAGTCTTGGGGGCCAGAGACGCTGTTATCAATTCAGGGGCAGCGGGGCACCAAGCTTCCATAGCCCCGCCAGGAAGTCCGTCATCTCTCTGTCTGCTTGCGGCCATTGGGTGCGGAACTCTGCCAACTTAAAACGGGACAAGGCGTCAGTGGCTAAGTTGTCAACTCCTGGTACATGTCTAGCAGTGAACCATACATTGCGCCGTAAACATTGCAACACTAGCTCCTTTAAAAGGCGCAGCACCCAGGTGCATTTCGCTCTCTGATTATTGATTGCCATCACCACAGACATGCTGTCAGACCAGAACACAATGTGCCTATTTGCCACAATATCTCCCCACACATGCAAAGCTACAATGATTGGAAACAGCTCTAAGAAGGTGATATTCCGTGTCAGACCGTGCCCTACCCATTCCTCTGGCCAATGCTGCATGCACCATTTGGGACCTAGCACAGCGCCGAAACCCACACTGCCTGCCGCATCGGTGAACAGTTCTAACTCGACATTGGAACTACTCGGCATTTGCCATATCACTGACCCATTGAAGTTTTCCAAGAAATCCTTCCAAATGGCCAAGTCATTCCTTACCTCTGCAGACAACCTGGTATGATGGTGCTTGGCGCGAAGCCCAGACATCGCCCTTGCGATGTTCCTAGAGAAGGCCCTGCCCATCGGTATGACCCTCAAGGCGAAGTTCAGCTGACCTACCAGGACTTGCAATTGATGTAGTGTCACCTTCCGGGTCCCCAAACAGGCGTCGATGGCCGCCTTGAATGCAGTCACCTTTGACTATGGTAGCCTACACACCCCTTCTCTAGTATCTATTTCAATGCCCAGGAATGTTAAACAAGTAGTTGGCCCCTCGGTCTTCTCTGCGGACAGCGGCACGCCCAGCGCTTTAGCCAAATGCTGGAAGGCCAGCAGGGCCTTTCTGCAAGACTGCGACCCCTGGGGGCCCAGAAACAAGAAGTCATCTAGGTAATGTACAACTCCATATGATGTTACTGATGTTAGGAAATGATGCACTGCCCACTCTAAGAACCTGGCGAAAGTCTCAAATACTGAACAAGTGATTGAGCACCCCATGGGCATGCAGAGGTCCATGAAAAATTCGCCCCTGAACGTGAAACCCAAGAACTTTGTATCTTCAGGATGTACTGGCAATAGTCGAAAAGCTGACTCACTATCTGACTTAGCCATTAAGGCTCCCTCACCCAGCACCTGCAGCTTCTGTATTGCGGTGTCGAATGTTGTATATCGCACCGTACATAGATCTGGATCTAGCTTGTCATTAACCGATAGACCAGGGGGGCTGGACAGATTGTGAATCAATCGGTATTTCCCGGTCTCTTTTTTTAGGTACTAAACCTAAAGGTGAGCATACGAGGTCCGGCTTCGGCAACTGTTTAAAGGGTCCCGCCACCCTCCCCAAGGCTACTTCTTTCCTTATTTTTTGCTCCGCCCGCCTCCATGTTCTGTAGCACTGAGTTTTGGTTGCGAGGCGGAACACTGGCGGGGGTAGCCGAGGAAGGGATGCGGAAACCAGACATAAAGCCATCATGTAAAAACTGCGCATCTTTCAATTTGCCATACTTGCTAAGGAGGTGTGTCAGTACGTGAATCCTAATGGGAGTTGGCAGATTTCTCGGTTGCTTGAGGGGGCCGTCCTTTGGCCGCATTATGGGGCGGCTGCTCTCTCGGCTTTCCTGACTTTTTGAAACATCTGATTTCTGGGTGGGACGGTCCCCCGCAAAAGGAGCAACAGTGCTTGTATCTGCATGCTGCGCCCCTGGTGCACTCGTTCTTATTGTACTGCCAGCAGGCCTGTTTCTTATCCCCTGCTCCTCTGTCACTCCGAAAGGACTGATTCTGACTCGGGTAACTAGCCTTATTCGTGGGGACCGTAGAATAGAATACCGCATGCCACACATTAATTTCACGTTGGTCCCATGCTATCTCGGGGTGTACTGCCTTCATTTGACGGAACTTGGTGTCATACTGTAACCAACCCGTCCCTGGGAATTCGGAAGCCGCCCCATGAATCAGGGAAATGTAACTAATCAACTGGGGTAGCATTGCGGGGTACCTCTCTGCCATGATGGCCGCATAAATGGCAAAACCTGTGATCCAATTTTTTATCGACCACTCCACCCATACTTTCTTTTGCTTGTATTCTCCCTCTTTTCCTACCCTGGCTTTACCCGGGACTACCCCGGCATTAATGAGGTCAAATACATCGATGTACTCTCCTTTCAATATCTTCTCTTTGGTCTCCAGGGGCACGTGCCATGTGATGCCCGCTGAGGGCGATAGAGCCATGGAAGCTGAACCGTAAATCAAGGGACTGTAAGCGAGTGTAGGCTGCCCCATCACCACCGGCCTCACAGCCCCTTGCATCGTGTTGCTTGTTGGCCCTGAGACTGCTGCGCCATTGCTGGCCATTTGCCCTTGTGGCACTGGGGTCACCCCGCTTGGGAATTGCCCCGTAAACACTGACCACAAAACCCCTGGGTAAGCCGCTGAGGGCACCATTGCACTCGCTGGGCAATTATTAAGGGCCTGGCCGTGCGATGTTGTTGCCATTACACCTGGGGATTGAGCTAAACCCCCAGACTGAACCCACACTTGCGCGATGCCGCTGCCAGGATGTGCGACCACTGGCGGGGCAGCTAACTGAGTCCCAGGTGCTCCCACATTTGAAACGGGTATCACACCCGCCGGTGAAACATTATTCTGCGAGTTGGGTCCCCCGCTTGAATCTGTGGGAGTGACAATAGTATCTTGCACAGTGTTCTAAACCAAGTCTGATGACTCTAGCACTCCCTTCTCACCTGACGATGCTGCCTGAGAAACCCCAACTCTGGAACGCTTTCCTCCTGATGCCTCTTTAAATCTTTTGGGTGTGCACCGGGCTCGCTTGCCCCGCCCTGTTCCCTCCTGGGCAACCGCCCCTGCCCCTTCCTTTAATGTCTTTAGTGCCCAATCGACTCCTTTTTCTTTCGTGAACTCCAGCAGCTCCGTCAACGCCAGATAATCGTCCTTTTTAGCCTGGGCCCCTTTGCCCTTCGTTGGCCGTTTTGGCGGCATTCTGCACTTAATGAGAAATAGAGAAGTTAGTTCCACCCCATAAACCACGCCCAGTGTGCTATGAAGCCAGTAATATGGTTCAAAACGACAAATGTAATTACTCATGCCTTCCTAGCTGTCGCGCGCACGCTTCCTTGCGCGCCAAACACAACATTAAGGCTCTCACCCCTGTAATTCCCACATGACGCCTGCCCCCACTGCGCTACTTACATGGAGCGCCACTTCGACAGGAAGGTATTGGAGCCTGCGGCTGCCCCTGCAGTAGGAACGTAATCCCTGTGCTCACTACACCCTCTACACCAGTTTCCTAATCACCTTCTCCCATCACAGTTATTTACTGTCGAGAACTGAGAAAACAGCAAATACTCGTTCACTGTTTACTGTGGAAACGAGAGCAACGTAGTGAATTCTTCTTGTGATACAAATAGCACCTCCATTCCCCCAATATCCAATAGCTTACTATTGCTTTTATCACGTTTGGAGGCAACCTTATACGAGCATGGATTGCATTTAATGACCTGATGTTGTTCCACTAATTTTGCCCCGGCATTTTTCGTAGGCCAAAAGGTATCACTTATATAACTAAAGTATGCACCAAAGCAAATCGGAAATTCCTCATCATTCAAAATGCGGTTCGGTTCGAATTTGGCCGTACACAAAATATTGCTGCTGGAAGCTCATAATTCTTCCTTAAAGACTAGAGGACTCTTACGCGGATACCATTAACCTAATACAGGTGCTCCGCTTCCCCGATCATGCCCATCCCTCGGCTTACGCACATCATACCCCCAGGCACTCTCACGGCGCTAAGCTTCAGAGCTTGCGGTACCCCGGGCTAAATTACTTAAAATCTGCTCCGAAACATCCCTAGCATCCTAGCAAGCGCACACTGTGAGGCCCGCTCACCTGCCTTTGGAAGTCGGTTGGAATCCTCGATGTACGATATGCCGCTCATGGTCCCAGCAGGAACTTGGAAAGCGACCTCCGACCCCTGGCAGGAGAGAGGACAAAGAGGGCGCGTCTTCAGGCTTGCTGGCTTTTCAAGCCTCGCGCCCGACGTAAATCACTTCCGGGGTCACCTGCCTTCCTTCCTCCCTAAGCACTTCCGGTTTTTCGCCAACATCTAGTCCAGTCCACTTCCGGGTTATGTGACCCGGAAGGGATCTCTAAACTACCGTCACTTTGCTGCCACTCACGGCGTCACGCCCCCTAGGAGGGGGGTGGCGCCCTTCAATTCCATCGGAACCTGCCTCCCCCATACTGTAGTCTTGTTCCAGGAACCACATGTGTCTGTTTCTACAAGCAAACCACAGTAACAGCAGAAAGCCTCCGTTTCAATTCTATAAAAGACGGTCTGTATGGCTCAGAGTGCATCCCGAAAAGGTGCCCTTGCAGCATGGAATGAGAAATGCTCCATTTATTGTAGTAGAAAGTGTATCATGCTGGTGCAAGAAAGTGATTTAAAGTGCTTGTTTTGTGTTCCTTAACATGCTGTTGTTATCTATAGCAGTTATGGATGACCATGGTTTGACTTTGTATTTGTCGGAGTGTGTTGGTGGACGAGTGACACGCTCCTCCTTACTTTTTCTTAGTTGGAAGAGTGTAGGTTGATAGAGTGCCCTATGTGGGATGTGTTTTTGTTTTGTGCATGGTAACCAGACTGGTGATTTCAGCATGTTCCATACAGTTGCGCTTGATCCTCACAAGCTAGATTTGAAAAAAACCTCATCCGAGTGTGGACTCGCTGAGGTTACCCTATATTTGTATTTGATGGAAGCACATCTATGTGCGAGCTCACAGAGGTCCCTTGAAACTCAAAGAGTAGATTTGATAGTCGTGCATCCATGTGCTAGCCCCCTTAGGTTCCTAGATACGAAGACTAGATTTGATAAACCTGCATCCCTGTGCAGGCTCATGGAGGTCCCTAGATAACCAAAGACTAGATTTGATAAACCTGCATCCCTGTGCGGGCTCATGGAGGTCCCTAGATAATCAAAGACTAGATTTGATAAACCTGCATCCCTGTGCAGGCTCATGGAGGTCCCTAGATAATCAAAGACTAAATTTGATAGTCGTGCATCCCTGTGCAGGCTCATGGAGGTCCCTAGATAATCAAAGACTAAATTTGATAGTCGTGCATCCCTGTGCTGGCTCATGGAGGTCCCTAGATAATCAAAGACTAGATTTGATAAACCTGCATCCCTGTGCTGGCTCATGGAGGTCCCTAGATAATCAAAGACTAGATTTGATAAACCTGCATCCCTGTGGAGGCTCATGGAGGTCCCTAGATAATAAAAGACTAGATTTGATAGACGTGCGTCCGTGTGCGGACTCACTGGGGTCCCTAGATATTCAAAGACTAGATTTGATAGACTTGCATCCCTGTGCGGGCTCATAGAGGTCCCTAGCAGCGGTGGCTCCTCCGTTATGGCAGAAGAACGTCGCCCCACCTGCTGCCAGCGCAGCAGGCACACACATTCATAAAATGGTAATAAATACCATTTTATTATGTGTGGCAGACTCACGCTGCTTCAGTGCGTGGGCAGGGGACTGATTAGTGCAATTGCACTTACGTCAATCTCCTGCCAGTGAGCATGACCGATTAGCCGGCTGTCTACAGCCGACCAATCTGTCATGCGCACTTCAAAGCCTGCAATCCCAGGGCTGAAAAAACAGCCGAGGGATTGCAGGTGCCCAGCTCAAAATGAGCGCTGGGTTAGCCTGCTCCAACCAATCCTGGATCTGCACAACTCCAAGATCGGTTGGATTTGCGTGGCACAAGGGATGAAGTCCCTCCCTTTCTGCCCGAGTCCAAGGACAGTGCCGGAACAAGAGACGGCGACTGGAGCCTGTGTCAAGCAACATATATATGCTGAGTTTTTTTGGGCATCGCGCCCACCATATTTTTATGTTGCTAGCTGCTACTGATCCAAATGCTGTGTACAGCACCAATTGAATGCATCGCAGGTGAATGAAGTAAAAAGAAAATCTGAGAAATTAACATTGTTAAAGGTTAGCTATCAGTGAGTGACTATAGACCTGGGAAACACTTTAAATTTGTCAGTTGCGGTATGCAATGAACACAACCAACAACACAAGTCACACCGCCCGCCATATTTAGGTCTTGGTAAACAATTGTTTTTAACCAACCTTCACAAAGGGGTTCACCGGGCATGGATCAATTTCATTGATTATGACATGTTACCAGGGATGTCATCAATTATAATATTTAACATTTTCATGAGTGATGTAAATTCGAGGCCATAAGCAGTGCATGAAGAGGGCGCATTTTACAGTTTGCTCACCTAATAACATGGACAACATTAATGTTTCAAACAAAAAAAACCACAGAAATTCACCAGTTATAGTTAGCTCAGCTAACTAGAACTTGCACACCCGCCATGCACTGCTTATGACCTCGAATATTACATTACTCATAACATGTTCTATGACATCACTGATGACACCTTCCAACCTTCTTTTGTACACATTGCTCTATAGATGGGTAAAGCATTAGAGTGCTGAAAGTAAGTACAAAATAGCTGTGAAGAATATGAAGCATCATTAATGCCATCACAGAAACAATTCCCTTAGATGTGGAAACATGGGTTCTATGCCACATTGACCCTATACTATACACTGCACGGGTAGCATAGTTCATAATTAACAATTAATCACAGATACATGGTAAACCCTCAATGAATACGGTGTTCAATCTGTATACAATTATTATTATAATAAAGATATCTCAGAGATGAGTGGGGGTCCAAGGGATAAAGTTTAAAGACTCAAATAGTTGTAATCCCCAGATCCACGAACTATAACAACATAAGCAACTATGAGTCTCGCCTGTATGAAAACCTTGACACAATCGTAAGGGAAATGCTAATGCTGTGAATTCATGTGTACATGTGTGCGTGTACGCATGGGTGTAAAATTCCCATCATCCACCCAAAGTGGTTTGCTTCATCATCTGGGAATTAGGGACTCATTTAGAGAACCATCTTCTACTTGACAAGTTGTAGATATTGGTCTCTTATATGTCCCAACTTGGTGAAAGATAGTTTTGTTTGATGATGATTGGGTGTGATGGTCGCAGTGCTGGTGTGAGGTGATGGTGTATAAGTGCTGGTTAAAATATGTCTAGCAAGGCACTAAAAAGACTTTATTTGGTAGCTACCTTGTTGACAAACTCTAAAAACAGTGCTCTAACAGTTTCAAAATATAATAACTGTGTTGAAAAACGGTCTACATGTTTCTGCTAACGGATGTAAATCATCCTAGCTTTCGTCAGGACCTAGAAGCTACTGCGAAAAACTGTGCAAATTAATGAGGTGATTTATACAACCTGGACCCTAATGGGGAGCCAAGAAAACTCCGTGGACGGTAGTTTGCATTCACTGACCTGCATAAATGGAGAAAGAGAAAAAAGAAAACAACATAGCAAAACAACCCTTCACATAGTGTAATTATCAAGGTTGACAAATAGCATCCAGCACAATGTCCGATAAACCAAATACTCTTAGATGTATTCAGACTGTAATAAGTCTGTGAACTTAAATCGAAATTAGACGACTCAAAGGCACTTACCCTATATGTGATGGGTGTGCGCCTCACCTCACCTGGCTACTGCTCAGGTTTTAGGAGGCCCCGCTCTGTAGAGAAAATCAGAGGGTTCGACAGTTTTAAAACCTAGTGGTAGGTTGAAATTTAAACGCTATTGCCCAGCCGCGTAATGTCAAGATGCGCCTAGTCTCACTGAAAATCACCCGACTGCCACAACGTTGGTCTCTAAAAAATGCTAGATCTTGGTGATGTTCGTAAAGACTTCTATTTAGCCCTCAGTAGGGGGCCAAATAGTTTCACGAGTCTAATGTGTGTCACGTAGCATCAAATCGTAGGAAAATGCCGGCTCACCTGTCCGTCGGTACCTCTTGTCAGTACTGAGCTCGTAGGGGAGGCAACCTGCGAGGTGTCCGAGCACGGCAAAAATAGAGAAATGCCGATCATCGTTGTCACGGCAACCAAGGGGCTACCAAATAAAGTCTTTTTAGTGCCTTGCTAGACATATTTTAACCAGCACTTATACACCATCACCTCACACCAGCACTGCGACCATCACACCCAATCATCATCAAACAAAACTATCTTTCACCAAGTTGGGACATATAAGAGACCAATATCTACAACTTGTCAAGTAGAAGATGGTTCTCTAAATGAGTCCCTAATTCCCAGATGATGAAGCAAACCACTTTGGGTGGATGATGGGAATTTTACACCCATGCGTACACGCACACATGTACACATGAATTCACAGCATTAGCATTTCCCTTACGATTGTGTCAAGGTTTTCATACAGGCGAGACTCATAGTTGCTTATGTTGTTATAGTTCGTGGATCTGGGGATTACAACTATTTGAGTCTTTAAACTTTATCCCTTGGACCCCCACTCATCTCTGAGATATCTTTATTATAGTTTTTGGAGCAGCCTCGGCTGCGGGTCCTCTCCTTGTACTCACGCAGCTAAGCGCATTACGAGTACTTTCACTTCGCTGCCCACGCCGCCCTCTGTTTAAAGATGGCCGAACTCACTGGATTGTCATTTGATGACAATATGCTACAGTCGATCTTGAGTACCAACCCCAGCATCATAGACAGTCTGCCATCGGTCTCGAACAACACTATAGACGAATGGCAAACCTTACTCACTCTGAAAAAGTCTCACTCGCGCACATTCATACATGGCGCTATAATGACAGAATATTTAAGAAACAACAGTGCTCCCATGGGCCTGATAGTCACTAATACACCACGACTTTTTTTGACAGACAAAACTTTCCTCAAGGACTGGTCGCTTATCGCGTGGCGCTGTACCCGCGACTGGCTGATCTTAATCATCGCTACAGCCAAAAAGGCAGCCGACCTTATCCTGATAGAAATACAAACTTTAGAGGGCCAAATTAAAGCCACCATCACTAGTGCTTTATTCAAAAGAAATCTTGAAGATACCAACAAAGCCAACAAAGAGCACAAAGACACTATCTTATTGACGAAGATAGAGAAATTTAAAAAAGATCTCGCTCGGTTCTCCTTCGAAAAAGTCTACCCATACACTAGCGACACCTACATCCCTCCAGAATATAACAAAAAGGGCAAGAGATATGGCTCAAACTATTCTTTTTTTTATTGAGTTTTGAAAAACATAACAATGCAAGCATATCGGCTGTGCAGATCTTTAGGAACAAGTGCGGAGATACAGCAGTACACTCCCCCCTCATATACAAACAGTAGTACAACTTCATGGCAGCAGACCATAGAAAGACCCCCCCTCCAGAGCCAACTCGTCTCATCCGCCCGTGTCCACCAAAGGGACATGACGCAGTCAGGACTCCCCAACCATGTGCAGCGGGTACCCACATTGTCGGCTCAGCTCCCCCAGTGCAGCCCGCCCCGAGAGCGCATATTCACCCAATTCCCAACAGGGAGGACTACCAGAGCTACCCCACTCCCGTAGGCACTATTCCGGAACTGGTTCGCGGTGGGGAAGAGCTCGGGAGGTTAGCGATATAGGTCTTGTAGGGGCCCCAGATATCCTTGGGACGCGCAACTGCAGGGAGGAGACTGGCGTATATCTCGCTGTTTGTGCTGCAATAAGCCATAGACGTGAGCCATGTCCCGGCTGTGGGGGCCGTTCTACCGCCCCAATGTTTTGCCACCTCACGCTTGGCGAGTAGTAGGCCCAGGGAGGCTAGCCTGCGGACGTTCTTGGGGAAGTTCACTGTATAGCCCAATAACGCAACCTCAGGAGTGGGAACCAGCGTGAGCTCTAACATAGCGCCAAGGATCTCGTGTATCTGTGTCCAGTATAATTGCAGTCTGGGGCACGTCCAGGACAGGTGTGCAAAGTCAGCGTGTGGTGCAGCGCATTTCCAACATGTGTGCGGGCGCGCAGGGTCAATGGCATGGAGCCTAGCTGGGGTCATGTAGCAGCGGCGAAGAAATTTATAATGGAGGAGCTTATGTCGACTATTGAGCGAGATCGCGTTAGTGACTTTGCAACAAGCGGTCCATTGTTCATCTGTGATCGGCCTACCCAAATCTGCCTCCCAGGCCGCTCGCAGTCGGCCATCCTCGCATGGAACCAGCGCCGCGCATGCCTTGTAAAGCTTAGATACCATATGGGCACCCGAGTCCTTGTCAATGAGGAGAGTTAGAGGCTCAAAGGATGCTGGCTCGAGAGGGAATCCCGCAATGTCTGAACGAGCCGCACAATAAAGCCGACGCAGGACAAATTTGTCCATGAACGTGGCCTCCCCAAAGCGCTCCTCCTCCGAGACCGAAAATATGTGGCCCCCAGGGTAGAGGTCCCCGATCTTAGTAAGGTGAAACTTAGTCAAAGTACGCTGAACCAGCGCCTCCCCCGTGCCAGACAGCAATCCGGGGTTAGGAAGTGGAAGAGAAGAGGAGTAGAGGAGAGGCTGGGCTAGATAGCGAGTAAGACGGTGCCACGCCCAGCTTGTGGTGGACACCGTTTGAATATCAACTGGGTCCCGGGGAACCCCCTTTGGTAACACAGCCGCTAAACGGCCCGGGAGAACGAAATCCGCCTCGGGACGCAGGAACGGAATACGAGCGTCAGGGTGGTACCAGGCATAGGCATGCGCACATTGCGCAACCAGATAGTACAAATACAGATCCGGTACCCCGAGGCCGCCCCTATCAGGAGGGAGCGTGAGGGTCCTCCAACCGATCCGGGGGTGCTTCCCGCCCCACACCAGCCTGATCAGCTGGGATCGCAGCGTGGTGAAGAAGGCCCGGGTGATGGGGACGGGGATATTATTGAAGAGGTATAAAAATCTAGGGAGAACTATCATTTTTATGATTGCAATTCTGGCCGACATAGACAGTGGGAGTCTCAACCATCCCTCCACCTGTGTCTCCAGCCTGTCCAAAGCGCGGCCATAGTTGAGGCGGATAAGTTCGTCAGTGTTAAGATGGATCTGTACGCCCAGGTACCGAACCGAGTCAGAGCACCACTCCAACGGGTACTCGCACTGCCATGGGGAGGTGCTGCTGGTTAATGGGAAGATTACGGACTTATGCCAGTTGATGCCTAGCCCGGAGTGTGCGCCGAAACGAAGGATCTCCCGTATCAGGGGGGCGAGGTTGACCTGCGGTTCTCTTACATACAGTATGGTGTCATCTGCGTAGAGGGACGCGAGCAAGGGACCCGTCCGGAACTGGAGACCTCTGTGGAGATGGCGCTCCTGGAAATGGCGGATCAAGGGGTCCATGGCCAAAATGAACAGTAGTGGTGAGAGTGGACAGCCCTGCCGCGTGCCACGCGTTAAAGAGAAGGGACAGGACAGTGTGCCATTGATACGCAATCGGGCCGTGGGGCGGCTATACAAAAGCCTCGTAGTGGCAAGGAAGTTCTCCGGCATGCCCATACGTTGCATGACGGAGAGAAAGAAAGGCCATTCTAGAGTGTCGAAGGCTTTCTCGGTATCCAGGAGGACCGCCGCCGCAGGCGTGGCAGGGTTAATTCTATGTAGGACCGTGAAAAGCGTTCGCAGATTTAAAGACGTAGAGCGGCGCGGGACAAAGCCCGACTGGACGGGCGAAATGATAAATTCCATCAATTGAGAGAGCCTGTTGGCCACTATCTTTGCCAGGATCTTGTAGTCAAAGTTTAAAAGGGAGAGGGGCCGATAGGAACTACACAACGTCGGGTCCTTGTTTGGCTTTGGAAGGAGGACTATCACCGCCTCGCTGAGGGTAGCCGGAAGGGAGCCGCGCTCCAGAGCCTCCGCATACACCTCTATCAGTTGTGGCGCCAGCTGATCAGAGAAAGCCTTATAAAAATCCCCGGAGAAGCCATCGAGGCCGGGGGCTGTGGACCCTCGAAGCACCTTAATCGCCCCGCGCACCTCCGCAACAGTTATAGGCTCCGCCATGAACTCCTGCATGCCCTTATCGAGGAACACAAGTGCGATTTCCAACAAGTAGGCAGCACGAGAGGCTGGGGATTCCCCCAACTTGGTCTTGTACAGGTCGGAGAAGTAGGACAGGAATTCGTCTCTGATCGCTGTGGGAGTTGTGCGGAGCGAGCCATCTACGCCCCTCACCTCGACTATCAAGGACTTACCATACGGAGGCCTCAAAGCCTGAGCCAGTGTGCGTCCCGGCCTGTCTCCCTCACCATATCTACGCGCCGTCTGGTATTTCCCAAGATACAGAATCTCCCTGTCCGCAGCCTCCCGGAAGTCAGTCAGGAGGCGAAGCCGCGTAGCGGCCACGTCCCCATCCCGCCCACGCTGCGCATCGGCATCAATCAACTCTAGCTGTGCCTCCAGTTGCTTAATGGTTGCGCGCAGCGCCTTCAAAACCCCAGAGTGCTTGGCTATGCAAACCCCCCTGATGTAGGCCTTAAACCCCTCCCAGAGCGCAGCCTGTGAGTCTACAGATCCTGTATTAATCGTGAAGTAGTTCTCTATCGCTTCGGAAATCTCGTGGACAAATAAGTCATCCAGCAGTGCTCTCCCAGGGAATCGCCACTGCCGCTCAAAACCCTCGGGGCGCGGGACATCCAAGCGGAGCAAGACAGGGGAGTGGTCTGAGTACGTTCTATGGAGAGTAAGGAGCCCACTAAACCATGGGGACAGGCCCGGGGACAGCAGCCAATAGTCAAGTCTGGTCCAGGTGTTGTGTTGCCCCGAGAAATGTGTGTAGTCAGTGGTGTTTGGGTTGCGCCTGCGCCAAATATCTACTAGGGAGAACTGTTGACAAAGGTCCAAAAGAGCTCGCCGCGCCCTGGGCTTGGAAGGAGCAGCCCCAGATGTGCTATCCAAGGCAGTATCTAGCAATAAGTTAAAGTCGCCGCCAAGAATGAGGCCCGCTGGTTCAAGCGTCGCAAGCTGGGCAGTCAGCGCATGAAAAAATTCCGGGGAATCAGTGTTAGGGGCATACACACACACCAGGACCATCGCATGACCCATCAACACCCCTTGTACTATGCAGAAGCGACCCTCAGGATCCCCCCGGAACAGCTGGCAGTGAAACGGGACTCTCTTGTGAATCAGCACCGCGGTGCCTCGGGCGTAGTTGCTAAAATTGGAGAAGTATCTGTGGGCGCCCCAGGAAGCTGCAAAGCGAGCGGGAACAGATGTGTGTAAATGCGTTTCTTGCAGGAAGGCAATGTCGACCTTGTGTCGATTCAGATAGTGTAGTACCTGCTTACATTTCCGTTGATTGTTCAGGCCTCTGACGTTCCAAGACATGAGTGAAAGACCAAGGGGGGCTTCATGTAAGCCTATGTGTACCGTTGCTGCCATACCCCTAACAATGAGAGCAGGAAAGCAGAAGCGTCTCCGTGTATCCGCAAAGTTACAATCTGACCAGCCATGTCAAGAATATCCAAACTACCCACCCCATCCCCCCACCCCCCACCCAGCCACATCACGCAAACGTGAGGCAAACCCCAACCTGTGGAAGAAAAGCGAAGTTTCAAATAGCAATACCAATGATATACAATTAAACAAAAAATAGGCATTGTAAGCCAAAAATGCTCCCGGCGGTGTCAACCAGAGGGGAATGGCAACGACCCGCCGCCGACCCAGCACCACAAGAAAAAACAGGGACATAGCATAGTGTCTCAAACGTTCCCATTGCAAACAGACAGAAAAAAAAGTCAAAGCTGCGTCGCGGGCACCGACTCAACCAGGCCCAGAGCCGGAGAACAGGTCTTGGCTAAGCGCAGAACCACTGCGCGGTGGGGTGTGTCCATCCTCATCGCCCCCCGAAGGGCCCCTGCGTGGTTCATATGTTCGGCAGAACTCCTGCACCGCAGTAGGATTGTCAAATATCCGCGGCCGGCCATCGATGTCAACCCTCAGCCGGGCCGGATACAGCATACCATACTTAAGGCCCAAGTTGCGGAGCGCAGCCTTCGCCCCAACATATTTTCGCCTAGCCTCCTGTACCATGGCGGTGAAATCAGGATAGAACGAGAGACTCGAGCCCTGCCAGGTGATCTCGCCCTTCTCCCTGGCCAGCCTCAGGGCCGTATCCCGGTCTCGGAAGTTCATGATCCGGGCGATCAGAGGGCGAGGAGGGAGCCCCGGGTTAGGTCGCGGCCCAAGTGAGCGGTGCGCCCTCTCAACCACAAAGCCTGGTGTGAAGGAGTCTCTCCCAAAAATGTCCGACAATAGTTGCTCAACAAAAACATCCAGCCTGCCGGTAGCCGTGGATTCAGGAACCCCAGTGATTCGGACGTTATTGCGCCGACTGCGCGATTCCAAGTCCTCGTTCTTGATTGCCACTTCCTTTAGTATGCGCTCCAGCCGGTCTAGGCGTTTAGTGTCCTGCGCTGCGCTATCTTCCACCGCAGATATTCGAGTCTCAGCTTCCCCCAAACGCTTATCGTGGGCCTGGACCTTCGCCCCCATCGTTTCTAACGTTTTGTTCAGTGCATCAAAGCGCCCATCGAGGGCCCTGAATCCAGCACGCATCTCCTGAAGCCATTCCGGGGGTGGAACAGCAGCCGCCGGGCCAGCGGACTGGCCTCCAGCAGGGTCCGACATGTCTGGGCGTTGGTCCGACGGTTGATCGTGGAGCATTTCAAAGGGCAAAGTCTTTTGTTTGGGGTCCTTTCGTCCCATGCCCCCACCAGGACAGACTTCCAGTCGCGGGTGGGGTGCCAACAGGCGGCTGCGATGCACTGGGACGATGACTCAGAAGGAGAAACGACTCCGCCACCTCTTCGGCCCGCAGCGCGGGCGATGCAGCGGACCCCGCAGGCTCCGACCACGTGGCCCACCAGGCCCGGGCACCAGCATAGGCCGCACCGCTACAAGGCGTCCTCCTCGCGCCAAAGACCAGGGGGCGCCTCTCCGGGGGTCCGAGACACGGATCAATCAGGGCGACAGCAGACGCAGCCAGGCGACCCAGGGCCGGGGAGAGGGGGCCCGGACGGCGCAGGCCGCGAGCCCCAGGAGCGGTCGAGCCAGGTCCCAGGGAAGGGGGGCAGAGGCGGCCCGGGCGCTGGGTCCGCGCAGGTCCCCTCCAGCCCACCCCCACCGCCAGTCAGCCGCGTCGTCTCCCCCCCAGGCCCCCAGTCCGCAACAGCGCGGGGAACCCGAGAGGGGCCAGCGAGGGAGGAAGCGGCCGCGGCGCCGAGCAACGGCCCAACGCCCGATCCGCTGCAGGCCAGCGGCGGTGAAGGGGGCGAAGCGGGCCCACACCAGACCGTGCCCCAGCTCTCAAATCCCCCCCCCCCAGTACCCCCCGGCCACCCGCATCGCCGTCGGCCGCCGCCGCCGCACCAACCTCTCCGGCCGCCGAGTCAGGCCGCCATCTTGGGCATCGGGTCCGCTCAGCACCGGCGTTCTTCGGTCGCTCGCTCCGGGCGCAATCGGGGCTCGATCGCCACTCCGGGTCGCTGCAGGAGAGCAGGGGAGTCAGCGCCGGGTCCGGGCAGCCTTTGCCCGCATCAGGAGGTCGGGAAAAACAGGTTTGGTGCTGAGTCGGCCACGGAGCTTCAACACCGCGCGGCCATCTCAGCCCGCGGCTTGGCCACGCCCCCCTGGCTCAAACTATTCTTCATCAGGGACAGATACCCCCTCATCAGATTCAGAGGGTTCCACCACAGGGTTACCGTCGCAAAGACAAAACTATCAGCGCTCACGGGCCAACAGGAGACGAGGTACACAAAACTACTATGACCAACCTAGACCCTGGTGGCCCCCCACACCGTGGGGTTTTCAACCCTCACCATATGCTCCTCCCATGCCACCCTTTCCTTGCCAGCCACCACCACCTACCCATTTTGGACAGCAACCTTTTTTAGGGCAAGGCCGTGGACGCAGCAGAGGCAGGAGAAGAGGAGGATCAACACAACAGGTACACTGGCAAACAGACCAGCCACCACAGAACACTTAGAACATATGGGATACACATGTGAACGTGATAAACTAGTGGTGAATCTAAGCCAGCGTCAACTTTCTTCAACTGAACTAGAGGTCCTAAATAAAGGCTTAGGTTTTGTTCCAACTTCCATAGGTGACCCCTTCCAATTGAGGTGTGAAATGGGCAAATTCTTTCGCAAAGTACGTCTACATTTCTTTTTCAAGAATAAAGAAAAGGGAGGCGACAGGATAGACCAAGATGACCTATCAGCAGAAACCAACACAGGTCTCAGACCACCTTCAAATTTCTCACCACCAGCACATCTAGTGCCGGATAATGTCAAGGTCTTTGAACAAGCTGTGACCAATGATGTCTCCTCTCTTTGCTCTAGAAGTAGAAGTGGCTACTGTAACCTTCCTCTTGTGGAGAAACAAGCCATGACAACACTATCTAATGACGACACTATTACCATCAAGCCTGCTGACAAAGGGGGAGCCATTGTCATTCTGGACTCAGCCATCTATCGGATGGAATGTCTTAGACAACTAAACGACACAAAATCCTACCGGGTCTTGCCCGAGGATCCAACCACGAGATTATCAAAGGAGATTAATGACATGGTTTATGAAGCCAAAGAATCAGGCTGGATCACTCAACAAGAGTCTGATTTCTTAATCACGAAGCATCCTGTTATGCCCTACTTTTATGTTCTCCCCAAGATACATAAAGCCACTAGACCACCACCAGGACGTCCCATTATCTCAGGGATCGGGTCTCTCTTAGAACCCTTGTCCACTTTTGTAGACTTTTTCCTCCGGCCTTTGGTCAAGGAAATGCCAACATTCCTTCAGGACACTAAAGATGTCCTCAGACTGTTACCTGAGACTACCTTTGACATCGAAACAGACCTACTGGTTAGTTTCGATGTCGAGTCACTGTATACCTGCATTCCCCAGGATGAAACATTAGAGGCTATCAGGGGTCTACTTGACACCAAAGATCTGGTCACAATTACCCCAATTAATTTCATCATGGAATGTGCCAGGCTGGCAATGAAAGAAAATTTCTTCAGATATGAGGAGACCATCTACCTCCAAACCTCAGGCACATCGATGGGGAGCATTTTTGCTCCCAGCCTGGCGAATCTCTACGTTCATCTATTTGAACAGAACAATGTGTTGACCAATACCAATCCCTTCCGTGACAAAATTGTCACATGGAAGAGGTATATCGATGATATTTTGGTGGTTTGGCGTGGCAGTGTTGCTACCTTACTCGATTTCCATGCTTGGTTAAACACCCAAAACAACTTTTTGAGATTTACTGTGACACACGACGAATGCAGATTGCCTTTCTTAGATATTGTCATTTACCCCTCACAAGGGACTTTGGGGAGTGAACTATACAAGAAACCCCAAGCGAAGAATTCTTTGTTGAATTTCCAAAGCCACCATCCTAAGTCCCTAAGGAATAACCTGCCTATCGGTCAGTTCCTGCGTATACGCAGAAACTGTTCCACGAAAGAGACTTTTGATAAACATGCAGCCGATCTGTCACAGCAATTGCAAGTCAAGAAATACCCCAGACACTTGGTTAGACAAGCCAAGAAAAGAGCAGCGAACAAGAATAGGGACGCTCTCATCGCGCCAGCTATACCGAAACCACCACTCAAGAGACTGACATTTGTAAACACCTTTAGCACACTGTCAAATGACGTGCAAAAAGTGGTCCGCAAGCATTGGCGGATTCTCAATCTGAACAATGAACGAATCCCTCCTCCACTCTTCTCGTTCAAGAGAGGAACGAACCTTAGGGACAATTTGGTACACACACGACCAAAAGCAAAGAGGAATCCTGCCACTCCAACACTCTGGAACCTTCCACCTGTTCAAGGCCACTACCCTTGTGGTTCCTGCTCAGTCTGTCCCCAAACTGAACCCACTAAATCGGTTGACATTGGTACCTCAAAACCTTGGATTCTCAACAAACATACTAACTGTAATTCAGAGAAAGTCATCTATCTGATTACATGTCCTTGCTCACTGAAATATGTAGGGATGACCACCCGAAAAATTAAAGTGAGAATAAGTGAACACAAGAGTACTATTAGACGTAAAAAACAAGCAACTAGAATGACTAACCATTTCCTTACACTAAATCACAAACCAGAAGACATAAGGTGGTTAGTACTTGAACAACCATTCATCCCACTACACATAACAGACATCACTAACTTTCTTTTCCACAAGGAACAGAAATGGGTCTTTAGACTCCGGAGTGATTGCAACGGGCTGAATGATGATATCCCTTGGGCCTCACTCTAAGAGCAGACACCCCTTAGTAGCCTTCAGGTGAACTGTACTGAGATACAGGGATGCTCAAAACACTATAGGCATTTTTCGCTCCGCCCAGGAGTGGTCACGCTAAGATTGATGGCGATTTGTTTCCTTTAGTGTCTTCTTGCCTATTATAAGCTATCAACACCATGTTATCAGGTGTTTCGGGGTTTTGAATAGTTACTCTGGTTGAGAATGAGAAACGGGCTTAATATGTACCTGTTGCTTTGCCTTTACGCAAAACACTATCTACTTAAATTAAACAAACATCCATTCACTCCGATCCTATACGAGATGGTGAGTGATGATTCGAACTACTGTAACGCGATTTGTTTCTTCTAGTTTCTTCTTGCCTATCACAAGCTACCAACACCATGTTATCAGGTGTTTCGGGGTTTTGAATAGTTACTCCGGTTGAGAATGACAAACGGGCTTAATATGTACCTGTTGCTTTGCCTTTACGCAAAACACTATCCACTTAAATTAAACAAACATCCATTCACTCCGATCCTATACGAGAGGGTGAGTGATGATTCGAACTACTGTAACCCGTCAGAACCATCGGTTCTAATACTACATTTCCCAGGCTCACAAACGGAACGCGATGACGTTTCATCAGCGTCCGAACGACAGCCTCGTTTCCCCTTGGTTGCCGTGACAACGATGATCGGCATTTCTCTATTTTTGCCGTGCTCGGACACCTCGCAGGTTGCCTCCCCTACGAGCTCAGTACTGACAAGAGGTACCGACGGACAGGTGAGCCGGCATTTTCCTACGATTTGATGCTACGTGACACACATTAGACTCGTGAAACTATTTGGCCCCCTACTGAGGGCTAAATCGAAGTCTTTACGAACATCACCAAGATCTAGCATTTTTTAGAGACCAACGTTGTGGCAGTCGGGTGATTTTCAGTGAGACTAGGCGCATCTTGACATTACGCGGCTGGGCAATAGCGTTTAAATTTAAACCTACCACTAGGTTTTAAAACTGTCGAACCCTCTGATTTTCTCTACAGAGCGGGGCCTCCTAAAACCTGAGCAGTAGCCAGGTGAGGTGAGGCGCACACCCATCACATATAGGGTAAGTGCCTTTGAGTCGTCTAATTTCGATTTAAGTTCACAGACTTATTACAGTCTGAATACATCTAAGAGTATTTGGTATATCGGACATTGTGCTGGATGCTATTTGTCAACCTTGATAATTACACTATGTGAAGGGTTGTTTTGCTATGTTGTTTTCTTTTTTCTCTTTCTCCATTTATGCAGGTCAGTGAATGCAAACTACCGTCCACGGAGTTTTCTTGGCTCCCCATTAGGGTCCAGGTTGTATAAATCACCTCATTAATTTGCACAGTTTTTCGCAGTAGCTTCTAGGTCCTGACGAAAGCTAGGATGATTTACATCCGTTAGCAGAAACATGTAGACCGTTTTTCAACACAGTTATTATATTTTGAAACTGTTAGAGCACTGTTTTTAGAGAGTGTCAACAAGGTAGCTACCAAATAAAGTCTTTTTAGTGCCTTGCTAGACATATTTTAACCAGCACTTATACACCATCACCTCACACCAGCACTGCGACCATCACACCCAATCATCATCAAACAAAACTATCTTTCACCAAGTTGGGACATATAAGAGACCAATATCTACAACTTGTCAAGTAGAAGATGGTTCTCTAAATGAGTCCCTAATTCCCAGATGATGAAGCAAACCACTTTGGGTGGATGATGGGAATTTTACACCCATGCGTACACGCACACATGTACACATGAATTCACAGCATTAGCATTTCCCTTACGATTGTGTCAAGGTTTTCATACAGGCGAGACTCATAGTTGCTTATGTTGTTATACAATCTGTATACAAGCCAAGTTCTTAAAAATACTAAATGTTTTTTCCTAAACAAATGCCCTAACGCAGACAGCTTTTATCTGTATCAAACCTCTGACAGTCACCAAACCTTCATTGAGAAATTGGGTACTGTAAACTAACCCTGGGCGCAGGACTACGCTACGCTCGCGTAGTTTGCGCATCTATGCGCTACGTGAATTGCACGTAACACAGTGCAAAAACACGTAGCGGGCATTTTTTACTTGCTCGCGGTCCTCAACGTCAAGTTGCCGACCTTGAGCGAGCAAAATAACATCCCGGCAAGACTGTTTTCTTGTTTGCGATCAGCAACATCAAGTTGCCGACCGCGAGTGTGGAAAATAAACCTCCCGGCGAGATTCTCAACGTAGGGAGGTTTAGGTTTCTCATTGCGAGTGGTCGCGTAAGCTCGCGATGAGAAACTACCAGTCCGCATTGAGAAAGCTGCCGCTCGAGTACAAATCTACTCGAGCGGCAGAAAACGACCGCTTGCTCTGTGCAAGATGCGGTTTGCAATGATTGCACAGTGCGGACATGCATCCGTAGCTACGTGTAGCTACGCGTAGCGCTACTACTCAAATTACGTCCAGGGTTACTGTAAACAGTGTTTATTCTATGGCGAGATTTTACCTGTAGCACACTGTTTGCAGACAGTAGAACTCTCATGTGAAATACTCAACAGAGAATTACAAAGTGTCTACTAAGAACTGTGTACGCTCTATGCACCACTTGGCAAAAAAGACACTATTCGTTTAAAATAATCAACGTCTGAAGGTGCGACAGATTCTACCACTCGCAACCTTCACACTGTGGTGAAAACTTTACAGATAGCCAATCTTCTGAAGCAAACCTAGCACATGATCATAGCTTAATACCTGGTGCACACAGTCCTCTATGTAAAGTAGAAATTGGTATGCTGAGAAAATTCTTTCTAATAGCTCAAGGCTGCTTACTATACTTAGTATGTTGTATGTAGAATCTTTGCCCTGTTGCGCACTTTTTCTGCAGACCCTGAACCTTGTGTGGACCATACCGGACACAAGTTGTCAACCGTTACCTGCACACAAGGTTACTCTTCAATGCAAACATTTATAACGTGTTCAATACATCTACGCACCTATAATGCATTACAAGCACATGCGTTTTGTAAACATTTACACCCCTTATCTGGAACTAGACTGTGCAAAATTAAGTCGAAAAGTATTATGATAGTTACCTGCCACTGTGTAAACTATAAAACAAACTAGCACACTCATGGGAGGATGTCATCGGTGATGTCATCAATGGTGGTATTAATGATGGCATAGAACATGCCATGTATGATGTAATATGTGAGTGAAGTCATAAGTAGTTCATGGTGGGGGTGTAAGATATAGTTGGCTCTGCTGGCTAAAACTAGTGAATTTCTGGTATTTTTTAGTTAAATATGTTAATGTTGTCATTAACAAATTCATTTAACTATACCGTTACTTTAACCTTTGTTTTTTTCAGTGAATTTCAAGGTGTTTCTTTAAATGTAAAGTAATCTTTATGTAAATCAAACTCCCCGCCGCACAGGCCTCTTAGCCATGCTAGGCTGGGGGTTGGCTGCAGGGCCTGCACTCAACCCCCCACATGCAGCCAACCCTACGCTGCGCATGGTCTTAAGCTGTGCACGGGGGGGGGTTGGCCACTAGGCCTGGCCTGTGGCCAGGAGCTGTGGCCAACCCCTGTAAAGGCAGCCAACCCCACACTGCAGAGGGCCTGTTGCCGTGCACTTTGGGGGGTTGTCCACAAGGCATGGCCTGTGGCCAGGTGCTGTGGCTAACCCCACACTGCACAGGGCGTTCGGGGGTGCACCCCGGGGCCTCTGGATGCTTGGGGACAGATTCCACCCAGGGTTCTATTCATAAAGGGGAGGGGCTGTGTGACCTCCCCTACTCAAGCCTCCAGAGGTCCCGGTGAAAAAGAAAGGCCCTAGGGGAGGGGGTCCCCAGGGTCTGGTCCTGTGTCCAACCTCCCTGCCTTGCACGGCCGTATGTAGTGTGGAGTTGGCTGCCTTTGGGGGGTGAGCCACAGGGACAGCATCATGGAAACTGCTGTGTCCCGGGGTGGGCTCAGTACAGGCCAGGACACAGTAATTTAATTGGCCCCAGGCGATATGGTCCACAGGGTCTCAACAAAGTAAAGAAAGGAGACTGCGTGGCCCCCCTCCTTTTAAAGGTCAGGTCGGACACTGGGGATGGGGTCCCCAGGATCTCCACTTATTTTACACATCACTGTGGAGTGGGGTCCCCAGGGACTCTCACAGGTTCTGTGAAGAGAAACATTAATCCCCCCTCACCAAAAGGAATAGACCCCAGCACCAGGCCAAGGGGTCAGGGTATCCCTACCCTGCCCCCTTATTTTTTTGTTTTTAACCTTTATCATAGGACTCAGGACTGAGTACCGAGTTCTATAATGGCTTCCGCCACATCCTCGTTGATGTGGAGGCAGCCGGTCAGATCTCACCATGAGAATGATATCTTTTGGTGCCACAGATCCACTGTATTGTGAAATATACAACATTTTTGTGTTTTTAATTGCTCAAAAACTACTGAAAAGATTTACACTAAATCATAAAAGCACTCTTTTGCTACCATGATCTAGCTTTCTGCCACATTTGGTGTAAATCTGTTTAGGCATTTGGGCTGTAGCTGTGTCTAAAAGTCATAAAGAAAAATGAATTGTAAAACCATGTTTTGGGACCCCCCCCTCCCCTTTTCGCTTGGGCCCCACTTGATGGAACACCCCGAAACTTTCCAAGATGGAACTCAGGTGGAAAAACTTTCTTTTGGAAAGTTTTGTGGAGATTCATCAAACGGTGCCAAAGTTATTAGGAAAACAAAGAATACTATTCCTGTGGAAACGTGGTCCTAACTATCCAGTGGCAACTGCCATTGGGAGATATGTATCTCCAAATGTGTGTTATACATACACATGCAGTTCGGAGTACTTCAAAGCTTCAGCAAAACATTGACACTAGCGGGCAGGTCCAAGACGTGCAAAAATGTTGCAATCAATGAGCCATATCTTTTATACCCTGATTGGCCTCCAGAGAGAAAGTTAGCCATTCGTTCAGGGGTGTAATAATAGTGATGCAAATATTGAAAATGTATCACCTTATGTTAAAAGTTGGACATCTATTCTTTCACTTGAACACAGCAATACACCCAACACTTATCAGAGTGTTATACCCCAAGGAATCTTCCCATCTCCGCTTAGCCTCGAGATGGAATCTAGGGTAGTGGTTCTTAACCTGTGGTCCGAGGGCCGCTGGTGGTCTGACAGGCCTACTCAGGGGGCTTGCGTCGGTTTCGCAAAATTAAATAAAATTAATAAAGTATATACAATTGAAGAAGCAAAAGTGAAATTGCAGAACATGTTCTATTTTTTTATTCTGAATTAGACAAAATACTTTGATACTCAAACATATTGTATAGTTGTGTTTGTAATTCTATGTACGGTTTTGAGGTTCAAATCATAGAAATTGTTTAGATCATGTTCTTGGCTTCCAATAATGACTTAGTGGGGTCCCAAATTCCACTAATGATGGAGGGGTCCATAGAAGTCACACGGTTAAGCACCGCTGGGCTAGAGTACATGAATAAAGGAAGGATATGGCGTGAGCAATGTCAGCCCTTGGAATACAGGCAGACAGCAAAGACATTTTAGGGGGCGGACTTGGAAAAATAGCAAACGCTGCTTTGCCCGCTGATCATAATCTGTATTAGCTCAGGGTTACCCAGGGCATATTGCCACTCCTATTTAGGAAGTGCCGTAAAGTTAGTAAAGAACCCCCTTCAAAGAGATCACCGAGCATTGTCAGCCCCAAGGTATGCAAAAGTTTATTTATAACTCTTACCTTTGTGTGCTTGAGTAAAGGAGTATTTGCTATAGGCAGTAAGGGAGAGAGAGTAAGGCATGTCAAGCTTCAGCAGCTTCGCTAGTTCCAACTTGTCTCTATTTAAAAT
Organism: Triturus cristatus; assembly: GCF_964204655.1. Lineage (NCBI taxonomy): Eukaryota > Metazoa > Chordata > Amphibia > Caudata > Salamandridae > Triturus > Triturus cristatus. Next base: position 1,776,695,584 of record NC_140589.1, on the reverse strand, counting down.
TGTAGAGTACCTGCACTTCTCAGCAGTGGTACAAACCTTTTAATGCGAGAGTACCAGCAGATCTCATGAAAAAACGGGTACTCTGGCACAGTGAGTATCATAATTCCATTTCCAGCACTGGAGCCCCCCAGAATTCTAGATGGGGCAGGTAACATAATTACTTGCTACATCAACAATCCCAGAATTCTAGGTGAGGCAAGTAAAATAGTTACTTACCACATCAACAATCCCCGAATTCTAGGTGAGGCAAGTAAAATAGTTACTTACTACATCAGCAATCCCAGCATTCTAGGTGGGGCAGGTAAAATAGTCATGGGCATCCGCAGAAATTTTTCCAGGGGGGGGCGAACCTGGCAAATGAAGGGGCGTGGCTAATGTTAATCAATAGGGGCGGGGCTAAAATGGCAGACAATCAGGATCGGGTAATGTTCAGGCCAACCTGAGAAAAACAAGCATTGGCATAGCCAATAGGTCTCGCCTTTGGGACCTTATGACTGACTCACTGACTGAAGAACTTATATAGCTCACTTTTGCCGAGGCGTCTTGGCGCTGGGTAAGTATGATGCCGGCAGTATAAGTATTTAGTTCTGCAGCAGGTCCCAAAGGCGAGACCAATTGGCTATGCCAATGCTTGTTGTTATATCTGGGCATGTTGAGAGGCTAGGGGACTGGGTCTCGATGTCGGGTTGGGAGCACAGCAATGACCTACTCAATTTGAATGCGTAGGTAATACAACCGGAGGGGTGAAATGAAAGGTTCACTACCAGGAATAACAGGAAGGTAGAAAGTTAGGCTGGTTAGAAAGGTAAGGCGGGGTAGAGGCAGGCATGGTGGTGAGGGGAGAAACAGATGCATGCTAGGAGAGCGCTGTGAGGGAGTGAGGCGAAATGGGAAGAGGCACTGAAAGGTGGGTCGGGTAAAGACCGTAGTAAAGCAAACAGAAGGGTAGCGAGGGGTGAAGGGTAGACAAAGAAGTGAGGTGTAGAAGAAAAAGATTCAGGAGCAGAGACAGGTAAATCAAAGCTGGAGAGGGGAGAATAACGCAGTTGTAGAACGTGAGGAGGCCAGGTAGAGAGAGGGAGAGGTGTGTCATAGACAGGTAGAGACAGCTGAGGAAGAGGGAATAATAAAGACTGAGGTAGACAGGTGAGGTAGAGGGGTGCGTTGATATAAAGGAAGTGCAGAGATGTCCCACAGATGTTACTGAAGAGGAAAAGAAGTAGAGATATTGAGAAAGAAGTAAGGAACTAAAAGAAGTAAGGTGGTGAACAGAGGTAGAACGAGTGGAAGGGGAGAGAACACGTAGAAGATGAATGGCAGGGTAAAAGGAGCGATCAGGCAGGGAGTGTGAGGAGTGGGATACAGAGGCATATGTGGCAGTGAGCGTGATGTGCGGAGTACAGAGGGATATGTTGTGGCAGTGCGCACAAGGTGCGGGGTACAGAGGGATATGTTGTGGCAGTGCGCACAAGGTGCGGGGTACAGAGGGATATGTTGTGGCAGTTAGCGCAAGGTGTGGGGTACAGAGGGATATGTTGTGGCAGTTAGCGCAAGGTGCGGGGTACAGAGGGATATGTTGTGGCAGTGCGCACAAGGTGCGGGGTACAGAGGGATATGTTGTGGCAGTGCGCACAAGGTGCGGGGTACAGAGGGATATGTTGTGGCAGTTAGCGCGAGGTGTGGGGTACAGAGGGATATAAGGCAGTGAACGTGGGCAGGGCCGGCTTAAGCGCTCGTGGCGCCCAGTGCAACAATGCTTTTTGGCACCCCCAATGACCACCTCCACTACAGGTTCATCATAACCATCCTTTCACAGCGCCCCTCAAGCCATTCAGTCTCAGGTGCATTTAATTCATTTTATAGCGCCGCTCCTATCAGTGTAAGGTGTCAGAACACTTTACATTACACAGATTACATAGAGACAATCAATCATAAGTGTGTAAATCAGTGCATAGGAAATGTTAGAGAGAGGACAAGAAGGTGTAGGAGTCACAGGTCATCCGTACAGGTAGGCAGGATAGTTAAAGAGTGCTTTGTCAGGAGAATCAGAAACCTAGAATTTAAAACCTAGCACCATGGATGGGGGGGTTCTGTTTATTAATAAGAATTGATTTCTACCCAAATTAACCCATTTTGCCACATTAGGATAATGAAAAGCTGGGGGGTAATCATAACGCTCTAGCCCAGTTTGCATGCATCTTTGATAAGTTACTTGCTCACTGTTCCACATTAGGATTTTAACTCATAAAGAGTTATCAACAATATGGTCTGTCTGACAAAAGTGTGACCCACTGACCTATTTACATTACATTATACGCACTTTGTGAGCTGCACGTTCTTTGCAGCAAGCATAGTAACCCTCTGCGCTACCTTAGGATGAGTAGAAACTTCCATTACACAAAACTTCGATCTCTTCCTCTCTAAGAAGTGCATTAATCACTGCAGTCATTTAGACATTTTATTGGTGGCTGAAAATTTCTAGGAGTCCAGGAAAGAAGCAGGTGCTTTTAAAATCATCATATTAGCGCCCCCTACACGAAGCCAGCACCCGGTGCGGTGGCACCGGTCGCATCGCCATAGAGCCGGCCCTGAGCGCGGGGAGTGGGGTACAGGGGGATATGAGGCAGTGAAACACAGGGTCGGGATGTCCTGCCAGACATGATAGGGTGCATACTGGCAGATAGATATGTTATTGACACGAGTCTGTGTACGTTTTGGTGGGATCTGAAACCCGGGCTATGCTGCAACCTCAATTTTTGACTTGGGAGAATAATGCAGAACTTCATTCAGAAGACCCCTTGCTCTCAAGCTACAGAGTGTTAAAAGGAGGTCTTCGTGTCCAGACCTAACCACTCATGCTTCTGGGGCACAGCTCTAACTGGCCATTGTCATTCTGTTTGTGAAAATCAGCCACAGACAGAATGACAATGGGCGGGAGGGGCTGCGAGGAGGAGTGCGAGGTGCCCCATCAGGGAGTTGAGGCCTCTGGCAGGGAACAGCTCTGCTCCCTGCAGGGCCCGTAATTACGGACAAAAGGCGTCCGTAAAAGCATGGGTGGCCGCAGGGGGGGCAAGGAGGAGCACTCCAGGGGGGGGGCAAGCGCCCCTCCTTGACCCCCCTGCGGACACCCATGAAAATAGTTACTTACTACATCAGCAATCCCAGCATTCTGGGTGGGGCAGGTAAAATAGTTGCTTACCACATCAGCAATCCCAGAATTCTAGGTGGGGCAGGTAAAATAGTTACTTACCACATCAGCAATCCCAGAATTCTAGGTGGGGCAAGTAAAATAGTTACTTACCACATCAGCAATCCCAGAATTCTAGGTGGGGCAGGTAAAATATTTACCACGTCAGCAATCCCAGAATTCTAGGTGGGGCAGGTAAAATACTTACCACATCAACAATCCCAGGTGAGGCAAGTAAAATAGTTACTTACCACATCAGCAAACCCAGAATTCTAGGTGAGGCAAGTAAAATAGTTACTAACAGCATCAGCAATCCCAGAATTTTAGATGGGGCAGGTAACATAATTACTTACCACATCAGCAATCCCAGAATGAATTCTAGGTAGGGGAGGTAGCATAATCAATTACCACATGGACACTTTTCCACCGGAGATTTCAGCTACTTCAAGCAGCCAGAAACATGGGGGACACTTGGGGAGGAGGGAATGGGCAAGAACTTCCAATTCCCTCATTCATTTCTCAACACTCAGGAATCTTTTAGACTTTAACCTAAAACCACCTTTAATTCTGCCCCTTCAGCATTAACGGGATCCCCAGGATTGTTAACTTTTGAAGTGTGGAATTAGCAGCATTCCGCCACCGAGTAGTGTCTGATACACCGGACGGCGCAGTGTCAAATTTAATTTAATTTTTTAATAACCTTTTTAGCTGAACAAAATATCAAAAGTAAACTTTTTATAAGCAAATTTACATATTTATTTAACATTTTCATTCGATTTGGTAAATATTATCTCAAAAGCCATAAACAAACGTAAAACCTAATCAGACAACTTCAATCTCCAGCTGTGGGAAAGAACCTTTTCGATGACTAGGGGGTGAGGGGGAGGTGGTTGGGGGTGTGTGAATGTTGCCTCGCTGATCATTCAACATGCCAGAAATTCCAGGCAACGTCGCAGTCATGCAATTAGCTCACATTATTGGTCCATAACTCAACCTAATGCACACATTGAGTGATCCGGACAGACAGAAGACAGCGAGAGACCCAGAGAACAATAGCAGACAGGCAGGTGGAGCGACAGAGGGGTGAGCTCCTTACTTCACAACACCAGGTAGAACGTTCGGTTAGTCCCACGATTTCATTTTATGCACATTTTGAGGAAGAGACATGTGCGCAATTAACTAATAATTATGCATTAACATTTATGCACCACTTTATTAAGCATTTCTCACCATCGCGTCGGTAGAGCACAGCTGAGCAGATCAGCAGAAAGCTGCCAGCGCTTCCCCTGCAGTCACCATTTTCTGGGCGCTTGCACCTGCACAAGGAATATTTTCTGGCACTCTGCCTGCAGCTCCTGCCTGCGCTCTGCCTGCAGCTCCTGCCTGCGCTCTGCATGCAGCCCCTGCTGCGCTCTGCCTGCAGCTCCTGCTTGCGCTCTGCATGCAGCTCCTGCTTGTGCTCTGCATGCAGCTCCTGCCTGCACTCTGCCTGCAGCTCCTGCCTGCACTCTGCCTGCAGCTCCTGCCTGCACTCTGCCTGCAGCTCCTGCCTGCGCTCTGCCTGCAGCTCCTTTGCTCTGGTGAGGGGGCGATGGGCGCTTCACGAGATCGCACCAGCAAAAGCAGTTTCCCGGCAGTAGCCTGCAGACTGAAAAGGCACATGGGTTTGTGCTGGGCATGCGCACAACCCAGAAATGGAGTGCACTTGCCCAACCAGGGTAATGACTGCCAGTCCATGAGTACAACTTCAGCCTGGACTGAGGTAAGGAGGGATGAGCTGTGCTGGCTGTGTCACTAAAATTAATCTTGAATAAAGCATGTAATACATTGTAATTGTATTTTATATAGCGCTTACTACCCCTGACGAGGCGCTGAAGCGCTTTTTGGTGAGTACCACGCTACTTCGGAATCCAAAAAGCATTAGTGGTGGATTGGTACAGGGAATTATGAGTTAATTTGATTGGTGGACATGCGAGTCTCTTAGTTGGATTGAATAGGATAACGGAGGGCTGAAGGGGGAAGGGTCTAGAAAGTGTTATTTGTGAGATTCTAGTGGCAAGATGAGGCTTGGGATAAGTAAAGGGAGGGATGTAGGAGGGAAGAGTTTCTAGAAAGGGATTAATATAGTGTGGTTAAAACGATTAGTAGCTGGGACAATCCATCAGTAAACTGGGGGCCCCGTGAAAGGAGGGGGACCCTTGAAAGGAGGGGGACCTGGGCCAGAGCCCACTTTGCCCCTGCCTTGCCCTTCAGGAGGAGAGGGCATCTTGCTCTGGGACAGAGGACCAACCAGCCCAGACCTCAACCTAGAGCTGCTTTTCAATGGTGCGGTCTCCTGCAGCAGCTTGGATTGCGCGAGGGAGAAATAAGTGGTGGGATTGAGGAGGATGGAGCCTGGGTTACGGTTCTAAGGGAGATGTGTGATGAGAATATGTACGAGATGCTCACCTGGTCACTCATATGACAGTCTTGCATCTCCACCACGTGAAGCGGATATCCAAATGCATATATTCTGTCGCTGCTCTTGGGAGGAGCAGTAAGTGCTGCACCTAGGCACATTATGATGATGTCACCAAGCTCAGCGAAGCAATCTGTTCCAGTTCTCTGGTGCAGCTGCAAGCCCTGGGATATGCTAATGCAGGTACCATGGATTCCACTTCTGCTGGGGCTCTAGAACACTTAAACTGATAGGTTTGTTGACCCATGCTTCAAAATGTATTCAGCTCATCTACACCAGTCTAGTCTTCAAGAGGTTTGTAGATCTAGCTTGACAGCACCACTGGGCCTGTGTTACTGAAAGGGTGCACTTTCTCTGTTTGCATGGTGTGCCTGGCGCAAACAGGGAAAGTGTGCTCTATTATGAAGAAGGCGCTGCCCTCAGGGCAGCAGTGAACTTGCGCTGGCCCCAGGGAAGTGCATTCAAAAGCAATATGGAGTAGCTGTTAATAAGCTGCCCTATGTTTCTCTCTGCAGGCGGCAACCCACCTGCACTATCAAAAGGGATTAGAGATCCCCTTGCAGACGGGTGTAGTAAGTAACTGCACCCACCGGTGGAGGGCTGACTGGAGACCCCATAGGACCCCCTTCCATACCTCAAGAAGGCTCCCTCAGGGGCGCACTGAAAGTGTGCCATCTTTTTATGGCACACTTTCAATGCACCTCCTAAGGGCCTGTTTGTCTCTGTGCCCACATCGGTAATACAGCGTGGCTGCAGAAGCAAAATAATTCCTTCAACTGCATGGGGCCACGCCCCAATGCAAATGAGGGAACGCCCTCTCTTGATGGGACTGGCACTACAATAGCACCAGCGTTATCCGCATTACAGAAGGGGTCGTACACGCGTCTGCGGCCCCTTCTGTAATACCAAAGTGCCCCAGGGGCTCAAAGAACGGATGCAAGCGCCCATTGTGCCTCCGGGGCATTCTGTGTAATATAGCTCCAGGTGCCTAACCTTATGAGATCAATACAAAATGAGCTTCAAGAAGCACTACTGAGAATTGCCTTAGCTCCACCCACAAGTTGATTTTGGTAAATATATAAAACTTGATTGAAAAGCAGTTTTGGGCGTACGCTGAAAAAGAGAGCGATTGAATTGCACTTTATGCTTTGTAGGAAAGCTTATGCTTATGATGACGAGCTAATGCCATATGTCAGGGGACATGGGTATGATCTGTTTATTGCTAGAAGCTTTGATAAAGGCAGTAGGCCAGAGTTATTAATTGTGAAAAGCATATGTTAAAGCTGATCGACCTTTGAGGGTGGATTGTTATTACACTTTTAACATCTGTACAGTGCGAAATATTACTAGGTGGCCATCTTGTATTAGCGTTGTGTATTATTGTATCCTGGTGTGCCTTAACGTGGCCGCCATGGTAGAACTCTGAAACAATGATACACTATAAACATTGACATTTTAAGATGGCTGCTCGCTGCTATGCTGAATTTTGTAATTTATTTTTAGGGAGCTTCAGTTTTACGATTGTATTCTTTTAATTTACCTGGCATATGCTTCTTGAGTTTGGTAATGTGTGTTTTATTGTGAATGGGTGAATGCAAGAATGAGGCAGTGGGTGGATCAATGGATGCATGGGTATATGCATGAAGAGTTATTAAGTGTTTAACCTCACCAGTGACTGAAGATGCCCGTTCATTTATAAGCCTGGCCTATTAGCATTGCTGGTGCTTGTTCTAATGCCTTATTTGTTACATCTATGTGTATATAAGGATACTTCCGGTATACATTTTGCTTTTGGTAAAAATGTCCGTAAGAAAGGAAGGTGCACTCTGATAGGCGTCAAACAGGAAACACACTTGTAGTCCAAAAAAATGTCTTCTTTTTATTCAAGGTTGTTCAGTTAAAACCGGCACACAGCCAACACGTTTCGTTCCCTAGTCCCACGGGAATCGTCAGGGCTTACTAGGAATGTCAGAACTTTTCTGGAAAGATCACACTATTTCAATTTCGGTCTTTTGGGGTGTGCATGAACACCAATATGAGTGATTCAATTCGATCAGTCCATGTAGTTCTGGATAATAAATCAGTCACCAAAAAAATATGTTCACATCAATTCAAGCAATGGCTCCCAACAATCCAAGAGAGCAGGTTTGCATAAATTCTGAAGTAAATTCCGAAGTAAATTCCGAGAAACCATCTTAATAAAGGGAGAACGGCTTTCATGGGAGACCACAGAAGTTTAGAACAGTAATTCACAAATCTAATGGTACATGGGTGCAGATAGTGCCCACTGTCAGTATCTCAGTGGCAGCAGACAGATGCCGGGCAGCATGGTAGCTCGCGACGACCGGAGTGCTTTTGATAGTGATATGATTAGGTGCACTGGTTACTTCCGCTTTCAAGAACTTATTCTGATATATAGTTTCTGTGCTAAACAATCCACGTTTGTGCCTCGGTTTCCTTCACTTTCACCGACGGATCACAGACTTCAGGTCCATCGTGTGGCATTAATATTGAAGCAGGGCACGAGGACGTGATGACGCATGACCATGCATACTGTCCACTGATCAGCAGGGGAGTCAGACCTGGAGAGAATTACATCACTAATGGTTTTAATTGTAAGAATGAACGTAAATATAATGCTGCACTTTGAAGGAAATTGGGGCCACGCAGCGATACCACCCTTCTCAGTTACTCGCCCTTTCTCAAGGCAGCGCCAAGACACCTTCGGGTATTCGAGCGCTATAGAAAACTCAGTAGCATAACAAAACATAACAAAAGCTACAACATCAACCAAAATAACAAAATATTAAATCGCTTAATACGGTATTTCAGTAGTTTCTAGGAGACGTAAAGCAAACTGATGCTAGTATTATGAAATTCACTGACGTTGGGAGGATGAAACGCACAGTCGTCCCAGCATTCAAACTCATGACCTGGAGAGCAGTGCGTTCTACTAGTGACGGGTTAACTAACGGAGCCCTCCTTCCGGCTGTGCGCAGGACATGATATGATCTCAGAATAGCCCGTAAAGACTCCAGCAAGAGGCATTCAAATAATTAAATGTCTAAACTGAGCAGAGGTATGGGCTCAAGGAAGATAACAACTTTAAATTTAAATACCCAAATTGGAATTGGAAATATTATGCAATGTCCATGCCCTTCTTCTCGGAGACCACTTCTGGACGATAATACACAGCTACAGGTTGTGGCTACCATCTCCCGCGCATTTTAGTGTGTGTTGCTAAGTGCTTTATTTACTGTTTAAAACATTTTTTACAGAGTGCTTTATACCACACACGCATTTTTTTTAAGTGCTATGAATAACAGGTGGTAATTGTACTCAGATCACCCACCTTTGAATTAAGGCTGAGGTGGATTTGCCTGGATTCGAACTCTTGACCTGCAGGTCACGTTGTACGTGACGGATGTCTGTTTCCCAGCCCCACCTACTGGGGCTGGGAAACGGGTCAAGTTAAACACAAGAACGTGACAGAAAGAATGTAACAGCCTCTTCAGACCATCTGACCCACTACCCCTAGCACCCAGCAGATAAAGCTGTGCGTATTGTCACATGCTAATTATGACGATCCAGGAACCTGAAGTTCCGGCTGGCTGACTCAACAAGCTGGAATGTACCATGTGCGGGTGAATACTTCATGCTACCAGTGAAGCGGACTCTGTCTCCACGGTGGACCTTTCTCCTGAGAGTGAGCTTGTTTGCAGAGGGGGAGGTCTTTAAATACTCACTGCTAAATTTAATTATCTCCTTGCTGTGATAAGTGTTCATAGCTCTTGCTCACTAAAGTGCGCCATTGACAAAGCCCTTTCTGCTTCTGAGTTCAGCAAAATACGCAAGGAAGATTTATGATGGGAAATCAGATATTCTAATCACAAAACGCGAGTTTGCACCTATAAATCCATTTACTCATGCATGATCTTACAATATGGTAGGAAAATAGATCTCTCTCTGCATCAGCTAGTGGATGATGTATGGTTGAGCTTGCCATGGGAATGGTGAGTGGCCACAGACTTGTAGGTTTGCGATATACACAAACATTTCCATCGCGCATTTCATCACACTATATTGGTGGGCAAGGAATCATATTTGCTGCAAACATTTAGGAGTGCTGGTTACTGACAAAAATAAGAATAACTCTATGTACCTTGTCATCTTTTCATAAATACTAGGTTATATCTGATTTTACTAACCCGTGCCCTTGTGATCTATGATCTATCCAAACCATGATGCGCTTTTTGTTTTTTCTGTAAGTTTTGACATTTCCTCAACAGAAAAATCTTTTTCATTTTTTGAGATCTTAATGTTTTACCAGCTATAGTCTTGGTTTTTTATACATACAAATGTTATTGTTTCCTTTGGTTTGCTACTCTGTGAGCTTCTTCTTGTGTGCACTAGCCAAATTAAGAAACTTGCAATTTATTACCTAGAAGCTGTATAAGAAAGGGCTCCTAACTATAATATACTCCTGAACTTGTCAATCTCTGTATTTATTAATTTTTTGAAACTTATTTTTGGATGTAACATTTTATCAGATATGTTTTCAGGTTCATTTAAACTGAAATAAACCTATGATGAATGTTAGAGCACTAGGTGTTCATTGGGACTCTCTGTGGACCTCCGCGGAATCAACTGACGGGCTGCTGCTGCTGGAAGTGCATGTTTTACTCATCATGGCAGACTTTTATATAACATTCATGAGGAAGATATTTGTGAAGCTATAGAAAGTGTGCCTTCATTTTAGCTTCTGGGAAGGCTTTCATACTTTTCATGAGAAAAATGTTTTCTCTTAAACATGGTTCATCATATCCCAGCAAAGTGTCAGCATTTTTCAAAGAGTAAAATCACCTTATAGTTCCTAAAATGAGCATGGTACTACCAACCAATGAATTACATTGTGACTCAGTTCTTCTATCAGCCTTTCTACGTGCTTCATCTAGTGTCCTCAAAACCTACCATTCACTATAATACATTAAAATAGAACGAAAATGGTGGAGCCTTACCACCCAATAAAATCTAACACGAATGCTTTGTGGAATCTTCCACCTAAATAGTCCCATGAAAAAAACACCTTTTAACTAATTTGTAAATTTCACCCCAAATTTCAAGAATCTGATTTATGACAGCAATTTTCTCTAATGGGACGCTTACTTCAAGTTTTTTTTATTGACTGGGGTGGAGTTGGGCATTTGGTTTGCCTGAAGACCCTCTAACTCCACCCCCTTTCATTAAGTACCTGGCAGTGTCCTTCCCCTAGTATAATATTGCTTAATTGTGTATGGTTGGTTCAGAAGAGTATGTTTACTGAGGAAACTATGGTAAACAACTAGGACCTTATTTCACTCTGTTACTTGTTTTGCCATGGTTCTGTATTTTCCATGCAAAGTCACCAAAGTTGTGGCAAAGGCAGTAATGGTGACCAGACTGGGTTTCTAAAATAAAATGTATCTCTGCCTGCCACAATGGTAAAGCGAGTTCTTCTCATATTATGCTGCAGCCCAGGTGGAAATGATAGGAATGGGAGGAATGAAGCAATGTATCTAGCCCCCGTATTTTTTCTTCTTGAATGAGAGGCCTGCTTATTCCCATTGCTCGATATCCGGATAAGCCGCAGACCATTCGTGCAACGCTCGTTTCTGGGAGACTTAGTGATGACATGCACAATTCTGCATGAGTGAGAAAACCACACATGCGCACTCACGCACAAGCACATGCTCACACTCTCACTCACATACATCACTCTCCGCTCAAGATAAGACCAGCAAAATACTGGTCTTTATCCAGGCAGTGTGTGCTCTTTCCAACATTTTTATGCCAAAGTGCATCACCAACAATGAAGGTCGGGCATGGAATATGCCTCCAACTGAAAGACGCTGGCGGAAAGGATCCTAGTGACGTTAGCCGCTGCCACAACTTCCCCACCAATGGCACACATTCTGCCCCTGCTATAACCCTTGGAGCTTCCCTACCAGAACAAGTCTTATTTTAACGCTTCCCCTCAAAAGTGGAGAGCAGGCGTGGAAATGGGCCCAAATTTATTGGAAGACAAGATAATTTACTATAGTAACTCCAGTCTTTGTGAGTTCTTGTCCTGTAGTGACTACAAGCTGGGAGACTGAAAATATATGTATGTCAGTGCGCATTCGTGCAAATCATTTGCACACTGAGTAGATGTGTGAAGGCACTGAAAGTCAGGTAGCTTCAACATACAGAACACCGGAAGTTGCCTTTTGATCATCTATGAAATAAATAATAGAAGGAGTTTCAGGGTCCTAGGATATGGTTAGTTAAGGTCAATGTTCAGTTACATTATTGTTCTCCTTTATCTTCCAAAGGTTGGTGAATGGAGTCTCGCGCCACAGCAGTTGCAAAGACAATGTGTGAAAATGGCGGCTACGAATCTATAGAACGTGAAACAGGTTTTTTAGGAGCTTTTGAAGAATGCAATGTTGCAGCATAGTTTCTGCAGCAGAAATATACCATAGGATTTGCTATTAATTTGTGGGCCACCATATACCTTTTGGAGGCAAAGAGGCACATTTTTATGCCACTGGTGGAATCCCACGGATTTGAAATGCTATGCCATCTCACTAATAGCCTTATAGCTTATGTGTCTGGTTAAATATCAGAAAACATACACAGTGTGCAAGAAGCTATGATAACCGTAAAAATTAGCATTCTAGACACTAAGTGCATCAGAATGTATTGTATTGTATTTATATAGCGCTTACTACCCCTGACGAGGCGTCGAAGCGCTTTTTCGGCGAGTATCGCGCTACACTGGGACCCATAGAGGATTAGTGTTGAATTAGTATAGTGAAACATGCAAGTAAATTTTAAGTCGTGGATAGGTTAATCAGTTATTTGGATTCCGAAGGATAGAAGAGGGGGAAAAAAAGGTTTGTATGTATATAGCGCTTGTTACCCCTGATGGGGTGTTGGAGCATGCTACTCCGGAAACCCATACGGCCCGGCGCGAGATTTACACCATCTCCCCCGGTTTTTCAAGGACCAGCGCAAGCTCACTGGATGCCGCTGGAACCGCGACGCTTTCCAAGGCTCGGACCCCTCTCTCGGGGCGAACCCATTCCAGGGCGCCCTGCCCTTCACAAAGAAAAGAGAACTCTCCCCGGGGCTCCCGACGGCTTCTCCGGGATCTTTTGCGTTACCGCACTGAACGCCACGAGGGCGCCTGTCTCCGCCACTCCGGGTTTGGGGATCTGACCCAGACTCCCTTTCGATCGGCCGAGGGCAACGGAGGCCATCACCCGTCCCTTCCGAACGGCGCTTGCCCATCTCTTAGGTCCGACTGACCCATGTTCCACTGCTGTTCACATGGAACCCTTCTGCACTTCGGCCTTCAAAGTTCTCATTTGAATATTTGTAGAATGTATATGCCCAAAAAAATGTTCATCTGAATTCGTATGCCCTGGACTATGGCGATTGGAAATTATGTTCTGTGCCAATGGACCTCCATGGTTCAACCTCTGCCTGGTAATAGTGCCAGTATGTATGTCTATAAGACCCATTATTAATAATTTAATAAAGTGCTCATCAGATTGCCATTCCACAGAATGCATGTGCATCAGCAGCCGGGAAACAGACTCCCTGTCCATGACTTACTGCGATATGCTGTCCTTCAGTTGACGATCAATTAATTGACAAAGAAATGCAAATCTATTTGTTTTTGCCAATCAGCAACTTTGGATGGAATTTCTTAGAAGCGATTCACGAGAAAGAGAGTGGGGACCCACTGGAGGTTAGACAATAGAATGCCTTACCACCAATGTTGTGCCATAGAGTGCGTTTGTCGGTTACTGCGCATGAGCAAGCCTAGCTGCCAATTACTTTACCATAGATTGATTGCATAAGTAACTGTCCTACAGGTACTTACGCGTCATATACTCTTGCGTTCCTGCCATTTAGCGGTCCAGGTGCATATTTAACCTTGTTGCTCATAGTAGTTTAAAAGGTGCCTTTTATTACAGCACCTATCACGTGGAAACTCAAGGGTCTTAAAAAGTAGGGGGGTGCAGAATTATAATTTTGCACATAAAATTGTTTGCATGCCTCTCCTGTACGTTGTTTCGTTGTAAATTTTGTGCACATCGAGAAATTCACCATGGGTAAAGATTTTGTTACAAGTGTTCTTTTTATTTTTGTTGCAAAAAGTGTTCCAATAATTCTTTTAGAGTAATTATTGGTCATATTTTAAGACAAAGTAGGAATGTGATAAACATCACACATATACCCATTGCCCAAAAAATAAAAAGTACATAAAACATTAAAATGAAAAAAAAAAAACTACTTTGGGATCTTTTCTTTTAACTTTACGTTAGGACAGAAGTGTACTTGAGATATAAGTGGAGACCAGCTCTGCCTTTCACTAGAGTACTCAGCAGCTACAATCTACTTTGTAATTTGTTTTGATTGATCCGTTTATAGATAAGTTAACTAGTCACTTCCAAAACTTCTGTTAGATTTTATCTACCCTACATCTAGGTATGATGTTCTTTATGCTCCAAAACATTGAACCGGTTGTTTTTGTGGTTTGATTTTCAGTAAATTGGGCTGTGACAGGATTATTATTTACAAAACAAAGCCAACCTGTAAGTGACCCAGCAGCCAGGCGTAGCACTGCTTTGCCATTTCCTTTCCTGTTATGTAACACTATATGTTTTGTGTGCAGCTGTGGAGGCGTAAACTGGAGCTCTTAAAGGCGAGCAGGTTTCACAAATGCCCACTCTTTCCGCAAAAAGGCTCCTTACAAAGATTGTTGAAATTACACACTAGCAGAAGTTCAAAGTATACAGTATCCAGGCCACAACTTAGATGAGGGCTGGCTACACTTGAAGTAATTTTGCTACTTCTCTAACGGGAACAGTGAGACCCATTTAAAACAAGCATTTGCAATGCAATTTTTGTGTGGTTCCTACTGATCGGTAGGATCTGCGCATTGTTTTGACAACGTAAACTAGGGGCTTGGTGCCAAGACTGATTCCAGACACCCCCTTAGGATATGTTGGCCTATAGACGTGCTAGCTCACAGTGCCACCGGAGCCCCCCCCAACCTACCAGGGAGCAAATGGTTTTGTGGCAACCACTGAACATGACAAACCTGACCCCTCAGGGATCGTGAAACAGTACAGAACCTTTCACTTAGTCATTCGTGCTTACTTGTTCTTGGAGAAATATACAGAGAATACACAGTGGGACGTTTTTAATAATATTTATTGAACCAACGTTATTCTTGCAAAAACAATACGTGTGCTTCATTGATTAGAAGACCGAAGCAGATAAACGTGATTACAAGCACCAAAAGCATAAATAGTAGAAATAGTTCTACCATAGTCCTAAAACAAGGTATATATGCAGGCATATAAACAAGGCAGTAATCTGGCGTACTCCTACTATGCGGACCCTACTCTAAGTGTACCTAGAGTGTATGGAGCCAAGAATCCCCTACCAAGGGGTGATCCAACCCCATTACCTGATAGGATAGAGTGAAGGACCCCGTCTTGGTCACAAACTAGACCCCCCCCCTTCTCGAGATGTCAGACCGCTGCATGGTGATTTCTCAGCATGCAAGGACCCTCGGTGTCAGCAAAAGTTCCTCCTCTACTAATCTATCGGGATGTTCATCTTTTATAATAGAAAGCAGCCATGCGATGTATGCATACATTAGTGATCTAATGGATATGCAGATAGCCCTGTCGCCCCATGGGTGAAGGTAGTGATGTCATTTGTACGTAGTTGGAAACAAGCCCTTTGTTCATGATGTTCAGGGTGTTGTGATAAAGTTGTGCGAAGCTAGATGTAACAACAAGTTTCGTTTCAGAGAAACAAATCCATCATTGTGCAAAAGGTCACAGCTGGAAATGTTATTTGTGAGGACAATGTAAGAAATAAGCAGCTTTGTTTAACCCTGGGAGTAGGACTACGCTACGCTCGTGTAGTTTGTGTAGTTTGCGCAACTACGTGCTACGCGAATTGCACATAGCACAGTGCAAATACGTGTAGCATAGCAGGCATTACTTGCTTGCTCGCGGTCCTCAACATCAATTTGGCGACCGCGAGCGAGCAAAATGACATCCCGGTGAGACTTTTTCCTCGTTCGCGATCAGCATCAAGTTGCCGATCGTGAGCGTGGAAAATAAACCTCCCGGCGAGATTCTCAATGCGGGAAGGTCAGGTTTCTCATTGCGAGTGGTCATGTATGCTCGCGACCGCTCGCGATGAGAAACTACCAGTCCGCGTTGAGAAAACTGCAGCTCGAGTACAAATCTACTCGAGGAGCAGAAAACGACCGCTTGCACTGTGCAAGATGTCATTTGCAATGATTGCACAGTGCCGGATGCTTGTCCGCACTGTGCAGTCAGTGCAAACAGCATTTACCCTACCGCACTACGCAGCTCGCGTAGCTTGCGAAGTGCACTTCGCGTAGCTATGCGTAGCGCTACTACGCAAACTACGCCCAGGGTTAGCTTCGTTATATGGGCCTAATTCGGGAATATAAGACAATAGGGCTCACATTTGCAAGAGTTTGAGCTATTGGCATTGTAAATGCTAATGCCTTTTATTTATGTGTTTTGAAAACCTACAAGCGGTGCGTGAACACCGCTTGTAGGTTTTCTAAAGACATAAATAAAAGGCATTACCACGATGATAAATACAATATCTCAATGACACACCGTAGAACCCCCATGAATGTAAAGGAGCTCCTCTGATTCCAAACACACAAGCCTCCAACTAAGCATGAAGTATACGTGCCCTTGTGGAATGCCTACCAAGATTGCACTTATCTTTAACAGCAACCAAGTACAAGTGAGTTAGCGGCCAAATGTGTCCGCATCGACATCGGCAATCATCGAAAAAGAAAGAGGACAGAAAAAGCAGATGTAAACACGGAGCTGTAAATGAAAGCACAACCATCATAATGGACCGGTTTAACAAATTGCTGTTGAGCAACTTCAGAAGAAAGTAAAGGAAATTTGGCAGTGTCAGTGCAAACAATGCCCTTTGCACCGGAAGTGAGAACAGTGATTGCCAAAACGATTGCAGCCACTTCATCCCCACCTTGTACCTTTGTGGCACTCGCGCTATAGCTGGGAAAATTTGAAAGCTAAAGCTCGGGTGCTGTGATTGCTTGAAAAGTAAAGAAATAGATTTTGTTTTCTTTTCTATTTTGCTACTTTTGAACCCATCGCGGCACCTGCGCTCTAGCTTAAGATGTTCAAAACCTAAGCACGGGTACTGCAATTGTAAGAAAAGTAAGCAAATAGAAAAAAATGGTAGCCCCTTGCTTTTTTTTTCTATTTGTTTACTTTTGTTGTAATGGTGGCACCAGAGGCTTCGGCTTTGAACATCTTAAGCTATAGCGCGGGTGCGAGCAATTGCTACAAAAGTAAAGAAATAGAAAAAAAATCACAAATATTATGGGAAATCAATCCTAAGGTAGACATTTGTTTGTTCGGTTCTGATGTTGAATGCTTAATTGCAATGCAGGTAAGTCAAAGTTTATAATGGAAGATAAGTTGTCCCAAGTTAGGCACTTATTTGCTACTCAGATAAAGTGTCAAGTGTTCAATCAGGTGAATACAAGTTGGCAGAAGTGACAAAAAAAGGATGCAAAGGAAGCAAGGAAGGCCATGAAGGCAAGATAAGGGGAACAATGAATCCAAATTTTAAGCATCGTTCCCAGTGAAGTGCTATGTGCTCAGTGTGTAAGAACCGATATCCTAATGAAACCAACAATTGATCAAGATTATAAATGAACACTAACTAAAAATGAGAATTCATCATGTCCGTCAAAGTGCACTGTGCTTGATTGTTATACATGTGGACCAGGAACACTAGACGGGCTGCTATAAAAACAAATTCTAGAAGGGGGGACAAAGGTGGGGAGGGTTGTTGATGGTGTGAGAAGGTGGGAATCGAGAGATGCATATCAAGGCATATATCAGAGTCCATTAATCATCATCCATTTTTGAATTACAAAAGTACATGGAGTTATGCATTCGTGTTGTGCCCCCAAAGGGCCTCTGTGCCCAGTATCATAATCAATTTAGATTCTTCTCTTCTCAGTTCTTTCTCTCTATCACCTTCCCGTGGGTGAGTTTTAACATGCTCGATCCCATAGTACTTAAAGCCTGCCAAAGATCGCTCATGATATTGTTCAAAGTGGCAGGCCATGGGATAATGTTGTCCCCATTCTTTATGGCTCGCATGTGTTGGAATCCTGATTTTTAATTTGTTAATAGTGCTGACACGTATAGTTTATTACAATCACACTTTAGCACGTACACAACATGATCTGTGTTGCAGGTTTTTCTGTCCTGGATTATGGCATTACGGCCTTCAAATGTATGATATGATTTCTGGTTCAGCCCATACTGGCAGGCTTTGCAAGAGTTACTCTTGATGAAACCCTTCATATTGTCTGATAGCCAAGTACTCTCTGCCCGGGTCAAAGAAGCTTTGTTAGGATGTCGCCCAACGACCTTGTTTTCTTGGAGGTTATTCGGGGACCAGAGCAAATTACATGTTTCATATGTTCATCCTTATCCAGTATATGCCAATTATTTTGCAATATTCTTTTGATGCTAGGTTGGGTCAGTTTGCATTCCAAGAAAAGCCTCTTTACCTTCTCATCATTCTGAGCAGAATTTTTATCTTGCTGGTACCGGAAGAGATCCCTTCGCTTTTTGCTGGCTCTCTTCCTTGCATCTTTCAAGACACTCAACGGATATCCACGTTGAGTGAATCTTTTCATCATTCTGGTCACTTCCTTTCCTAATTCATCTTTTGTTGAGCATATCCTTCTCACTCTCAACATCTGTCCATAGTATGGCTGGATGACCACTATTTGCATGCACGATTGAATTTGTACCTATGGCTTTCCTGTGTATCTTAGTTGTTAATCTTTCATCAAGAACATTCAGCTCAATGTCCAGGAAGTCACAGTGTGAGTTCAACTATGCGTGGCATTAAACTGGATATTTAGTCTATTGGAGTTCAATTTTTGTATGACGCTGTGCAGTTCCAGTTCCACTCCTTCTCGTAAAATGAACAAATTGTCAATAAATCGTGTCCACAATACAAACATTTTAATGTATTGATCATTCTCCACGGCTCAGGCTACCTCCTTCTCCCACCCCCCCATGAACAAGTTTGCGTAGGTGGGGGCGAAGGAAGTACCCATCGCCGTACCCTGTTGTTGTAGGTAGAATTTGTTTTTAAAGATAAATACATTGTGGGTGAAACAGAAATGTGGCATGTCATTCATCATTTGTGTATGCTCTAGATGCTCAATCGGTCTGTCCCCCAGAAAGTACGTGTAGGCATGTATTCCAACAACAAGATTATCTGAAGTGTACATTGACACTACATCAATTGAGGTCATAATACATCCTGGTTTCCAGGGAACCTCATCCAATTTTGGTTTTAAATTGGTAGAATCCCGCAAGTAGGACAGCAAGCTGGTAACCTAAGGTTGCAGTAATAAGTCCAGGTACCTTGAACTGTTCTCTAAAAGGGAGCCAATGGAGCTAACAATTGGTGTGACAGGTGGTGTATTGATGTTATCCAGTCCTAATTGGTCCCGTGATAGCAGTTAACTACCCACAGCCTCTCCTGGTCCAGAAGGTTGAGTTGTACTTGCATCAAGGTCTTGTGGTGTTCCTCTAGCTAAGTCATGAATCTCAAACAATCCCAGGACATCACCAATGTTAAATCTTGAGGTCTTATATGTTATGTTCATTCTGGCAGTTATCTTTTTCAGTTTCATTTGATAGTATTTGTGCAGTTTCAGTTTTCTAACATATTTATACATCTCAATCTTGATGCTTGTAAAGTTAGGGGCCGATAAGGAACAATAAATCCAATCAAAGATTCAGTATTCTTTCCTGGTTGGGAGGGAGTTTTGCTCATGAGATGTTAATGACTAGTGGCTTTCCTCCTAGGTCCTTGTCTTCCAAAGTGGCTCCTTTTCCCCCTGTCCTCTTCCTCGCGCCCCTCCTTGTCCTATTTTGTATTTTTTGAAGACTGTTTGGGCTCTGCCTCTCCCTCCTTGCAACGTTGTCATTTGTAGAAAGGGTAGTTCCCAGTGAAAATTCCCCTCCTCCATGGGACATTCGTCTGCACTTTACCCTACATCTGAACTGACTTCATTTTCGCTGCCCTTACTCATAGTGGGCTTATCCATTTTCTCTTTGATTCTAATGTTGTCAAACGTTTTGGCACAGGTGTAAATCTGTGCTTATTGGTAGTCCAGATTTTCTCTGGTGAATTTTCTAACCGTGCTTTCCATATTTCTTTATCATTGTCCTGTAGAGTTTTCTCCATCTTGGTCAATAATACTTTTACTTCCATATTGTCCTTGTTCTTTTCCAGTTCCTTCATGATTGCTTCTACTCTTGCAAATTGTTGCTCCATTTTCCTCTAGGGATGTTTGATTTGTGTGTTTATTAACCTCATGGAGCACTCCTTGGGGTTGTCGCACCACTCCTTAATAAGGTTGTCATCCATGTCGCCTATGTGGGGAGTAGCATGATCCAAAACCTCTTGGTATTATCTTGCATTCCAGATACTTGGATAGGGATGTTATTTCCCACCATTGTTTAGACTCTATTCGCCCTGCTTTTTCTAATTCCTTAATCCGCTACACTGGTGTTTTATTCTTTGGTTCCTGTTTATTGCTCCCCATGTTGTTTCCCGCTATGTCACTAAATGTGTGCTCTGTAGCCAACTTCCATTTAGCTTATCTATCCTCCATGATTGGACTTTGTGTGACCTGCAACTTTTGACACTCTGTGCAAATTTTAATTGAATCTGGGTGTTGAAAATGTGTCCCCCATGATAGCATTGTGCTTATTTTCACACGTTTTTGCACACTTGATTTCGGATCACGTACAATCCCTAGATGTTTTCACGTTAGTGTGTGTGGGCTTACTTGGCATTAGTTAATTCCAGCAGCATGCCATGTTGCTACCACAATCTGTGCTCTGTTTGCCTGTCATTGGCACTCATTAGCTGTCATTGATCCTGCTTATAATGTGGGGAGTGGGGCTGAACTTCGGTTGTTTCGATCTTGTCACTGCCACAGGTTCCACGTGCTCGCTCAGCTTGTACTGGCAACCACACCACATGCTCCCCTGTGCCAGTGTTTATCACCACTCTTAACTCATTGAGCCTGTGTTTCTCCCAGTGGCTTAACTTTGTCTTCACTCTGTATGGTGGAGGGCAGCGGAATTTCTTTGTGTCAATTCCAAAAATGTAGCTCCCAGATCTCACTGCCCTCCTTACGCCCCAGTACCTCGAGGGGCAAGTGCATACAATCTGCCCTTTCACGTAGTTGTTTCTCCAACTCATGGTGCAGTGGTGTGTGTGTGTGTGTATCTGTGTATATGTATATGTATATGTGTGTGTGTGTATGTGTGTGTATGTATGTGTATGTATATATATATATATATATATATATATATATATATATATATATATATATATATATATTACCTACTGGCGGTCGCCAGTAGGTAGTTATAGTTAGGACCCCTTTTCCATAGGAAATCCGCAACATTCTATTTTGAATAACTTTGGCGCCGGTCGACGAATCCTCGCAAATTGTTCAAAATAGGTGGGGCGCTACGCTCCGCTCCTACCCTGAAAGTCTCGGGGGGATTCGTCAAGCGGAGGCTGAGATAAAAGGGGGGTCCCAAAACGCGTTTTTCCCATGCATTTTTCCATAGGACCTTTAGACAGGGCTACAGCCCGAACGGCTGAACAGATTTACTTGAAATTTGGCAGAGAGGTAGTCCTCAGGTCAAGGAAGTGCCTTTTGTAGGTTTGGTGTAAATCTGTTCGGTAGATTCTGAGAAAATAGCCTTTAAATCAATATATATATCTGAGCCAGCTTACGGTGCGCTTACGGTACGCTTAGCGTACGGTGGCGTGCGCGAGCGCGATTCTGATTGGCTCTTCGATCTTAGTAAACATTCGAATCGGCCGAAACCCGGAAGCGGCGGCCGCCATTTTCTCTCTCGCACTGAGAGCTAGATTGTAAAATAAAGTTAAAAATTCATATAAAGGGGCTGTTTAGACAACTCCCACACACATAGCCATGTTTGGGGGAGTCCCCAAAGACCCCCCAAGGGCCAAAATGCAATTTTTATTTTTTCGCTAATTTCGCCGATTACGCTTACCGTACGCGTACAGTAAAAAAATGGAAATAAAAAAAACACTATCCACACTCAACCCACCCCCTGTGATTTTGGTGCCCGAAGGCCACCAAATGTACAGGGCGTATTAGATGTTACAAAAACTAAATATTTTAAACAAAAATAATAAAAGAAAAAATTATCCACACTCTCTCCACCCCGTGTGCAAATGGTGCCCGAAGGGCTTATAAAAATTACGAAAAATTAAAATATTACCGTGCACGGAACGAACTGCGTTAAGTGGGCGCGCACGCCACGAATGGCGTAAAGTAACTTAGCATTTAAAAAACCGTACAAATTCACTGAAAAAACCATAGGTTTCACACACGTTATAGTTAGGAATTAGCATTTAAAAAACCTTGCAAATTCACTGAAAAAAACATAGGTTTCACACATGTTATAGTTAGCGGAAATTTTACTGATAAAAAACCAGTGAAATTCCCCCGTTATAGTTAGTGCTGGCAACTATAACTCACGCGACCGCAATCTTCTGCTGATGACATATGTGTATTTATGAAAAAAAATATTTGTAATATATGTATAGCTAAAAATGTATGGAAGAAGACATGGGCAAATAAGTGTCTAAATACAGTATTAGCATCAGCAGAGGATTGCGGTCGCGTGAGTTATAGTTGCCAGCACTAACTATAACGGGGGAATTTCACTGGTTTTTTATCAGTAAAATTTCCGCTAACTATAACATGTGTGAAACCTATGGTTTTTTCAGTGAATATATATATATATATATATATATATATATTCACTGAAAAAACCATAGGTTTCACACACGTTATAGTTAGGAATTAGCATTTAAAAAACCTTGCAAATTCACTTAAAAAACCATAGGTTTCACACAAGTTATAGTTAGCTGTACATTTCACTCGTAAAAAACCAATGAAATTCCACGTTATAGTTAGATCAGGTAACGATAACTCGCACCCCCGCAATCCACTGCTCATGACGTCACATATTACATCACTCATGACATGGTCAGTGGCATCACTCATGAGATCACTGATGACTATCATCCTTTTGATAGAGTGGCGGTCGCGCAAGTTATAGTTACCTGATCTAACTATAACGTGGAATTTCATTGGTTTTTTACGAGTGAAATGTACAGCTAACTATAACTTGTGTGAAACCTATGGTTTTTTCAGTGAATTTGTACGGTTTTTTAAATGCTAAGTTATGTATTTATTTTTAATTTTTGCACGGAGCGCGCTTACAGATATATATATTGATTTAAATGCTATTTTCTCAGGACCTACTGAACAGATTTACACCAGACCTGCAAAAGACACATCCCTGACCTGAGGACTACCTCTCTGCCAAATTTCAAGTAATTCTGTTCAGCCGTTCGGGCTGTAGCTCGGACTAAAGGTCCTATGGGAAAATGCATGGGGAAAACGCGTTTTGGGACCCCCCTTTTTTCTCAGCCCCCGCTTGACGAATCCCCCCGAGACTTTCAGGGTAGGAGCGGAGCGTAGCGCCCCATTAGTTTTGAAAAATTCGCGAGGATTCGTCAACCGGCGCCAAAGTTATTCCAAATAGAATGTTGCGGATTTCCTATGGAAACACGGTCCTAACTATAACTATCTACTGGCGACCGCCAGTAGATAATAAATATATATATATATATATTCACTTAAAAAACCATAGGTTTCACACATGTTATAGTTTTCTGGACATTCACTCGTAAAAAACCAATGAAATTCCCCCGTTATAGTTACTGCAGGCAACTATATCTCACGCGACCGCAATCCTCTGCTGATGACGTCAGATATTACATCACTGTATTTAGACACTTATTTACCCATGTCTTCTTCCATTAATCTTTAGCTAGACATATATTACAAATATTTATTTTTCAGAAAGACACATATGTCATCAGTGATGTAATATCTGACGTCATCAGCAGAGGATTGCGGTCGCGTGAGTTATAGTTGCCTGCAGTAACTATAACGGGGGAATTTCATTGTTTTTTTACGAATGAAATGTCCAGCTAACTATAACATGTGTGAAACCTATGGTTTTTTAAGTGAATTTGCAAGGTTTTTTAAATGCTAATTCGTAACTATAACGTGTGTGAAACCTATGGTTTTTTTCAGTGAATTTGTACGTTTTTTTTGAATGCTAAGTTATTTTTTTTTCAGGTTTTACTCCGTGCGCGCACCGCCAGTAGATAATATACACACATATTATATATATATATATATATATATATATATATATATATATATATATATATTTTATATATACACACCATCTATTGGTCTGTTATGTCATTCACTCACATTTTGCTTCCGCCCACTCACTAATGAATGAGTCAGCCTACATAAGCCATTGGTTAACTTCACTCAGCACACCCGCACACATGGTGGTACCCACCACCACTTATTTTCCCCCTCAGACTTTGACCCAGAGCAAGAAATAGAAGGGAAGGGAAATATGGAAACTGTAAAAAAAAAAAGTGAGCTGGGATGAAAAAGAACCTGCAAGAGTGAGATAAAGTGGCAAAGAGTGTCTGGAGGTGGATGAATGTGGCATGGGGTTGAATCAAGCCTTGGCATTTGACACCCCAATATTGGTAGCACTGGCTGCTGACTTATGAGCAAAACTTGGGACCCTGGCACTTATTCTTTTACAAATTAACCAGTGCCTGCTCTCCCATGAACTATAGGTGAGGTGCACCTTTACTTTCCCCAACATGGAACCACATTCCTACCTTCTGTAGGACGTTTTTCCTCCAGGGTGGGAATTGCCATGCATGTTTTTGCAAAAACCCACATTCTGAGGGTGTTCACAAGATTTTGCATGTTTACCACTCTTAGCACTCTCCTATATATACTCTCTTTTCCTCTGGCCAGCATGGCCTGCCCCTGCGAAAAATCTGCCACGAATCTTAATTGTGTAAATTGAAGTTTTTGGTTTAGATGCGGAAATACAATTTATTTGCCCAGGCTGTCACCAAAGGATTTTTATTTATACATCAAATTTCCTTGACTGTCATGCTGCACTACAATTGTGAATGTTGTGCAGCTCCACCAACTATCACAGTAACCAGTTGTGGAGGCAACTATTCATGGTACACTTTGGCAGGAAAATTAAGCCAGCATTATATGTTCCTGCAAGATTGTGTTAGGTATGGTGTACAAAATGGGTGTAAAAGTACACTACTTCAAAGGTATACAATATTGTTCGTTTTTAAGTTAAAGTAGTCCGCATGTTGTTGAATTATATGTATTGGTAATTGCCAAAGAAGCAATCCCTCAAACCTATCAAGGACTGACTGATGTCTTATGTGCCAAAGAGGGAGATAAATTAATATAATATAATAATTATCATGAATTAGTTATTAATATAGGTCATCCTTACGATTATACTTTATAATGAATGAAGGTAAAATAAATTCCACATCTTAAGAGGAAGTTATCACCGAGCATTGGCAAAGCCAATAAGTGTGACTTGCACTTGACTCCTGATTAAAACATTAAATAGCCTGTTGGTAGAGAAAAACCAAGGCAAAACTATTGACTGATTGCTGTAAACAATGCATTGATAGGATAAAGAATTGAATGATTCAGTGTACTTTTGAGATGTAAAAGAACCCCTTGATCATCGCAAAAACTCCTTAAGAGGTGGAATGATGCATGAAGCAGCCAATAGTATGAGAAAAAATGAGAGAAATAATCTTCTGGGTGGATCCAAAGCACGCTCTATGGATAGTTTAATGTACTGGTAAAGATAGGTTTAGATCTTACTGATCTGAGACAGAAGCTAACCATATGTTAAATGATGCATTGAATTTTTTGATGCGACTTCAATTTGTGTAGGTGGGTTTATCCAGATCCCCACCTCTATCGGTCAACAGTGGTGACCCAACAAGGCTTTATATTCGCCCTCCTATTAGATCACTGTCTACATGAAGGGCAGTTTCTAGGTCTTTCTCTCCTCAGTTTGTGGTACACATAATTGAATCCCCAGCATCCAGCCTTAAAGAAGGTGACTGCATCAATCAATCAACCATTCAGTACTTATATAGTGTGACTTATCGCCCAAGAAGCTATCCAGGCGCTGTGCTATGGGTATTAGTTGAGAATCCAGGGCTTGAGTCCCTTCCTGAAGATAGCCAACGAGGGTGAGGTGCGGAGGTGGAGGGGAAGGGTGTTCCAGGATTTGGCGGCGAGGTGGGAGAAGGAGGGTCCTCCATCACGCCTCTCAACTGGTTAGGGTCTGGAAATGAACTGAAGTAGGTGAAGCTGATAAGCATAGTATTTCCATTGCTGGCGTAGGTTAAAACAAACAGGTTCATGACCATGACTAGGAGAGTTTATATATTGTGACAGTCGTCTCAGTACTCTGAGCTGAAAGAAAAAGCTTAATTGATTGTACTACTTTTGGGGGGCTTGGAAAAGGTTGGTATTCAAAAGAAAGCCTGTGTTTCTAGTTAGCAGTTCATGTGATGGAAATCCCTACATGAAGACAGGCCAGTAATTAGGAAATTCTTTTAGGTGACTATTGGGTTCCAGTCAAGACGGATCGTGGTGGCTTATCAAATTAAACATTTACCACTAATTTCTTCCCTGGTTGGCTGGTCACGCCCATTTCGCACACGCTGGAGACCTTCACATTGCTTACCACAGAGGAGACTGACGCTCTATTAAGAAGAGCCAAATCAGAGTCTCCACTGGATCTCACTCCTGCTAAAATAGCCGCCACACTATCTAAACAAATAGCCAGCCCCATCTGCTCCATCCTTAACAGCTCCATGAAGGAAGGCATTCTCCCACTGGATTGGGAAGCTGCACATATCCTCCCAATTAGAAAAAATCCTAAAATCCCCACGGAAGACGTAACCAACTACTGTCCCTATTCCCTACTTCCCTTACATACTAAAATCTTGGAAAAACATATTAATAAACACTTATCAGATTTAGTTGAATCCTCAAACTGCCTGGACCCCTCTCAATCTGGATTCCGTCCCAGATACAGCACAGAGTCCACACTGGTGGCAGTCATGGACAACATTAGGATGCTGTTGGATAATGGTCAAGCAGTACTCTTGGTGCTGCGTGACCTATCCGCCGCATTCGATACCATCTCCCATCAGGCTCCATTGAGGAGACTGGGAGACATAGCCCTTACAGGAAATGCACTGAAGTGGTTGACCAACTTTCTGTCTGACAGAACTCAGACCATTAACCTTGACTCATTCCACTCACAGACCACCAGGGTGACCAAGGGCGGACCACAGGGCTCATGCTTGAGCCCTATCTTGTTTAACATTTGTGTTACTATCTTGGCGAGACTATTGAGGAATTTTGGATTTATCCCTATATCCTACACTGATGACACCCAACTGCTCCTCTCCTTTGACAAAACCAATTCCAACATTCAGACCACTTTTGCAGAAGGCATGAAGGCCATCGCGGAGTGGATGACAGAAAATTTTCTCCAGCTCAATGCAGCTAAATCAGAGATTATGCTGTTTGGTGAAGCGACTGTGAAGTGGTCCCCTAGTTGGTGGCCAGAGGTATTAGGTCCTACCCCATGCTCTAAACAAGTGGTAAAAAACCTTGGAGTTCGACTAGACCAGAAACTTGCACTGGGGGTATCATGCCTTCACCACCACTGGAGCATGTTTCCATAGCCTTAGCTTACTCAGAAGAGTCTTCCCTTTTCTGCCATCATCAACACGTAAAACCTTGATTCAGGCATTAGTCCTAAGTCGTCTGGACTTTTGCAACATGCTGCTGATCTCAGCCTATGACAGGCCCATAAAGAAACTCCAGGTGGTCCAGAACACTGCGGCCCACCTGGTGACCAATGCACCCCCAGAACCGCATCACTCCCTCTGCTTCAGAAATTACACTGGTTACCAATACGGAAGAGGATCAAATTCAAGATCTGTTGTATTGCATACAAAGCATTAAACAATCTAGGCCCCAGCTACCTAAATGATAAATTTGTTAGCTATGTTCCTTAAAGACCCCTTCGCTCTGGAGCTAAAGCACTGCTCCAAGTTCTGCACTTTAAAAAAAACAGCTTAGGGGGTAACGCCTTTTACCATCTGGCCCCACACTACTGGAATGAACTCCCCATTCATAGTCTGTGCATTGACGCATATCTGGCATTCAGAAAGATGCTGAAAACATCACTGTTCTGATTGTCCCTCCTTGGCTTTCTACGGCGGTCCCAGCGCAGAGATCCCCTAATGGGATGATTAGGGCGCTCTATAAATAAGTAAATAGAAATAGAAATGCTATTGCAAGGCAAACTCATCTGACCATCCTTTCGAGCTTAGAGCACTGAGTAACACCAAATGTAATATTATTAATAACAATTAGTTACAGCACTAAAATGGCAGACTGGCAGATGAAGCACCATGTAAAAAACGAATATGATTATTATTATTAAAGTCACAGGTTTAGAGGAAGAGAGTCTTGGAAAAATAATTCATATGATGGTTTAGTGCTGACATTTTACAATGGATTTTCAGTTGAGTCAAATAATGAACTATTATAAAAGAAAAGTTGAGGGGGAGAGGTGCCTTTGAAAGTTTGATACCTGATCCAAATTAACATAGGCCAATTTTTCACATTTTTCTTTCCCCTCAAAGTTTTGTTTTTATCGTGGTAATATACAGTTAAATCATTTCAATATTAGGTCATAGATAAGTATCAGAGAGTACAACGTGCACAATCTGTGATTTAGAGTGTCCAATCATATGCTGTATGTTGTTATGGTATGGCATGCAGCTTTATAGATCTCACTAACACTTGGTAGCGTATCCTGGTGCTGAGCATGTGAGAGTCTAGACAAATCTAGGACCTAGTGGGTCTACTTGAAAAGCCAGGTCTTCAGCTTCTTGCTGAATTCTAGAAGTGAGGAGGAGAATCTTCTATGTAGCGAGAGGTGGTTCCATGCTATTGGAGCGATGTAGGAGAAGACTTGGCCACTGGATCACGTTTTCGGTATGCATGCGATGTGTGCAAGTAGGAATCTAGACAGGTGGAGGTGTCTGGAAGGTTTGTGGAAGCAGATGTGATTGTTGAGGTGTGCTGGGCCAGCGTTATGTAGTGGCTTGAAAAAGATAATAATAATGTTAAGTAAGACACTTCTACTTTTAGACGTAGCACTGATTCGATTCATTTATTTATGTTGCAAAGTTTTCTAAATTCCACTATTGAATTGAATTTCACTAGGCACATATTAAATTCAATGTAGTTCTACGTGAAAAAAGCATTGTTTTTTTAAATATACTTTTGCTACCATTTATTCCACTGCCAACTTTTTGTCCCTAAACATCCTTGATTAATAAAATAAAATTCAGCAGATAAAGTATTATGCCCAAATTGACATCTGTCAGCATTGTAATTAAGGCTCCCTGTTTTCGGTTTTTACGGATATTTACAGATGAATACAGACAGAAAACAATGTGTTTTCTGTCTGCACTTATTTTTAAAAGTGGATAAATACAGAAAACTGTGCTCCTTTTAAGTGACTCGCCATGCTGTATTTGAGGAAGTATAGGCAGGCAGCTGAGCATATGGACAGCATGAGAAATTAAAAAACAGGATGAAATGTATTTAAATAACGGCATATGTCATCATGCATTTATGGTATAATGCTAGTATTTACCAGTGGATGTATTGTTGTGTAGTATTTGGCAGCTTAAATAACTAAAACAAGACAGACATCAAAGCATGAGTGCGCGTCGATCAGTTAAATAAATATGGAAATATACAGTTTTTCAACTTCTTTTATACGCAAAAAACACAAAATAAATATGGATAAATACAGAAAAAATGGCCAAAAATAAATATGGATAAATACAGACGGAAATGTTAAAAAAGTAAATACCATAAAACCGGGAGCCCTAATTGTAAGACTGGAAATTCATTGAGGTATTGTGAGCCCCAAATATGCTCTGCAGGATTATTATTGTACCATAAAGCAAATACGATACACCTGCAAAATTTAGTGAGGACACAGAAAATTTCGCCTAGGGTAACAACATATAACAATACTATTAATAATAATAATGCTATGGAATGAGCAGAAGCCGTGGGAGGGGCTGAGTTGACCCTGTCTACTTCTCAGGGCCTACAGAATCCTAGGTTAGGACCTCACTGGGGACTAAAAGGACACTGTCCTCTCAGATATAAAGATACTCACTGAAACATAGCTTTCTACTCTAGTTCTTCTGCAGGAAGCTAGATGTGTCATACATTGGACATATTCCCCCAGCGTTACACCTTTGGTGTCTGACACAGACAGGAGAGGGATGCCAGGTGCAAGCAAGATGGGGCCCGCAGGCATAGGCAGGAGAGGGTGGCAGGTGGAGGGACACTGCATTTCTTGTTTTCTATCTGGTTCTGTGTTTTGTTGTTTATCGATGCTGTTTGTTAGGTCTCGCGAGCCAAAGGCTCGAAGAGAGAGACATTTTATAACTGGGCTTTTCAAAGTGCTGCCATGGCCTAAAGCTACAGTGCACGTGAACGTGCACGCGCGCAGCGCCATGTGTCTTTCCTCCGTAGCGATCGTAATCACGATCACTTTCACTTTCGCGGGCTCCTCTGTCGTTTTAAATGGATCCAGGTTTAACGTTTCGTAAGGTTCATGCCACGATTATCTACTCGCCCTGGTGTTGTAACTTGTAAGTCTTTTTGCATTATTACACGCTTTGAAAACGGTCGAACGAGTGAAGTCGCGCCGTGTCTGCTTCCATTTCTGCAATATTGAATTTCAAATACCATCGCCTCGATTGGTCGGCAGAAAAAGGACTACATGCAATGAGGACAGCCTTTCAGTTTTTACTTTAGTGAAGTTATGTATTTACATGTAATCGATCCTTTGACGTTGAACACAGGTTACTTGCAAGGCGCACAGCCCTTCGTTTTACAGAACAAAATCTGTTAAGGATTTAATCACTGGGTAAGCACATATTTGCAATTCCTCTGTTGGGCCAGATGGAGGCTTCCGAAGGTAAATGGACCGTGGTGGAATGCACTATGGCAGTATTCTTGGAAGCCCTTTATTCTCAAACCCTCCTCACTTGACCTCCAGCTCGACTTGGACCAAGTATAACTGTCGAGTTGGTGTTAAATTATGTTGGTGCATAGGAATAGGCTACCTTAAGTTATATTTCGTTCGTTTGACTGTAGTTTTTAGCTCTAATCCATGGTTTCTCGCAGGCTTTCTCCCTGAGGCCAACAAAGTATGATCTGTGTGGTGCCACAGAGTTTTGGCAGAGTGGGAGACAGGTAAGCAAAGCACGTGCATGGTGTTTACAGCAAGTCGTGGATTTATTTTGAGGGTTTCATCCCTTACTGTCCTTTAGAGAGATCTTCTATCTAGAAGTCATAGATGTGACTATACTGTTATGCTGAATCTGTGCTGCCGTCCTTCTGCAGCATTATGGGCTAAGTAAGCCCTATGTTTGCTGCAGCAACCTTTGGCGAGTCAAGTGCACAAAACAGTAACTTGATTAATGAAATTAAATGGAATCTTATGCCTTTAGTCTCCCTGCTGTAAAAAACCGAGGGTTTTGAATTGGGCTCTGTTAAAGAAGCAAGTGTTAAAAAAAATTGCATGACCAAGGACCCCCAAGCAAGGTTGCACTTCACTGAGGTGGTTAGACGCAAACGTGCAACCTTCGTCACTGGACATTTGAGTGAGAATGTTTTGACCTTGGCACGGAACATGCCACTTAGTCCTGTCGTTTCCACTTTACCAAAATATATTGGTTGGTAAATCTGTATTCAAAGTGTCACCTGTCTCTGATGGAGTAGTTACTGAGTAATTAAAGTATCATCATAGGAAACGCTAAACCCCCAGTTGTGTAATGAGCTAAACTAAAGAACCAGAAGGCATGCTTTTTAATTAATCTCTGCCTTCCCTTGTGGCACCTTGTGTGCTCTTGGGCAATCACTTTCTGAACACATCGGTATGTCATTCATATTTATGAATCTTAAAACAAGGAGTCCTGCACGGTTTGTACTCCTGCTTAACTAAATTGATAGTAAATCGTTCGTCGGCCCCCTAAATTGCCATTGTGAAAGGTGGGTGAGCCAGTGAAGGCTTTAACTAAGCTAGAGCCAGATGGTTGGCTCAGCTCAAAGGGCTTGGATCCTTGTGCCAGAAACTAGCCAAACCAAGCATTAGGTTTCTTGTAAAACAACATTGAAAGATACCATCAAGTGGTTGAATAGCACAATGTGAAACTTGGGATTAATCCAACTGTTAATAACGCTTTCCCTCCTTGTTGTACGAGAGCACTGTGAGATACTTGTATGTGATTTACTATTATGCTGTTCCTGTGTATAATTTTAACCTAGGCCTCGTGGAGGGTGCACATAGCGGACGTGCCTCATGGTTTACATATGCCACCATTGTCTGGGCAGTTGAGGTGTGCGTTTTTCAACTCATGTTTGAGAACCATCACTTTTTGGTGCGGTGATGTAATCTGCACTCTGGTTCACAGCTTCTACCTGTTAATGAAATGCATTTTTTGAGTCGTTATCCTTTGTTTACAAAATTGCCTTTTAAAAATGAAGGTGTTTAAAAAGATAAGTAGTGCAGGGCACATTCTTTGCTTTTCCTTTCACCTCCTGTTAACATGTAAATGACTACTTGCTAGCTTAACTTGGTTAGGAATGCCAGTGCTAAATCAAGTACACAGCAGCCCAGGGGGATGCACCAAAGTCGAGAAAGCTGCCTTCTGGCCTTACTTTCTCTGGCTTCAACCTAACACAAAGCTATGTGGTCGCAAAGACATTGGGACATGCTGAAAGCAGACCTAGAAATGCATTCCTCATTACTTAGTGAAAGCTTTGTATTGTGCAGTGTAAGCTTTGTATTGTGCAGCTCCCATTCGCTTGTGTTCTGTTTGCTAGCTTAATTTGCTTTATATCCAGGGAGCCAGACCCTCGGCCAATCCAACTTATCTAGTGCAGAGATTTGATTGGCTGCCAACACTTGAATCAGGAACTGACTCAGCGGAGTCCCAAACAAAGGTATAAAAAGAAGGGTAGGAACACTCGGACCTCGCTAGGCCGGCTAGTGCGGTCCCCCAAGAAGCCCATCGGGGCCAAACATTTTTTTAATGCATAACAAAGATTCACAAATTTGAAAAAGGAGTCTCTCGGTTTGAATTTGACCCCCTGGGTGGGCCAGGTCTGGCAGCATATTGAATTACATATTTAGGTGGGGTGATTAGGAGGTGCATGTGCACCACCTCCATCACAATATGGTGACCGCCACCTCTTTAAGGCAGGTGTTTGTATACATATCAGAGGGAACTGTGTGCCCAAGTATCCCTTTTACGGCCCAGGGACCTCCACCTCCCCAGGGCCAGGCAGATTGAAGTTAAAGGGGGAGGGGCACGTGGCCATCCATCCCGGGACCACCATCTCCCCAGGGCAGGCCTAAAATAACAAAAGGGGGCTGCACAGCCCCCCTTCTGGAGCCAATAAGGGTCCTGGGGTCTGCCACCCCCTACAGTAGGCTCCCTATGCCCTGGGGTCCCCACCCACAGGTCACAGATGTTTGCTTTTCATTGATAGGAGCTTAAGTCGGCTTCCAGTGGACTGGAGCAAGAAAACTGCTCACTAGGAGCAGACACAGATGCGAAAACTGCTCTCACACGCGTTGGGGCAGCATTTCTTTGCTGCTCCTATGTGAGCTCAATGCAATCTCCTGCTAGAGGTGGGGAGCAAGCGGGGGTTGCAGGGGCATTGGTTTTGTCCTCATGGACCAACACGCCGACCTGGGTGAGCTCCAGGGCACCCACCATCAAGAGGTCAGACCCTGGGAGATGGGGTCTCTGGGGCCAACCCCCTCCCCCCAAAAGGGGGAGCAAAGCCCCCTTCCCCATGAATGCTTTCTTGTCCTGTCCTAGTGAGAGAATTCCATGATTCTCCCTTTAAATTAAGAGTTTTCGCCAAACAAGGAAGCATTAATTCATATCGTTAAGAAATTACCCTTGTTTGGAGTTTTACCTGTTTGTCTTGTCTCCTCAATAGGAGGATTCATGTTATAACAGACTCTTAGTTGAAGACGCTCAACCAATCGCATTGCCGAAACACACAGGTCAATGGAGACATTTCCTTGTGGTCCATTATGCAGCTTTAGTATAGAATTTACTCAATGAGCTAACACTAAGGGACCAGTAGAAAGTACTCTAGTTGGGTAGACATTTTGTGCAAAACTGTGTACTCTTGTTGGTTAAAAGGACGGGTGAGGTTGTGTCCTGGCCCGGTACACCCACTCGCAGACCCATACACCCACGAAACGCCTCACATCCACTCGCACACCCACAGGTTACAGATTACAGTTCGGAAATTAAATTAAACCTTTGAAATTCAACTGAAAGAAAAAACCTGACAGTTTAGAGATGTTATAGTTCCGCTCAGACTTAACGCACCAAGCCAGTGAAATTCAGCAGTTAGTTACCTGAGCTAACTATAACTTGCGCCCCTGCAGTGAGTCACTCATGACATGGTCAGTGACATCACTGACATCAACCACACACCCATCCCTGCAACCACACATACGGCCACTCACACCCAGAAAACCACTTGCAAACCCATTCCTACCTATACAGCCACTCCCATACTCACTGACAGACCTATACAGCCACTCACACACCCAGTGACAGACACCCACGCCCACTCTCTCCCATACAGGCACACAGGTAGTCCTATATAGCCACTCAGATGACATTTTAGAAACCGTATCGTTCATTTACAAGAATTCTAATTATACTTGTGCAGTAGCCTAGTATATATCTTTTAAGTCTCAAACTTAAAAAAAAAAAAAAAACTACCCTCACTGGTTGAGGCCATCAGTGATGTAATTTGAGATGTCAATCTTTCCAGCTGCAAAGAATCCCCTTTCTGGAGTACCCAAAAACGCATATTAAGCACACACTGGCACAGAGTACCTCTTAACCTGTGGACAAATGGCTAGTGAATGTTTTTTCAATAGTAGGCGCATGCTTTCAGGTAGAAGTACCTGGTGATTTACACCCACCCCAGTTTAACAAATACTGCCCATCATCTGCATAAACAATCTGCAACATTTTTTAATACAAAGGATGAGCTTACTCCATTTAAAACGCAAGCAGATGTGGCTTAAGTTTGTAGGATGTCCACTGGTCCTTGACATTTAGCCAACATAACCTATGCTGAGAGCACAGGCTCTCCAGTTCAACAGGCCTTCTGACAGTCATGATGGTGTCCTATTGGCAGTCTTGATAGTTTATAAATAACGGTTTGCAGTCATCATGCCTGTGATGCAAACCTGTTTTTACATCCATGCTCTTCACTCTACAGCAGCCCATAAACGAGTTGAAGCAGGTTACAAATGCCAGCCATACTTCAATACTGAACTATTTTTCAGTCATTTGTTCTTTTTTAGCTTACACAGTCTATTGTTTCTGGGGCAAATCTGCAACGCTGTCCTCGCCTCACTATGTGGAAACTAGAGCTATTAAATTTGGATTATGAATGTAATATTTTCCTATAAGGACAGTGCTAAATGGACTACAGGCTTCTTGGCAGCACAGTGCTATTAGGAAACCTCCCTCGTTTTGCTAACCCACATTTGATGGCGAAGAGATCATAATTGGGTATTGTAACAGATTAGTTTTTAACTGTCAAACCTATTTTGGACCAGTGCAACACAAACGGTGGACTTTGAGTCAGCCCATTACTTACCATTAGGCATATTTATTGTCCCTCATTTGTTTCCTTGGTCTATGGCTTTGCAGCCTTCACTTTCTTGTGTTTGATCCTCTGGAGAATAGCTTCTTTAACCTCCTTTAGATTAGATTACCTGTATCATTTCACTGCTTCCATCGAGAAACTACTTCTTTTTCTAGCAGGATTTCATGGAGTGCATGTTTTTTCTACTCGTGTCCCTCAAATCCCTGCACCCACGCGCCCTCCCTGTTGCTGTTCTACCTAGAATTTGCCTGCTGCCTCCCCCCCCACACATTTTCCAGCTTTACTTGTTTTGTTTCCTTTTAAACCCCACAACTCAAATTCTCCCGCTGCCACCCCACATTTTTCGTAATTTACAGCTCCAAGACAGTAAATTAAATTGAAAACGGCTGCCATGTTTATTATGCTACATGCATAATGCATGGCGATGCATGAGAACGTGCTAGTCATCAAGCTGAAGTGACTTTTTTTTATTTTAGCTGATGTTTTGCCACAGCAGGTAATCTTTTTTTTTTTTTGTGTTTTTTTTTTTTTGTGGCTTAGCGACAGCATAAGCAACAAGCATTTGCAATGCAATAGGTCTCGCATTTATTCGAGTTTGAGCTATTGGCATTGTAAATGACTGCTTTTTATTTAAGTTTTGTTTTTTTAAAACATAAATAAAAGGCACTGTCATTTACAATGCCAATAGCTCAAACTCGTATAAATGCGAGACCTATTGCATTGCAAATGCTTGTTTTTAGTATGTGATTGAGAGTTTTTTTCTGATCTTTTGCAGCTTTTCTCTCTAGATGCATTACTACCTTTTCTCCCGAAGGCTAGTTTGGCCACCTTTGTGCATATCTCTTTTAACAGAGGGATAGCAAGGTGGTGTCTGAGGAAGGTCACCCTTATCTCTCTTATGAACTGAGAAGACTCAAGGCAAGTGCTTCTACGAGGCCACAGCATGATAGATTGTGATGCCACCTCACACAGTCCTCGCAGGAGAGATGCCACAGAAGTAGGAGTTTCTTTCTGCTGTGTCTGAAAGCACGAAGATTTTTTTCTGAAAATGTGGACTTGCTACCCAGGTCCTGTACTACTCGGTCTTCTACTATGGGTGGAGCTAAATTTGAGGGGAATCCAAGAAAAGTGACCTCATGCTTGCCTGCCTCGACAGTCCAGTATTTACCTCTGACACATCTAAAGTAGGCTAGTTCATCAGTAATTTTATATGGAAATATCCTAATATGGGTAACACATCAGTTTACTAAACATGGATTAATAGACCTAATAAATAGATCACCAATGTACAGAAAGAGGTGCTGAAAGAAAGAGTCAGTCACATACTGTTCTGTCATAAACTGGAATAAGAAGGCTATGATCTCCATTGATGAAGAAGAAAGTTACTGTTCGAGGGCTACTGTCCACTGAAGGAAATAGACAGGGACAATTTAGTCTTTGTCTTTATTGTGGAATTAAAGGCCATATGTTTGCCCTCTATACCTAGCCAGATACACGGAAATGAAGACACTCACCTCTGAGTGACATTCAATCTTACCTACACTTATCAACAAATACCTAAAACCACCCTCCTAAAAGAAACCGAACTGCACAGATATACATCTTGACCTCTGAAAATTGTACACCCTGATCTCTGCGATAGATGCCCAACCATTTTGGCTACCCTGCTATACTCTATTCAGATCTGCATCGACAATCGTATATCTCATCCGTGTTTTTTTGCCATTTGTTTACATCCTACATGTATAATGCACCTTCATAACGCTGTTTGTATACCTCCTACTTCTATTATACTCCTTGAAAACAGTGTCTGTGTAAACCTTATATATTGCTCTGATGCTGTTCGGCCAAGTTTGCGCTATATAAAACATGAAAAATAAAATATATATATGTATGTATGTGATATTTCTATAGCACAAACCTAGCCAAAAGGCAGTGGAGTGCTGTACAAGGCCAAAGACGTGCATAAGGTCAATGAGTGATTGGAGAAGTAGCTGGTTTGTGAACAATTCATTGCAATGTAGTGTTGTAAAGAGCACCATCTTCAGCTCTTTTCTAAACTGGAGCAGCTTTGGGGCAGTCGTGACATACAGCGATGTTGTTCCAGATCCTGGATCCATAAATGGAAAAGACCTGCTTCCTTGTCTTCTTTGTTACACTTCTTAGTCTGCAATATGATGATCTGCAAGACAAGCTGAAATGCTGGTTGTGACGGCCTTGCAAAGGATTCAGCAAGTTTTGAAGATGGTGCAGGCCGGCAAGTGGAGCCAATAGAGTTCCTTCAGGCTGGCGGGTGATGTGACCATATTGCTTCAGGCCCTTGGTGAGACTTGCTGTGGCATGTATGATGCACTTAAAGTGTGCCAGTGTAGAGTTTTGGAGGCCATGGAGCAGGGTATAACCACCATCCAAGTGCAAAAGTATGATGGCTTGAATAGCAAGTTCTGAAGTTGTTTTCTGACAGAAACGGGTTCACTTTCTTTAGAGGAGAGCAGTGGCAGCTCCTCTGGTAAGGTGGAGGAACATCGCCCCACTGCT
The DNA here is from genome assembly GCF_964204655.1 of Triturus cristatus. Lineage (NCBI taxonomy): Eukaryota > Metazoa > Chordata > Amphibia > Caudata > Salamandridae > Triturus > Triturus cristatus. Next base: position 1,776,657,442 of record NC_140589.1, on the reverse strand, counting down.
CGTGCAGCAGTGTGAAATAAAATATAAAATGATAACATAAGTTATTATGATTATTTGTATCCGCCAGGATCGGGTGGGGCCAGGCTTCTATGACGAGGGAGGAGGAGTGGCTGCTCCACTCTAAAGTGTGCATGATGGTTTGGTCGGCCGTCTTGGCCTGGCAACACTGTGATGCGTACCTTGCATGTTCTCCACCCAGGCTGCATTACAGCCTGAGTGGAGAACATGCCCAGGCTTCCATTCCCCATCTGAGTGCTGAACCGCAGCGCTGAGACCAATCGCAACACCGCATTGCAGCGTTGTGATAGACTCAGGGGAGCCTGGGTGCTTCTTTCTTCCGTCCGTACTGGAGGGACAACGTGGGAGGGAAGCGGATATCCTGTAGATGAAATTTTTTTTTTTTTAACCCCCCCCATTCCCTGCCTCGCCACCCAAGTACCATACCGGCCACCACTGAAGGAGAGATCGGACACCACGCCATCTTTGTTTTATTGGCAATGTGTTTCTTGAGGGTAAAGCTGGTGTTCAGAGAATCCATGTGACTTGCCATTAGGTGAGCTAGAAGGTTCAAAACCATTAAGCTTCATGTCATTGAGCTAGGTTTATACTGTTTCTAGTTTGTTGGTCTTGGTAATTATCAGGAATTCTGTCTTGGTTGGGCTGAGTTTATGGCAGGCGCTGCCAGCCAGGTCTGGATGATGCGCTGGCAGTTTGTAAGGTGTTGAATGTCTGCAGCTGCGGAGACTTTACAGTAGATTTGTGTCTTACCTGCATGTTGGTGAATCTTGAAGCTGTTATATGCGAGTAGTGCACCAAGTGGCTCCATGTGGCAGTTAAAGAGGAGGGCGTCAGAATGGAACCCTGTCAGACTCCTCAGGTGATGGGAAACTTTTGGAAACTGGACGTGCCTAGGTAAAAGAAAAACTGGTGTCTGTGGGAAAGGTGGGAGGAGAACCAGTGAAGGACGTTGCCAGCGAATCCCATTCAAGAATCCTGGGTGCATTTGAGGCTGGGTTGGTGGGGGTATGTATGTATCTTTTGTTATTTGTAGAGCACGAGCAACGGAATGCTGACCCGGTCATGTCTCCATATCATCCTATAATTTTGGGATTCCCAGGGCATGCTTGTTATTGCCCTTACATACATTGGTTTACATGAGCTTTGGTTCTAGCATTATATTTCCTTGAGGGAATTCTGCCTATCTTGTAAACATGAAAGATGCTTATTTGAAACTGAGAGCCTCGACTACTTATGATATGTTCTGTCTGGAACAGGAATACCAATGGATCCTAAGAATATGGCTGCTGTCACTGATTCAGCAGTTCCTTGTATAGTAAAACCAACTCACTGTTTGGGTTTTGCTAACTGCTATAGAAAGCTGTTTATCAGGATCCCTTCCTTCCACTTTGTTCTAAGAAGACTTGTTTAATTGGAATCCTGTGGATGATCAGGTTTTTGCTAACATAAAGAATACTTTTGTTTCAGCACTTTTTATGCAGCATCTAAATCCCAAACTTCATTTTGTTGTTAGCCTGTTGCATCAGGTGGAACCATTGGAGCAGTCTTGCTCCAAAAAATGTTGAATGTTTCTTTGCAACATCCAGTATCCTTTCCTTCCCATTTTTTTTACCATTTGTGAAGTTAATTGTTTAGTGTTGGAGAAAAATATTCTTGGCAATTAAAGAATCTTGCACTGAGATGCTTCACCTATTGTTTAGCGCCAACTTTGATGTTGAAATTCAGATGTACCACCTCAGCAAAGGCAATGCTGAAACAGTTGACTAGTCCAATAGACCTATTTTTTCCACTGTGTGAATTTAATATTGCCTACATTTTAGAAACTTCAAATGCTTTGGTGGATGGCTGTATCCAGAAACAGTTTCTGATGTGGGCACTGAACCCTCAAATCAGGTTTCCTCCATCACAGTGTAATATAACCGAATCATCTTTTGTGATCAGACGAGGCAAGCATAGTCTGCAATGAAGATAACTCTGCCTACTGAAATAAAAGTCAACCCTGGTGAGCCAGCAAATAAAAAAAGCTTAGCATTCATACTGCTTTACAGCAAATGGGGTTTTAGTAGCATCCTGATCTCTGACCTGGCAGTTCGGGCTGGACTGTTCTCATGGGGAGCAGGGTCAAGACTGATTTGCATATGGCTGGGTCTAAACTGGGGTGGCAAAGTGAGCAAAAGAATGATGGATTTAACCCAGATCTGTGACTGAAGGGGAGTGTTTGACAATGTTCCGCGCTCCTTCCATCATCTTGTTGTGTTGCCTCAATCTACAGCACCAACAATATCCAGAGAGTCAAGCGGGATGAGGGAGCCTTAACTCCCACTCCCCACACACACCTATGGGTGGGCGGGTGTGCTTGGATTTTTTTTTTTGTTGTACGTTAATTATATGCATTATTACTAAAAAATAGAGGCATACATTAAAACATGTGCAAGACAGTTTTTAATTGTTTCTGTAAAACCTTATAATTTTAAATTAGAAAACAAACATTCAGCTCCACATTCGGCCTCAGAGGAGCGCTTTACCAACTATTTGTAGTTTAGATGACTACTGTAAAATGATATTCAATTGACTTCTAACTTGGCCAAAAAAGAAGCGATGTGCCATGCACGTTTCCCACTTTCCATTGCTTGGTCATGATCATGCAGTGTTTTGGTAAGAAAATTGATCTTGAGGTTATGGTGTCCAGTCGTATTCTGTCACCAACGTCCCTAGCGCATTTTAGCTTACTACAACATTTCAACTATAATACTGCTTGCCCTACTTAACTTGCTCCGTCAGTCAATAACTGCTCCATGCCACTAGATAATGCATCATTATTAAGTATTGATTGTCTTGCGCCACGTTCACTTCATAACTTTGTGGTTTCTGGGTGCTTGTGTGAGACACGGGTATACGACAACCAAGCTGGTACAAGTGAGAGTGACTCTTTTGTTTTTAGGTTTTCACCTGAAGGCTAAGAGGTTGGATGCACTGAGAATGACCAGGGGGCTAAATTGTAATGAACTGCAAAAAAGCCTGAGATGGTCCCACAACCCCACCCCCCACACACACACACACACACACACACATTCTTCCGCCTTCAAATAAATGTAACCTGTTGAGAGCACAACCTAGGAACAGAAACACCAACAGAATATCTCCCATCGCGCCCCTAGACCCTGTATCTCACACTAGACTCCTCCTACTCCTTTCTATAGATTGCGGCTCCTCCCCCTACACTGAACCATAGTCCTGCAGATGACCGACTGTTGCATTGCATTCCTTGGGGCCTGCCTGTGTGAGGTGAGTCCAAGAATCTGCAGATTGGGCCAGACCCACACTTTGCTTACAAGATCACCCCAGTATAGAGGCATTTGTTATACCCAAAGCACACCTTGAATGGAAACCCCCTCAATTAAAAATGTTTTTCCTAAATATCCTCTTAAAATAATTTCTAAAGAGGCTGAAACAGCTGTAAATGTGCAGAAGGAAGATATTAAATGCTCCTGCTCATGTGAGTGTATTTATATACCATCTATAAATACACTTATCCGCTAAATAAACCTACTACTTTCAGCTTCATTGTTTCAGAACCCTCCAAAAAATATAGATAAACACAGCTAGAATTGGTAAAAAAATAAACATGGAAAAAGACAGACATGAATGCCAAGTACTGAAAAAGCCGGAAACCCTAGTTATGCCTAGTGGATCCATGAATCCTGATTTGAAGGAGCGCAGTAAATAAAGTTTCCAGTTGACTCCACATCACCAGGCGCACCATTTAACAGTCTATTTTTCCTTCACCAAACTATTGTAATTTTGCATTTTACCCCACAAAGCTCGGTAAGTAAAATAAGAATTCAACTCCCAGAATGCATTGGGTTATTATATGAAAGTCCATGATTGGTACATAAGCCTGGGGCCGCCTTCCGCTCGTTTGTTTGTTTTGCCACTAGCCCCCTTTGGAAAGACAACAGCCACATTCAAATCTGTCTCGCACCTCCAAAAACTGAAACAATCCAACCGGAAGTGCCAGGCCAGGACCCATCTGAATGGAAACACCAAAAGCCATAGAAAGTTTCCAGACGACTTGGACCTCATGAGTGAGGTACAGCTTGAGTCCTGAGGTACAGCTTGAGACCTATGGCACAGTGAGCATGCCCCATTGCACTCAAGGTGTCGTAGTGATAAGAGCCGGGCGGGAATCGAAACTAGCCTTGGCAAGCAGCTGGAGGGGTGGGGGGGGGGGGGGGGGGGGGGGGGGGGAGGGGGCGTTGAAAGCACCACTCCTGTTTTTAGGTCTCGCCTGAGCCAGCGCTTTAGCGCTGCTCTCGCGAGAGCTTTTGTAAATGGGAGATCTGGAAGTGCAAACGAGTGCTTTCAGGCCTCCAAAGACAGTGCATGTGCGCCGGGCGCGCGCACCAATTGGCAGCCTGCACACCATTTGCTTTCACTTTCGCGGCCGCTTTGATGTTTGATCGCGACCGCGATCACTTTCCCTTTCGCGGCTGCACGGCCGCTTGTTAATATTTAGAAATAGGTGTCCCTGGCCAAAATGGAAGAAGCGTTCAGAAGGCCTGGCATTAGGTTTTGCCCCAGGCTTCACTTTAACTTCTCACAAACCTGGCACTCACCTAATCGAAAATGATTAAACAAAGAAATACCCTCACTCAAGCAATCGTAGTGGCAATTTGATCTATAAATGACAACAATTTCTGGGACTTTTCACAAAAGCGTGCCCATTGTGTGTACACATAATAAGCAGTAGTAGCATTTGCATAGGTCTGGCAATGTGGGTGCGTGCGTCTCTATAGCTCTTACTGCCACAGGCAGCAGGTATGTATGCAGCGCTATAGCAGTGCTTAACCCCAGGCAGTTATTTTATCGACCTCGGAGAAACTAACGACTGTGACGCAGATGACGAGAACATTTCACACACGATTGCAGCAGGGGCTGAGCCCATTGAGCTGCGTCCATATGCATTGTGTAATACCACTTAACAATATCATCGAAGGTTGCTCATCTGAACATAAAAAAAACAGCTAGAATCCATTAGAGGAGTCTCTTATTCTTCTAATCCACGTCGCCATAAAAATATGAGCGAGGAGGCTTGATTTAACGCGCAGCATATTTCTGACCAGAAGTCGTCTGCAATCACTGCAGCCAAGTGTATGTTCATTAATAATAAACCCGCTAATTGCGTGCTCATGAATAATACACAGTGGAAAGGCCTAACAAGCGGCCCGTGCTGCACGCTTGCTGGGCCGTATGTTTAATGCCCTCTGATCAGGGCCGCCTCGTGCGCTCTGTGCTTTCCGGACCGAAACGTGCGCATCCCGAACCGAGATGGATATGAGAGGACCATAAATATTTACCGGCTGGAATGCGCTCCCCCGCCAAGCGCGCGCCGCGCTCCGCTGGGCTTGTTTTGTTTTAATTAGCACTCTTTAAGAGTGCGTGTGTTTGCAAGCCCTCTGTACCCCGCCCTCATCTTAGTTTGTCCTGTACCTCCCACCCCTTGCCGCTTTGTTGCTGTGGGGCTGCATTCAGGCTTCAGATCGCACTGCTGCTCTGAAACCTCAACATCAAGGCAGTCTAGAGCGCTTTAAGTCACATGTACGTGGTTAGTACCCCACTTCTTTTAGTAGGATTTGTGCCCTGTCTCTACACTTCTAGACGCGTGCATTGTTAGGGGTTGGGCGCAGTGTATGCACAAACCTAGGTACTTGCCTGTCCATAACCAACTCTACACTGCTGTGTAACTCCCTTTAGGGTGATTCGTCCCTGGCACGGTGCTTTTAAAGAAGCAAGTTCTTTTTCTAAGTGTGAGACCACTAACTTCCGCTCGCTTTGTACACACCGTGAAACATCCGCGCGCACATCTGGGTGCTTTTCATCCTGCTCTGTGCTGCTCCTGCATCATGATGCCGGACAGAACATAATGCTCAATACCTCCGGAATGAGTTAATTGAAAACTTCAGCCACCAGAGACTTGTGTCTGAATCTCTGCATCTCCTACTGATGTGTGTGATCCTGCGCAAACCACATTCTCCTCCTTATTTGGAAGTGTGTCTATGTATTTAAATGTGCAGTGTGTCTTCTGTGAACATTTATAAAGAATGAACAGTCGGTTACGGAAGCATGAAGCGCAGGAAAATGCTATTGCGAGAAGCCATTAGGAGTAATTGGTGAGTAATTTGGGATTCTCTTGCTGCATAACGAGTCCTGTTTGGCAGTTCTAGTGTGCGTTTGAGTCAGTTTCTTTACACATCAGAGTAAATCAGTGTCAGATTGGTGCATTTTTTTTCTCCCTTATTGTAAAATACAATTATAGCATTGATTTGTTCTAGATAGTCGAGCATTTTCCTGACTTGTTTTTTCCCCGGGTAGTGGACATGTGGAACAGTCTGTTTGAATGATAATTTCAGATTTTTAGGTTTCTAGATAAAAAAAATTTTGTTATAGAAACTTTATTTAAAGAGCTACATAATAACAAAGTACAGGTGTGCAACCAATGCATAAAAAAAACAAGCATTTGCAATGCATTAGGTCTCGCATTTACGCGAGTTTCAGCTATTGACATTGCAAATAACAATGCCTATTGGCATTGTCATTTACAATGCCAATAGCTTTAACTCGTGTAACTGCGAGACCTATTGCATTGCAAATGCTTGTTGTTACAGGGAGACGATATTGCTGCAAAACCGAATCCCGATAACAAAACCAGCCCCCACCATGGCGGCCCACCGGGTAAATGCCTGGTGCCCGCTATGACCAGTCCGGCCCTGGCACTGATGAAAAGACAAACGTGATAGGTGGGATTCTTGTAAAAGTTGCCAGCATTGGCAGTTACTCTGGCCAACCTTGCAGTTCATCGTTTCTCGCCCCGTAGGTCACTTTAGACAAAGACCCACCATATGCAAATCCGTCCTGGTCCTGCTCCAATAGAAACAGTCCAGTCCACCCTGCCGAACCGGGATCCCTCTCCATGGCAACATCACTACCCCCAAGACTCTGCCTACTAGTACTAGGGCCTCATCCGTGAGGCGTTGTTTGAGTCCTGGTCCGACCCATCGCCCGGCTGCGATTAATTCAAACATAATGTCAACAGAGACACTTGCCAGTGTGACCTTTACTTGGAGACAGATGAACAGTGGAGTCATTGAACTGGTGCCAAGTGCAAATGTTTACATGGGTCTTAGGGATTTCTGGCCGACGCCCACAGCCAGGGCGGTGTCCTAGTGCTGCTGTGAAAATCCATCACAACATTAAATGGAGTATGTCGCACTCATTTCTTATTACTTGGGAAAAGGGGAGAAGAGGCGTACATCTAACTACTAAATACAAATCTAAACACCAGACAATACCAAAAAGAAAATCTATTAATCTGGTAAAGATTTGTTCAGAAATTAACATTTTCGTACGGACGTGTGTGAGTTCTCTTGGACTGCCCGTCAAGGGGGGCTCTCGAACCACTCCCATGCGCCACCTGGTCCGGCAGGCCTGTCGGGGCCCTTTGTTTACCTCTTGCTGGTTGCCAATTAACACACCCGGTCCATTGTGAGGGGTGCCCTGCAGCGCCCTGCCTCCTCGGGACTCATTATACAGCGCGACACACCCCTCAGCTCCTCGTACACAATTTATGTCACCCAAATACTTCCCCCGGGTGACACTCGACACCACTCGCGCGTTATGCCAAAAATGTCTTGGCCCCTTTCTTACCATGAGGTGTTTTTAAATGACGGAGTGCACGCGACCTCGCCAAAACCAAAGCGCCATTTTGACCTTGCAAGTCATTATGTGTTTAGCATAAGGCTCTTTTTGTGTATAGTTTTCCGACATTGGGTGTGGGATGAAAATTCGAGTGTACCTTTGAGGAGCGCTCTCTTTAGCACCTTTCCCTGAAACGCCTGTAAAGGGTTTGACAAATGACGTACCTTTTGTGTTTCTTCTCGAAGGCCTGGTCTTGCTAATAGTTGTGCATGGCACTCATGTAAATAGCACCATGTTCAATTATGTATATCCAGGGGTTTAAGAAGGATGAAAAAACTGGGGGTCTTTCAAACGGGCATGGTCGATTTAATTAAGGGTGTGGCTTAAAAACACAAAAGCTAAAAATCTGTGCTTCGCATAGTGAGCCGCCCGACTGGCATTTTGCTGCTTCTGTCATTGCATCCAGACATATAATAGAACACGTAACACTGCTTCTACAAGCCAGAACTATTGGCTGTGCCAATGGTTGTCAGTTGCATAAGATAAATAAGCGCACTACATACCCGCGAGGGACTCAAGGTGCTGGAAGGGGGGGGGAAGCTGCTACTGTTCGAAGAGCCAGGTCTTGAGAAGTCTTCTGAAGGTCGGAAGGTCTTCGGTCTGCCGTAGGTGGATGGGGAGGGTGTTCCATGTCTTGGCGGCGAGGTGGGAGAATGATCTGCCACCGGCGGTCACTCTTCGGATGCGGGGCATGATGGTGAGGACGAGGTCTGCGGAGCGGAGCTTGCGGGTGGGGGTGTAGAGGCTGAGTCGGCTGTCGCGGTATGTTGGTCCGGTGTTGTGGAGTGCCTTGTGTGCGTGGGTGAGGAGTTTGAAGGTTATCCTCTTGTTGACAGGGAACCAGTGTAGGTCTCTCAGGTGGGGTGTGATGTGGCTGCGGCGAGGGATGTCGAGGATCAGGCGTGCGAGGTGTTCTGGATGCGTTGAAGCCGTTTCAGGAGTTTGGCTGGGGCTCCTGCGTAGAGTGCATTTCCGTAGTCCAGTCTACTGCTGATGAGGGCCTGGGTGACCGTCCTTCTTATTTCGGTGGGGAGCCACTTGAAAATCCTGCGAAGCATGCGGAGGGTGTTGAAGCAGGAGGAGGAGACGGCGTTGACCTGCTTCGTCATGGAGAGGGTGGAGTCGAGGATGACCCCTAGGTTGCGTGCGTGGTCGGTGGGAGTTGGGGGTGTTCCTAGTGCAGTTGGCCACCAGGAGTCATCCCAGGCCGAGGGGGTGGATCTGAGGATGAGGACCTCTGTCTTGTTCGAGTTCAGCTTCAGTCGGCTGTCTCTCATCCAGTCGGCGACGGCCTTCATTCCTTCGTGGAGGTTGGTTTTGGCGGTGTGGGGGTCCTTGGTGAGGGAGAGGATCAGCTGGGTGTCGTCGGCGTAGGAGATGATGTTGAGGTCGTGCCGTCGTGCGATGTGGGCGAGTGGTGCCATGTAGACGTTGAACAACGTTGGGCTGAGGGATGACCCTTGGGGTATGCCGCAGATGATCTCGGTGGCTTCGGAGCGGAAGGGGGAGGTGGACATTCTGTGTTCTGCCGGGGAGGAAGGAGGATGTCCAGTCCAGGGCTTTCTCTTGGATTCCGGCATCGTGGAGGCATGTTCGTAGTGTGCGGTGGCAGACCGTGTCGAAGGCGGCTGACCGGCCCAGGAGGATGAGGGCCGCGGTTTCTCCGTTGTCTAGCAGGGTCCTGATGTCATCGGTGGCGGCAATGAGGGCAGTTTTGGTGCTGTGGTTGCTGCAGAACCCGGACTGGGACGGGTCCAGGATGCTGTTCTCCCCGAGGAAGCTGGTCAGTTGTTTGAAGGAGGTCCTTTTGGTGGATCTGATGAGGTGGTGGTGTCTGCGGGTGGCATTCTTGTGGGCGGTGTAGGTTTCCAGTGTTTGTTCATGGATCCCGATTTTTTTCAAGTTTTCGGCAGGTTATTTTGGAGACCTGGAGGTCTTCGGTGAACCAGCTGGCTTTCTTGCTAGTGTGGGTGTTGGAGGGGTTCTTGAGGGGGCAAGGGTGTTGGTGCAGTCGTTGATCCACTGTTTGAGGTTGCAGGCGGCGGTGTCTGGGTCGGTCGGATCTGTGGGTGTGTTCCGGGTGAGGGAGGTGGAAAGCTGGTCTTCGGTGACTTTGCTCCAGCAGCGGCGCGGCATCTGTTGGGTGCGGTGGTGCGTGGTGGGTTTCCGGAAGGTGAAGTGGATGCAGCGGTGATCGGTCCAGTGGAGCTCGGTGGTGTGGTTGAAGGAGATGTGGGAGCTTGCGGAGAAGATGGGGTCAAGCGTGTGGCCGGCGGAGTGGGTGGGTGTAGTGACGAGTTGTCTGAGTCTGAGGTTGGAGAGGTTGTTGATCAGGGCGGAGGAGTTGGTGTCGTTGTTGTTCTCGAGGTGGAAGTTTAGGTCCCCGAGGAGGATGTAGTCCGTGGAGGCGAGGGCATGTGTGCTGACGAGGTCAGTGACGGAGTAGCTGAACTGTGCTCGTGGTCCGGGGGGGGTCTGTAGATGAGTGTTCCTCTGAGGGTGGTGTTGGGATCGGTGTGGATCTGGAAGTGCAGGTGTTCGGCGGTTCTGAGGGTGTCATTGGTGTTGGTTGAGACTTTGAGAGAGTTCCTGTGGACGATGGCGATTCCTCCTCCTACTCCACTGGTTCGGTCCCTGCGGGTCATCTTATAACCTTCCGGGATGGCTATGGCGATGTCGGGTGCCGAGGAGGGGTTCAGCCAGGTCTCCGTCAGGAAGGCAAAGTCTGAGGTGTTGGAGTCCAGTAGGTCCCAGAGTTCCACGGTGTGTTTGCGTGCGGAGCGGGTGTTGAGAAGGATGCATCTGAGGTGGTTGGGTTCTTTGGTAGGTGGGGTTGGTGGGCCGGATGCTGGTGAAGCTGCAGTTCCGGCAGGAGAAGGGTCCTTGGGTGCGCTTTGGGGCGGCCAGGCAGCAGGTGTGTGATCATCCGGCGTTGAGTGCGTGGAGGGTGCTGGAGTCGTAGCGGAGACGGGCGTCGTGGCGTTCGCGGGGGCCTGGCGCTGGGCGCGGTCCAGGCGTGGACGGGCGCAGACGGGCTTGCCTTAGGCGCGCCTTTGGCGCACCAGCTGCGCGCCTGCTGCGCGCGGCCGCCATATATGGAGAGGAGGGAGGGAGGAGCAGCTGGGAGGAGGGATTCGGGAGGAAGGGGCAGCGAATGGACAGTCAGGGGGGCAGGGCCGCAGGGGATGCAGCGGCGGGAACGGGAGCGGTGGACAACACGGGGGTAAGGGCACAGAATCACGGGGCTCGGAAAAAAACGGGGCACAGATCAGGGGGCACAGAGAGAAAACGGTGCACAGATCGAGGGGGCACAGAGAGAAAACGGGGCACTGATCAGAGGGCAACAGAAAAAAACAGGGCACAGATCAGGGGGCACACAGATAAAAAATGGGGCACAGATCAGGGGGCACAGAGAGAAAACGGGGCACAGATCGAGGGGGCACAGAGAGAAAACAGGGCACAGATCGAGGGGGCACAGAGAGAAATCGGGGCACAGAACTTACCTCAGCAGCGACAGCTGGGGCAGGGACAGTACGCACAGGCGGTGCTGTGCGGAGGGGGAGCGACCTACCTAACAAGGTCAAGGGTCACTCACCTCACCGCGCAGCCGCCTCCATATATGGGGAGGAGGGAGAGAGGAGCAGCTGGGAGGCGGGAGTCAGGAGGAAGGGGCAGCGAATGGGCAGTCAGTGGGGCGGGTTTGCAGGGGATGCAGCGGCGAACGGGAGCGGTGGACGGCACGGGGGTAAGGGCACAGAATCACGGGGCACAGAAAGAAAACGGGGCACAGATCAGGGGGCACAGAGAGAAAACGAGGCACAGATCGAGGGGACACAGAGAGAAAACGGGGCACAGATCAGGGGGCACACAAATAAAAACGGGGCACAGATCAGGGGTCACACAGATAAAAACGGGGCACAGATCAGGGGGCACACAGATAAAAACGGGGCACAGATCGGGGGGCAGAGAGAAAACGGGGCACAGATCAAGGGGGCACAACTTACCTCAGCAGCGGCAGCTGGGGCAGGGACAGCACGCACAGGTGGTGCTGTGCGGAGGGGGAGCGACCTATCTAACAAGGTCAAGGGTCGCTCACCGCGCAGCGGCCGCCATATATGGGGAGGAGGGAGGGAGGAGCAGGTGGGAGTTGGGAGGAGGGGGCAGCAAATGGGCAGTCAGGGGGGCAGGGCTGCAGGGGATGCAGCGGCGGGAATGGGTGTGGTGGACGGCACGGGGGTAAGGGCACAGAATCACGGGGCACAGAAAAAAACGGGGCACAGATCAGGGGCACAGAGAAAACTGGGCACAGATCGAGGGGGCACAGAGAGAAAACTGGGCACAGATCGAGGGGGCACAGAGAAAACAGGGCACAGATCAGGGGGCACAGAGAAAACAGGGCACAGATCAGGGGGCACAGAGAAAAAAACGGGGCACAGATCAGGGGGCACACAGATAAAAAGGGGACACAGAGAGAAAACAGAGCCCAGATCAGGGGGCACACAGATAAAAAGGGGGCACAGAGAGAAAACGGGGCTCAGATCAGGGGGCACACAGATAAAAACGGGGCACAGAGAAAAAAACGGGACACAGATAGAAAACGGGACACAGATCGAAGGGGCACAGAGAGAAAACGGGGCACAGATCAAGGGGGCACAGAACTTACCTCAGCAATGGCAGCTGGGGCAGGGACAGGACGCACAGGCGGTGCTGTGCGGAGGGGGAGCGACCTACCTAACAACTAAAAAGTAGCCAGCCGTCCTTGCAAGGGCTGGTGGGCAACCTCTGTTTTCATTGCATGGTTAAAAAATAATAATCTATCATTTTTATTTATTTTTTTGCTAACATCTACATGCCACTGGTAGACAGCAGCATTTTTACTTTGTATTACTGTGAAATATTCAATGGGTGTGGCATGTGTTTCTCAAAAAATCAAAAGTATAAAATAGTCTCAGGCTTGTCAAGCACAGACCCTTTTGGCTTTGCCGATGCTTGTTTCAGGGTAATGAGTACACAGAAGGGAAAGTAACAAGAATTGATACCATGTTTTATTCTTTCTAAGGCAACTACAGCCGAAACATTGATAATCTAGCCCTCTATAAAATATGGACTTTGCCAAAATTATAGTCATGGACTGTAACCCACACTCCTTCCAACTCCTGTCTTGTGAGATGTGTCTTGGTAACGATCAGTCCTGTGAGACTGAAGGATTATTTATTGGAGGAGTCTAGATCCCTTTCCCCCCCACATGGATGAGCTCACAGAAGAAGTCCACACTGTAGATTTTAAAAGCCTTTAAACACAATTGATGCCATAGCCTAGTGCAGATTATGTGGCTATGTTATCAGAGCCATAAGCAGAATTGTTACTGCAGTAACAGAAATCAAAGTGAAAACGAGGAAACATTGCAACATATTTCACAGCATTCGATACAATCTATGGCCCGCGGTTTATGGCTCACAGCTAAACCTGCTTTGCATCACAGCTCTATGCTGCAGGTAGCTTGGAATGGCTGCTCATACCTTGTAAACATAACAAGAGGTTTAGTCAAACCTGTTACTGTCCAGACAAGGCCACCAGTGTCTGTGTTTCCCATTCTGAAGAGCTCAGTAAGAGGCTTGAGGAATGCCAGCCGATGGCATTGGTGTGTCTGTAGCACAACTTTTCAGACCTTCCGTCTCCCTAGAGAATTCTGCTTCCCCATCATAACTGTGAATTCACTTTAAATGTATTTCCAGTACCTGTCGTGAAGCGTTAAATCTTATGATGAGTGATGCAGGGGCGGCTCCTCTGTTATGGCAGAGGAGCGTCGCCCCACTGAAATATAAAATGAGAATAAAACCAGTTTATTATCATTTTATTTTTCATACTGCCAGTGGGGGTTAGGGCGAGGGCGGGGCCATCCTGCTGAACTTCACGCTTCAGGGAGGAGTGTTGGGCACTTGTAAGTGCGCATGTCTGTTTGGCCGTTTTAGGCCGGCCAAACAGACATGCGCACTCATGTTTTGCCAACCCAGCTTTGTTGCAACAGCTGGGTTGGAGAAAAGCCTTAAACTCTCTGGGCCTGAGTGAGCGTCAAGTCAGCCCGCTCAGGCCAATAACAGCGCTGCTCTCATGCTGGTATGATAGAGCAGCGCTGTGATTGCCACCTGGGAGCCTATGCAGCGTGACCAACGTGGGGAGAGTAGCAACGAGGCAGCAGGCAGAGGGGCAGGTAAATGTATTTTTTTACTGAGTTTCCCCTCACCTCACCCCAAACCCCCCGCGTTGCCCGCCCACCCCAAAAATGGGGCAGCCGCCATTGAGTGACGCAACGTTCTGTAAGCGTGCTGTGTAATGTTACCATCAGCATCTAACATACTCGCTCTGTTGCACACCTATTTCAAGACTAAATTATATAATTCAGACTTCTATATAATAGATGAACAAATGTTATACTAACATAGCAAAACACCCTCTAAATGAATATCTAATGTACCATGCATATAACGAATCATAAAAACATGCACTTGTATATCTATGAGAAAATGAATGTGCATTATAGCAAAGGTGAGCACACAAATGACAGGCAAAAACATGAAATTCATAACCGTATCATTAAAAAACTTAATGTAATTTAAATATCACTTGAGGATGTTATTGAAGGTTCTTCTTGAAAGAACTCTTTTGCACCATATTAATTTTTATTGAAAATAATGTTAGAAAAAAACTTCTTTGTGCTTGCACAGTCCTGATTGCTCAAAGCATTGAGCACACATACTGGCTAGTATGCACAAAGTGTAACAGCAATATGTTCTTGCACCAATGAATGAACCTGGGATGGAAAATGCTGTTTCTATCTAGTTTTATAGTTTTTTTCGCTTAATAAAACCCTTTGGAGTTGTTTGCATGGTGTAATTAGCAGGTGCAATAAATATTGCACCCCTGTAATTTTCTACTGGTTGTTTTACCTGCTGAAATTTACCAGGGGAAGGATGCCAGTAGTTACTGGGACATAAAGAGTTCAGTGCATGAGGAAAAAATGTGCCTTAAATGTCGCATTTCTGATTGAAAAAGTCCGCACTTTTTAAGATTTACAAAGTTCACTTCAATCCCACCCGGTGCAATCATAATCAGGGCCTGGTGTTTTACTGTAAAAGATGTGGCATAATGTGAGGTCAGCCAGTTACTACACTATTTTGCACATTTTACCGTACACAATAAGAATCGCAGATTGGAATGGCTGCCTTATTTTGAATATATGTGACCTGATTTTTCTACATCGCCAAACGGATAAAACAACATCACACAGAGATTTTCTGTTCAAATTAAAATATGTTCAAATGGTAATAAAAATCAAAAATGCTTAATAAGTTTAAAATGGTGTTTTGAGTTTCCACTTATGCTTAAGATGATGCAACAGTTTCTTTCAAATGTTTCTCCTATCTATACAATTTAATCAGATTACCAAAGAGTGTTTAAATTTAGTGGTGTGCTTAAGGCTGCAGTACCACCTCCTGCCTACAGGGGCAGAGCTGAGCGGAAAAATATACACACATTGTGAAACACAGGCCCCCTCAAGGCAACGTTTTAAAAAGTAGTGAAAATTGACCCAGATGTTTCTGAAGTTATTTTTTACGATTTAGAGGCCATTGACTTGTGGAAACTTGGGTCCAAGGCCCCACAGCATGAGTGTGTTATCACATTCAAGTCCCCACAAGGTAGTAACCCAAACCCAAACACACACCTCTGTTTTAAACGTCGTAAAATGGTTATTTTACAAAATACTGAGTTTTAAGTATCCCTCATAATGCATACTCCTCTCCCTTCCTACTGCTCCTTGAATGCCCCTCCTGCCCTGCTTCTCATATAATGTATTTTAACCAGCGTGATTATTGGGAACTCTAGAAGTCACTTCCCCAACCTTGCGTACCAAGCTGTACCCCTGTATTTACTAAGAATGACGTGTTTGTTTTATGAAAAGGGGTAGGACAATAGCTACTTGTCTGATGTTTATTAACTATCCTAGGCAGAGAGTCTGTATAATTTGTATAAAGAGCAGATGCAATGAAGTGTCGATGGTTAATCCTTTCTTTAAAGAGGTTACACAGGGAAGCATAATTTGTGGGCCTTTCTATAAAAATTCCTATCACGTGATGTATTGTTTCTTGTATTTTTATTTTAAAAGGTATGTGTGGTGAAGCATGTACATTTAGTTGGCCAGTCTTGTGCAGTGAGGCCATAGTATTGCTATATAAAAGGCTCCGCTAAGAAACCTTTTCATATTTTGGCCTTTTCTGTTTAGGGGATTCAAAGTATTTAATCTATCATGTGTTTTATTAAAGTGCATTTAAGAGCATTGTAACAAAGGTCTAAAGCCCTCTGCATATGGCAATTGAAAAACAGGAATGAACACAAACCTGTAAAAACAAATAAGTTAGGTGCATTGATGTTAGTTATTAGTTGGGGGGATTAAGTGTTCTGGATGGGAATGTTGAGTTGAAAAATCAGCATTTGGGCATCTCTGATTTCAGAGTAAATAGCACATTTATTTTATTGATTGGTTAAAGCATTTCCAATTTGAAATACATTCTAACAGAATCTAAGAAATAGTTATAATTAGTCATATCCATTACAAACTTTTTATTCAGATTATTATTTGAAAGTAACCCCTACCTAGAACGGAGCATGATACCCACAGACCCTCCAATTGATGTCTAGTCCTTACGTATCCTGACTGAAGTGTAAACTGCAAACAAAATCATTTCGCTCTAAGATTTCAGCATAATTTTAGCAAGGCAACATATGAACAGCCAGTTATGTAAAAAACAAACAAAAAACATTTGCCTGTTTAACAGTCTGAACTGGGTTTTAGAAACCTTTTGCACTCAATCAGCAAATTTGCACAGCAAATTGGAGATTCTCCTCCCTAGTCCTACAATGAGAAGAAGAAGAGCAATTAAAATGTATTTTTGCATTAATTCGGCTATTGGTGCTAGCGACAAACAAAATCTTAGACATGATTGTTTGACAGATTATTTTATGCAATCCATTAACTACCATTGAGGACTTAAAGTGGTGAACATGTCTAATATACAATACACCCTCTTTAACACTACATTTTAGTATATTATAAAGATAAGGACACTCTAAGGATTTCTCTGTAATTGCTTTTTTTAAACTTGCAGTTGGTGGCGGTTTATGCTGTGTGAAATTAGATTATTGTTTGGTTGGAGTGGGTGACTGCCCACTTCACAGCCCTTGACAGGGTGAACTGTGCAAGTCACAAAATTAACCTGAGCTGAACCCCCTGGTAGCTAATGCACAGAGCAAGAAGGCTTAACTTATGGCAATGTGTAAAGTATGTATGCAGTACCAAAACAGTATTAAAGTTCAAATAAAAAAATTAGAAGAATGGAATAAAATGTAATTGGCAAAATAACACCAGAAAGACAAAAATCAACAAGGGGAACCAGAGATATGAATTTTTAAAGTTTTAAGTGAAAATACCAAAAGTGCCAATGACGGTCAATGATTGTGATAGACCTGTATTCAGGCACAATTTGAGGCTGACTGAGATGGAGCGTGGGTCACATACATCAACCAGGTTCATCCTGGTCAAAGATTTTACCTTCTGACTCAGTCTTTTAAGTCGCAAACAACCACAGAGTACACTTCTTAAGCCCCCCCACCCAGGACCACAGGGGGAGCTCTTATATACTCACCGGGCCTAGGGCAGAGTTAAACAGCAGGGTCAAGTCTAGGCCCAGTTGCCACTGATCAGTTGGGTACTTACAGAAAAAGGTCTCTTGTAGCTTGTTGCTTCCCTCTAGCCACACAGGTCAGCTAACTGACCCTTGGAGTCCACTTCTTTGTACTGGGTACAAGAGGCGCAAGCCCTGTCCTTAAGGGCTCCACTCAGATCACAGACAGCAGGTCCAGTCCTCCCCTGCTCTTTAACTGGTCCAGAAAGTGTTCTGTAGTGGGTTTCTGGAGATGCCTTATTTATGCCTGGCATGAGCTAGTTGGTGGGAATGACACCTGGTTTCACCACAACCAATGAGGTAAAAGTTCCCAGGGATAAGCCGACTAATTTTTTTGCAGCAGTTCCTGTTTGCCTTACTGCAAACAGGTCCAACATGCTGTGTGTCAGGGCATTTTCAAGATGACAAAAGTCTTCAGCCACACAAAATATGGTCTCTGAGGGCTGGTTGTGTGTATGAAGCGTGTACTATGGTAATCCTAGGGTCGTCCCACATCTAACACCTAAATCCAGTTTGGGGGAGTTCCTGTACCCACAACATACCCAGAGACAGATGTCTGGTAGGAAAAAAGCACGGTACTTCAGCAACCAGGCAGTGGGTACACAAGAATTGACTTGGCATTCTGTTCTCTCCCTTTCAAGTATGCCCCCAGCAGATTTGTCAAGCAGGATTTGACACTGTGCAGTAAGAAGAGCCCTACAGCCCCACCATGTATATTTGGTTAAATTCTGAGGAGTCCTCCCCGCCCAGTCAGGACGGCTACTCTTGGGAGGCAATTCATACCTTTTTAACACCTATTCAAGGTTAATCACTGGGTGGGAGCTAGTAGAGGCTTATGTTAATTAGCCTTCTGATAGTTCAGGGAGGTAAAGGCTAACTTTTTAAAACGTATTTTTCCTTAATATTTATCAAACACCTGACTTCACAATTGAATTGGGTTTTTAAAAACTATTTAAAATGGTTGTTTCTTTTTCTAGCTTGTCCCTTTCCTGAGATACATTATTAGTATTTTGATTTGCTTTAATATGTTTTCTAGGATAGCTAGAGCTGCCGCAGTGAAAATAGCTTTTAGGGCCTTGTCACTTTAGGGGCATGGTAACATTAACTTTCTACTTATAAACATTTTAAATACCATGCACCATAGCATGTGGATTACAGAGCCTACACTACAAGTCTTGTATACAGGTAATTTACTTATATTTAAAAGGAAGGTTTTTTTACCTGTCAAAAACGGTTTATTTTGACAGATCGCAGGTCATGTTTACACTGCAACAGCGACACAGGATCAGCCTGAAGTTGTTTGCATTCCCATTGTAGTGGATGTAACTGATATCTGTCTTTTGTGGCAAAAGTAAACTTTTGGCATGCCAGTGTGTCTGATGTGGCTAATAGGAGATCAGTTTTTAAGTTGTCAATCTTTTGCTGCAAAAGTGGTGAATGGGAGGGAAGAGGTTTCGGGGATGCACCTTCCTCAAATATGTTATGCCCTTTCTGAATACAGTGGTGGTTTAAAAAAATGTCAGGTCCTGAATGAGACCATTTTCAGGGTTACTTTTTCTCTGCTCTGTGGAGTTTCATATACCATGTCAATTAATTTAGAGCATTTCTTTGACCTATTTAATTCCTTTCATTTTATTTTCCTTCTCTCCACAAATGTCCAAGTGTCTATCCATTGTTTGCTTCTATTCTCCTCCTAAACCCACTGTTTGTATTTTCTTTTACTAGCCTCAACTCCCACTCACTTCCTGTCTTCCTCCTAACCCCAGACAGATCAGTCTCTTCTCTGTTTACTACCTTCTCCTACTAAAGAAGCTTCTTCCTTTGGTTACTATCCTTCCTCTATTTCTCACTCCTCTATGTCCTGGGGTTTTAGCTCCCCACGCACCAGTTTATTTCTATTCGATGCTTTTTTCACACCCCTCGGTTTCTGCTTGCTACCCATTCCTATTGCAACCCATGGCTGCCCACACACACACACATTTCTAAATGTCTCTCCTGCACTTTCTTCACTTGGTTTCTTCATACCGATCTCTATGACCTAGTCCCTCATTCTCGTTCTAGTCATCCTCTCCCACCTTCATCGATTCTGTGCACTGTTTTGCATAGATATCTGTGAATGCAGTTGCTTGAAGAAGAGCACAGACAGACAGGCAGAGTTGAGGAGGTCTCCTATACTAGAAAAGAGCTCGTGTATGGGAGGGAGAACTTGATTTGCAGCTCAGGCAGCACAGGGTGGTGTGGGAGCATGCGGTGAAGGAGTAAGGGACATGCTGCGGTGAGCTATGGAAGTGCTTTGGATAGACGAAGGCAGCATGGTATGGTTGTGCAAATCATATTACACAGTGAAAGTAGTTTTTCGTGTGTTGCCTGCTAGGGGCCAAAAAGGCCGCGGTGTTCCTGCACTCCTGATCCAAGCCCCATCACCACCCTCTTAGCGGAGCAGAGCCACTGACCATTCGAGGAAGCCTCAAGGTGGGTGGTGGGATTTAAGGGGCTCACACTACACTGAAGAGCGGAGATGAGCTCCTTGAGATGTTTTTCCTTAGTTTTTACCTGCAACAGCGATAGGAAGCCAGAGTTCATGAGACCAGTGGACCCAGAGATGAGACCTACTGTAGGCCGCCGGGTGATGCCAGACCAGTAGAAAGCTGGAGGGTGCAACTGCAGGACTCCTGCCGGTGTTGCTGCTGCAGTTGAAGGGTGGTTGCTGCTATGTTTCCGCCTGCTCTCATAATTAGAAGAGGGAGTCTGAAGAGGGTTTAACCATATTTACACTGTTCTTCAGTCAGCTAGGGGCAGCTTCCACCATACACGGTGCATTGTCCTCTTGCCTTCATGGACCTGCTGGCAGCATCCCCTGAGGTTTGTTTTTGGTGTGGTTCTTCAAAGCGTGGAAGTTCTTATGCACACGCAGATTATAGTGCCACTCACTAGCTTGGCTCTGGTGCAATGATGGGAAAAACACAGACTGGCAGGAATTTTTACGACCATCAGAGCCCAAAAAGAGACCATGCAGGACTCCCCTGATGAAGCACAATTGAACAATAGAGAGAGAATGCTGCATCACTCTATCAGTGTCTTCTATGAGCTAGCCCGGAAATCTTCCAGTTTTGAGGCGGCTTCTCAGGCAAGATGAAGTTCGAAAGTGGGGGAGGGCATAGTAGCAGTTGATTCTACCCTCGAAGCAGCGTTTGGAGGGCAATGGCCATTGGACTAAAGAGAGTTTGATGCACTTGCCAATTTTAATGACTGGTTGACCCCAAGATGCAAGCGTTTGACATTCATTAGAGTAGGGCAGTGTCTCCCCAGGACCAGGGTTCATACATTCTACCTGCGGCATTCACGCTGCACACCTGTCTCTGCTGCAAGCGCATTGACCTCTCGAGTACTGTACAGGTGTGATCGTAAATCTGTGGCCTGATATACCTGCTCGAAGTACACTTGCTACGGAATTTAGGTCAAAAGTTTGAATTGTTAGGTTTGAAACGGGAAAGGGTCAAACGCTGCAGCTTGATGCTTTTAGACTAACATTTGAAATGGACTAATTTGCATTATGCTTCATAATCAAGATGTAGTTTAACACCCCCTTGCACCTAAACCTTAACACTGTTCCTAACTCTCGCCCCATTACCCTAAGTGACCGAAGCACACTTTTACTCTAATGGTAACCTCAATGCTCTGCCCTAAAGCCTTCGTCCATAGTCCTTCCGCTACACCAGCGCCGTCCCTTACCGCAAACATCACCATTACACTACAGCAAACCCTTACCTTTACTTCAGGACCGAGCGCTCGCCCTGACCCTGCTCACAAAAATATCCCTAACTCTAACTATGCTGTAACACTGCCCCAACCCTGTCCCTTGCCCTCAGTACTTGCTGCCGCCCTTGGTTGATACTTAGTTTTCAGTTGTAACTTCTTCCAGACTTCCTTTACATTTTTCAAAACGATTGCTTTAAAACTTTTGGTTTTTCACACTTCGAGATTCGAATTGTTTAGTCTTTTTCCGCCTTTTCTTTGATCTTCTGAGTTAATACCTGTGGCTTGCAACTCTATACTACTGGCCACTCCAATACTACCCTCTGTAAAAAAAAAAAAAAAAAAAGTAAAAAAGCCGCAATGTTCATCTGGCTGTACACACTCCCATGACCGGGAGAACATTTACCGCGAAGAAAGCAAAAATCGAGATAAGACCAACAGTGCATACGGTTAGAACATGTCAGCAAAAAGTAAGCAGATCCGAGTATAATAAGGAAATACCAAAAGTGGGAAAAGTGTATGTGAGGGAAATGGAAATGTGTGCATTTAACTACACTATGAGCAAAAGACACAGATGATGGACGGAATGCAGAACAAATCAATCATTCACCCCCAGTCAAGAGATCTGGGTTAAATCCATCGTTCTTTTGCTCACCATGCCACCTTACCAGCCAGACGAGCTTAAATTCAGTGGCACAGTGATACTGGGACCCACGTCTGGGCATAATCGGCGTACTTAGGGTAAGAAAGCAAAAGACACTTGAGGCCCAGATCTCTGTACTGGGGTGAATGTGTGACATTGTTCTGCATTCTGTACATCAATTGTTCTTTTTGCATATGTCACCCCGAGGGGGACGGGTATGCCCAGACGTGGGTCCCGTGATCTCCATGCCACTGGAGTCAGGCTATCCTGGCTGATGAGGGGTGAAACCCCGAAGCCGGTCCTAGGATGCTTGCTTCAGTCCAGGGAGGACCGCGCCTGGCAGTTCGGGCTGGACTATTCCCATTGGGCACAGGGTCAAGACTGATTTGCATATGACTGGGTCCAAACTGGAACGGCATGGTGAGCAAAAAAACGGTGGATTTAGGCCCAGATCTCTGTACTGGGGTGAATGTATGACATTGCTCTGCATTCTGTCCATCAATTGATCTTTTTGCATTTAACTACACTGTGAGCATGTATGAATCAAAAACAGCAAGTACCTAACAATAGTTCCGCCCACATGGAATAAACCAGGGGCCGGCTTGAGGAGGCCAGACTGGGGAGGTCCAATGGAAGGGAAGCTCACAGGTGGATTGGCCTGTAGAGATAACCAGTAGATTTGGCTTGGGAGGACAAGCCTGTAGGGTAAGTCTGAGTGGAATACCTTGTGGCAATTTGCGAAAGGAAAAGAAAAGGATAACAGTGGGGAGACCGGAATAAACGAACCACTCGGCGGAGTGTGGGACACTAGGTGGACGGGTCTTTTGAATGGGCCAAGCTTTTGGAGATTGGATTAGGAATGCTGATATTAGGAGAATGGCTCACGCAACCATGGGGGGGGGGGGGCATCTGTATAAAAAAAATTCCTTAAAATACCCTTGAATAACTTCTAAATAGTGGAGGGGCCACATGAATTCCTCATCCTTTTATTGGCATCGATTTTTGGCAAAATAAAATGTTTCCATTATCAGAGGTGGTGAAAGAAACTTGTATTTTAGAGTAGAGATGTTTTAAGGCCCATTCTTGGATATGCTCTCCCATCAATCATTTGAGTGGGGGCTGAGGAGCCTGTTGACCTCAACAAGGCCTTGTCCCTCCTCTCATGTGGATGGTAGGGAGCCAACAAATAATTTAGTGTTGAGTATACGTCTGGCACTTAGCTGTTCATAGAGGATGGGGAAGGCAGCTTTTGCACAGCTCCTGCTCTCTGCTCCTATCCCACGGACCGCACGCGAATGCGATTTGTGAAGCATGGTCCTACCTGCTGTTGTATCCCTGTCTCACGCCCCCGTCACATAGCTCAGCAACAGGGACTTTTTGCATTAGGCCCTTCATGGTGCACAGATCACTACGCTTGCCACGGCTTTTGATTCCTGATGCACAGTGCATGGCAGTCCTCAGTAGCCTTCAGTCCTCGCTCAATGTGTCACAGTATGCGCATGTAATGCCATCTCAGGTAACGCCAAATCCGGCTCCGTGGCAGAAAGGGATCAATGTGCTCAGTAACTTGACCAGCTTTTCAGTGAACTGTGAGAAACTCAGAAACTGATCTTGCACTCACCCCGCCCTCCTCGCATAAAATGTTTCTCAGGCTGACATCACTAAGAGGATTTCTGGTCTTAGAATTTTGTTTTATGGACCTTATCCCAGCGGTGCTCAGGAAGGGCATAACGCATAATATTGCTCTGTAAAGAAGAAATCAACTTAACTTCCCGCTACCTATGATGATGTCACAGATTGACTCGTGGTTAGCCAAGTTAGGCCACTCTTTTAAGGTTCTCACTTAGGCTTCCACGCCCACCCGCAGCACGACATACTCGCCGTGACGACACCTCAAGTAACATAGGACTTCTTCTCTTTGACGGCCACGCTAGGCACCAGAGACGGTGCACCACTCACCTGAGCTTCTCCTGGCACCCATAACCGGGTCGGACTTATCACCGGTTCTATGAGACCCCATCCACCTTTTCAACAACGCCATACAGCCCTGAAGAGTCACCGGACAGTTTCCTTATGAAGAAACACGTGTCGGCTGGTTGTTTGATTCCATTCTATTGTTGCTTATTAAATAACATTGAACATTACACTGATGTCGACCACAGCAATTTCGATCTAATCGAGACTACCATAGCATAAGTATACCCCCACCACGTGTGCCCATGACTGTGCATACAAGACCGTTATGGGTTCTTTGACTCACACACCAACTGGGGTTATTTGGTAATTCCCCTGACCTGGCAGCACCGTACACACTCAGAACATAATCCACATTACGTTTACTAGTCTGAGCGCCAATCTTCCTGGTTATACTAAAAACCCTACCTCCAGACATCACCTCTCATCGCTTCTTAAACCTGGAAAATAATCCACTTTTGGATGACACAACATCAACTCCTCCCATAGATAGTTTGAGATTTTGCTGAGCTTCTAACCCCTGCTTCCAAATTCCATGCCCAATCTTTGATCAGTGTCCTTGCCACCCTAAATATGAGCCCATGATTATTGGTTGCACTAAATGCCTCAAACATTCCAGATAAGAGGCTTGTTTTCCACACCCATATAAGTATTCCAACTCTGAGTACCTCAGTGGCGTGAACGCCTATATCACTGAGCAGAACACTAACACAATGTAACTGTTTTCTTGGTGCTGTCTAGATTGGGAAACAGCCTTTACAACCCTGTTTCCACAATGCATGACTTTACAAGACAGTTGTTACAACGACCGCGTGGTTACCATGCATGCCATTACTTTGCAAGTCGTATCAACGACTTGCTGTAGGGGGCGTGCAACACCAGGGAATGGGTTGAATTTAAAATCCAACCCCTTCTCTGCTGTTGCGAACTGGAGTAGGAATAGTAATTAATACTATTCCTAAATCTAGAGCACCTCCTACAGCAAGTCGTTGATACGACTTGCGATGTAATGGCACGCATGGTAATAACGCGGTCGTCGTAATGACCGCGTTGTAAAGCCATGCGTGGGGAATGTATGCGTTGAAACGTCATAGACTTGACCACATCACCACTACCCATCCTATCTATTAACAAAGCGTGCATTTAAAAAACAGTACGCATGATTGAAAAAATCCTGCATATCGGTCTTGGCACAATTTGGCACAGAAAAATAAAATTTGAGCAAGCATCTCTTAACACTGTAGAGCTCTGAGTTACTTCTATAAACATCAGGTTACAAGAAGCACCTGACACGCACAACCTGGCAAAAGCTCTGCATCGAGAATATGGACCTTCTTGTTCCAGACACCTTTCTGATCCATGTCCTCTTAACACCTTGCCCTCATGCTCATCCAATGGGCATTTTTCTCTATCGTGTTGGATTCTCCTACTGCTCACTTCCTGCCATATGCTTTACTCTACGTATTCACATTTTCTCTCTGAGTTAAGATGTCCTCTCCAAATAGGAGAACATTTTGAAAATACCTTTCTTTTCCACTGTATTTGACCTTGTATTATACGCTGCTCTCTGTAAAGTGCACCAGCAACTACTGGGGCTTGATTCACCCTAAAGAAAACTACTAATAGACAACATTGCATAACAAAGGCATACAGAGTGTCTGAATGGATTCCCCTTTAGCAATACAGTGGTAGGTTCCTGTTAAGATCTTAGCATATAGAGTTCCTTACCTCGGTGCTTCCCACACTTCTCATCTGACCCACTCCCTCTCCCCCATTTCCTTCTCCCGCCCTGATATGTCAGATCCTGCCCATTCCATCTCTCCACCTCCTCATGCAGTCCTCCTATATGTGCCCCCAGCTGCCCCCTTTTTACCAGGCCTTTTTGCCTCTACGTATCTCCTGCCCTCTCCTCTTCCTCCTTGCCTCTCCCCTTACTCTTACACCTTACCTCACCCTTTACAAATCTCCTGAAGTGGTTCCATACACTGCAACACTGCGCCTTCCTCTTGAGCAATCATCGGTCTGTTGCTTGGATTATTAATTTTAATTTTGCACAAATGGTACGTCATTTCTTTTTCTCATGGAGTCTGATCATGTGCAATGATCATGCAAGCGAGCTAGTGGGACTGATTTAAAATTTAACCAGAAAAGAAAATCGCCAAATTCTGGAGTACATACCAGACATGGAGCAGAATCCTCCTGCTGAAATTCCTCTTCCAA
The DNA here is from genome assembly GCF_964204655.1 of Triturus cristatus. Taxonomy (NCBI): domain Eukaryota; kingdom Metazoa; phylum Chordata; class Amphibia; order Caudata; family Salamandridae; genus Triturus; species Triturus cristatus. The sequence continues at coordinate 1,776,631,336 of NC_140589.1, read as the reverse complement.
GCTATTCATATGATGGAGGAAATTTAGATGGTGGAATCTCGTCCGTATTTAGCATCCCATGAAAAGATTTTAGGATTTAGTTTAAGCCTGTCCATAATTCAGCATGACTGTAAAACTGGACAGGCTCCTGCTGGACAGAGGAAGCCTGCAAGGTGACTGCAGACCTGGGTGATTGGACAGTGCAGGCAGAGAGAATGGTGTCCATGGGGCCTGTAGTGTGCAATGCCAGGTTCATCCCAGATCAGGAGAGTAGGCTCAGCCCTCCTAACCAGACTTTGTGCCACTGAGGAGGAGACATTAGCTGTTGTGAAAATGCCTCATATAAACCTTAAGAATCACCATTTGGAAATTTGAGCATAAGTAGGCCACATTTGAACACTCCTGGGCGCTCCACCAGGAGCTCGGTGCAGCCCACCCTGGTGCAAATGACTCCATGGAGCAGATGTTATCTGCTAAAGAAGCGGCCATCCACTCGTGTGTGGCATTTTCGGTGTTGCAGTGAGTGCCTTTGGGGTCAAAAGCATCCCCTGCTGTCGGAAGTAATCCAAATTTGCCATGTTGCAATTAGGGGAATAGAAGGGCAACCTTGCTAACTCTAAAAATTGCCTAAATAAATTTGTGGAGGGTTATCGCACAACATCCATTCCACCCAGGGAATCCCTGGGCATGCGTCCTGTGGCCCTGTGAAGTAGGGTTCCCACAAGCATGAGTATGTCCATCACCCTGATTCTCTTACAGTCTGTGAACTCAGAGCAGGAAAAGCAGAAGACAGTGTACTTGTTGGCCCAGCTGCTCAGGAGCATCAATAGTGTGAAAAACATAAAATAAACACGCATTTGCAATGCAATAGGTCTCGCATTGACGCCAGTTTGAACTATTGACATTGCAAATAAAAATGCCTTTTATTTTTGTGTTCTTTTTAGAAACATAAATAAAAGGCATTGTTATTTACAATGCCAATAGCTTAAACTCGCGTAACTGCGAGACCTATTGCATTGCTAATGCTTGTTTAATGTGCTAGCCTGCACAAAAATTAGGAAAATATCTTAAAGTGTGTATTTTTTTTTTCTTATCCGTACATACAATTTAAATATCTAAACTACTTTAAAAATGTGTTTTCGGTCTGCCTTGTCTGCCCGATGATTAAAGTATAAGAAGGCAGGTTAAAAATGAAAAACGAGAACTTTATCTGAAGTTTAAAGTTAGGCATTTCGGAAACTTAAAAGGTTGATAAATGTCCGGCATGTTTCTCTGGAAAAGGTGGCATCCTGACAGCACTGGGTGTGAAATCTTTGAACATAAGCTTCTTTTAAACTTTAATTCCACATTCCAAGTTCTCTATGAAACAGTCTAATAAGTGCTGCAGGGTATTTGGTCTCTGATTAGCATCGCCAGAGCAACGGTGCAAAAAGCAAGTTCAAGCAGAAACGAGGCAGACCGAACAGGATCCTTACAGTAAGAGGCTCGTCGGATCTTTCCCTTCAATACGATGTCAAGTTTGTGAACTGCGTCAGTGATTCGGGAAGCACACCTCACCCCACCCTCCCGTAGCCCAGCGTGCACAGGAGGATCAGACACGAAGGAACAAGTGCGGGGGACGCAGCATCCTCTTCAAAAACCTGCAAAGTAGGTAGCGCCCCCAGCGGGCCCCTGCAGAAGGAGCACCGTGGATCTGACTGAACTCGGAACATATGAATTGAAGCGCTTTGTTGGTTTGCGGGGCGCGCTCTTCGCATTGGGATTTAAGCCCCTGCGAGCAAACATAGGCAGCGCGAAGCAAACCTAGGCAGCTTGAGGGGTGGAGAGCAGGGCCCAGTGCCGGCCGGAGCCGTACACGTGCACATCACATCGCCTGTCTGGGCGGCGGGCGCGTGCACATCTCCCGTCCCCCTTCGCTAGCAAAACCAACGACCATAGATCTCGCCAAGGCGAGCAGCGCATGCGCTGCGTCGCTAGGCGAGACCAAAAAACCTGGAAAGTTACATTTGACAGCCCATGTGGCCTCATCATAAAGAAGCCCTCGGAGTGAAGAACCTCTTCACAGTTTCAAGAGTTGGGCTGTGTTGGCGTCCGAAGTGCTAACGGTGCCTTGGACCTCTAGGGTCTAGTCTGGACTTAGGGTGTGACCATCTTTTAATTTTGTGTGTACTATTTAGCTGTGTGTATAAAAAAGTGTTCTCGTTTCTTAAGAAAAAGCACTGACTGGACCTTGATTTATTGAGTGTTGTGTGTTTCGTTGCTGAGCTTTAAGTTTCTGGTTCAAAGTAGGTGGATTTGGACTGCTCTGCCTTGGTACCTTGAGTCAAGTGCTTAAAGCAGTACCTCGGGACCCATGCTTAATTTGTAAGAATTGCCAGGGCCCTCATCAAGAGGACACGGCAGCTTGTACCATCCATTGCCCCTGCCAGCACCAACACAACTACTAGCCATCACACTCTTACAAGTGTTACAATTCATACTGTTCGAGGCCCTCAAAGCTATAAGAATGACTTGGGTGGCAGGAATTAGTCCTTGTTAATGTATACTGAATCATTAAACAACTGTTGCTGTGCTCATACCTAAATTAGACAGATATAAGCACCGGTGCTGACAAATAAGTGCCAGTGCTGAGCACCGGCTCAAATTGAGCACAGCTCTGCACCCCAGAAGCAAAAGACCCCAGCTGACACAGTCGAAGCCCAGAAATTTCCGACGGTCCTGGGACTGCTTGAGCCAGGTTTCTCACAATCCTAGTCATGAAAGTTGACTCAATTCCGACTTCAGTGATGGAACAACTGAGAAGGGCCTCTGATCCGATAATGGAAACTAAAATTAAGCATGTAGTCGGATAGCCAACGCCATAAATGTGCTCAACAATGAAACGCATGCCCAAAATAAGAATGGGGCATGTAGTCCCAAAAATAAGTGTTTTGAGTTTGGCAGGGAGGAGTTTCAGCAGTATTTGGAAATAATTATGCAAGCAGGAAGCAACAATGGTCTCTGAATGTCCAGTGCCTCTGACCATCCTGTGAAGTGGCGAGGATGGTGCTGAGAGCAGTCTGCATCCTTTCTGCACTCTGGCACCAGGGTCTCACTCTGAGGAGCTCTGTAGCGGGATCCAGGGAAGGAGTTTAGGAGACAACAAGAACAAGCATTGGCATAGCCAATAGGTCTCGCCTTTGGGACCTTATAAGTGTTTAGCCATGCAACAGTTGCATAGCTAAATACTTATAAGGTCCCAAAAGCGAGACCTATTGGCTATGCCAAGCGGCCGTGAAAATGAAAGTGATTGCGATCACGATCAAACATCAAAGCGGCCGCGAAAGTGAAAGCAATAGCGGTAAAGTGAGGCGCGCCCGCCCGCGCACTTGCACTGTAGCTCTAGGCTGGCCTGGTAGCATTTTTTGGAGCCCTCTCAATAAGTCTCGCCGGACCAGCGCATGCGCTGGGTCAGGCGAGACCTAAAAACCAAACAGTGCACAAGTATCACTGGCAAGTCTACAGGTTCAATCAGCATCACATCTCTGAGACCAAGATAACAGCAATCAAATACCTGTAAAACAAAAGCAGGATGCCTATAAATCAGTAGCATTTCGTGCCATGTCTTACTTCTATGTGCCCATGATAGATCTGAAAACCTGAGCACCTTCGTATCTAATAAGAGTATGAACTAAATATCCAATTATAATATTATTTCAGAATAAATAAAACCACAGCTTCACATGAGACCTAACTTTATACCTAATTACTTCAAAAGCTCTGCGCTATTTAGTTGTTATGTTCCCCTGAGCCTAAACTTAACAGTAATAGCTATACACAAATTTACCAAAATAACTCCTGCACACTTGTCCTTTTTGATTTGACATGTACCATGACATTCATGGCAAATATACTGTGTTCTAAACTTACCTTTAAAGGGCTTCATCACAGATTTCTAAGCCATTGGCTTCTTATGCACAAGAACCTTCAGCCATTGGATTGCAACATTGCCAATCCCACGGGGATCATCCCACAGGAGTCTTAATAGTTTTCTATTTTCTGTTTATGCCCTTCCACCTTCTTTACAATGCACAAGGGACTATTTATTTGAAATCAGTCAGTGGGAGCCCAAGTAACAGTGGAAAGAGCGCAGTGACAAAGTCATCTGAAAAAACAGATGCTAAAGAAAATAAAGCAACCGGTTTTTCCTGTAGCCTCCAGTTTTCAGATGCCTTTCTCTCCATTTTAGTGCAGTAGATTTAATGTTTGTATGGCATTTGTATGTTCAGTTTGCTCACCAGATGTCACACCTATTGCCTTTACCAATGCTTGTTTGTATATGTTTTTTCCCCCCGAAACATAAAAAAGCAAAAACTGATAATTTCCAGGACATTGACGAGTACAAGCATCGCCATCTCTGGATGAGCAATGGTTGAACCTCTTGTTCCTTGCACATTTTTCCTCTTGAATTTTCAGCCAAGGCAGTCTGCACCCAATGACAGACATTACCAATGAACCAAACTGCTGAAGCTGCTGAGTCACCCTGTAACTGGAAACATGTTGGGTCTTCTTTCCATTAGGATCCACCAGGACCTGGGATGAACTCTCTTTATGGTAAAAAGGGGCTGTTGGGAAGCAAGGGTTCCTACTGCAGAGACCCATGATGGTGCCTCCTTGATGCATCTTGCTAATGTAGCTTCTGGAAGGGACAGGATGGGTGCCTATAGAAAACAATGAAAGTTTATTTTTCCTAACAAATATCTACAACCAGCACCCGGATAAATGTCTCTTATTGCCAACTTTAGGTCTTTGAACAGATCGGGGTGCAATGGTTATGGCAGCGATCACTATATGGAGGCACCCATGTCAATCACGGCCAGTACCCTGAGCCCTAGCATCTCAATTGCACACTTTAGTGTGCCTTATAATTCTGAATATTTGACATGAAAGCAGCAAAAAAGACATGCCCACAATCAGTAAAGAAAAAAAATGGTGAAAGCACATTGCTCAATTAACACTTTCACTGGTTGTCAAACCTCTAGAATGTCAAAGACACCCGTCGGCATTCTGAGCCCTGCACACTCTTGACAATTATTCTGTATCCAATATCTAAAGCAGCATATCCGGTTTTTGCTTTAGACCAGCCTGGGTACACAAGCCTGCCATCTTGGGTGTGCATCGCTTGCCATCATCGCGAACATCGCTAAAAGCACCACACCAAACCCAGCCTCTTTTGTGCCACACAGTAGTGAGCCACTGTCATGAATGTGCCACTTCAAGAATTGCTGACATAGGCACACCCCAATTGCAGAGGATCTGACTCCATAGATTTGCCAAGTGACACCCCTGAGTTATAGTGTCATGGAATTCACTGCCAATATTTGCAAATAAAAAGTGTTAATAGGCTCACCCTGTGAATGCTAGCTCTTATGAGGGTAGCTATTTCCAAATCATCTCGTCTTTGTTAAATTGTGGTCACTGATACCTCGTGGTGAAGACCCGGAACTCCTTGCCTCTACATCTCAGACAATCCCCGTTACTGCCTCAATTCAGGCAAGACCTCAAGACCTGGCTCTTCCACTGAACCGCGGACCCCCCCCTTCCCCGCGCCTTGAGACCTTAACGGATGAGAAGTCACACTTTACAAGAAACCTGATTAATTTATTACCACAAGGTAGCCAAATTGCATCCGGCATAGTCATCAAAGAATTGGAAAATCGTAAACACTTTCTCTCCAAGTGCAATAAAAAGAGGAACCTGATGTACGGCCGTTTTGTCAAGTTCAGTTTTATGAGGACTTATGTTATTGCATCTCAGCATAAGTTCGTGTTTTCGCTTAGGCTAAAAATGTAAACTATGCAAAAGCTGTCAAACGACATCTGAGTGCTGTCAAAATACCAATAGATCCTGTTTAAAAAAAAAAGAGGTTTCTAAAGGCTTTGCATAGTTGGACCTCTGCCAGCTACATTCTCTTATTTTGGAAACCTGCTCTCTTTAAAATCCTGCACAGGTTTCACTCACTCCCTAAGTTAACAATTCTAAATACCACCTCTGTTTCGGTGACCATCATCAGATGAGCTCACTCCTGTTGCATCACTTGACGGCCCCACTCTTTTATGTGTAAACAATACATGCATCCTGGTCAAGTCTGTTAATCTGAAGGAAGTGTTGTTTATCACTAATAACTTTGGGCCTATTGACCAAACCTAAAAGGGTTTACGCACACACCTCCAATTAATTCTGGGAAACTTCCTTAAGATTAGTCAACAGAAATAAATGAGAGGAGGTGGTCCCAAAAGTTGCATTTCCCAGTGAAACTATTAGATTTGTTCTTGCATATGTAGCAGGACGGTCTGGACAGGACTATACTTGTTTCCAGATTTAAACAAGGAAACTATATATCTTGTAAGTTGCTTTGACTCACCTATCCATGCACTGGAATTTTGTCGCTTATAAATAACTTTCTCAGACAATGTTGAGATGATGCTCAAGAGATTTGTATATATATATAATATGCATTTTTATTTATTTTGTTGGATCGGGCCCTTTCTAGAAGGTCATCTCCAAACCTTTTGCCTTCACTCCTCCCATTTTTGCTGAATACTTTTTTGTTGGCTTTAGGACTCTGGGCACTTTACCACTGCTAACCAGTGCTAAAGTGCTTGTGCTCTTTCCTTAAAACATGGTAGAATTGGCTTATACCCAATTGGTATATCTAATTTACTTGTAAGTACCTAGTAAAATGCCACTACATGTGCCCAGGGCCTGTAAATTAAATGCTACTAGTGGGCCTGCAGCACTGATTAGGCCACCAATTGAAGTAGCCCTTTAAACATGTCGCATGCCTGTCATTGCAGCCTGTAAACCTTTTGCCATGCCAAATCTTCCTTTTTATTACATATTAGTCACCCTTAGGGTAGGCCCGGGACATCCCAGAGGGCAGGGTGAAATGTAATTAAAAAGTGAGAAATGCATGTTTAATGCTTACATGTCCAGGTAGTGTAAAAACCCTTAAATTCGTTTTTTACTACTGCAAGGCCTACCTCTCTAATTGACTAACATTGGAGTTACCTTATTACATTTACTAAGCTGTAACTTCCAAATGGGAATTTGTAACCAGCTCAATTTGGTGTCTTTAGAATTGTAAGGAAAAATTCTAAATTATAGTGAAGTCCGATTTTAAATTACAATTTTGAATATGCTACTTTTAGAAAGTTGGCATGTTCCTGCCTTGGCCATTTAGTGCCTGTATCCTGTCCTGGATCACATGACTGGGTGTAGCTGACAGTTGGGCTCTGTGTATTCCTCCTATACAGACGCACACAATAGAAAGTTTAGGTGTGCCTGGATGGGCCATCACTGGCAGGATGGGAGGGAGGAGCTGGGCCCAGCCCTACTTACACTTGAATAGGCTGTGTCCTGCTGACACACAAATAACTGCATGCCCCCTGTAATTAGCCTGGACCCAGGGCAGGGAAGACAAGATGCTTGGGGCTTCTAGGGGAAACCTCTAAAAGCTTCTCCAGCACTTCAAAGGCACAAATGAGTAAAAATACTGGACCTTAGACACTAACTCTTCCGGACACTTCTGGACCTGTCGATACTCTGCCAGGAAGAAGGACTACTGGGCTGCTGAAGGAATTGCCATCTGCTGGACTGCTGCCCTGCAGTGCTGACATGCTGCCTTCTTGCCTGGGTGAGAAGGACTGGGCCGGCATCATTTGTACCTAGAACCCAGAGTGACTTCAAGGGATAGTTGGCTGGCCTCCTTATCTGAAGCCTGAGGGACAGTACAGGCTTCCAACAACCTTGAACTTGCACCTTGACTCTACCATCTGTGAGTTTACCCTGCTAAGTGGTGCCATCCCAGTCCTAGACCCGTGCAAGTGGGCCAAAATGCTCAGCCAGCCTCTGTGGCTCCAGCAGAACCGGTGCATCACCTCAGCTGCGTGGCACACCCCTCACCAGTACTGATGCATTGCCGCTACTGTGTGGATCGGAACAGTCGCAAAGACCTGCATCGCAGCCCATTGTGCATCGGAAGTGCCACAGCATTAAGCATCTTTGCCGCAGGCCCTCGCATCTCTCTACGACAGCAGCCTTGTCGATGGGATTCTTGAAGGCAACGCAAGAACTTGCATCCCAGGCTCACTGCAACTCTGAACTGGCGCAGCGCTTCAGCTGTGCGATGTATCTCCGACACGGACCCTTGCAACGCTCCACAAATCAGGATTTAAGCTCCTCTGTTCATTGGGCCTGATTGTGTCCCTGTTGCCGACCCATGCTCCATCACGGTCAACCTGAACTTGTGACTTTGTCCTAGTCCGGCGCGACCAGATATCCATAGTTGGCTCTTTTTGCCTTTTGGTGCTAATTTCACTAAAATCTTTACAATTGAATATCTCTGGTCCTACTGACTGGATGTTTGTAATTTTGGTCTTGTTCTATTTATTAAAAATCACTTTATTTTTCAAAAGAGTTGCACAACTACTTTACACGTTGCCTCTGACTTAAGTCTGACTGCTCTGTGCCAAGCTACCCATGTGTTGAGCATAGGTTAAATTAGAACACACTCACACTCTCTCACTCACATACCCACTCTCTCACTCACATACCCACTCTCTCACTCACATACCCACTCTCTCACTCACACACACACACACACACACACACACACACACTCTTTCTCTCCCTCACACACTTACATACTTTAACACACTCTTCCACAAGAAATTGACTTCTGCCTTCCTCAAGTGGTACAAGATTATTTGTGCAGTGGCTGCATAGCTCATGCTGTTGGAGATATATGATATATATTCACTGAAAAAACCATAGGTTTCAGGGGCGTTCTAGTTAGCTGGACATTTCCCTCGTACAAAACCCTAGAAATTCCCCTGTTATAGTTAGTTCAGCTAACTATAACTCGCGCCCCCGCAATGCACTGCTGAAGACGTCACATATTACATGACTCATGACATGGTCAGTGACATCACTGATGACATCTCAAAATGACATCACTCATGACATCACTAATGACGTCATCCATGTGATAAATTAGTGCATCTTCTCACACCCTAATATAACCTTTGCTGCACCGGCTCAAAATTTCAAACGGACATTTTGACAACCATAGATACTCCAATACCAATAACTACACATCCACTCATTGACTTTTAGGTCTACATACATGTCCACTCACTCACCTGTACAGTCACTCATACTTACAGTCACTCTGTGCATTTATACACCTATATAGACACTCACACACCGCCAATCATCCATTGAGGTACTGACACATCTAGTCAGTCATGCAAATAATTAATCACAGTCCAATTTACTCACCTATACAATTAAACACACTCAAGTTCACTTACTCATAAAAATACTAACAAATTCTGTGTCTTCCTGCAGAAAAAAAAAACGCACATGACACAGATATCCTTGCACTATGGCGCATACAGCCACTCCCAAAATCACACACTCTGACATATAGGTAGTTATATACTCTTACACACATATACACTGTGTTTCACATATGTAGTTACTGACACATGTACAACTGAGATATACATTCAATCACTAACACACCCATACATACACTCACCCAACCATACAGTCCATCACAGATGCAGTCTTAAAACCATGCACCCACTGAATCACCCACTCACACATCTAGTCACAGTTACACACACCCTACCCACACAAACACTCAGGCACCCATACAGATACTCAGACAACCAATCAATAACCCATATAGACACTCATATAGCTATTCACAAAACCATGCAGCCACTTATACACCAACACACAGACACATACAGACATTCACACAGTTAAGTCACTAGTCTGCAGTAAGATACATTTAATGACTCACTTATAGAGTCAGTTACACACCAAGAAAATCATCCATTCACACACTTGTACACCCACTTATTTTTCAACAAGCCTTTCCCTATATATATTAAACATATTAAAACTGTACAGAAACACATACTCAATGGATTATGTCATTAGTGATATCATCAGTGATGTCATTTGAGATATCATCAGTGATGTCATGAGTGATGTCACTGACCATGTCATGAGTGATGTAATATGTGAGGTCATCAGCAGTGCATTGCGGGGGCGCGAGTTATAGTTAGCTGAACTAACCATAACAGGGGAATTTCTAGGGTTTTGTACGAGGGAAATGTCCAGCTAACTATAACGCCCCTGAAACCTATGGTTTTTTCAGTGAATTTCAAAGGATTTTTAAATGCTCATTCCTAACTATATCAGGCCTGAAACCTATGGTTTTTTCAGTGAATTTCAAAGGTTTTCTAAATGACAATTTTGAATGTATTAATTGTTATACTGATTTTTTTGATACTGATATACTACATTTTTTAAACTATTTATTTTTAGATAGATTTTTTTAAATTACATTATAATTACATTATACATTACAATACAAAATATACTTTCTCAGAATGAATTACTTTAGTTTAAATACTTGGCAAATAGGCAACAGACTTTTAAGTACAGTAGTTACAGTTGTTGCAATGGGCAACACAATTTCAAACACAAAGCAACATTGAGCTCAATGTGAATTTCTAGTTAAATGCAATTAGTTACTTTATGGATTACTTTTCTAACCACAAGACTGGATCTTAGATTCAGTCCTTGGACATCTCCTGTAAACAGTTGAGTAAAAGCGCTTTGGTTACAGTAGTGATTTTTAAGGAATATTATTGTATTTTAAAAGTTGACACTTAGAAACTTTTTCCCATAGAATCACCAATGTTATCCTATGGCAGAAAATTCACTTAGCAGGTAAGTAGTGTTATCGTTACTTTTTCTTACTCAGTGGTGGATCCTGGATCCAGCACTGGCCAACCTCCTGTAAACAGTTGAAAGAATGTGTTTAAGTCATACAGACGACTTTTTAGGAATATTTTTAGTTTGTGAAAATAGACACTTAGAAACTTTTCAGGTGAAAACCACACAATGGATTCCTATGGAAGGAAATCCAAGTTACTGGTAAGTACGCTTAGAATTACTTTTCAGGGTCAGTGCTAAGCTAAATGATGCAGCCCTGGGTTCTCTCCTGATAACAGGTGAGTAAATCGGAATTCGTAGTTCGGCTGATTTTAGAGGAATAGTTGTACGTTTCAAAAATGGACTCTTAGAAAATTTTCTGGTGAAAACCACACAATGGATTCCTATGGAAGGAAATACAAGTTACTGGTAAGTACGCTTAGAATTACTTTTCAGGGTCAGTGCTGGGCTAAAAGATGCAGCCCTGGGTTCTCTCCTGATAACAGGTGAGTAAATCGGAATTCGTAGTTAGGCTGATTTTAGAGGAGTATTTGTACGTTTCAAAAATGGACACTTTGAAAATTTTCTGGTGAAAACCATACAATGGATTCCTATGGAAGGAAATTACTGGTAAGTACGCTTAGAATTACTTTTCAGGGTCAGTGCTGAGCTAAATGATGCAGCCCTGGGGTCTCTCCTGATAACAGGTGAGTAAATCGGAATTTGTAGTTCGGCTGATTTTAGAGGAATATTTGTACGTTTCAAAAATGGAAACTTAGAAATTTTTCTGGTGAAAACCACACAATGGATTCCTATGGAAGGAAATACGAGTTACTGGTAAGTACGCTTAGAATTACTTTTCAGGGTCAGTGCTGGGCTAAAAGATGCAGCACTGGGTTCTCTCCTGATTACAGGTGAGTAAATCGGAATTCGTAGTTCGGCTGATTTTAGAGTAATATTTGTACAATGGTGAATGAAGGGGGAGGGGCCTGAGGTGACTTGTGCAAACACGCCCTGTGGCGCGTTTTAAGTTGGGGAATTAATTCCTCTTCAATCCTGAGGTCCCCTGGGGGCCAACTAACCCACCACGTACCTCCAGTATGCGCCAGGGAGCTGCACTGCAGAGAGGTGTTCTGAGGCCACGCCCCTTTTTACAACACTCTGCAACGCAGCTCCGTGGCACTTAGTGGAGGTACCTGGTGGGCTATTTGTCCCCTAGGGGACCTCTGGATTGAAGAGGAATGAATTCCCCCAACTTAAACCGCGCCACAGGGCATGTTTGCACCGTATCACCTCAGGCCCCGCCCCCTAGCTTCACCACTGTGCAAACGCGCCCGTGGCGCGTTTTAATTTGGGAGATTAAGTCCCCTTGAATCCTGAGGTCTCCTGGCGGCCAACTAGCCCACCAGGTACCTCCAGTAAGCGCCAGGGAGCTGTGTTGCAGAGATGTGTAATAAGGGGCGTGGCCTCATTACACCTCTCTGCAACGCAGCCCGCTGGCGCATACTGGAGGTTCCTGGTGGGCTAGTTGGCCCCCAGGGACCCCCAGTAGTGAAGGGGAATTTGTTCCCCCTCTGCAAACGCGCCAGGGGGCGCGTTTGCAGAGTGGTGTAAGGAGGGGACGTGGCCTCCGGCCCGATCCTTTTTTTTTTTTCCCCCCCTGCAACTATAACTCACGCGACCGCAATCCTCTGCTGATGACGTCAGATATTACATCACTGTATTTAGACACTTATTTACCATGTCTTCTTCCATTAATTTTTAGCTATACATATATTACAAATATTTTTTTTTCAGAAAGACACATATGTCATCAGTGATGTAATATCTGACGTCATCAGCAGAGGATTGCGGTCGCGTGAGTTATAGTTGCCTGCACTAACTATAACTGGGGAATTTCAATGGTTTTTCACGAGTGAAATGTCCAGCTAACTATAACATGTGTGAAACCTATGGTTTTTTAAGTGAATTTGCAAGGTTTTTTAAATGCTAATTCCTAACTACAACGTGTGTGAAACCTATGGTTTTTTCAGTGAATTTGTACGTTTTTTTAAATGCTAAGTTATGTATTTATTTATTTTTTTAAGGTTTTTCACCGTGCGCGTACCGTACGCGCATGGTGCGCTTCGCGCACCGTGCGCGCGCTGTGGGCAGTTTGCGGAATTTTTCCATTTCTACCGTACGCGCACGCTACGCGTACTCCGCGATTTTTTGCAAAAAAATTAAAGGAAATTTGGGCCCTTGGGGGTCCTTCTGGGACCCCCTGACTAAGGCTAGGGGTCAGGAACTGCCCACCCTGCCCCCTTTTCACGTTCTCCACCTTTGTTTTTCACCCCCTCAGACTGCGAGAGACAAAATGGCGGCCGACACTTCCTGGTTTCGACCGATTCGAATGTTTACTAAGATCTTAACAACCAATCAGAATCGCGCTCACGCACGGCAGCGTGCACGTACGGTAAGTCTTACCGTACACGCACGGTGCGCGCTTACAGATATATATATTGATTTAAATGCTATTTTCTCAGGAAATACTGAACAGATTTACACCAGACCTGCAAAAGGCACATCCCTGACCTGAGGACTACCTCTCTACCAAATTTCAAGTAATTCTGTTCAGCCGTTCGGGCTGTAGCTTGGACTAAAGGTCCTACGGAAAAATGCATGGGGAAAACGTGTTTTGGGACCCCCCCTTTTTCTCAGCCCCCACTTGACGAATGCCCCCGAGACTTTCAGGGACGGAGCGGAGCGGAGCGCCCCACTTATTTTGAAAATTTCGCGAGGATTCGTCAATCGGCGCCAAAGTTATTCTAAATAGAATGTTGCGGATTTCCTATGGAAACACGGTCCTAACTATAACTATCTACTGGCGACCGCCAGTAGATTATATATATATATATATATATATATATATATATTCCACACAGACATTCAGTTAGCAACATGTTGAGATCAATTAAAGTTATGGAATAAAAACAAAAATTTCCTGAAATCAATCAGTTTTATGTTTATCTACACAAACTATAGCTTGCACGCCTGCCACACAAACCACAACTCACACACCAAAAGCAAGCCTCATGACATCACACTTATTGTAAAAGGTGACATCACAAACAGCATAATTGGTCTCACTAGTGCTATATTACCGTACCATTCACATTATGAATGACAGAACTATGATACAGAATGATCTTTGTATTGAAATTTAAGGAAGTGGTGTGAAGTCCTCTTGTTGTCATACATATTGTGAGGCCATAGGCATGGTATTTGGTGTGTTAGCTATAGGTTACAGAGATAACATAACTGGGGTATTTTTATTTCATAACAATAACATATTTAACTATGTGTTTTTAAATGAATTTTGAAGTGCTTTTCTACATACATCAATGTGTTATTAACCAAGGTAACAATGACCTCATGTTAACTATGTTATTCTTTAGATGGAAAGGTTAAAGTACTTTACTGTGAATTGTATGAATGCATTTGGTGGGTGTCTGGTGAATGATAATTCCTCTGTATCTTGTTGAGCCACCCTCTCCACCCCTTGCATGTTCGTCAGCTGTATGGAGTGGGGGCTGACTAGAGTCCCCCGCCCCGGTTGGATCTGCATGAAACCAGAGATTTCTGCCTTGACTTAACTCACTAAAAGCCTGTTTATTTTCATTCATGTTCACCAAGCACATGAAAATATTCATCCCCCTATCTGATGTGTCTGCAGGAGACTTGCCATACTAACAGTGTTTGCTAAATTCCATGTAGATTTATCAGAGTAGGACACCGCTATCAGCAAATGAGCACTTTTTTTTTACCCCCCCACCCATTTTAACCCTGTCTCCCTTGACCAGTCTGCACAAATGTAACAAGCATTGGCATAGCCAATAGGTCTCGCCTTTGGGACCTTATAAGTTTAGCCATGCAGCAGATTATCCCCCATTAGCATGCCCACACACAACATTTTAGAATAATTGTACACTTTTTATTTAAAGTCGATATGAAATGTGCCAAGATGCGTTGGAGAAGAATGGGCAGCATGCCTGGAGTATGGGTGCCAAGGCGGGACGTGGCAGGTGTAATGGTGACGAGCACGTACATGTGACTATTGACCTTGGCAGCATTATTATGATATAGTGAGAGGGTGACTCTATAAAAGGGGGGCATGCTGTATTAATGCTGTTGCATGGTGCAGCACTGCTTACTTTTTACTTATAGTTTATAGTTACAGGCTTGCCTGGTCTTTTCCCAAACCCCTTCTGTTTTTTCTGGATTTTAAGGATGAAAGGGAAGTATATGCGATGTGGAGCAGTTAGCGCCATGTGTGCAGTGCCCCGGTGTTATTCCTAGCTCAGAATACGGAGGGGAAGAGTGTTGAACAGTAGGAGTCGTGGCAAAGGCTACTCCCGTTAGAAGTGACCCGTTCATCAGAACTTGAGCTAGACTGAACAAGGAATCTGTGATTCATAAAGTGATGCTTTCTTCTTCAAGAGGCTTGCATGCTTTTAATATATTAAGGAGCCCCAGAAAATGAACCCACTGCGTTTAAATAGACTGTGAAATGATGGCTGCAGGGCTGGAACAGGGCAATCACTCTACCCCCGCATATCAGAACTTGCCATACATTTTATTGTGTGTGGTTACAATATATTGAGGAGTGGAGATTAAACAGGCACCCAGGCATAGCAGTATTTCCCCCACACTCTCTTCTATATTATTTGAATTATTTTGCTGTGAGAAGACCAATTAATGCCGGGAGGAAAGCACTGGTGTGGTGACACAGCCTGAATGGACAGCATTGTGTCGTTTTTGGCACGCGTCTCCGTTTTTGGGCTTCCATGGTTTCAATGCTGATCGTAACTACATATGTAAGTGTTAAACTACATTTTTATCTAGCCTTGACACGTATAAGGTCTAAAGATTTCTAAATCTTTATCAATGTGTCTCCATTAATGTATTCTTACACTACAAGCCTTAACAATTCTGTTGCACAAGGAAGCAAATACTGTGGCAATTCATAAAGGGCCTTAATTCAGTGAGAGGTACAACCAAGGGGACATGTTTTAATCAATGTTTTTTCTAATACAGTAAGTAAAAATCAGTCCGGTGTTCAGAACGACTAATACACGTGGAAATAATCTGCATTGAAATTCACTGCATGCAAACTTCTCTCATACATATTCATTATGCATACACTCAAAGCCTTACTGGATTCAGTGGCTCAAAAAGCTTGGCCCTATTTTCACCCATTTCTTTTCTCCACTTCAAACGCAGATTTGTTCAGTTTCACCGGTTTGGTAGAATCAAATGCCGATTTAAACTAACACATAAAGACAATGACGTTTCTAAAATCAGAGATATTGATCCCACAAGAGTGTTAGCCTTTAACAATATTACACAGCCAGAGGTAAAGTTGTGGAGGGTCGAAGGCAGAAAGACACAGATGTGTGCAAATATTAAGCACGATGGGAAGAAAAGATGGCTGCCCCTGAGCTCTGCATAGATAGTCGGATTCTGCAAATGCTCCCTAATTTTCTATTCTGCAAAAAATGCGGTTCAAGAGCTTTGAAAGGCTTCGTTATGAACATGCACAAATCTTTCCACTCATGAGAAAGGGCCACACATTAAATCCCTAAAACTAGAGTTGTGTATAAAAAAAACCTCTCTCTGGTGTGTATTACACGCACTTGCTTTGCTGTGAAAGGTTTTCGGGTTGTGTACAGCACAAAAAGACACAGACATTAAATCAAAAAGCAGAAGCTGAGGCAGGGATTAACAATACCTGGGGAGTATGTGTGCTGGGCTACTCTGGGAAGGGTTTACAGGAAGAAAGAGATGTTATGGCCCGCTCCCAAAAAAGCAAGGCAAACGCCATACATGCAGGAGTACCAATAGGAAACAGTGCAAAACATGCTTGTGCGCTGCGTAGGCGAGACCTAAAAATGACAAATGTAAATCAACAGAAGGGTCTGTAAAATTTTCATAAAAATCTGTCAAATGGGGGTAAATATTTAGGCAAATCAAAAGCACTTTTTCAACTGTTAAGATAGCTCTATTATGTAACCCTTTGAAGCCCACATGACACTTTTTTCAAATGCTAACGTCCCAAAAAATACTGAGTGGATTGTCAACAAGCAACGACACCCAGGCAATGGCACACCCCCTGTCTTTTTTTGTGCAGTTTTATATAGCGCAAACTCGACGTGACGGTATCAGAGCGCTTTACATAAGCACCAGTTGCATTACAGATGGACACATTCTTTTTTTTTAGGCTGGGTAAATTAAGTGATTTTCCCAGAATCACAGGATGTTTGAACCTCCTGCCAGACTCGAACCTGGTTCCCCAGCTTCAAAGTGGAACTCTCTAGCCGATAAGCCACATCCTCTGTAATTCTACTTTCATGCTGAGCGCAGTGTAATTCCATTAGGTAGTTTTTATGCTCTGGCCTGACAGTGCAGCTGTTGTCGGACACTTATGTGAGCATAACTAAAGAGGGGCTTCGGCTTTGCCCCATGGACATCATTTGGAGGTAGTCAGGGGTCGCAGCTGTGGCCTCTAGCTCGCTCGCTGCTACTCCTGGCACTTCCTTTGTGACTCCTGGCCTCAGACGAGGCAAACGATTTGGTGTGAGGATGTTTAGGTCTGGTTTGCAACCGTCACCTGACCCTTTAATCTACACCAATATTATTCAACAGTTCTTTGCTCCACTCAAATGCATGTCCTTTGCTATGCTATTTACTTTTAATGCTTTGCATTACCATACAACATTCCTTTAAAGCCAGACCTATTGACATTGCAAATGCTTCTTGCTATATTGCACAAGCAAAGCTTCCTGTGATAGTTACAATGGAAAGCATTTATTTATTGACCTCCTCACCATTTCTTTAGCCCCCACACAAATCTCCCTGAGCCTTAACATCCTAAAAGTAACCCAGATTTACCCTTTCTGTTTTTTGGAAGTTGCATGCAGTTACACCACAGAGTGCCACCCCAAAGTTAGAAGCACAATACAAATCGCCTTTTCAAAGGAAACTCAGACCTGATTTTAACTACGGAGTCACTAGTTGTTTTAAGAAGGAGAATTTGGCAAGTGGATTGCGGATAATACTGACATCAACAGAAAAAAGAGACAAGAAGACATTGGAATAGAAGTCCCCTTTTCTGTAAGTTTCACAAAATAAAGGAACCAGTGTAGGGCCCGGTCAGCAGTGGGTGTTGAGGATGCCCTGGGCCAGAGGGCATACCTGTGCACAGGCTTCAGAAGTCTCATTAACATTGAGAGTAGTAATACTATAGTGTAGCTCAGCCTTGTTTTAATTCTATGACACTTTGTAATCCTAACACACCTTGGTTTAAATATGAAACTGTAAGCAGAGAGTCCTTTTCAGGACCGAACCTGGGGACACCAAGCACCCCTGGTAAAATGCTCAGACCAGCCTGCTCCTTTTGCCTCCTTGTGCTAGCTCCTTTTTTCCATCCACCTTTCCATTCTCTCTCTCCTTCACTCTTCTCTGACCTCCCTTTCTTTCTCTCTCTCCCCTCTTCTCTGGCCTCCCTCTCTTTCTCTCTCTCGCCTCCCTCTCTTTCTCTCTCTCTCTCCTCTGGCCTCCCTCTCTTTCTCTCTCTCTCCTCAATCTCTGGCCTCCCTCTCGTTCTCTCTCTGGCCTCCTTTTTCTGGCCTCCCTCTCTTTCTCTCTCTCGCCTCCTTTTTCTGGCCTCCCTCTCTTTCTCGTTCTCTCTCTCACCTCTTCTCTTCTTCTCTGACCTCCCTCTCTTTCTCTCGCTCTCCTCTGGACTCCCTCTCTTTCCTCTTCTTTGGACTCCCTCTCTTTCTCTCCGTCTCTCCGTCTCTCTTCTCTAACCTCACTCTTTCTTTCTCTTTCTCTCTCCTCTTCTTCTCTGACTCCCCCTCTCTCTCCTTCTCTTTTCTCTGATCTCCCTCTCTTTCTTTCTCTCCTCTTCTCTGACCTCTCTCTCTCTCTCCGTTTCTTTTCTCTGATCTCTCTCTCTCTCTCTCTCTCTGATCTCTCTCTCTCTCTCTCTCTCTCTCTCCTTTTCTCTCTCTCTTCTCTGACCTTCCTCTCTTTCTCACTCTCTCTCCTCTTCTTCTCCGACCTCCCTCTCTTTCTCTCTCTCTTAAAGGCCCCCTGTACCTGCTGCAGTTGACCTCTAGGAACTGGGGAAAGTGACACAGGCACCTGCAGTAGCTGTGGACTTTCAATACCGGCCTCTGAGGGCTCCAGCCCACCGGGGAAATGCCCAGAGGCATAAATGGCCTGGTCATTGAGTTTCTTACTATGTATTTTATCTGCACAGAAATCCATTCCTTCTAAGGAATTGAAAAATGTCACTTTCTGGAATGCAGATTGGTGATTAAGGGAGAAGGCTAGCCCTGCTTGGGTTCTTTCTCCCTGTGTGTCTCCTCCGTCTTGTCAGGGCAACCCGGGTTTTGTGCTTCTGATTTTAATGATAAAACTGTTTACTCGTTTTCACTCTCGTTTTATTGTTAAACTGGTCTAACTGATCTGTGGGAAGATTTTTGGAAGCCAGGGTCGGAATGCACGGAGGCATTCCGGCGCCTGCGCACCAGAGCTGCTTCGCATTTTTGTCATCTCTGCTTCAAGGGTTGGGCGCGAGAGTTCTCTTTTGTGAGTTGTTTTGATTCTTCTGTCATGAGTGTGTTGGTTGTCTACCCTAGGGCCTGGAGTGTGAAGCTTCACTCACATTGTGGTCACAGTTCCTAGTCGGGTGCCTGGGAGTGGACAATGGAGGCATCCAGAATGGGAGGCATAAAACATCTGGTTTGTGTGGTGCATATTTCCAATGAAGGTTGGCGAGGTTGTTGATTGCTGTCGCGCAGCTGGGTGCGCTTCGTGATCTATTGGAGGGAGTGTCTGCTTTGCCTGGGGTCACTGGAGAAATATTCTACTGGTATACGGGCCAACTCTTAGTTTTATTGGTCCAGCAGACAATAAAAACGCTGCATGACCACACTGTGTGATCCTGTGCACACTTTACATAGTCTACCCCCCCCCCATCCTGTGGCTGAACAGCATACTGTAAAACCCAATAACTGTGCACATTTACGGCGTCCCTGCAGGCACACCCTGTGTGATCTTGGGCATTCATCACCTCTCTAAGTACTTTTAAATACTTGAGCTCCGTATACACCTTGGACAAACACTCTCATGCATTTGCCCTGCCCAGGTGTTTGCTGCTACATGCATAATACAAAATCGTGCAACACACAATTGCAATTTCTGTGCCCCTTCCGCACAAACACTGTCTCCAGAGCCAAGGCCGGGGTGTTTCTCTGTTCTCATTGGATGGTGGTTGTCCATTTGGTGTTTGTGCTGTTTGGTGTGCAGTGCACTCAGCTCCACGACACAATGGAGCGTAAGGGAGGTAACCCTGCATCTGTTAAGTGCACGCCTGTCTACCCCACCCCAGGTTTGCAGAGGGCAAAGGGAGCAGACTGCAGTTTTCAGACAACAAGAAACATCTCACGACAACTCTGGTGATGTGTGTTTCCGCTGGCATGAGATGTCCGTCTGCTGACACTTTGGAGTAACATGGAGAGTCAATGTGCAGTATTTTGTCCCACACTGCTTCACTATGAAGTCAATTTGAACACTATTTAAAAAAAAAAAAATCTTTCTATTTAATAATAAACATAAAAAAAACATACAAGCAAACCAAAAAGGCAGTACATAACATTACTCAACATTACAAAATGCTCAATACACAATAAAAATATAGAATTAGGCTTTGGGATACATGACAAAAGGAAAACATCCATTATTGTTCCATATTCAAAGCAATTAAATATCTTCATCATCCACCACTAGGGAAGGAGGGAGAACTACAGGAGTGCATAACAGACCGCTAATTGCGTTCCATGTGCCCCATAGTTTGGTCCATTTTCGTGGGCAACCTCTACTTTCAAGAACCACCATCTCAGCCTGCATGCACCAGTCCATGTCTGACTCCCAGTCCTTATAACACAACTGAACTCCACCCCTCCATGATCTAGCGATGTTACGCTTTGCCACCATACATCCCAATGTAACCCACATCTTATCGGTACGTGACAGATCTGTGGCATCCCAAATATTAAGGATACACATCCGAGGGGAGTCGCCTATTTTGGAATTACAAACACGAGTCATACTGGCAATAATTTCCCCCAATACTCTAGAAGAACAGGGCAATACCACCATTGATGTATGTAAGTACCATCTAGGCCACATCCACGGGGGCACACAGGGGAACCCAACACACCCATGTTGACCAGAAAAGAGCTGGTATAGTTTGTCCGATGCAACAATTTAAGTTGTGCGGGTCTAAATCGAGATCAGATCGCCACCTCGCGAGGGGATGCCAGCGCCTATCAATCGCCATCATCTAGATCTCCAACATCGCAGCCCACTTAGCCCACAATTTCTCCTGGGCATCTGGAGTATGATTGAGGTTTTTCTGGTAAGTCAAAGCGATAGCTTTCTCTGGGACATAATCATCCAACAATCTATCCTCCAGAGGCGAAGAAACTGGCACCTCCGAGTCTTTAGGAATGGCTCTATACAATACATTTCTGGCCTGCGGGTAGTGGAAAGTTTCTCGATCATGCAATTGATAGCCCCTTTCTAGGTCAGTAAAGGGAATAACTCTGCCCCCTCGCCCACATGTCCCCGATTGTAGAGAGACCAATCAAGTCCCATTTATCAAACCCTGGCAGCTGGGAGAGCATACCCAAGCGGCTTGATTTCAACAGGGGGGTAACTTGCGTTATTTTTGTCCCTCCACCTCAAAGCCCCTGTTGCTTTATGCCAAATGCCCACCGTAGATGACGTGGGAGTGAATCTAGGTATGTATCGTGTGCCCCCCATAGAGTGCCCTGAGATAGGTGCCAGGTAGCCTATTGTGCCGGTCCATTCTATAAGCGGGGTCCGAGATAGGTCGATGGACCCATCGGTTTAAAACCACCAGCTGCGAAGCCCAGTAATAAGACCTAACGTCCGGCAGGGTGATACCACCGTCGTACCAGCCCATTGTCAACTTAGTACGAGCAAACGGGGGCACCCTGATCCCATAGCAATGCCCTAACTTTGGAGTCAATTTGTTGGAAATAACGTGGAGGAACCTCATATGGTGCATTCTGTAAGGCATACAAAAAACATGGAAGGGCCATCATCTTGTAGAGGGCCGCTCTACCTAACAATGTAAGGGGTAATGCTTTCCAATGGTGGATGTCTGTTTTGAGACGAAGCAAGGGGGCAATAAGTTTCGTGCATAAAAGATGGAGGGTTCTGGCGTGATGTAAATTCCTAAATATTGAAAGCCATCAGTCACTATGTGGGCCGCACAACCCAGCGTCAAAACCGGAGGTGCCCCACTCAACACATACACCATGGACTTGCCCCAATTAATAGTGTACCCTGAATATTTCTGGAATAAAGCAAATATATGGAGGACATGCCGCAGTGAGAAAGGAGGTCTGGCCAGGTACAACAAAATGTCGTCGGCATAAAGGGAAATTCTGTCAGACCAATCAGGCGCCCAATTCAAGCCTCGAATGAGTGGGTCTCCCCTTATCCAAATTGCAAGGGGTTCCAGGGCTAGGGCAAAGAGCAGGGGCGAGAGCGGGCAACCCTGTCTCGTACCCCTCCCCAAGACAAAGGATGCAGAACGCGTACCATTTACGGAAATCAGTGCCAAGGGGTCGGAGTAAATGAGGCACACCCAAGACCGAAATCAACTCCCGAAACCATATCGCTCAAGTGTGGCAAAAAGAAACGACCATTCGATCATATCAAAGGCCATTTTGGCATCAAGGGACATTATAATGGAATCTTCTTTTATAGTGGCGGCCCTGCCCAACAAACGTTGGAGATTCAGCGCCGTATTCCTGATGGGCAGGAAGCCCGATTGGTCCGGATGTATTAATTTAAGAAGACACGGGGAGAGATGGTGTGCTAAGAGCTTGGCTAGGATTTTGACTTCTGGGTCCAACAAAGAAATGGGACGATAGGAACTACATTCCACTGGGGGTTTTCCCTTTTTATGGATTACTACAATGGTAGCTAGCCGTTACGTTGCAGGCAAGAAAGCTTGAATTCGGCACTCTTCGTACATTCTTACCAAGAACGGGGCAATGGTATTAGCGCTGGATGTATATAGTTCTATTGGAATACCACTCTGTCCCATGGCCTTAACTGACTGCAGAGAGCCGATAGCCTTAGACACTTCTGCGGCTGTAAAGTCTGCCTCGAGGCTCACGAGGTCTTGAGCGTCTAGAGTGGGAAGCGACAAGGTGGCCAACAATTCTGCTGATTCAGCCTGAGTGGATGACTGTCTGGATGTGTATACTTGCTCAAAGTATCTGGCGAAGGTTCCCGCTATTTCTGCTCTATCCCTTATCACCTCTCCCCCCTGCCCCACAATCTGGGCCACCCATCTGTTTGCCAACTCTCTTTTATCCAGCCACACTAGCAATTTACTGGCTTTATTATCAATGTCATAGATACGATGCTGGGTGGCATGAAAGCGAATCTTAGCTGCCTCTTCAGCGACCTCCCTATGCTCTTTTTGTTTAATGGATAACTTATGCGCAGTTACCGGAGTATGAGAGGCCACCAATTCGGCTTTGAGCACAGACACCTCTGTTTCTAAGTCCTCCAATTGTTTGCGCTTCTCCTTCCTGTGCCCGGCGACCGCTGCCACCCCGTCACCCCTGATAACCACTTTATAGGCCTCCCAGAGTGTGACACCCGAAGCCACGACCTATTGTTTTCGGCAAAATAATTTTGGTGGTTTTATTCAATTGCTCTCTAATAGCTGGTACCTTAAGATACCACGGGTTGAGTACCATTTCGTGCCTATTGGGCAATGCAGTAGGGCTTGGGCTGCAGGGGGGGGGGGGGGGGGGAGGGAGAACCAGCGCCTCACCCATTTGTTTGGACGGGATGTGTTTTGAAAAAGAATTATTTACATGAAATCACAGCAGACGCGCGTCTCCCGCAACTTTTGTGATGCTCGCCTTTTCTGCTCACTTGTTTGTCCCTTTTCTGTGTTTCTGTGGTTGGTGCGGCTTCATTGAGAATACGCGTGGCCACTATAGTTAAAGCGGACCATGCTGTAATTAAAATACATACATTAAAAGCGTGCGGCCAAAAATTATTTACTTGAAATCACAGCGGACACGCGTCTCCCGCAACTTTTGTGATGCTCGCCTCTTCTGCCGACTTGTTTGTCCCTTTTCTGTGGGTGGTGCGGCTCCATTGTTAATACGCGAGGCCCCAATTGTTGAAGTGGACGCGCTGTAAGGTCCAGTCCTTATGGGCGGCAACAAACTGAGTCAAGGCAGTTCCTAGGAGGGACTAACATGCCTTCTTATGAATCAGAAGCCAGCATTTATGAAGGGCAATGACATAAGCCAATGACAAATATTGACGGAGAGTGTGAGACGCTTCAAGAACATACCCTAATACAGCATGCCTCGCAGAGCGAGCAGCGCATGTGCACTGCCCTTAGGCTCGACCTAAAAAATCCTGGGACACTTTGCAGCAGATCTAAAGTTCTTTTTTGCGTACCTGTGTGTAATAATGAGGAACCGTTTCTGCAACAATATTTGAATTTAATTTGAATTTAAAAAACATTTATTGAGCGCTCTTTTACCAAGCGGTTTCATGGCGCTATATGTGATGCAGTGGACGGCAGCAGCTGGAAGGGCTAGGCAGTGTAAGCTCGCACAAATAGGAAGGTTTTGAGATCCTTCCGAAACTGTAAATAGGAAGGCGATGTGCGAAGGGCAGCAGGAAGGGAATTCCAGAAGACTGGAGCAAGAACAGCGAACTTCGCTCCACCAGACTTCTGTTTCTTAAAACGGGGGGTAGCTAAAAGAGCCATGTGAGTGGAGCGAAGTTCTCTGCCCGGAAGGTAGGGCTTAATAGCTGAGCATATGAACTCGGGGGCAGTACCCGACCTAGCCTGAAAAGTGAGGCAGCCAAGTTTGAAAAGGGCGCGCTCTCTCACCGGAAGCCAGTGTAGTGCTTTGAGCAGTGGAGTGGCCCGATGGTATTTAGGTAGGCCATGGATCAGGCGAGCAGCCTGGTTCTGTACCAACTGCAAGCGGTGGATCGCATAGGCGGGAGCCCCATTATAGATTATGTTGCCATAATCGATACGCGATAATACCATGGCCAGATATTACCTGGGACAGTCTCCAACTTGCCAAGACTGTCCCTCAAAAACGGGACAGCTGGCAAAAATGCGCTTCAGCTGTCCTACCTACTTCCTGTAATCATAAAAATGCATAAGCAATACATCAATAGCAGAGCTTGGAGCTAGCTCTCGTCATACATAGGCTTGTTCATCTGTCATTCACCTTTTACTTCCATTCACTACAGTGTACAGCATGTGCTAATAGATCAGCCCACTTCAGCCGTTGGCTCTTTTACACTGTGAGTAAAAGTACACCTGCCTGTTAGGAAGCACCCATTCACTTCTATTCACATTCCATGTAATTGTCATTTTTTTAGCATTTTTATAGCATGCAAACTTTGCAGCATCTTTTCTTTTTTTTTCTTCCTTTTCTTTTTATTCAAACTATGTTTGGAGTGAAAAAAAAACATATTCAGCTTGCATTAGCTTGGCAATGCCAGGCCTAGCGGCTTTGGTGATGCTTGTTTAGTTATGTTCAATATTTGTTTATTTCTAGGTTGGGCTGGTACGCTAATTTGCTCTTTAAATTGCACGTGTCTGCTCTTTCTCATCCTAAAACTGGCTTCAACTCATTTCTGTTTAATTCGTGGACAAGGAAATGCGACAACCTCATCTATACTTCTTTTGATTTAAAAGCGCTTCCTTTCAGTTTTTTTCTACTTTTCAAGTTGTGCTCATCACAATGAAGGGATTTTTTTAAAGGGCCATATTAAGTGGCAAACTTTGGGGGGCATTGGAGCCTCCAGGACATGTGAAATCATACAAATCGAAAATTTCCCTTAAGCTTTACCATTTTTGGCACTTTCGTAACTCGCTATTCCGCTATCTTTTTGAAGGGTCGGACAGGCCTATAGGGCAGTCAGGTAGTGCCCAATGGGTTGGTCTGACAGGTCAGTTTGTGGACTTGTTGTTTCGCTGCTTGTGGGTCTGGTGGGCTGTTTTTTCTGCTATTCAGGGGCAGTTCCTCTTAAGGAACGTTGGGTGCGTTGACCCTCACACAATGTGAGCCGTCACACACTGCAGCATAAATTATAATGATCCTTACCTTCGGAACATGCAGCAGTACTGTACGCACATTATTGTCTGGGGAGGAGGCATGGCCCTCTTACAGTGCACCCTGTAAAATCATCCATCCTCCTCATGGTTGCAGTGAAGTGCGCATGTGCGATTGGCCATTAGTTTCAATGCAGCCAATCAGAATCTGTGCTGTATGTGAGCGCTATGGGGACAGAGACCCAGCCCCCCTGTATTCGGAGGGAGCTCTAGTTGAGCTGCCCTGCCAATCCTGATGCTGCTTTCTAGCTTAGTGTTGAGATACAGAGCATGAAAGCCGCGTTGTGATTGTATAGGTTTTTGTCCGTCACAGCTCTTTGGGGTCGATTACGATGCTGTTCGGAAAGGCTCAGAATCAGATTCGGGTCTGCCAAATTGGATTCAGACGCTTTGTTTCCAACAGATTCGGAAACCTTTCTGAACGACCGATAACGATATTTGGACTTTCAGAATCGGTTCCGAATCTGAACCGGATGACATTCAGAAAGTACTAGTTGTTCAGAGCCGAATTGTGTGTGTCTATGGGCCGCGTTTCCGAATGACTCTGAAGCTCCCTGACTAAGCAATTACGATGTCCGATTCAGACAGCCCTTCTGAATCGATTGTTCTGGCTCGGATCGGCAGTCGGAATCTGACTTTGGGGGCCCGTAGCAGGCCATCATTCACCCAGGGCCTTCCAAATGGGGTATGTGGTGGTACCCAAGGGACCCTCTTTCTAACCATGCATACTGTGGCAGGCTACATGGGGTGCCCACCACAGGGTGTACGATTTTCCCCACCCACCCCTTTCTTCAATGGGAGCCTGTGTATGCGGTCAGAACACAGGCTCCCGTTGAAGACATTGAGAGTCCGATCGAATCGTATCCGTAAGCATCTGGCTGCATCGTAATTGGTCGGTTGGACTCCCCAGATCCGATTCGGTCGGAAAGCATTACGAGACCAATTCGACTGGAATGCTTTCCGACCGGCTTCGTAAGCGACTCTTATGTTGGCAGTCAGCACCACACAGAAGAAGGCACAAACTGTACTGGAGTACCCAGAAAAGAGAGATTGATGTATTTAAACTTCTCTCAAATTACAGTGGTCAAGCGGAAGGAAAAGTAAGTGCATTTTGTAGGCTTATTTCCTCACCGCTTTCATATTTTACTAGCCATCGCTGCTGCTATTTCCCCGATATTAAAATAAATATTGCCTGTAGCAAACTCAAATCCACGCAGTCTTCCATATCTTTGCAAAACTCTTTTCACAGTGTGTTTTTACAAGTTCAAAACTGCCCCAATTTCCAGCAAACAAGTGCCACTTTTTTTAGCTTTCTAATTCTCTAATGGAGGTCACTTTTATTTCGGTGCCCGGACTTATTTTTCTGTCCCAGTCAGACCTTATCTCATTCCATTTGTTTAATTTTTTTTCTAACTCTGTCACTATATCCCAAAAAATGCATTTACATTTTGTTGGTAAGAATTCTGGTGTTAATGCTGCACTAGAATGCGAGCTCCCCTTCAGACAAACGACCTCTTTACTCTGACATTAAACAACATGGGGCCATCATTTCCTTTGGTTTTTGCTTTGTTCGCCATAAGTTGGCAGGGTATGCTCAGACGTGAGTCCCTTGCTCACTTTGCCACTGGATTCAAGCAAGCCTGGCTGGACTGTTCCCATGAGGCACAGGGTCAGACTGATTTGCATATGGCCATGTCTGAACTGGGGTGGCAGAGTGGGCTAAAGAACGGTGATGGATTAAACCCAGATCAGTTGACTGGGTGTGAGTGCTTGCAATGTTCAACACTCCGTCCATCATTTCCTTTGGTTTTGCTTTGTTCGCCATAAGTTGGCAGGGTATGCTCAGACGTGAGTCCCTTGCTCACTTTGCCACTGGATTCAAGCAAGCCTGGCTGAAGACGGCTGAAATGCCAGAAACCGGTCCTAGGAAGCTTGTTTCCGGTCCAGGGAAGACATGGCTTGGCAGTTCGGGCTGGACTGTTCCCATGAGGCACAGGGTCAGACTGATTTGCATATGGCCATGTCTGAACTGGGGTGGCAGAGTGGGCTAAAGAACGGTGATGGATTAAACCCAGATCAGTTGACTGGGGGTGAGTGGTTGCAATGTTCAACACTCCGTCCATCATTTCCTTAGGTTTTGCTTTGTTCGCCATAAGTTGGCAGGGTATGCTCAGACGTGAGTCCCTTGCTCACTTTGCCACTGGATTCAAGCAAGCCTGGCTCAAGACGGCTGAAATGCCAGAAACCGGTCCTAGGAAGCTTGTTTCCGGTCCAGGGAAGACCTGGCTTGGCAGTTCGGGCTGGACTGTTCCCATGAGGCACAGGGTCAGACTGATTTGCATATGGCCATGTCTGAACTGGGGTGGCAGAGTGGGCTAAAGAACGGTGATGGATTAAACCCAGATCAGTTGACTGGGGGTGAGTGCTTGCAATGTTCAACACTCCGTCCATCATTTCCTTTGGTTTTGCATTAAACAACATCACCAACACAGCTGAAAGTCTTCCAGATCTATAATTGTTTTTGGCTTTTCCAATACAGGCTTATCTGTTCTTAACTTGACTTTCTTAGCTCATTCACAATGTGAAAGATGGGCAGCCTATTTAATTTATGACAAAAGTAAATCGTAGACTTAAAAAAAGTGAATGTGTTAGGCAGAACCTAAATGAGTTTTATACAGGAGTATTCTTTTCTGTACTCCTGCTTCCCTTTAGGAATCGGGACCTGAAACATCGAACTAACTCTTTCGAAAAATGCAAAGTGAGTACAACTCTGGCTTTTTGTACTCCTTGCATATGAGTATTCCCAGAACCTTCTAATTTTAGTTGATTTGCGGCTAATTCACAAGAGTACGTAAGAGTGTATTAGGATTAATACTTTATGTAACCAAAATTAGTTTGTGAAAAGTCCCCCGTGAGTCCATACCGAACGGATGGCATAATTTTAGCATCCTACAAAGGCTGAAACACTGAGCCAGACCTGCCATCCTGCAAGGATAGGAATCTGTGGCCCGAGGACACTTAGCTGTCATGAGTGAGGTGGCAGAATAAAGGTGCCAAAGACGATGCCTCTCAACTTGTGGTACAAGACAGGGACTTAAATAAGAGGTCGCCAACAGAATCCAGATATGACGCGTGTCCATCTTCTATAAGCATCTATGCAAGAGTGTCACCTCTGGTACTTGTAGTGCTCTATTTCCTTGGTATTCTATTCAATGCTTAAATAAATTATATTTGTAGAGGTTTACTAGGTTTAGTACACTGCGCTGCACACTAGTTCAAAGCTTAATTTGTACAAAAATAGAGCAAGGGCTAAGTATTTTTCTCATGAGCCTGATGCTGGGGTTGTGGAATGCCAAGGTTGCCTAATTTTGATTCCACACAAGACTTTGTTCTACCACCCTACCTTTCCCATTAATTTACGTAGCCTTTGCAAGTTTTTTTCATCCGGTTTCGTCTTTGTCAGTTTTTTTTACCTTTTGCTTCCTCCTCCTGTCTTCCTCTTCTGCCTTTATCTATCTTGCTCTGGTCAAACTCTGATCTTAAAAAGAGCTGGAGAGCACCACCTACAAGCACTGGCACAAATTAAGCATCTCTGTATGCTGTACTTGGGCTGCAGAGAGCCTGTATACCAACTCTGATGTGTACACAGTATTGTCTGGACTCCTCGTGGACAGCAGGGGAGGAGCAACCATTGGTGCAGTAGGTGCTGTGGCACCGGTCTCCGGGCCCTGAGAGGCCGATAGACCTCTAAGCGTTGCTGTATTACACTACCCAACAGTACACAAAAGGGGCCATTTTCCTTGCTACGTTTCTATTGCACAAGGCAGTGCAGCTCGACTCCCATTAATTCCTGGATTTGGAAATTCCCATGAAGTTTCCAAATCCCACAAAGATATACTTCTGACCTCACCTGCCAACAGAGTTGATCAACTTAAGAGCAGACATCAGTGCTCTGAAGCTATTGTCATAAATCAGCACTTTATAAGACAATTTAATAAATAAATTAGAGCTACTGTCTACATAACATACATTGTCAGTATCATTACAGTTACCCATATCTTTTCTTACCTTTCAAAGTAATGACTCTACAGAACTGAAATATATGATACTGTCGCAGCAGTATTCAGTTACAGCGTTTCATAGTGCAAAGCAGGTGAGTGGTGTGTGTACAATCATAGTATTTTGTATTTCAAAGTTTAAAGAGGGAGCAGAAAAAAATCAACTGCTGTAAAACTGACGTCGCTTCCAGAATCAATTAGTTTCGGAGTTATACGCTAATGCGGGGGAGATGGAAACTGCGCTTTGGTGTAAAACTGGACATGAGGGTTGGTGGTGCACGCTGCTGATTTTTAGTAGATTATTAGAGTGTACAGAGAGTCCTCCATATCACAACCTCCCAATATGGGGAAGATTGAGGGCTTGTCTTTTGTCATCACCCCTATCCCCTCCTTCACAGTGGCAGGGCAACTAGTCTGTTGACCGCTCAGCGGGGCATCTGAATCACTCAATTTATTAATAGATTGGTCAACTTTCCGGCACTCACGCAAATTTTTTGCTGTTGGGCGATTTCAATCTACATATTGTCGATCCGGACTGTTTGATGGCCAATCAATTCCGCAATACTCTTGAGGGATTTAACCATATTCAACACGTCACAGGGCTGACCCATAAAGCGGGTCACACACTCAACCTTGTTTTTTCACACTCCTTGAATATGCATATGAGCCCAATTCTCAAATTAACTCGGTCCGATCCTTCCTTAATACCTTTTAAAATGCGTAGGATCTTCCCTACATGGAACTCCACATGCATAAAGTTTCCAGCTCATGGAAGCAAGTATCTGGACCCCTATTCTCAGAAGCGTTGCAGGTTAATCCACTTGCACTCTCAGGAGCAAGATGCTCTGTCCTGGCCAATGTTAATAATTGGGTAACTTTAGCCCTGGAGAGCATCATCAACTCCATCGGCCGCCTGGTTTACTGATTCATTAAAAACTGCGAGATTCAACTGTAAACTCCTTGATCGCAAGTGAAGGAAATCCTATGACCCTGTTGCAAAACTAACTTATAAAAGAGCGCTAAATACTTTTACGGAGTGCAGTGTGCAAGGCACATAAAGAGTTCATTTCATCTTCTATCGCCACAGCCACGAATAAACCTCTCAAACCTTTTTAAAGTGGTGAACTCTTTTCTGCCCCTTAGTGCTTTGCAAAACACTTTGATTCCATCTGCCATAATGTGTGAAGAACTCTGACTTCTTTTATCATAAAATCCAAAGGACAAGGCCCCAACTCCCATCAACGACAGGAACACTCATCCGGGACCTTTACTAAACAGTCAAGACTCCCTTACACTTATAGAGGCTTCCACCTACTGGCCAGTTGTAAGTCTGGGTCCTCTTTGGACCAATGCCTTCCACACATCCCCAAAATGGCCACACCAATAATCAGCCCCATTTTTCATAAGCTGTTCAATATCTAGCTATAGGCAGCAAAAGTGTCTCGAGCTTGGAAGCAGGCTATGCTTCTACCTTTATTGCAGAAAGCTGATGCGGACCCCAAGGTGAATAGCAATTTTAGGCCTATCTTCCTGCCACTAGCTGCTGTCAAAATGTTAGAGAAGTGGGTTACTGTCAA
Organism: Triturus cristatus; assembly: GCF_964204655.1. NCBI lineage: Eukaryota > Metazoa > Chordata > Amphibia > Caudata > Salamandridae > Triturus > Triturus cristatus. The sequence continues at coordinate 1,776,599,684 of NC_140589.1, read as the reverse complement.
ATTTCTAGTTTCTTGGAAAACAACAACTTGCTCCACAACACTCAGTCAGGATTCTGTGTTGGCTACAGCACCGAATCCGTTCTTTTGGAGGTCGCTGAATTTATTAAGGACAAATTTGATTCCAACTTCAACTTATCCTTTGAAGCTCAGGTCAGATTTGTGTCTGCCAGCTGTTTTCTTATGTTATAATCAGTTAGGAAGATGATCAGTGGCGGCTGGCATGCACGGAGGGTAGTGGGGTAGGGGAGACAAAAAATAAATAAATAAAATAGACTTCCCTTCCAGGCTTACAGCGCAACATCCTCCTCCCTCGGGTGTCTTCTGGAAGCTCCGCATCCAGGAGAAAACTGCACTACCCAATCCTGGCGCTGCTCTCACAGCATGAGAGAAGCACCAGGATTGGAGGAAACAGCCTCACTCTCTCAAGAGCACAGAAGGCATACGCTTGAAGTTTAAAATGTACATGTCTGGCTGGCTGACCCAAGATGTCCGCCATAGAGACATGAGGATTTTAAAGCGCACAGCTCCCTGCTGCTGTCACTTGGCAGCACTGGTCTGCCCCGTCCTGACATTTTGTTTGGAATGAGGTGCTGAAAAATCACCAGGCAATGCTCCTCTGCTCAAATGAAGGAGCCACCCCTGGTATGCAGACAGTCCTTGTCAGGGCCAAACCTGGGGGCCAAAAGCACCCCTGGCAAAAATACTCAGACCAGCCTACTCCTTTTGCCTCCTTGTGCTAGCTCCTTTCCTCCTTCCTTCCATCCATCCATGCTCTCTCTCCTTCTCTGGTCTCCCTCTCTTTCTGTCTCTCTTGAAGCCTCCATGTACCTGCTGCAGTTGACCTCTCTAGGTGCTGGAAAGTGGCTCAGGAACCTGCAGCGACCGTGGACTTTCAATACCGGCCTCTGAGGGCTCCAGCCCGCCAAGCAAATGCCCAGCCCTGGTCATCGAGTTTCTTCCTATGTATATTATCTGCACAGGCATCCATTCCTTGCATGTATTTGAAAAATGTCACTTTCTGGAATGCAGATTGGTGATTAAGGGAGACGGCTAGCCCTGCTTGGGTTCTTTCTCCCTGTGTGTCACCTCCGTCTTGTCAGGGCAAACCGGGTTTTGTGCTTCTGATTTTAATGATAAAACTGTTTACACGTTTTCACTCTCGTTTTACTGTTAAACTGGTCTACCTGATCTGTGGGAAGATGTGTGAAGCCAGGGGCGGAATGCACGGAGGCATTCCGGCGCCTGCGCACCAGAGCTGCTTCGCATTTTTGTCATCTCTGCTTCAAGGGTTGGGCGCGAGAGTTCTCTTTTGTGATTTGTTTTGCTTCTTCAGTAATGAGTATGTTTGTTGTCTACAATATGTCCTGGAGTGTGGCGCTTCACTCACATTGTGGTCAAAGCTCCTGGTCAGCTACCTGCCACGTTGAAAATCTTCTTAGCGTTGCACAGTGGGATATTTTGAGTGTCAGGCAAAGTTATAAAGAGGAATCATCATATGATGTCCTAAGAAGGGCGTCATGTGATGTGTCTTAGGTGCACTGATCGAAAAACATGACTCAGAACCCATAGTCTCTGTGACTGCAAATCACGGACTGGCAGCAACTGCACCAGCAGCAGTGGCGGGCGCAACTTAACGGGGTGGCAGGGTGGGGTGGAGGCGTGGTAAACAAAAGGGGAGAGAAGTTGGCCTAACGGCTATGTCGGTCGACCTCGAATGAAGCTGATCATCCTGTGATTCTGGGCAAATCACTTAATCTCCCCGTGCCTAACAAAAATGAATGTGTCCTCATGTAACGCAAGTGGTGCTATGTAAAGTGCTCTGACACCCGATACCGGGTCAAGTTCGTGCTACATAATACTCCGTAAAATAGAAAATACATTTTTACAAAAGCCTTTACCTGCAGGCCGGCTGCCGCCTCTTAATCTTTTTCGCCCGCTTCCAGGGGCAGGAACCAGGCTTCCAGACTCCCCTAGCCAATCATGATGTTCCTGATAGCAGTGTTGTGATTGGCTGAGCGCCATGGTTCAGCACTCAGAGAGGGACTTGGGGCCTGGGCATGTTCTTCACCCAGGCGGGCCCAAGAACGCCGGCCAAACACTCCAGTGCACTTGAGTGAGTACTACCACTCCTCCCCTCTTCCTGTTAGAGCCAGAGCCAGCCCCACCCTGCCCCTAACCAGCTGAGTCAAGCAAAAATAAAATGATAATAACGTTTGTTAATATCATTTTATTTTTCCTTTTTCAACTGCTCACGGAGGAGCCACCCCCTGAAGATGATTCATCTTATCCCATAGGAGAGCTGCAATTCTGTGATCCACGCTCTGTTTATATCAAATCTAGACCATGCAAACAGCCTGTATTTGGGTTTGCAGCCTACCTGCTCCACCGCTTACAGATCATTCAGAATGCGGCAGCACGGCTGATCCTGAAGTTATCTGCCTGTGCCTCGGTCACGGCCCCGGCCCCCCTGCACAGACTTCATTGGCTGCCCATTGTTAGCCACATTCAATTTAAGGCTCTAATACTCACCTATAGAGCCTATGAGCACAAAGGCCCAAGCTATCTGAGGAAGAAATTAATTCCCTATCATCAGGTGAGAGCCCTCCTCTTCAATGAACAACATTTCTGAAATGTGCTGAGGATCAACAAGACAAGAAGAGGGGGACGTTCCTTTTCTTACCTAGCCGCCAAGCTCTGGAACTCCTTGCTGTCAACCCTTCACCTTGCACCCTCTCAATCAGTCTTCTGTAAATTGTTGAAAACATACCTGTTTGAGAAGTAGGGTCCCTGTAATGATTCTGGGGTAATCCTTCAGTGCACCACAGAATTGCTAGCGCTATGACGCCTCCTCGGAGGTAGACGCGCTCTTGATAAATTCTATTGTATTGTATTGTAGATTCTCTGCCACATGTGAGATTCCTTTGCCTCTTGCAGGATATAAAATGCCAGTTTATTTGAGCAGTGTGAAGGAACGTGTTACTGTAATGAGTGTTTTAATTCGAGAGGTAGCTATGACTGACACACATGGAAGGCAGTCTTTAGACTATGTAACTAAAATGCAAAAATGTAAGTTGAATCTGTATATCTATTATGAGATGCGAAAAAGAAGGGGGGGGCTGAGGAGAGGGCAATGGTTTGAAGGTTCTTATAATAGATCCCTGAAGATACGAATAGTGAATTTGAAAATAAACATATGGCGAATTCACAATCTTTTAAAAACGGTCGTATTCTGCAGCTAGGGAGGATCTCTGTTAGGCTCTGAAATATCAATTTATATTATAAGAACCTTCAAACCATTGCCCTCTCCTCAGCCCCCCCCCTTCTTTTTCGCATCTCAGAATTTAATTATAAATGAATCTGATGAATAAGCTTGAATTTAACGTTTTGTCAACCAATAAACAAAGGTTTTTATATTTAATGAACCTCCAATTTATGTTCAAAAGAAAGTCCGGTCTAAATATACGATCTAATAACACGATGTTTACTTTTATATCTAATTTTCATTTTTGTTCTTTATTTAGTTTATTTCCCCTTCTTCTTTTTTTTTTCTTTAATTTTAGGCAAATTTGAATTGTTTATACATCGGATTGAAGAAGATATTCATCCTTCAATTTGTGAACTATATTCTGAAATTTAGAAACTGTCTTGCTGTCGACTTAAGGTGAGACAGCGCTCACTACATATAGGTTCTAACTAATATAGTTAGATGAAAGCATGAGTATATTCTGTTTATAAAAAACAGTACTTTAACAAAAAGATCTCCAGACATTTAGGATGTGTTATGTGTATTTGTTAGTACATTCTTTCAAAGTAAATTGTATTTTACATAAAATGTTTGTGCGATTATTAGTTTGTATTTATTCATACTGTGCGCTTGTCCGTCATTGTAATTAGTGTTATATAAATGTTTTTTCATTTGTTGCAGCCCTGAAGAAGTTCCGTCAATTTGTTTATATAGGAACGAAACGCGTTGGCTGTTTTCTGCGCATTTATCATCTGTGAAATAAAAGCTTTGAAAAAAGAAGAGAATAAAATCTTTTGGACTTTGTATTTTATGTTTAGTGCACCTCCATTTGTAAAAAATAGTGCTCAATTTGAGCGTGTGGTTCCCAGTGCTCGGCACTGGCACTTAATTGTCAACACCGGTGCCTGTGACAGTCTACTACAAGCTGGCACAGTTATTTGTTAATTTAATACACATTAAAATGACTATTACCTGCCACCCAAACCATTCTTATAGCTTGGGAGCATGAAATGTTCGGAATCGTCACATTTATAGTTGTGTGATGGTTAATAGTTGTGTTTTTTACTAAGTCTGGGCGGTGAACTCTGCACGCGGAGTTTGCAGAGTTTTCCGCACTCCGCATTATGCGGAGCTCCCGGAGTCCTGAACAACTCTGCTCCGCTGAGTTTTTTTCCCTTGCTCGTATTCATCAACGTCCAGTTGGCAAGCGCAAGTGAGGAAAATCCACATCCCGGCAAGATTTTTCCTCATTCGTGATCGTCAACATCAAGTTGGTGAGTGCGAGCGTGGAAAATCAACCTCCCTGCGCGATTTCTCAACGCGGATGTTCAGATTTCTCATTGCAAGTGGTCGCGTATTCTTGCAACCGCTCGCATTGAGGAACCGTCCGTTCGAGTTGAGAAAGCTGCTGCTTGAGTAAAATTCTACTTGAGCGGCAGAAATGAAGTAGCGCCCGCTTGTGCTGTGCATGGTGCCGTTCACAATGATTGCGCAGTGCGGACAAGCACCTGGCACTGAAAACCACTGCGAACAGCATTTATCTAAAGAAACTCCGCCGCTTGCGGAGCTCTACGTAGATCGGCAGAGTTTTTTTTTTTGCACTTAGCGGAGTTCCGCATTGTGGAACTCTGTGAACTCTGCCCAGGCTTAGTTTTTACTATCGTTGGCAACATGGCAGGGGCAGTGTGTGGTGTAAGCTGCAGCAGCCCCCTGACAAGAGCCCTGGTACTTATGTTTTTTTTAACATATTAAGCCCTGCTTGTACAGTATCTATTTTCACCCTGCCTCTAAATCAGAAAGGATGGAGACTATTAGTGGGACTTGTGGTCCTGTGCAGATCCCGCTTGTATGTCTGCATATTGCATATTGCATGTTTCTGAACACTGTAACTTTAAGAATGCAGAAAAATAAAAAGACTGACAATGTCATTTTTCAAGTTGCAGATGCTCATCCCGGCATGTACTGTTGTTCATACTTGTCCACGAAAGAGATCCAAATATAGACCGTTTTGGCAGACAGATGTTCATCTCGCCTCCAGCATCTGCTTTCCGTGTCATCTCTTTTCAGCCCAGTTCAGGCCGCTCTTGATTGTAACTCTGCTACTGATTTTTATTTTTTAATTATTTGAGCTCATAACAAGGTTCGTACAGAGAAAGCTGCTCGAATAAAGCAGAATCTTAAAGATATTAAACAAAGATGCTCAAATATTCATAGCGATAGGCAATTAAAATCCATCCCTAAGGTGTAATTACTTCTTAGGCCTCAGTGTGTGTGTCTGCCAACAGGAAGCGGAAATATTTCAACAAACACATTCCTAACCGCACGGTCTGCCTCATTTCCATGCTGTGTCTGTAAGGAGCGAAAAACAGAGTAGAAATGGAACTCACACCAAGTTTCTTAAATGAGCGACTCGGATTTCTTAATTTAAGTTTCAGTCTTACCCAGATCACCATAGTGACCCAGTGTATGCAGCCTTGAAAGCCAGATTCTTCTAAGTGCTTTATGATTTTCTTTCTTGTTCAGCTTTTGATTGTTACAGTGTCCTGTAATAAGTTGTAAAACAAAAGTATTTTTATGTTCTTCCATCTTATTGTCATGCCTTTCAACATGTCGGGTGCAGCGGAAGTGACATCACACCCCTGTGAGCCCTCCCCCCACCCCATCAGTGTTGGCTCTTTGCCTCATCCGTAACCCCTACAGAGTAGAAATCCCAGATATTAAACATGGTCATGTTCACATTCCATTCCTGCTACTGGCGTCCTGACCTCCACGGCAAGGGGTAGCAAGCGCACGCCGCAGGGGAGCAGACGCTACTGCTCACTACTCTTTTGTCGTCCATGAGGAATGGTGGTCCCTATCCCAAATGCTTCCAAATCCCCACTGAGTATGTAATCAGTCTGGCATGCATGACACTTTCATACTTCAATGTGTTGATGAAAACAGCATGAAAGACGTGCCGTATTATACTAAACGCCGAGGGGTCACAACCGGCGTTTGCACCTGCTTTTGTGAACCTCAGGGCACTTTGGTATTACAAAAGGGGGCGCAGACACTTGTAATGCAGATCACTCTGGTACTACTTGTGCGCCAGCATGAGCTTAAAAGGGCATTCACTCATGCAAAGGGTGGACCCCTTTTGTCATTGTGCTCGCACTGTTTTGCAGATGTGTGAGCAGGGGCAAATACGACATTAGGAGGCAGAGCGATTGTGTGAAGTAGGGGAGCGGCCAAAAGCTGAAGACAGACCTGCCTGATAGCCACCGTTTCCTACCATATTGAAAGAGGTGCTCCTGAATACTTCTGTAGTAATGCAAAGACTGAATGCGCCAGGACAAGGTGGGAGGACTGTGAGGAAATTGTTAAGATTGGGCTGTAGAATTCCTCCAATCACTGACTAGTGCACAGGATAAATCTGCCACCTTCACCACCACCTCTTCTGAACCAGGGCCGGCTTTAGCGCTGGTGGCGCCCTGTGCGACAATGTTTGTTGGCGCCTCCCCAATGTCCAGCTCCACCACAGATTCTCTCACTAGCACCCTTTAACAGTCTCCATAACCACACTTTCTCAGATACATTGAATTAGTTATATAGCGCCACTCATGCCAGTGTAGGGTGTCAGAGCACTTTGCATCACACACACATTACACAGAGACAATCAATCATACGTGTTTTAAATCGGAATATAGGAAATGTTTACATAAGCCAAAGGACTAAAAGTGTAGGAGTCACATGTCCTCCATACTGGTAGGCAGTATAGTTTAAGAGTGCTTGGTGTGGAGAAGCGCACACTCGAAAAAGAAACAGCATCGTTTGGAGTTTTCTTTAATAATAAGAATCGATTTCTAGTCAAATTAACCGTTTATGCAACATTAATCAATGTTCTAATGTATGCTTTGCAGTGTGTATGCAGTTCTGTGATGAAAGTTAATATCTCACTGTTGAATATTAGGACTTTAAGTTATAAATTTCAAGTAACAAAAGGATGTCTCTTTTGAAAGCAGTAACCTGCTGATCTGTTTACATCATACGCACTCTGAAATCAACTTGGTACACGTTCTTTGCAGCAGGCATATTAACCCCCTGCACTAACTTCACAGAGGTCAAAACCTCAACTATACAAAACACTGAGCTCTCTCCAGGAAGATAATTAATCACACCAGTTATCTTGACATTTTTGTGAGGCCTGGTAATTGCCGGAGGAAAGAAACGCTGCAGCAGGTGCTTCAAAAGCATAATAAACTTGCAAACACGGTGCCCCCAGGAAGCCAGCACCCGGTGCGGTGGCACCGGTCGCACCGCCCTAAAGCCGGCCCAGTTCTGAACATTCCTGGAGCTTGAAAGACTCCATCTGATGAGGGCCTTGAAGGAAGATAAATCCTGATTACGGGCTCCGGCTGGAAGAAGAGAACTCACACAAGGACTAGAGGACTCTTGAAACAGGGACTGGAACTGCTGTCCATGTATCTACTAGCTGACCTCCTGTTCATCTGCTACAGGGACACAAAAAGCAGAACGATTGCTGACTCCAAGAGGGCCCAGATGACCAAAGAAGACTAGACATTGCAGCAGTGGTGGCTGGAGAGGGATCTAGTGCCCAGAAGCCCGCCTCTAGGAGCTTGAGGCTGCAGGGTTGACCTTAGGGAGCTTGCTCATCAGTTGGATAATAAACCAGCAGATAAAACCTTTGACCAGGACAACCTGCTTTTTTTAAAGCTATATTATAATGGTTCTTCCATTTTACTCTGGTAAGACATTACATTAAAAGACATCATGCTGCAATCGGGTCATCACTAAGAACATAAGTGAAGTAAACCTGGGAATACAAAGCGATAGCAAGCCTGGTCATGTGATGTGAATCCTGAGAATGAAGGCAAGATGGTGTCTGTGTCCTGATACACCTGTGACCGGGACAACCTGCTTGGTACATCGAACCTCCGCTCCATCGCAATCTGCCTGAAATTGTTCTAAGGCCCCGCTGCTCCATATACTGTGGTTTTTCCATAGTGCTTGTCTTTTTCTGGACACTTTTTGGTTCCCCTTAACCTATTGTAATTATCTTGAAGTCTATTTGATCATTGCAATTTTCTCTGTGTCTGAATTGTTTTTGGAATTGCATTGTTTTGTGTTCCTTCCTCTAAGATTGTTGGTACTACTTGGAACGTATCACACGCTCCTCTGTGTATTGCCTTCTGCTTGTGCTGTAGCGAGCAGGGGTCGAGCAGAGATTCTCTCATAACTGTGTTTTGACCTTACCAGAGTAGGTTTAGTGAGATGGCAGTGGTGCCCACCTCCCAAAGTAATTTCTAATAACCACACTCACCCTAGAGAACACTGCCAGATAGAATTCTATCAAATAAAATATTTTTTTAAAAGCTCAGGCAGATTGAAATGCAAATAACTGAACTATTCCAAATAATTTACATCCATGTAACCATGAAAATATACTTTAAAAAATCCACTCTGCCCTTGTGCATACACTTCCCACCCACAACTTTATGGGCATAGTTCAGTAGGGAAAAGAATGTTGGTTTTACAACCCATAAACTTGTAATAATCACAGTCAGGGAAGCATTAACAATGGCAACATTGTACAGGAACCAATGAGTAACAGTCTAATAAAGTTAGAACAAAAACAATTACTTGGTAATGGTTTACGAACATTAAAAACAATAGCGCTTTGATAAGGATTTATCACCCCAGAGATCAGACACGAAACATTATAAAACTTTAGCAGGTAGACACAGTGGACCACAGCCAAACCCCAGATCCTATCCACAGCTGATCTTGAATACAGAGGCACTCAACAGTCACAGAAAAGCAATCGTACGTCATATGGAGAACAAAGCTCCTACCTGAACTGCCAGTACATCCTAGCTTTAACCGGAAACATCAACGACAACTGACTGAATGACTAGAGTAATGAAAGTAAAACGGAACTTCAAAACGTCTGAAGATAGGGATGGCAATACACGTTGAAAACTATCGGCAGTAATGGCGTATGATCCAAGAGAAAATGTGATGTACATAACTAAAGAATAAAATGTTCAGCAAAGACCAACCTTAATGTTGTTCTCAAACTGTGAGCGTATGCGTTGTTTTGCGCCAATAAACTGGCATCGTATGGTGTAACAGCTCTTCAGCAATTAGGGAGCCAAGTCTCAAGACTTGGGTTAAATCCTAATGAGCTTTAGAATATGTATGTGTATATATATATAAATATATATATATATATATATATATATATATATATATATATATATATATAATCACTTTAAAAACAAAGAAACATACAAAAAAATAAAAACAGAACAGTAAAATATAAAGAAAAAGTACATTCAGAGGTAAACATTTTATTCGTAGGTGACAGGGCATTCTTACATAAAATAATTTAATTTGCCCATTATTTATTCATGTACGCCTGGCATCACCTAAACATTATGCCACAGCTATCCCTGGAGCACCTAGTCTGTTCTTCATAAATAAAGTGCTTACGATAAACTAGATATGCCATTGCAGTCCATCTCTATTAGGGTTTATCATACAGTGAACACACGGTGAGGTATAGTATGTTTCCCACATACACGATAGAAAGCATCTATCAAAGTTGTGAGAAACGTCTCACTGGTTGTTGGTAAAAGTGGCCAATGTAAGATTACCTGGACTTGATTTCAAAATGTAAAGACCTTCCATGCAATGGTTTTACAACATCTAGATGTAACTCCATATCCAGTAAAAATTTATAAAAAAGTTCAACACCATACGTCCAAAACGACCCTGAAGAACGTCCTTCTTTTCCCATAGCCAGAAATACATTTGCAACCATGCCTTTCAATTATCCTTCCCGGATAGAGCTAGTAACATATTCTGAGGGATCTAAAATAACTGACTCACTTCTATGTGGACAACAAGGTTAATCATCTACGTAAAACTTTATTGTAACAAGGGCACAAAAATCCAGAAACCAATCTGATCCATGGTCTCATTTTCTAGAATGTTGAGGGTAGTCCAGGACAGAAATAGGTAAAATCTGAAATAGACAAATGTAATTGACCTGACTAACCCATGTTGCCCACCCACCACACCAGTGAATATGTAAATATTCCCATTTAGATGAATAACATGAAAATGTATCTAACAGCAATCCAGAAAATATGACATGGCTCTGGCACTCATGAACCCAATAGTGGACACTCCTGGAACAAACCTTCTCTTGGTTCCTATTACACTGTCAATATTCCTAAGATGAACACAGGGCTCAGTGTGGTTAGTTTGACAATTGATGTTCAACGATGTTTTGCGACGTCTGCTGGTCGTCCCTATTCTTCTGTATGTCCGCATCAGGGCGGTGTCATGGTGATGGTACTCGGACACTTTAAGGCTACTGCCTCCTGGCAGAATGTAGTGAGGTGCCCCTAAGATTCCCGTATCTTACAGATATTCACCGGTCTTCGCTTAATGGGGCCCCTGAAAAGTAGGTTGTACCCTGCATAACACTCGGGCCTTGGGACATCATTGCATATACACTTTTCTCGTTCTCAACGTACAACTGCACCTGTCCTCCATTTTGCACCCAGATATATGAGGGGGGCCCTGAAGCTTTTTACTGAATGAGCTGTAAAAGCTCTGGTTGATCTGGGTGAGTTTATCACATTGACCACAGCAGAGGATTATAGGAATCAAGAGGGACTCCCAATATGTTTCACAATGGGATGAAAAACATACTTGAATTCCCATGGACATTTGCTTGCGCATTTCTTCAAATGGGAACAATTAACACTGTTTATTTGTCTGCTCTTAAGAAGAGAGGAGCCAAGTCACAAAGTTACTGATTCACCAAATTAAATGACAGCTTTAAAGGACATCTAATGAATGATTTGTCACTCCTTCTTCATTTACCTTTCTTCAAGTTTATTTTCATACTCTTGCTAAAGATTTGCATACAATCATAAGGTGATCCTAGTGTTACAATTCTTCTTACCGAGGAATGCCTTATTCTTGGATAGTCTAGTCTTCATCAGAGCGCAGAGGGTGGACACTCGCGAGTATATCCATCAATATCCGAGCAATGATCTTAACCGCTGGAAACTACAATCACTCCCAACAATTTTATTTCTGTGACGAGTTTAGGTTTCATAATTACATTTATGTATATTCTGTCCTAAAAGTTTTTTGCGGATTTTTTTTATCAAAGCTTCGTTATATTATTATTCCTTTTTCATTCATGAATATATTTTTTGAATGCATAATTTTACTGATCACCCAAAGCCTGTTACTTCTTCTTGTAGATTCACCTGCCGCTGGAGCTCATCCTGTTTGATACACCAGGCGCGCCACGATGGCGGGCAGCCTGGATCCCGCCATGGCCACTACCAGCCACTCCGTCTTCCAGTTGGCTCTGATGTCCACGGCCACCATGGTAGCCACTGTCCTCCTCCTGCTCCTGTGCGGATTGTGTAGGCGGTAAGCCATAATCATGTAGTGTTTTCATAGAAGTTAAGGGAAATGTCTTTTTTGACTTGTTTCTCATATCTTGCACGAGATCCCGATTGTGGCCTCCAAGGTCGGTCTGGGATCCTCGACTCAAAGGAGTCTGGCTTTCAGAGTGACCAACAAATATGCAAAGTGCCTCCATTGACGATCATTGTATTTACATTTACAATATATATATAGTATAAAGAACCTCGTGATGGTATTTCAAGCCACTGGAGCATTTCGTAGCTATATGGAGGTCACAATACGCTGTGACTTCCAATGTTGCCTTTTATGTATAGTTTTGGTTAATTTTTTCATTATAATGCATGAGTACAGTTGTCTCCCACCCATCTCAACTTGGGTCATGGTCCCTATAATGCAAAGTCGCTAATTTCACAATACTAGATAGATGTGTTCTGGTCAAGAAACTGCTTTTCATCCCTCTGCTGGCTCTGGTAGTATACAAGGGGACATCACTTCCCAAATGGTGTGATGACACTAAGGTAGTATTGTCATTTTCATGTTACATTTGTGCACTGATGTCATGACATCACTGCCTTCAATAAACTATATATACGTTTTTATAGTTATAGCTCACATGTTTCTATATGTTGTAGTAATTGAATTTTCATGAAATACAAGGATATTGCAAGTCCACAAGGACTTTGGTGACCAAATAGAGGACTGAGGCTAAACACTGTGGGTCGCTATAATGTCGCGGAGATCGGAGGATTTCTGATACCCTTCATTATGGATTCATTACGGTTCGTTGTCCGACACTAACTTTTCCCCCTATCTTCCATTCAGTATTGGTCTTATGCTCCCTCTTATTCAAGGGATTGTTTACCGGAAATGAGCACACACAAGGCATCACCACTGTGCAACACACCACCGTGCAACTTGTAATATAGAGCAATGATTATTGTAAGGAGGTTACAGTAAGCAAAACTTAAGATCAGATTTGGGGATTAAGACCACAGAATGAACACACTTATGTAGCCACGGGAGGGCGCCCCCTGGCTCTGATGGCCCCAAACCTGCCAAGTCAGAGCAAATCTACCCAAAGCAGGCAGCAGTGGGCTCCTACCTGTTGAGACCCAGATGTTATTTCCCAGGGTATTCCAGGTTATCGCTTCCTCTACAGGGGAACCATTGCCTCCCTTTAGAAGAAAGTTTGCATAAGATGCCCGACCTTCATAATGACCTTGAAAGATTACAATGGACCGCTTCGGAGAAGAGTTTCATTTAGTTTGTTTTGAAAGGTCAGTAATGAAAATTATTTAAATTTGAGGCGTTTATACAAATACTGATACATAACCTTCCAGTCACAATACAATACATCATCAAATATATATACAAACATATGAAGAAAATTAATTATCTATCCTCCGCTCCCACAATTGAAGACATCCCAACCTAATAAAATCCCGACCCTTACCCAGAAAGAGTCAGGCTAATTATACCCAGAAGATGACAAATCCAGTCTCTTTTGAACAAAAGTTGAGTTTATTTTAAAGAACTCAGAGTAGGAATGCCTGGACGACTTTTGGTAAGGGAGTTCCAAACTTTGACCCATGCAAAGTTTTCCTGGGTGTGTACATCACCCTGGCATCTTAGAATCCGTGATGGAGCGGAGTGATCTGGTGGAAGCCCGCGTGGTAGAGTGGGTGTGTTAATGTGTCCCGCTGAGATTAGTTGGCTAAACAGGCAAACTAAAAAAGTATTTCACGAGAAGCCACTGAACAGAAATGTTTGGCTTTGAAACATGATCTTCAAGCCACATCCCAAAGTCATTGCAACATTAAATACCAAATGCAGCCTGGTCCTCCATACTGCAGGGGATTCTACATGGAGAGAAATGGCAGAGTCCAGATGCATCTTAAAGGGGTCATTCAAAATATTGGAAACCAGTCTCATGACCTAGTTTTGCAACTTTAAGTATCAGCAGGCGGAATGGTATCCCGCATATAGTTATAAAGTGGCGAATAAGCGCATATATCGGAGGCAATACGTTGGGAAGTCCTAGCGTGTTCCATGAGAGAAGCATTGATAGCCCATGTCATAGAAATGGATTTCTCAGCTTGTGTAAGAAGTTTTTCACCTGTAGTTAATGCAAATAATGAAATATTACACTGCATTTCCTCACCCTGCTAAAAGCAAAGCGAGGTTCGCTTTGAATGTGCTTAGGTTCTTATTTTAGGTCTGAGCAATCTCCTTGAAAGATGTTGTAAAAAAACAAAATTCTAACACATGGTTTCAAAGGTTTAATGATTTTCCAAAGTTTCTGGGGCCATGATTACGGAGATAATATTATGGCCAGAATAGTTTGTAAACTGCTTAAGTGCATACTCTTGCTCCAGCACTTTACGCTCACACACTTCAAGTTGTTCTCAAGTGCATCCACAGTTTCCAAAAGAGCCAAAATCTCACCCTCCACCATCTCGACTGATGCGGTGAGGAAGGTGAGCTTTGTATCGTGTGCCCCTGCTCCCTTGCATTGCAGCATGTAACATTGTTCCGCCTGCTGCTGCTGAGCTGCTCTTGCAGTCAGTCAGTCGAGTGCAGCAGCAGAATGTCCCGCTCACCACTTCAAGTGGCAGAAAGGTCACATACTGTCACAGAAACGTTATCACGTGTCGCACAATCAATTAAAGGACGCAGAAATGATAGATGCAGCCAGGCCAGAGAGGCAAACTCAGAGGTTGAGTGACCCCTTCTGTTTTCAGCACCATCATGGCGCTTACACCACACAGTTCAACATGGCTGCCAATTAGTCTCTCAAAAGCTGATATCTATGGATAATGTAGGTCCAACTCTACTTATAGCTGATTGAGGTGGTTGTTGGCCTCCAATCTCACTACCAATCACTTCTTGGCAAAACTATGTGACCAAAAAGCAAATGGGCAATGTGTCGCAGAAAAAAAGAAGCTGCCGGGCAGATCTGGTCACAAGGGAATGATTTTGTTATTCTACTGCAAGCCACAGTTCTTACCAGTGCTGATGGTTGCCAGACACCCGTGCATTGTTGCCAAAGGTGGAATGGCCCATTCGCCAACGGGAAAGGAGGAGCAACAAAGATGCTGATCTTAACAACAAAGCTTATCTTGATTACCTTTGATTATTTGCTACTTCTTCTCCCACTGAGGATCCTATATTCTGCATAGTGACCACAAGTCTCCGGGGCTGCTGCCTTACAATACACCTGTCTGACAGAAACGCAGACTTAGAGAGGTGTGGCTCACTAGTTAGAGGCGGCAGACCCGTAAGCAGAGAATCGGCCAGGGACCAGGGTTCAATTCCCGACGCGGCAGGGTCGTGGACCAGGATCAAAACGGACTCGATAATTCTCGCCTCGGTACCTATTCTAACCAGGAACACACTCGGCAACTCTGGGCATTAAGCTTGCCTCATCTCTACAACGGCCCCCCACAGACGCCGGGGATGCCTGGTTTCACCTTGGAGATACCCAGAAAGGGACCATCTCACAGGGATAGCCAGGACAGGTTCCCCAGCGGTCTACAGCCCTGGGACGCCCCGTTGCTGGGGCAGCTGTGCGCTTTACAAGTCTACAGCATTTATACTTGAGAAACCTGAAACAAGAGATATTGCAGGTGAACTTTTTACAGACCTTCTTTGTAACACATTTCACCAAGCTCAGTTGGAAAGTGCTGCATTTTCATTCTCTCTAAATATCATTTTTAACACACTGCCATTGTCAACTGGCCTGCCTGCACTTCCTTGGTGTGACATCATCCCATTGCACCATATCAAAGAGCATTGACACCAGTTACATGTCAAATTAATCATTAAATCCTTCCTACTCTGACCTACAGTTAAATTGTCACTCCGACAAGACCGGCGTGTCAACATTTCTCAGCCCTCGACTTGGATATGCCATGTAAACAAAACAAAAAAACAGAACAGAACGTGGAAAGACACAGCCTAACCAGAAAGTAGCTGACCTTTGGAACAAAAATCTGCTCCCAGGGCTGCAAACTATCACAAATACGACCCCTAAGGAAGACTTAAATAAAGATAAGTTGTCAGATGTCATTTTTTTCAAGGGCTATATGTTAATGCTAGGTCCATATCTAAGCACGCCATGGAAGTCTGGGATCTTTTAGATGATCATAAACCTGACATCTGTTTTTTTACTGAGACATAGCTACACACACATTCCTCTCCCTCTCTAGCTATCGCCTTTCCCTCCGATTACACGGTAGTAAGGCTGGACAGAACTTGGAAAAGGGGTGGAGGGCTGGCCATAGACACCCGTCCCACCTTAAATTAAAAGTGCTGGACACAATATCATCTCCCGGTATGGAGTTGATGATTATATCTATTGAACCGGTCCATGACCATAAAGTAATAGGAGCAGTTGTGTATCAACCTCCGGGGGAAAATAAGAAGGCCTTTTGCGCCTCCCTATTAGAAATACTTGCCCCATACGTTCTGCAAACAAAAGATTTTTTTCTTTTAGGAGATTTCAATTTTCATTTTGATATGGATTCTAATACTGACACTGCTGACCTGCTTGCAGCTATGGAATCGTTAGACCTGATGCCTAAAGTAGTTTTTCCAACTCACTTAGCGGGCCATACGCTTGATAATATTTTTACCAATATCCCCAGCTTGAGCCTAGAACCTCCTCAAGTAGTAAGTTGGTCGGACCATAGGGCCCTTAGTTTTTTTTTTTTTTGGCTCCTAAAGGTTCGGACAAACCACAAGGGCGGAAAGTCACAAGTAGACAATGGAGGAAAATAACTCGCAAGACGTTTAGTACTGTATTCTTTCCTCCTATGTTCAATGAATGTCAGGACATCAACGTAGCTGTATGTAAACTGGAGTCAGAGGTAATAATGGCTTTTGACAAGATCGCCCCATGTAAAACTGTGACAATCTATGATAGAACGAGTCTGGCTCCCTGTTATTCCGATAGCTTAAAGACGGAGAAAGCTGCCTGCAGTGTAAGGAAAGAAAAGGGAGGAAAACAAAATCTGAGGAAGATGGACTGGCCTATAATATAGTACATAGGATGTACCTCAAGAACTGTAATACAGCAAGACGAACAGTCTTAGCCACTCGTATAGAGGAGGCAAAGGGTTCATCGAAATAACTTTTTAGGATTCTTAAGGGATTTACTACTCCTAGAGTAGCCACTTCTACCTGCCCCCCCACACAGAAATTCTGCGAAAAGCTCGCTATGCATTTTAAAAACAGGATAGATAACATCTATGACTCTTTTGAGCAGGTATCAGATAACCAGGAAAAAATCTTAATTATAGATAACCCCTCCCTAGTGAGACTGGAGACCTTTGCAACCATCACTAGGGAGCAGGTGCTACTACTTCTGAAACACATCAAGTCAGGCTTCCAGTCTGATATAGCCCCTCCTCATGTGTTATCTGACTTAGCAATGGAGCTAGTAAATCCCATAACTAAAATTTGTAACTTATCTTTAGTACCCTCCTCTTTTCCGGCTAGATGGAAAAAGGCTTTTATTAAACCCCTGCCCAAGAAACCATCTGCAGATTGTGCCAATCTACAGAATTATAGACCTATCTCGCTCCTCCAGGGCAGCTCTAAAATAATGGAAACTCTGATCAATCGCTAACTTTCAGATCATCTGGAACAGCATGACCTTCTGGATCCCTCGCAGTCGGGCTTCCGTGCTGGTTACAGCACGGAGTCCGCTCTGGTAGAGGTAACAGATACTATCAGGCTGCTACTGGTCGAAGGAACCCCAGTAATGCTGGTCCTTCTTGATCTGTCAGCAGCCTGTGACACCATCTCTCAAGAGAATTCTGTTGGATAGACTGCGAGAGATTGGTGTCACTGGGATGGCATTAGAGTGGCTGCGGAGTTTCCTATCGGCTAGATCTCAATGTGTGCAACTGGACACATTTGTCTCTCAGAACACAGTGGTGGATATGGGGGTTCCTCAGGGCTCCATTTTAAGCCCCACCAAGTTCAACATCTATGTGTCGTCTCTGGCTACCATTATAAAATCTTGTGGATTCCAAACCATTTCCTATGCGGATGACACTCGGGTGATAATCCCCATAGAGAAGGACCCCACGGTGACCAGAGACAGATTTAAGAGCTGTATGATGAAAATATCCACATGGATGAAAAGCAACTACCTCCAACTTAATTCCAACAAAACTGAGATCTTATTGTTTGGTAAAGCGGAGGATTTGTGGACAGACGAGTGGTGGCCTGAGGAACTAGGATTAACCCCCTCCCCAAAAAAATGGGTACAAAATTTGGGCATCTTAATGGATAATAATTTATCCACGGAAGAACATGTTAAAACCCTATCAGGTAAATGTTTTGGACTGATACGCACTTTAAAGAAGGTCTTCCCGTGGATTCCTCTCTCCGCTAGAAGGGTTCTGATCCAGGCACTGCTTGTCAGCAGACTGGATTACGGGAATGCTCTTCTGGTGCGGTTGAGGGGGGACCTGCTTTCTAGGCTACAAGTCGTTCAAAATACGGCTGCCCGCCTAGCCTTAAATAAACCCCCGCTTACGCCATCTTTACCGCTACTAAGAGAGCTACATTGGCTGCCTATAAGAAAGAGGGCACTTTTCAAACTTTTGTGCCTAGTTTGTAAAGCACTGTTTGGACAAGGACCTAAATACCTTTCGAAGAAATTTGAATGGTATACTCCGGCACGACTGTTAAGATCCAGTAGCCAAAAGCTTCTCCAAATGCCGACAATTAAAAAAAGTTAAGATGGGGGGCCGTGCCTTTTCCCATCTGGCTCACAAATACTGGAATGCGCTGCCCCTAGATCTGCGCTCATGCCCCACCATGACTATTTTGAAGAAGCACCTAAAAACCTGGTTATTCAACTGATACGCTCTGCTTTTAGAAGCCTGCCTCCCTAGTGCCGAGAGATCCCCTTGGGGATGATTTGTGCGCCATATAAATAATAATAATAAAATAACCAGTGGCGGCTCCTCGGCTAAGGCGGAGGAGGGTGGCCCCACTGCTTTTTGCAGTGTAATAAAAAGGAAAAATAAAATGATAATAACCAGAGGTTATTATCATTTTAGTTTTCCCCATTGTGGCGCCTTTGTGGGGCGGGACTGCTCTCAGAGCAGGGGAGGGGTGGTTTGCACTCCCTAAGTGAGCATGAGTGCTTGGCCGGCCCTCTTGGGCCGCCCAAAACAGTTATGAGCTCATATGGTGTTCTCCATGCAGGCTGCATTACAGCCTGCGTGGAGAACATGCCCACCCCTCCAGCCCCTGGCTGAGCACCGTGTCACGGCGTTCAGACCAATCACAATGCTGCATTGCAGCAACGTGTTTGGCTGCAGGGAGCCAGGGAGCCTGGGAGTCTTGGTGCTTCCTTCCTCCCCCAAGAAGCCTGGAAGAGGATGTAGGAGAGCTGGCAGCTGGCAGGCCAGCCATCCGGCCGAGAGGTAAGTGTTTTTTTTTAACCTATTTCCCCCCCACCTCTTCCCCCAACCCTGCTCACTGCTGCGAACAGGTAGCAGCTGCTGCTGAGCCTAACTATAAGTATTGAAAGTGAGGGATCCTATTTTATATGTAAGTAGCTGTCTGCAAAAGCAAACATCAAAAATCCTTCATGAGGAAATCAGCAGAATTACTCAGTCATGAAGTGAGAAAGAGGGGACGCCTCACATCCAGCGTCTCGATACCCTCGCGGGTGACGAGAAGCGATCTACAAATGTACTGATTGATTGATTGATCTGTGCATCTCCAAGACGCAATGAATACAACAAGGAAAGTCAATAGCATTTGTTATAATTGGCAAATGTGCCTGAAACTTGAGTTGGAACACTGTGATGAAGCATGCCACCCTAGGGAGGGGAGGGCATTTGTCCTTTAAATAGAATTACATACGTGACCGCCAGCTGAGCACCCTTGCATTTGACTCGCAACCACCAGCACCTTACCCTGAAATTCTACTAAACTAGCAGAAATATCGGAGTACCCTTTCTTGGATCAGTTATGCTGGGTGTGTATAATAAGTTGCCTGCCGCTACGGTCTTAAATTACTACGTTTTACTAGTAGCAGTATCATCAAATCTATATTTAGCAAGAAACGGCAAGCTTCTTCCCCAGCACTGGCAAATGCGTTTAAGAGCAACTTAGCTGTAGAAAATGCAAACCTACTTAAGTGCCTAACTACATTTGATACAAATATGGTCAGAGTAAATAAATATATGGTATAAATAAATATTTAATGGTTCAACCGCACAGTTGGCTGAGCTGTGGAGTGGTACAAAGGTGGCCGCCACCTTCCTCCTCCACGCCACCCCTCCCTTTCACTTCCGATCCTAGCTATGCGGATTCCGGTCCTAAGCAGTGAGTGTTTTACTTCCGGGTAGACCCCAGATGGAGGCCAGGCACCTGACCCTCAAGTTTTATTTGACTTGGTTAAAGGGTCCATCAATTGGAAAGGAAAAAATAAATTTTCTACTTCGCTAACAATGATCAACAATGGGCATTTTTGATTGGTACTTTCTTTGATGCCAGCTTGGGTTTTGAGATGTATTGTGACATCATTCGAGGGCTGGTCCCTTTTTTTTGGGGGGGGGGGAGGGTGGAGGGGGGGTTTGATAATTCAAACTAGGATTACAAGATGCAGTAATGTCCTGTACATGTCAATCAGTACAAAAGCATATCACAGTTGCTGTAGAAAAAAATAACAATGGAACATATTCCATGTATAGGTTTACGACAGCCAGGCTGGACATGGTGCATAGTTACTGTTCAATATATGCCCTGACATGATGTATAACAGGTCTCTTTAATCTATTTACCTGCTGCCTTCTCATAAATCAAAATTTGAAAATCGAGCTCAAAGGATTTTTGAATTTTTAACTGTTCAGGTGTTGATCACACTGACTTCAGTTGATTAGGGATGTATCTTGGTCAGTAATACTGGGGAGGGGGTCAGCTTCCGCTTTTCCAACAATCACTCTGGAATGTCATGTTAAAGTACATTATACAACAAGCAGGGCAGGAGCAGCGCTTAAGGGTCCGTGGAAAGGGAGAGCCGTGCAGGTTCTTAGGGGTACTTCATGGAAGGAAACACAGTATTTTGCAAGAGAAGCAACATTTTTGAAGATTGTCAAAACAGAGAGGAAGAGAGAGTGTGTTTTTATGTGTGTGTGAGTGGATGTAAAAATCCCAGGTGAAATCCGACAGGCTGTACTGTTCCATATTAAGCACAAATCACTACTCAACTTACACATTGTACATAACACTAATATGAATTGTATTGCAAAAAATCTATATTTAAAATAGGAATATTATACGGGAGGCTAGGGAAAAGAAAAACAAAAAATAACAAGTAAATGCACTATCAGCTTTTGTCATCCATACCGTACTCCACTAATTGACCTAGGGGCCTAACTATGAGTTTGGTTGTGTGGGAGTGGGCCACCATGCCACCGCCCCACTCCCACACCACCAAACCTCACCGCCAGCATCTCATTGCCAGCCTCCTACCAGATTACGAGTAATTTCGTGGTCTGGTGGGCGGTCGTTTGACGTTTCCACGACGGTGCCTATTAAAAAGGCACCGCAATGGGAGCGCCAAAGCGGTTTCTGCACTGTATGGAATATTACGTCCATACTGTGCATGATGGGGGGTGCATGCAGACAACGCCATGAAAAGTGAGGCGGTCAGGAAACCCGTAACATGCTTTCCAGTGCCGCAGCAGCACTGCCAAGTATATTGTGGCCTCTGACTGCTGCGCTACCACCAGGGATCGCGGATCCCTGGCGGTTGCGGCGGGTCGTAGTTGTAATACAGTGGTCGGACCGCCGGTGCGGCTGTCCCCGACCGCCACTGCACCTCATTGCGAGTTTGGCAGTCCTATGGGCCGCCAAATTCTTAATCGGGCTGCTAGTCTATTGACACAAAAGACGCTTTCACATAGTACCTCTGTACTATATTGTTAAGTTCTGAAGTAAATTTACATTCGCATGAAATTTCTGTAAATTCTTACTCTTTCACTTTGTGTAACAGAAAATGTTGTGTGTGACGGTGACTTACACTGAGCTAGCAACATTGACCCCGTGATTTCTGAAACTATATGGGCAATACATTGAGATGGTATCTAGCATACTTTTTCTAGGCAAGCTCAGTCACAGCATGCGTGCACTTTTCATGCTGTTGACCGCCCATGTGCAATGCACACAAAATCTTCAGTACTCGTTAATGAAATTCAAATTAAGCCTTGCTCCTTAGCCCACCCTTCCATACCGCACAGAACATAACATACAGCTCACTCATGCAGGCCAATAGTTCAGGTGGGAGATTCCCCATTTTTTAAGCAAAATATGGCTTTATTTTGGCTGTCTATCATCTAAAATTGCCTCTCCTTCAATAGAAGCCAATGGGGGAACTACATTCTACCGAATGTTTTTTAAAAATCTCCCACTTTCCTCTTCTAAAATGTTGGCATGTATGCTCACTGTTCCTCTCAGACATGCACACGATCACCACGCAGTGAACTTATACATGAGTCGTAAGACCTGTGAGTACAGGGCAGTACCAGAATCCGGCTTCTAATGCCCTGCCGCTGCTACAAAGCATGGTTCCTTTTAGCCTTTTCACTGCCCTTCCTTACAAGTGGCAACACGCCTGAGCTGAAGCCTATTGTGCATGATGGGCACACCCATTGAATCTTAAGGTACACATATTTTCCACATCAGGGGATAAGAACAAATACTCTGGCAACAGTTTTCAATCCGGCTCTCTACAGGCGGCGCAAGCTGTGAGATTTATTTGTACTGTGGCGGCCATCTTGGACTCGCAGGATTGCGCTTGTTTTGATAAACAGCGAGGGCAATACAAGCGTTTTTCAATTACAGTGAAGGGATGAGGCTGAGCTGCTTACCTCCGCATTCTCCAGGATAAACAGTTCCTAGCACGCCTAGTCATTTTGTTTATCAACACATATACTGTGAAGATGCATTTGATAACTTCATTTTATTCTCAGTCTCGTTTAATCAATATCTGGCCCATGAGAATGTTGGGATACTCACATAGACGTCAAATCACAAATATGCCAGGGGTAGAGGAAGTGAGGTCACAGGGCTGACCCCCTTGCCTTCACCTTGCCTCTCAGCAGGTATTGTCCATCTATTGTGTCTGCATACAGGCTAAACGGGGCAGGTGTTTGGGTTTCACGGTGTAGTTCCCGAATTGCAATCAGGGCACTCTATTCCACTGGGTGCACCATGTCCAGACTTGGGCAGTGCAACCTATTAGAGCATGAGCTGTGAGCAGCGCATTACTGAAATGTGGATCAGCTGTTTGAAGCAGCTGTTCCACCTTTCACTGCAGGCGCAGACCCAGCTTCACATTCAAAGGGATATCCCAGCAGTCGAGTCCAGTGAGTGGCTGCACCCATCTGTAGGAGAGTACCTGGGGCATCCTGAACACCCCAGTCCCCACCCTCCAATGTTCACCTTCATGGAACGCAATGATCATGCATCACCCTCTATCTTCTTTGCCACCACGCTCCCATTTGTAACACAGCGCATATGAAAGATAAAGAGTTTCGTCCCCATGCAAATGAAGGAACACCCTCTTGTGATCACACTAGTGCTTATTTTGTGCTGGCTCAATCCATATTGCAGAAGGGTCTGCACAAGTGGCTGCACCTCCTTCTGTAATACCAGGGTGTCCTGCGGGTGCAAA
Organism: Triturus cristatus; assembly: GCF_964204655.1. Lineage (NCBI taxonomy): Eukaryota > Metazoa > Chordata > Amphibia > Caudata > Salamandridae > Triturus > Triturus cristatus. The sequence continues at coordinate 1,776,576,276 of NC_140589.1, read as the reverse complement.
ACCAGGTGCACAGGCCTGTTGTGCCTCCACGGGCACCTTGTATAATGAGAATCAGGTATCTTTTCAAGTCTGCAGTAGTGGAGGAGATGAGGGCTTAATGGTCCACACACATGGGACCCTCACCTGCTGTCTTTGTTAGGACCCTGTGCCAATTGGCCTCCTTCTCACACCTTTGCAATCATGCATTGCAAAAGGAGAAGTCTGTCCGGCAGACTCATGGGGGAGTCAGAAGCAGGATACACCCAGTTCTATCTTAAGCGGCTGCTTCTGCCGTCTTGCCCCTACCCTCTGTGCCTCACTGCCCAGGCCAGCACGATGATGTCAAGCGTCAGGGGAGAATGGTACGGACTAGATAGAACGGATCAACCAAGAAAGAAGCTGGCGGGACCACAATCACGATCTTCATGTTTTTAATTTGTGTTGTTAGAAGCCATTAAATGATCTTGAGCGTCAAGCCCATTCCCAATGCTAACACTAAACTAGAAATTTGAGATAATTTCATTATGCTGGAGTCCTCTAACTGAAGTGGGGGTTTGAGAACTGCTAAGACGTGCATAATATTAAATGTAGTTTAATGCTCTTAAACAAATATCATGGTATATAATTAACCTTTGAACTGTATGCTTGAGTGTGTGTGTGTGTATATATATATATATATATATTCAATGAAAAAACCATAGGTTTCACACACGTTATAGTTAGGAATTAGCATTTAAAAAACCTTAGAAATTCAATGAAAAAACCAAAGGTTTCACACACGTTATAGTTAGCTGGACATTTTACTCGTAAAAAAACATTGAAATTCCCCCGTTATAGTTAGTTAAGCTAACTATAACTCGTGTCGTACTTTAATATTCGGGACCGCGTAGGGGACAGGGCCCTACCCCTGTCTATCTTGGTATTAGCGAACCGCAAATGGTAAATGCGGCATGTACGAGTGCTTTATATATCGTTCTAGCTATGAATGCACTGTGTACACGTTATTCTGCTGCACTACGCGGGTTCCATTTTGGAAGCAGTGGCCATCTTGTCATTGCCCTCACATAGGCTATGATGGAGTTAATACGGGCCTCACAGTAAATGGGCTTTCCCTCTGACTTCTCTGTGACCTGGGCAGCTGGCTCTGCTGCCCCGGGTCAAACCGGTCTCACGAGCTCCCCTTCCTCCGTCCACCTGTGATTAGCATCAGGGTTTGACCCGTCATAAAGCCCTTTCATTCTACACAATCCCCCGGCTAATCTCTTCCACACCTGCTTGTTCCTGCTTTATGACTTGTTTCCCAAAACAGGAGATGCTCATGTTTATTGGGGGGTCTCTTTACATCAAACGTGGGATCTGAACCTTACTGTGTAAATCATTGTGGGCTGGCCGAACTGGAATGTGGGATGGTCATCATGACTCTGCTTTTTCGTTTGTCATGTATACCTTTATATGACCATATCGTAAACCAAGTAATGTGTGCCTGGAGCATGATATTTTGTACTTAAGGAGAAGTCCGTTCCTATGATTTTCAGCAGTCTCCTGAGAACATACACGCTGTTGTACTTCTAGGATACCTGTCATTGGTCTGCAGCCAATAAACGAATCTTTGACTTCACCCAGAAGACTCTGTGTTTCTGTAGGTCCGGAACAGGGTGAACCCAGAAGTCATAGGGTGTGTGCCCCTGCACCGCTGGGTCTAAAATACCCAGTACTTCAGTTTGGCGCCCAACGTTGGGCGATTTCAGCGGTACCAGTCCAAGCCAGAGGTTCGTGAGGAGCTTCGTGTGGAAATTCCGGAGGAAGGCCGCCACTTCATCGACCCCTGCATGTCGACGTGGTCCGAAAGTCTTTTCTGCGAGGTTCTCCGCGTCCCGACGGCTACGAAGGACTGCTGCCCTGATTAATCGACCTGTTTTGGACCCTTGACGAGTTTGAGAGAGCGAAACAATCGAGAGAGTCTTCTGGTGACGCCATCGATCAGCAATATTCAGTTAAGTATAAGTGGAGCGTCTCCCATTTGTTTTGGTATCCTTCGGGATCATTTGAATTGGTACTTTGGAGTTTGCAAACGCCAAAACCAGAGGACTCGTGTATTCACGAGAATATCGTATTCGATAATCCTTTGACGTTTGGATCTAGACTAGTGAGCGAAGATGCCTGGTTCTGGACTATTTGGTAGATTATTCTGTTTGGGTTGTGGAAAAGATTTCCAGCTAGAGGAATCATGTCCGGTTCCTCCGGTTGGAACTCCAACTTATGAGCTCTATGTGAAACATGGCGTAGGCCCCATTGCATATAACGAAGTGTGGATCCACTACACCAGGAAAGATGGTGTTTTAAAATGGCCCCAAAATGGTAGTTTTGATACCGATATTTTAGATAATCTGGAAATTAAATTGTTTAAGAAGAAAGCCCGGCCGGCGATGTTTGACTCTTTCCGCTTATGGCGAAAGGAAGCCAAACAGAAGGAAATTAAGTTAGCGAAAAAGAATAAGAGAGAGAGAGGTATGTCAGTAATGCAAGCAGCTGTACAATTCAAAGACAATGAAGAGGAGCAAATGAATGAGCAATTGCACAGGCAGCGTAAGTTAGGGATTGACAAATGTTACCCAGCTTTGCCACATTCTAAGCAGGATGAGTCAGAAGAAAAGGAGAAAGATCCCTTGATGTCACATTTGTTGAGTTCGCCACCCCCGTATGCTCAAACTGCCACGGCGCCTCCCCAGCTTGTAAATATGCCGCCTCCAGTGCATATACTGCAAGCCTTGCCGCAACCGCCAGTTGCTTTGCAGCCAGTTCCTATTCCTGTAGCGCAGCCCTCTCAAGCGCCGCCAGTTGTGCTTCCAACTGCCCCCGCACTTCCTGCGACTTTGCCTAATCCAGTAACTGCCTCCCCTAACACTCTTCCTTCCACCACTCCAGTACCTGTCTCTACATCCTCTTTTCTTCCCTCTGTTTTTCCCCCTGTTCTCGCCTCAGCTTCTCCTTCAGCGCGACAGCGCTTAGCTAATGTGGTTACTACATTAATGTCTCCTCTCTTTGGGTCATCTGGTGCAACTCCTGGTGTACAGCGTAAGCAGTTGCGCAGCCAATTGCCTAACCCCGATGAGAAAAAGGTAATAGATCACATGGCGCGTAGATGGATCGTTTTTTCTTCACTTTATGATGTGGAATCAGTTGTCAACATTTTCCATCAATGGGATGCCCCTAAACAGAGATATGTGTTTGAGAAAATGTGCGAAATTCTCTGTGAAGAATTGGAGGATAGTGGTAAAAATCCGAACCCGCAGGAATTGTGTAGAGTGAGGTTCGATTTTGGAACTGGTATAATTGTGGACCGCGAAGTAGATAAAGCAGTTGCGGTTGTATTGTCCTTAAGGAATGACGAGTGCCAACAGTCATTGTTTGAACAAGAGGTCCTTGTGGGGAAAAAGGCAAAAGCGCGACAATACCCTATGAGAGAAGTTCCCCCGGTATGGAAGGAAGCGGTTGCAGCTGTCGGTGGTAACCCCGCTGTGGCAGCGCATTTCCAGCGTGTTTGGGTGCATGTTCCATGGAAGCGCTCTGAGGTGTTAGCGCTTAAGCAGTCCTTGCCTGATCCCCGTAAAAACCCAGCAGGTTATTATAAAGAGTTGTCACAGACGGCAGGGTCATGCATTATGAATCTGGCCGATATAGACATGTTGTTTGGCAATGTTGTTCCACAGCCTCTATGGGGATCAATTCGTAATATAGATCACAATGCAGAACTAGGGGACACATGGGCTAACATTATTGCTGCTGATGCTAGACAAACTGGTGGCGCGAAACCAGAACCTTTAGTAGCTGAACTCCCTGGTAGAATCATCACGTATATGAAGACACTAATGCCTGCAATGCGCGTAAATTGGGACAAGTTATCTGCATGCAAGCAGAAAAAGGACGAGACAGTGTCAGACTTCTTTACTAGGTTTGAAGAAACGTTTATTGACCACAGTGGGCAGGATATGAGTACTGAGGGTGGCCAACGGCTATTTGTGGATAAGTTTGTGCAGAATTTACTTCCTGACCTGTGTAAGAAATTGAAAGATTCAGAAAGTTCTTGGGCTGTTTCTTCTTCAGCGCAAATACTGGCTACTGCACAGTATTATGAAAATAGAGATAAAGACGAGAAAGATAGAACAGAAAATAAACGAAGGAATTAAAGACAAAGGTCCTTTTACAGCAGGCTTACCCACCACGTGGAGGTCAGAATAATTATAGGCAACCCCAAGGTGTCTATCACCAACCCCAACAGTTTCAGAACAATCAGCAAATGAATGGGTATTATCAACCACGTGTCCCTGTAGGTCCCAACCAATGTTCATACTGCAAAGAGGAAGGTCATTATAAATATAGTTGCCCTAAATTAATGCAGCGGAACGGTAATGCGTATGGCGCAAGAGGTAGGGGTGGTCAGCAAGCTCCTAGAGGCAGAGGGCGTGGAAATGCTCCCCAGAACGCGCGTCCTCTGCCGCCTCAAAATACCATCAATAGTTTTGATCAGCAAGCTAACGCGACTAGTAATACGGCCCAGTATTATAATAATGATTATTATGCAGAGGACGGTGATGCAGAGAATAATGATTACTAGGACAGCCATAGACAAAGAGAGGGAGTTGTTTCAGTGCCAGTGGATCAGAGTGGACCGTATGTTGAGGTAACTACAGCAAATGTAACGGAGCCTTTTCTGCTAGACACTGGTGCTGCAAAGAGTTCAATCATGCATGCAAAACTCCCTGGCGCACCTTTGTCTGGCGAGATAAATGTTTCAGTAGGTTTTTCTGGCGCCCCAGTTAGGAACCCGATTTCTAGTCCCATGTCACTTTCTGTTGGACCTTGTGAGCTGAAAGCACCCCTGATCCTAACAACGGGTTGTGGTGAGAATTTGCTGGGATTAGATTTGTTGAAAAGATTGCACGCTACACTGTATTGTTCTCCTTCAGGAGTACAACTTACGTTAGGCAAGAAAGTGATTTCCCCGATGTACTTGTCTAAAAATACAATGCCACCTGAATTGTCGTCCCTTCCGGATGCCCTTTGGGCTACTGGTCCCAATGATGTGGGCCTCTTGGAGATACCGCCATATGTGGTGACTCTAAAGGCTAATGTCAGACTGCCACGTATTCCCCAGTACAAGATCTCTAATGAAGGGCAGAAAGCATTGTTAGACATTGTCAGCGACTTGATTAAGAAGGGTGTGATTGAGGAGACAAGAGGCAACGTTTGCAATAGTCCGATTTTACCTGTCTTAAAACGAACGGATCCCTCACAGCCACCTGTTTACAGATTTGTGATCGATCTCAGAGAGGTTAATAAGATTGTTGTGCCACAGTTTCCGGTTGTCCCTGATATAACTGCCTTGTTAACGATGATTCCAGCCTCTGCTGCATGGTTTTCAGTGATCGATTTAAAGAATGCTTTCTTTAGTATCCCAATTGCAGAAGAGAGCAGAGATATTTTTGGTTTTAGTCTGGGAGGCCGAAGCTTCCGTTTCAAACGCGCTCCCCAGGGCTACTGTGAGAGTCCATCCATATATAGTCAGGCTTTGAAAGCGCAGCTTGATGCACTTGTTTTACCTAGTGGCGCTATCCTGATTCAGTACGTGGACGATTTACTGATCGCTGCGGATACTGAGAAGATCTGTAAAGAAGCCACATTGTCACTGTTTCGCCATTTATCCGCTTTCCATCACAAAGTGTCTCTCTCTCAGCTGCAATATTGTCGACAAGAAGTGACCTACTTAGGTCATCTCTTATCGAAGGAGGGAAGGAAACTGACCCCAGAAAGAATTCAAGCTATTGCACAGTTGAGTGTGCCAAAGACACAGAGAGAAGTGCGTGTTTTCTTGGGCATCACTTCATACTGTAGGCATTGGATCCCTAGTTTTTCCTTATTGGCAAAACCTTTGTTAGCCTTAACATGCAAAGACACACCGAATCCTATCCCATGGTCTGAAGAGTGCCAGAAAAGTTTTGTGGAATTGCGTAATGCATTATGTTCAGCACCTGTGTTGGGTACCCCTGACTACAGTAAGCCTTTTACATTGTATGTTCACGAGAAAGATGGATGTGCGTTGTCAGTGTTAACACAGCCTTTTGGCGACAGACCGCGTCCATGCGCATATTTTTCATCAACCTTGGACCCTGTAGCGAGGGCATTGCCAAGCTGTCTGAGAGCGACAGCTGCTGCAGCGATGTCTATCCGACAATCTGCTGGTTTGGTAATGGACAACACATTGATTGTCATTGTTCCACACGCTGTAGACACATTATTAAATAGGACCAAGACACAACACTTGACTAGTGCACGATTATCGGGCTACGAACTTACACTGTTAGCTAATCACATACACATAAAAAGATGCAATACGCTGAATCCAGCTACATTGTTGCCAATTCCGGCAGACTCAGATGAGATTGAGCAACATGACTGTCTGTTCAGAACAGAAGAAGAGACGAAAGGGAGAGTGGATCTAAAAGATACTCCCCTGACTGAGTGTGATGGCACTTTATGGGTAGATGGGTCATGTTTTAAGCTCCCTAATGGTGACACGACTGCTGCATATGCTATCACGACTTTGCACACGGTCGTGGAAACTGCACGAGTGCCACATAATTCGGCCCAAGCAGCAGAATTAATCGCCCTCACGAGAGCATGTGTGTTGTCTGAAGGAATGAGAGTGAACATATACACAGATAGCCAGTACGCCTTTGGCGTGGCTCATAATTTTGGGCGTTTGTGGAAGGAGCGTGGGTTCCTGACGTCGCATGGAGCTAAAATTCAGAATGGCAAGTTGGTGAATGATCTCCTTGAGTCACTGACCCTACCGTTGCGAGTTGCGATCATGAAATGCAGTGCGCACAGGAAAGTCACAGATGATGTTGGACGTGGGAATGCGTTTGCTGATGAGACCGCGAAAGAAACTGCACAGAATGTGAAGACTAGAATGTATGTTGCAGGTCCCGCAAGATGGGTTAATGATGTTGGAATGTGTGAAAACACAATAGAGAGCGTGAAGTCGCTTCAAGCTGAAGCCACAGAGGAAGAGTTAAGCAAGTGGAGAGAAAGTATGGGTAAGTTGGATGAGAATGGTTGTTGGATTGATCTGACAGAACATAGGCGATGGTTGTTGCCTGATGCATATGTGCTTCCAGTGGTTACTATGGCACATGGAATGGCACATATCAGTACGAAAGGTATATGCAAGTTGTTGGCTCCAGTATGGCAGAATGCTGGGATTCCCAAGTGTGCAGAGAATGTGGTCAAGAATTGCATAGTATGCTTGAAGTACAACCCTGGTAGGGGAACCCCAACTCCGGCTGGTCACTTTGCACCCCCATCATGTCCATTTGAAGTTTTGCAGCTGGACTTTATTCACATGGAAAGATGCAACAACCTGAAATATGTATTGGTGGTTGTTTGTGCTTTCTCAAAATGGATAGAGGCTTATCCTCTGAAAGATAACACTGCCCTATCCACAGCCAAAGCCCTTGTGAAGGAGTTTTTCCCTAGGTTTGGGATGCCAAGAATGGTGTGGTGTGATAACGGAAGTGAGTTTGTGGGTAAAGTGATGAAGAATGTATGTGAAGGGCTAGGGATAAAGCAGAAGTTCCACGCTGCAAATCACCCCCAATCAGCTGGATTAGTAGAACGCTACAATGGAGCCTTAAAGCTCAAGCTGGCTAAAATCCAGGCGAGCACCGGTCTTAAATGGCCTGACGCTCTGCCTTTAGCACTCCTGTCCACCAGAATGACCATACACTCACGAGTGGGACTTAGCCCTTACGAGGTCGTCTTTGGCCGCCCGGCTAATGTATGGGGCGTGCCAAGACCGGCGAAATTTAGCGAAATAGAACATCCAGTACTGCTCGATTACCTGTATGATTTGACTGTTAAACTGCGTGTTTTGCACCAACAGGTACATGATACTCTTCCCCAAGCCTCTGAACCTCCTGGACACCCTATCAACCCTGGTACGTGGGTGCTAGTCCGAAATTTCCAGCGCAAGAGCAACGACGAGCCTCGCTGGATCGGCCCTCATCTTGTTCTTCTTTCGACAAGATCAGCAGTGCGAGTGAAAGGGAAGAAGCACTGGATTCATGGTACCCACTGCAAAGTAGTCCCCTTGCCTCTGCCATATGACCAGTGGGTCAAGGAGGGTATCGCCGACTCAGAGACAGACATTGTACCTCGCTTTGTACCATTCAGTGACGCACGCATAAAAGGCACAGTTTCAGACCAAGAGAGTGACAATATTCTGCAGGAAGCTGTGCCACCATCAAATCAACTGGACACCACTGAGCCTGAACTTTTGTTTCAAGACCAAACAGCACCTGGCCGTCTCCGCTATAATTTGAGACCTAGGCCCATGGACAAATAAAGATTTCCTCATTATTTCCCTTTTGACATTTTTGCTCTCCCATCTGAAGGACTTTCTTGATTTTTGTTTTTCGAACCACCATCCGGGTTCTGCCGCAGGGTCGCGGTGCCAAGACTTTGGGGTACAGGCCGAAGACGCTAGGTCGACGGTTCTGGTTGGTCTAGGGCGTTTCCCTGGACTGACAGGCGTACTCTTTAGCAGAAGAAACTCATCCACCGCGAGCGGCTCGAGTAGAGGATGGAGTTTTTTAAGATGGAGAGACCGATTGAGGAAATGAACTTTAACGCAAGGATGTGTAGAATTGTAAAAAGTAAATGTTTTGTCTTTTTGTGCCTTTTTACGCTGTGTAGTATAATAATGTTTATTGTAGGATTTGTGTTTTTCTCCGCTCAAAAGCCCATTGCACCCACTCAACAGCCTATATCTCTTTCTACTGCCTCCTCTCACTCTTTTCACCCTTTGCCTGAGCACGAACAGACCAGACGATCAGAGTTTGTAAATAACTCGTTTATCCAACTCTTGCACCAGCACCAACTAGTAATGAATACGACCAATTGCTGGGTGTGTGGGTTAATGCCACATACCATTAACAAAGGTATTCCCTACCTAGTGCTACCGTACAGTTACAATGGATCGTCATGGGCATTCCAAACCATGTTTCTCTATGCTCTAGATACATACTCCCCTCGCCAACCGCGTTCCATCAGACCTATCACCAATAATAAGGCTTTGATGAAAGGAGTTGCCGATATGAGTAGGGATATCAATACATACTCATCTATTCCCAAAGAAGAGTTGAGACCTTATGTAGGATGGAACGCGACGGGGTATAGTATTAGTCTGGGTGAAAGACAGCGAAAAATCTCATCTCCAATCTGGGTCGTACCCCACATGGGTCGGTTCTGCTTACAGGGTAATGGTCAGAATCCTAGAGCTCAACTGGGAAGAAGTGACTGTACCGAAACGTACACCTTCCCGTCACAGTTTTCCCCTGCGTTTCGAGCTGCTAAGGGCACATATTTCATCTGTCATGACCGAGCATATACATGGCTGCCCCCTGATTTCTCGGGCACATGTTATATTGCGAACTTGCTACCGCCGACATTTACTGCTGCCTCTGACTATCACAAGACCAGAGTTGTGAGAGGTGTGATTAGTAAGGAGGATACTGCCGGTCAGGAAGCAGGAGACTTCTTCTTGGGTTTCCTGCCGTTTTGGGGACCTATGGTCAATAGTAGGAACCTGAGACAGCTGACTCGTGTGGTTGAATCCACTGTCAATGTAACGGCTGGTGCCCTTAGTAATCTGACAGCTGAGCTCCAAGCGGATCGCCTTATGACTTTGCAGAACCGCATGGTTCTAGACGTTATTCTTGCAGACCGCGGTGGGGTATGCAAGGTCATCCAATCCAGTTGCTGCATTTTCATACCAGATAATGCTCCAACAGTGTATCAAGCCATCTCCAAACTCCATAAAATATCTGAAGCCATACACGTGGATAAGGGAGATTGGTCACTGGTGGGGTGGTTCTGGGAATTGATATCTGCCTGGGGTTGGAAAGTTCTGATGGTCGTTGGAATGATCTTAGCCATTCTTTTCCTGTTCTGTCTGTGTATACAGTGTGCTCCCGCGATATGTGGTCTCTGTACTACCTTATGTGTAAGGAAACCTGTATCGAGGGACGAGCTAAGTAATAGGATGATGCTACAGCAACATCTCCATGACTTCGTGAACATTGACCTAGACTCGGATTAAGATGAGTATAGTGATTGCCTATGTAAGGGCAAAAGGAGGGTCTGTCGTACTTTAATATTCGGGACCGCGTAGGGGACAGGGCCCTACCCCTGTCTATCTTGGTATTAGCGAACCGCAAATGGTAAATGCGGCATGTACGAGTGCTTTATATATCGTTCTAGCTATGAATGCACTGTGTACACGTTATTCTGCTGCACTACGCGGGTTCCATTTTGGAAGCAGTGGCCATCTTGTCATTGCCCTCACATAGGCTATGATGGAGTTAATACGGGCCTCACAGTAAATGGGCTTTCCCTCTGACTTCTCTGTGACCTGGGCAGCTGGCTCTGCTGCCCCGGGTCAAACCGGTCTCACGAGCTCCCCTTCCTCCGTCCACCTGTGATTAGCATCAGGGTTTGACCCGTCATAAAGCCCTTTCATTCTACACAATCCCCCGGCTAATCTCTTCCACACCTGCTTGTTCCTGCTTTATGACTTGTTTCCCAAAACAGGAGATGCTCATGTTTATTGGGGGGTCTCTTTACATCAAACGTGGGATCTGAACCTTACTGTGTAAATCATTGTGGGCTGGCCGAACTGGAATGTGGGATGGTCATCATGACTCTGCTTTTTCGTTTGTCATGTATACCTTTATATGACCATATCGTAAACCAAGTAATGTGTGCCTGGAGCATGATATTTTGTACTTAAGGAGAAGTCCGTTCCTATGATTTTCAGCAGTCTCCTGAGAACATACACGCTGTTGTACTTCTAGGATACCTGTCATTGGTCTGCAGCCAATAAACGAATCTTTGACTTCACCCAGAAGACTCTCTGTTTCTGTAGGTCCGGAACAGGGTGAACCCAGAAGTCATAGGGTGTGTGCCCCTGCACCGCTGGGTCTAAAATACCCAGTACTTCACTCGCGCGCCCGCAATGCACTGCTGATGACGTCACATATTACATCACTCATGACATGGTCAGTGACATCACTCATGACATCACTGATGACATCTCAAATGACATCACTGATGACATCACTGATGACATCATCCCGTGAATGTGTGTTTTTCTGAAAATTAAATATGTTTTATATATGTATATCTCAAGGTCGATGGAAGAATAAATGGGTATATAAGTGTCTAAATGGATGATTTGTTTTTGAAAAATTGATTGTGTAACTGACTGATTAGGTGTATCATAGTGAATACATGGCTTAGTGAGTAATGTTTAAATATGTATATATCTGTATCAGTCTTTCACTTTGTGTATAAGTGGCTGCATGGGTTGGTGAGCAGCTACATGAGTGTTTATATGGGTTATTAGTTGTTTTTTTGAGTATCAGTCTGAGTGTCTGTATGGTTCGGTGGGGGTATTACGTAGTGCATAGGTGCATGAATGAGTGACTCACTGTTTGTATGTGTTGAAGATAGTATGTATGCAGGACTGCATGGGTGGATGAGTGTGTGTATGGGTGTGTTAGTGAGTGAATGACTGTCTCTACAGTGTCTTTATGAGTAACTACATATGTTTTAAACTAGTATATGTGACTATTGGTGTATATAAGTGAGTATATGTGAGAGTGAGAGATTGAAAGAGTTCCTGTATGAATAAGTATGTGTTTCTATAAGTGATTGTTTAAAAGACTAAGTATGTGTAAGTTTTTGTAGAAGTAAGTGTGGTGGTGTGTGTATAACTATATGCAAGTAAATGGATGTTTGATTCTTTATTAGCATGAGTGACTATGTGTGTGAGTAACTCTACGGATGAGTGGCATTGTGTAACAGGATGTATAGGTGTATGAGTACATATGATGAGTGAGTACATGTATGAGTGACTGTATAGGACTGTTGGTGAATGAGTGGATGTGTATGTGGATCTTAGAATTACTGAAGAGGTTGTTGTAACTGGTATTGGTATGTCCATTGTTTTGAAAAGTTTAGTCTCTATTTATAAATGTGTGTATCAAAGGTTATATTAGGGTGAGAGGAGGTCTGCCACTCTATCACAAGGATGATGTCATCAGGGATGTCATCAGTGATGTCATTTGAGATGTCATCAGTGATGTCATGAGTGATGTCACTGACCATGTCATGAGTGATGTAATATGTGACGTCATCAGCAGTGCATTGCGGGCGCGCGAGTTATAGTTAGCTTAACTAACTATAACGGGGGAATTTCAATGGTTTTTTACGAGTAAAATGTCCAGCTAACTATAACGTGTGTGAAACCTTTGGTTTTTTCATTGAATTTCTAAGGTTTTGTAAATGCTAATTCCTAACTATAACGTGTGTGAAACCTATGGTTTTTTCATTGAATTAGCAAGGTTTTTTAAATGCTAATTCCTAACTATAACGTGTGTGAAACCCATGGTTTTTTCAGTGAATTTGCAAGGTTTTTTAAATGCTATTTTTTTTTTTTCTTCTATTTTTTTAAACATATTTTTAATTTAATGTTCTAACCTTTTATAAAGACTATGGTTAAATTTTTTAAATTCTTTAATATGTTTTTTTAAATATATTTCATAAAATAAACATGTTATAATTTTTTGCAGTACATTTTTTCCTTTTTTTTTAGTACGCGTACCGTAAGCTTACGGTAAGCGTACGGTTTACGCAATGTCCGTAATTTATCTACGCTGTTTGCGTATAGTTACGCAATTTGCGTAGCCGCGCGTACTCCGCGTGGGACGCGTACGCATGTACGCTACACGCGCACGTTACGCGGAAGTGTCGGGCAGTGATGGTTATGCGCAAGCGCGTGTCTTTTTTACGCGCATGCGCACTTTTGCCGTAAGCGTACCGTAAGCGTACCGTAAGCGTACCGTAAGCGTACGGTAGGTCATGTGATCATGAAACACAACTTTTGATTGGTTGAAACTACTTTCAGTTCTAGAACTCTCCTACACCACACCCATTCCCCTCATTTCTGCTTGTGATCCCTTAGGAGAAGGAGCTGGGTTGTCTTTGTGATACGATGGCAGAACAGCAGAGCTCTTCTGAGAGTGAGGCTAGCACTAGCAGCACTACCTTGAGGCAGAGAGCGAGGAAACAAAAGACCTCTTATGTATGGGATTATTTTACTTTTCCTGAAGGCCAGCTAAAGGTAAATGCACCCTTAGTGACTTGCAAGCTGTGTCAGCGTGTACTTTCAAGAGGTAATCCTGACAGGAAGTATTCCTTTGGGAATCATACCATGATGAGGCACCTCAAGGATGTACACAAAAGGACACATGCTCGACTTTTTGGAGGTAACCCTTCAGAAAGTCAACCAAGCACATCCACAGCAGCTCAGCCTGGACCATCATCTGCAGGGCTGACTCCTTCTTCTGCAGGTCAGGTGAGCCCTTCATCTGTGGGGGGAGCATCTCCTTTTGCTGGCCCTCTGGAAATTAACCCTCGATTTCTGAGGGTTGATATTCGATGTGCCTCTTGTCATGATCTAATTTGTCATAGGGAGACCAGTGTTTCCCTAGTGAACCTCAAAATAGATCAGCACACTTGTCACAGAGACTAATTTTCCCATTCTTTCTTTCCTCTCTCCCTGCATGAACACAACGGCTCTTTTAAGAGCCAACCTTATCTTTCATCTTTTTTTTATAGATGTTTTTAAAAACTTTTTTTTTTTTTTTTACCGTACGCGTACGGTGCGCGTAATTTTTTTATTTTTTTTTTAAAAACACTAAAAATCAATAATCACATTACAAGGACTTTGAAACACTACAATGATTATTATTGACTTACCATACCCACTCAAAAAAATATTTATTCATTTGTTTTTTTTAAAAAAAATTGCTTTAAAAATGGTTCTAGTTTTCGAAAATTTTCTATATCAATCTGAAAAAAAAGAAAAAAGTATTAATATTTTTTAAACATTTTAAAATACAGTACACGTATTTACATATTTACCAAAAAATATTTTTGCCTTATTTTTGCTGTTTTCAGAATATATTGCATTTCACTTTAAATTGTGAAAGCAATTGCATTCATCATTTAACAGCGGGCAAAAAAAAAATAACAATCTCAAAGATTGTATTAAAAAAGCCCAGAATCTCTTCTCACTTAAACTTAACATTACAGAAATGCATAATATTCTAAAAAAATATCATCAAAAAACAATACTTATTTCTTTAAAATACCGTCTGATATTTTTGTTTCAGAAGTATAATCACAATATTATATCTCAAATAACTCCACAATACATCTGATTCCATTTCCTTTAGGCCAAATAGTAATTTTAAAAAAAATTTTGGATTAAATTTCCAATGGTAATCCAATAAAATTCTAAAGTTTAATTTGTCCAGATCTCACCGATTCTCTGTAACATTTTGGTTCCCGAAATTTTTTTTAATAATTTATTAAGTCCACAATAGAATTGGTTACTTTTCCGCATGGCCAAATAGTAATTTTTTAAATCTTTTTTGAAAAAATTTCCAATGGCACTCCAATAACATTCCAAAATTTAAATTGTGCAGATGTTACCGATTTTCTCTAAATTATTGGTTTTTGAAAGTTTCATTAAAAATTAAAAAAGTCCACATTACAATTGGTTATCTTTCCATTAGGCCAAATGATAATTTAAAAAATCTTTTTTTTTGAAAATTCCAATGGTAATCCAGTAAAATGGTAAAATTATTTAGTCCAGATCTTGCCAAGTCTCTCTAAAATTTAGGTTTCAGGAAGATTAGATAGGAATTTGCTAAATCAAAAGGCAAACGTTGTTTGAAAATCAATTGGGAATCATTACACAGTGTCCAGCCTTTTTCACATTTAAGATAAACTGTGTAATGTCCAGAAGTAACAGTAGGTCCATCATGGAAAATTATTGCAACAGTTACAAAAGTTTTTCCTGAAATTGATAATTGCTGTCCTGTAAACTTCTTTATTAAAGTATCCAATTTTGAACCATCAGCTCTACATCGTTGCATCATTAAAATTACATACTGTCCGTATTCCTTTAAAATGAATGTTGAAAACATGTCAGATTTACACTCACCGCATTTCATGCTATGATTAGCATCTTTAACTAATTTTGCAAAAGTGACTGTTTTAATCTCTGGCAATGTCAAATAAATAAACCTTTCATTATCAACATTAGAGCCACATATAGTATAACAGTTTTCACAACTATGTTCCCATTTATAAGAGAGACCAAATAAAATATCAATTGCAACTTCTTCTTCTTCTTCCAGTACTTGAAGAAAATACATCAAAAATTCGTGTGCATCTTGCTGTTCATTTTGAGAAAACTGTGTTCGTCCTGAACATATATCTAAAAGTTTTCTAATTTCAGTAGCACTTTCTATTTAAGTTTTATCTTTACTCGGCTTTTGAAAAAGGAGACTCAGCTCAGAACAGAATCTTTTTCCCTGATTTACTATTATCTGCTCTTGCAAACTTTCCAGATAAAATGCAACATTCAGCACTACATTTGCGTAGCAGTTGACACCAGAGCTATTTTCAAAATGACATCCTACAACCTGTTCTTCATTTTCCTTTTTCTTTTTGCTTGCAATTACATCACTCCTCTTTTTTTTTCTCTTCTCTACATCTTCATTACAGATATTCTCATTTTTTCTTTTATGAGAAACTACACGTTTCTCCAACACAGGATACTGACCTAAATGAGGAGCATAGCTTCTTCTTAATCTATTATACTCCTTTACACAGTTTGTATCAGCACTAACTTTTGAATCATCAAAGTCTATCATGAATAAACCTGATAATGTTTTCACTCGTGACAAAGCAACATATGCCATACCTTCTTTGAACACAGTTGAACCAATGTTCACAAATGCACAATCTACAGTCAATCCTTGAGACTTGTGAATAGTTACAGCATATGCTAGAGAAAACGGAAACTGCTTCCTACGTACATATAAGTCTTTCACAAGCATGAAACGAACTGTACAACGACAAATATCTTTAACTTCTTCTATCTGATCAAATTTTATTTTTAAACATTCAATTCCATCTTTTTTCTGATAATTAATAAAACCCACAACTCTTCCCATAGCTCCATTAACTAAACCTAAACATCCAAATTTCTTCTTAAAAATACTCTACAGTTCATGCAAACATATAGATTTTTTTCTAATCCAGCTGTTTTGGAGATGTTCTTCTCTAGTGAATCCAATTTATTTTTCAGTTTGCCTGTTACTGTGACAGTAATTCTTCCATCCTCAATTTTGTCCACCGCTTCCAATTTCCTGATCTCTTCCTTTTCCAATTTCAAAAGCTCCTCATTAAATATTGAGCATTCACGTAGAGTTGGCATTAAGCAGATGACACTTTTGTTTTCTGCAATGTTCTTGTATATTTTCTCTGCAACTATTTCTTCCTTTGGAAATAAATTATGTAGCAGCCGACTCTGTAATGCTTTTTTGCCAACTTCTGTGAGTAGTCCAATTCTGATATCTTTCAGAATACTTCCATATTCTTCATCGCTTGCTTGCCTCATATTAGTAGTAAGTTCCTTGTCCTCAAAGAAGGACCAAATATTTGTATTTCCGATGCTTCCCAATGACTTCTTCGTGTCTTCATGTGTGACAGTATTAAACACTGGTTGTCCTTTAACTGGAATAAGTTGCAAAAGATCTCCAAAAACTATGACGTGTTTTCCACCAAATAACATGTCATAGTCTGTCTTCAAAATTTGCTGCATTCTTAAATGCACAAAGGCAAGCATTAAGTTTGATATCATGCTCACCTCATCAATAATGAGAACTTGCATCTTCTTCAATACTCTTGAAACTTCCAAGGATGCTTCTCCAGTTAGCTTGTTGTATTGTATTTTGTTCTCATGCTCCACTGGTAACATTAGCAAACGATGTAAAGTGATTCCTTTTATGTTATATGCTGCTAACCCAGTTGGAGCAGTAACCACACAAGACAAAGTAGAATCTGTTTTTTGCTGTAGGTAGCTTCTGATGACTTTTATAAGGAAACTTTTTCCAGTTCCAGCTTGTCCGCTTACATACATCCTGATTGGATGAAATGATGTGCATGAGCACTCTTTTTTTTCATGTAGAAATCCGTGATCAATTTTGTTTCTGATCTCTTCATAAATTTGTTGCTGCTCTTGATTCAGTTGTCTTTCCAAATTTTCTAAGTCTATAAATTCTTCTTGAGCTTGATTCATAGCCGTTTCCACTTCATTCATGGCTATTGATGCTTCATTTTCAACGATTGGTTGTCCTAGGGGATCTTGACTGAGTGTTCCTGAACTTTGGCTGTCCTGAGAACTGTCTCTAGCTATTTCTGCTGCAATTGTAGTTTCCTGTTCAATTTCTTCATTTAACATTTGCAGATAACTTGAGAATGTACTGCATTGTATGCTGTCTTTGCAAGCATTAAAAGAATCTTCATAGCTTTGAAATTCTCCCAGTAGTTCATCCTCTGTACGCCATGGTTTAAACAACTGTAAAAGAGCCAAGTAGTAAAATTCCTTCTTGTCAGTAGTGTCGCAACTCAGCTTCCTGTGATTTATCAAACTTCCTTTTGTTTGCTTCACCAAACATCCTTCCTCACCAACGACTTTATATTTTCCATTGTTGATGTCTTCTGCGGCTTTCCGTGAATAAATGTAGTTCTGCAGAACTTCATAGAGACACATGTTCTCCAGATGTTGACTTCTCTTGGGATAATATGTGTCCAACATGTTTGATTTCAAAATATCTGTACTTTCTGGGTCATTCTCGGCCAAATATTCAATTTCTCCAACAGATTTCAGTACCCGATTTCTCATTGCTGCAAGGCCTAAACTTGCCCAAATTATTCTTCTTGACTTCGAGTAGAGACTTGCAGAAGATAAGCTATCTGAACATTCGTAGGATCCAATTTCTCGATGCGATAACATCTTCAAACTGAAACTGTACAGCTTCTTACTGACAGTCTTCTCGTGAGAAATCTCTTCCCACATTTCCTTCAATTCTGTTTTTTCTGATTTCGTAATGTAAGACGTTACATATCGAGCAACAGCAATGGAATTGTCAGCTACATACTGTATATCCATGTTAGCGTTCCACATGGATAAAATGACTGGGTTGTAGTCATTTATATTTTTTGATTCTTCTTTTCTTTTTAGGTTGTAGGTATTCTTAGGTGATTTTCTTGTGATAGTATGTCTCACATCTGACATAAAACTGTTGACTCTTCCATTTGAAAGAACAGGTCTAGGAAATCCAAATCGACATTTAGTGTAGTATTTATCTTTGCTCTTGTATTTCCGTCGACAGTATTTTCCACACCGATGACTTTGGAAACGTAAAACTTGCTCCTTTAACTTTTTCTCTTCTGTGCTTTTTGGTATAGCACATGTTGCATATTCTTCAATGAAAGATAACACTGCTTCATCAGTATCTGTTCCAAACTTTGGGGCATCCTTGATCCACAACAGCATATGAATATGAGGAGCACCTCTTGCCTGGTACTCTTTTCTCCAAAAGAAATCTACTACTTCTCCAAGAGGTGTTTTTTTTTTATTGCAGATGAAGGACATCATAGCCTCAAATCTATGATTGAAATATCTGCAAACATTAACCGGATCCAATGAGCACAGTTCTCCTGCTGTCTTGTATTCGATGTTTTTAATGTTTGAATTTGCCTCTCGTAGAAAATCCAGTAAATCATCCCAAGCGTACTCCGCACAGCTTAGGGTAACGAACCATGTTGGTGTTCCTAAATTCCGTAACATGCATTTTAATTCACCATGGCGTCGGTACCAATATTCATTTGTCCCACGCTGACAAGCCATCAGATTGATCAGTTGTGTTTCCAAATGATCATCTCGGTGCTGCACTTTCTCCATAAAATCCTTAGCAGACACATTTTGTAAATGTACTCCACTTTTTAAAATGTGATTTACTGTATAAGACAGTGCAGACAAGTCGCTTTCAAATAAAAGATGGAACAAATAAGGAATACTTTGTCGAAATCTGGGATCTTCAGCATATAGTCTTGTAGTCCGATACTCAGAAGCTGGAATCTGTTCTGGACGTTCATCGTATCGTCCTCCTTTTCCTTTAGGAAACAGCTGGGGAAAACATCGAGCTTCCAAGCTCTCCTCCCATACACTCACGGGAGTTCCTTTTGCTTTCTTCATCTGAAAGAGATCAATATTATCTCCCATAACTTCTTTTGAATGAAGAGGATGTATGCTAAAATGTTCATAAATTTCTTCTTCCTTTGACTTGTCCACTTTTTCTATTTGTCCAGTTGGTGTTTCTGTGTCTTCTTGTAAATCTTCTTCTTCTTCTTCTTCTATATAAATTGATTCATACCATTTGTTATTCCTTTTCAAATACAAATTTGCTCTTTGTACTTTCCGCACATCTACCAGCTCCTGCCAAATCTTCTTATTCTTTGTAGGTACACCATTAACCAGAATAACTAATGGTTCAGTTTCCAAAGTATCCGCATCAATAGTTTCCATATTTTTTTTCAAATCCAAGGGCAAATACACCACTCTTCCTTTTAAACCTCTCAGTAAATCAGAAGGAGGTAATTTACCAGTTTTGGGCTCCATACGTACTATGGTCTGGAACGGATGAACACATTGAATGAGTATAGACTCATATGTATTTAATTCAGAAAGTTCAGCAGGAATAGCATCCAATTCTAAATTATTATGTACAGCTCTGGTCGGCATTCTATTTTCCTCTAACTTGTTGTAACAGTATTTACAAATACGCTGATCTTCACCCAAATCAAAACAATTTTCTAGAAATATATATGTGGCAAAATCCTTCCACTTATAATTATCTTCATTTTCACTCTTTCTGTAGAGATCAACATTCCTAGTTTGTTTTCTATAATGAGTTCTGCGGCAACAAATACAAGTAAAATTTGGTCTTTCATTAGAGACTATTGCAAATTTTGTTATGTGATCATTAAATGTGTTACTTACAGAGGGTTCTACATTCTCTTCCACTTCTTCCTCATTTACTGTGTCCTTCTCTGCACTGTTTTGTTCAGGACCAAAGTAACAAAACTGAATTTCATCAACAACCTTCTCTACATCTGATACCGTTCCTCGGAACAGAGCCCTATTCAATTCATTTAACTTTATTGCTGGACTTTTGGCAAAATACAACCGTCTCACAAACTTTCTCATTTCAGTATGATGAACAGCCAGCATCCTAAAATGATGGAAAACACTATTGCACACTTTTCTAGATAGACAAGCCAGAGAATGACCCTGCAAACCAGTATTCTCTCTCACTCTGCATGGATCCAGACTTTGAAGCACCTTAATCTTCTGTTTTATACTTTTTTTACTATATTCTCTTAGAAACTCTCGAAATTTGTCAATAGATTCCTGACGCACAGTGCAAATACTACTACAATTCCAAGTGTACACTGGGGCTTTAGGACGTCTCCCCATAGCCTCATCTGCCATCACTTGTATCTCATCTCTTGGAACCATTATCTCCTTCTCCATTATGCAACCATTTTTTACTTCGTAAGAACGACCTCTGGTGTCAACTGCATGCAGCAAACTATTACTTTGAAAATAGCTCTCTACATTAAAAAAAGGTTCACTACTTGAACTATGCATCCACTTTCCTAAAAACACTTTACAAAAGTTTGTTCTGTTCACTACTCTTTTCCTTTTGCTATGTGATTTCAGTACATTAACCATTTTGTCTAATGTACGCATCCTATTCAAAATTAAAATGAATAGTTTCCTTTTTAATTCTAATGCCTTTGCTGCAATGGCTTCTATTTCTTTTTTTCTTTTATAAAACTTTGTCTTTTTCTTATATTTCTTCACATCCTTCATCAAATTGGACATAACTCTTCTCTGAAACATTTTTCTACGTATCTCTTTAAACGCTGTTTTTCTATTTATATAAATCTTTTCAGTTGCTGAAGGTATATTTGCATTAACTAAATTGTCAATTTTTTCCTCTCCTTTTTTTTTCAAAACATCCTTTCGAGTACAGACATTTTGTACATTTTTCATTCTTTTGAATATATTTTTTAGAAATTGTTTTTTCTGCTTACCAGAAGATTTTTTCTTTTTCCCAACATGAGCATCTTCTACTAACTTTGGTCCTCTAGTTGTCTTCAAATATAGTTTTTTTTGTGCGTTTTTTGCACTCTGGATTTTGTAGGCATCTTAAATTTTGTCCACTGCTCTTCAGCAATACCTGAAAAAAACTAAAAAAAAATTCCTTTATTTTATTTAAATATATTACTACATTTCTTTTCACAATAGTCACAAAACGTAATTTCTTTGCCAATTTGAATGCACACTTACTGCTCTTTTTTTTTGGCAAGTTAAAATCACTTTTACAGACTGACACATTATGAAACCACTTTTCAGTTTTTTTAAAAAGCCCATGTCCAGACTGCTTTTTCAGACCACCACCATGTGTATCCTCGGTGACTGCCTACACTCCAGCAAGGGCAACCAGCCTTAGTGATGCTGAATGTATTTGCATTACAGACTGAAACCTCAAAACCCCACTCGCTTCTAAATACTGTGCATGATTATACATGGAAAGGAGCTGGGTGTGTGCTAAGAGTCTGCTTCTTCCCCCCCAAAAATCGCTCCCCCTTTTTCCTACTAATGCAACTGTGAAATCACCAGAGCAAAACGCAATAAATCTCTGCCTGTAATTCCTATTTCCACACAGAGTCATGTTTTCACATTAGTCCCAAAACGAAATTTCTTTGCCAATTTGAAAGCACACTTACTGCTCTTTTTTTTGGGCAAGTGAAAATCACTTTTACAGACTGACACATTATGAAACCACTTTTTTCAGATTTTTTTAAAAAAGCCCATGTCCAGACTGCTTTTTCAGACCACCACCATGTGTATCCTCGGTGACTGCCTACACTCCAGCAAGGGCAACCAGCCTTAGTGATGCTGAATGTATTTGCATTACAGACTGAAACCTCAAAACCCCACTCGCTTGTAAATACTGTGCATGATTATACATGGAAAGGAGCTGGGTGTGTGCTAAGAGTCTGCTTCTTCCCCGCAAAAATCGCTCCCCCTTTTTCCTACTAATGCAACTGTGAAATCACCAGAGCAAAACGCAATAAATCTCTGCCTGTAATTCCTATTTGCACACAGAGTCATGTTTTCACATTAGTCCCAAAACGAAATTTCTTTGCCAATTTGAATGCACACTTACTGCTCTTTTTTTTTGGCAAGTGAAAATCACTTTTACAGACTGACACATTATGAAACCACTTTTCAGATTTTTTTAAAAGCCCATGTCCAGACTGCTTTTTCAGACCACCACCATGTGTATCCTCGGTGACTGCCTACACTCCAGCAAGGGCAACCAGCCTTAGTGATGCTGAATGTATTTGCATTACAGACTGAAACCTCAAAACCCCACTCGCTTGTAAATACTGTGCATGATTATACATGGAAAGGAGCTGGGTGTGTGCTAAGAGTCTGCTTCTGCACCAAAAAAATCGCTCCCCCTTTTTCCTACTAATGCAACTGTGAAATCACCAGAGCAAAACGCAATAAATCTCTGCCTGTAATTCCTATTTGCACACAGAGTCATGTTTTCACATTAGTCCCAAAACGAAATTTCTTTGCCAATTTAAATGCACACTTCCTGCTCTTTTTTTTTTTTGGCAAGTGAAAATCACTTTTACAGACTGACACATTATGAATCCACTTTTTAGATTTTTTTAATTGCACATGTCCAGACTGCTTTTTCAGACCACCACCATGTGTATCCTCGGTGACTGCCTACACTCCAGCAAGGGCAACCAGCCTTAGTGATGCTGAATGTATTTGCATTACAGACTGAAACCTCAAACCCTTAAAGTATTCCTTATTTTTACCAGTACACCTTAATTTATCATGAAAAAATAGTCCATATTATTTTACATGTTCCTCACATTTAAATTTCTCCCAAAACAGAAAATAATAAACACAACTTCTACAAAAGGAATTCCAATTCTATTATTCATTTCTTAATTTACCATATACATCCCCTCTCAAACTCTAAACTCACCTTTAAAATGAGTTAGTTGTGAAAGAAATGTGGCACTCAAACAGCAGATTATCAGAGCCAGGATCTCTGTTCTCTACACCTCTCTCCTCTCGGCAGAACCAGATAATGGCAAACTTTCCCTCTATTTTTCCACACATATACATGTAAGTTTCAAATCTCAGTGCTTCCCCCTTTTTTTCAAATGTAATCACACATTTCTATTGGTTGAAAACCAACCCTTTTCCAAAAGTACCCTGCCCCCAACTTGACTTCTGCCTAGTACCCTTCCCCCAACTTGACTTCTGCCTGCTACCATAGCAACAGCTCATGGAACACTGCTGTGTGGAGTTAGGTCAGAAGTTCGCCACACAATGTTTCAATTCCACAGAGCAAGAGTGCTTGACTTTTCAAACCTAACAGCAAATCCATAGTACTGTTCTTTGGTAACACATTTTTTTTGTACCAATACAAAACATGCTTCTATTAATTTACACATACAGCCTAGTTTTTATTCTAGAATGGTATGAAACAGCCAATCAGTTCTTTTTGTTTTGAAAAAAATATGTATGCCTCCATTTCCAAACTGTCTTTCTTTTCATATTGCCATTCTACTGAAAGACACCTCCTGAGTGCATCCAGTTCTCCTTTGAAGATGTTCACAGTGTGGATTGTAGGGCACAGCTATGTCTTCTGGAGTGAAAAGTTTGCAGAGAAAACAGGTATGGTGAGAGACCTTGCTTTGCCAAATGTAGACATTAAATGGATTGGTCAGAGAGGGTTAAAGTGGCACCAATTGATGCCATTGGTGAAATCCTTCATGCAAATCCAACACCCTGACCTCATAATAGTGCACTGTGGTGGCAATGACCTAGGCACTTTGACTGGGGTAGGTCTGGAAATGCTTATGAAGGACACCTTTGCACAACTGTTTTCACTTTTCCCTAAAACTGCCTTTGTGTTTTCCAACATATGCCAAAGGCAAAAATGGAACTGGTCCAATCATTTCTGTCCGCAAATTGACAAAGCAAGAAAGCACGTCAACAAATCTGTTTCTGCTTTCCTCCGTGACTATGGTATGGGTGCCATTTACCACAACAACTTGCGTTATGACATGCAAGACATTTATAGAGGAGATGGTGTGCACTTCAATGATGAAGGGAACAGAGTCTTCCTCTTGAACCTTAGACTCTGCATCGGTACTTACTTGTAGGTACCACTTAAAAAATCACTTCATAAACACAACGGCTCTTTTTAGAGCCCCCTAATATCTAAACTCTTAAATCTGCATTTCATTTCTTTTTTAATTTTATTTTTTCTTCCGTACGCTTACCGTAAGCTTACCGTACGCGTACCCCGTGATTTTTTTAAAAATCAATAAATGTTTTCTTTGTACTTTTCTGTCCTTCTTTGACCCCCTCACAAATGTAAGGGGGTCTGTAACTCTCCTCCTTGCCCCCTTTTCTTGTTTTCACTCTTTTTTTTCTGAGTGAAACACACAAAATGGCGGCCGCCGCTTCCTGGTTTCGGCCGATTCGAATGTTTACTAAGATCTAAGAGCCAATCAGAATCGCGCTCGCGCACGCCACCGTACGCGTACGGTAAGCTTACGGTAAGCGTACCGTAAGCTGGCTCAGATATATATATTGATTTAAAGGCTATTTTCTCAGAATCTACTGAACAGATTTACACCAAACCTACAAAAGGCACTTCCTTGACCTAGGGACTACCTCTCTGCCAAATTTCTAGTAATTCTGTTCAGCCGTTCGGGCTGTAGCCCTGTCTAAAGGTCCTATGGAAAAATGCATGGGAAAAACGCGTTTTGGGACCCCCCTTTTATCTCAGCCCCCGCTTGACGAATCCCCCCGAGACTTTCAGGGTAGGAGCGGAGCGTAGCGCCCCACCTATTTTGAGAAATTCGCGAGGATTCGTCGACCGGCGCCAAAGTTATTCAAAATAGAATGTTGTGGATTTCCTATGGAAAAGGGGTCCTAACTATAACTACCTACTGGCGACCGCCAGTAGGTAATATATATATATATATATATATATATATATATATATATATTCACAGAAAAAACCATAGGTTTCAGGCACGTTATAGTTAGGAATTAGCATTTAAAAAACCTCAAAAATTCACTGAAAAAACCATAGGTTTCAGGGGTGTTATAGTTAGCTGGACTTTTCACTTGTACAAAACCATTGAAATTCCCCCGTTATAGTCAGTCCAGCTAACTATAACTCGCGCGCCCGCAATGCACTGCTGATGACGTCACATATTACATCACTCATGACATGGTCAGTGACATCACTCATTCTGTGAATTTCAAAGGTTTTTTAAATGCTAATTTCTAACTATGCCTACAGAGATAGGACATGTGAAGAAAGAAGAAAAAATGCACAGAAAAAAAAGAAGTGCAGAAAGAAGCAACAGAAGTCCTCAAAGACGAAGAAAAGTGCAGGAAGAAGGATAACGTGCAGAAAGAACAAAAAGAAGAGCAGAAAGAATCCTGGTTGCAAAATCATCCTGTACCCTCAACTTTTTCAGACGGATACTGGTGGTAACTGAGTCTGACTAACCAGTCCTAGAGCCAGTGCTATGTTAAAAGACACTTAGAATACAGTGAAAACACCTACATACACTAGGGAACATTATGCGTTGGGGTCCCCCTGTGATTAGCATGACCTCCTCTGTAAGCCCCTAGTATATAATAGGGCAGGGGGATTAAAACTAGTTGGGAGATTAAGTTCATTTGAATCCTGAGGGTCCCTAGGGTCCAACTAACCCACTAGGTACCTCCAGTAAGTGCCACAGAGCTGCGTTGCAGAGAGGTGTAAAAAGTGGCACGGCCTGGACCACCAGTGGTGCTTACTGGAAGCACTTGGTGGGCAGTTAGCCCCCAGGGGCCCTCAGTATTGAAGGAAAATTATATCCCCAATTTAAAACGTGCCATAGTGCGTGTTTGCACACGTCACCTCAGGCCCCGTCCCCTCCCTTCACCACTGTGTAAACGCGCCCTGTGGCTGTTCTAAGTTGAGAGATTAAGTCCCCTTGAATCCTAAGGGTCCCTAGGGTCAAACTAGACCACTAGGTACCTCTAGTAAGCGCCACAGAGCTGCGTTGCAGAGAGGTGTAAAAAGGGGCTTGGCCTCAGAACACCTGTCTGCAGCGCAGCTCCCTGGTGCATACTGGAGATGCCTGTTGGGCTAGTTGGCCCTCAGGGACCCTCAGTATTGAAGAGGAATTAATTCCCCAACTTACAACTCGCCAGGGGGCGCGTTTGCAGAGTGCTGCAAGGAGGGGGCGTGGCCTCCGGCACGATGCCAGTGTTTTATTTATTTTAATTTTTTAAGACGGGGGGCTGTGTGGTTCCCCTTCTTATTCTAATGTATTGGCCCTGATGACCCCATCCCCCAGGGCCTGTCTCCTAATTATATTTTTTTGACCCCAATCCCCAGGGCCGGCCACTGTTTTTTATTATTTTTAAAAAATATATATTTATAGACACACCTAGGACATGCTGGACAAACCGTACGTACCTAGCACCATGACGATTTGCGTGATATTCATTAAAAGGCGACTATGCATACAATGAATCCACATGGAATGTATTTACACCACTAGTGAAGCTCTGACATGTCTGATGCCCTACCGTGCCTAATCCCGGTAGACACCCTTGTCGTTTATTTATACAAACATGGGTAGCTATTGACGGGCACATTTAATACACATGCACAGCAAGCCATTCAAAGGGGATTCGACAAAAATTCGACCAAAACTATGCAAGAAACTCCCCTCACGGTTAATAAAACACACATCCACTGCCGGATGTGTAATACTTTTTATTTTACTCTCTGGAAAGGGGACGAACATCACTTGAGAGTCACAGCGCGCTCCTGGCAGAGCCCAATGCTGTGTTACACCCACCATTGCCTGCTGAGTGCCACACACCTCTGTGTTGTATTCCACTAGCTAGTGCATATACTATGACACTATCTAGCCCATGTGCACTGTAACACCACCCCGTGAATATGTCATGCCACACTTGTCTTCGCACGGGTTATATTGCCCCATCTAACGTGCCTTCCTCGATGCCTATGGTATAACGCACAGTGCTATGCCATACATATTACAATCTGGGATCCATATCTTTGTCACAGTGCATATGCAACGTTACACTCCCCAGCACATATTTTATATTACAACTTTAGAGACTAGTTAGGTTACACAACACTGCCCTGTGCATATTACACTCCAAGGCGCATATCGCATAGCGCGCGCTAGTGCCTGTGCTATCTCGCGCTCTCCAATGAATCTGTCATTGCGCACAATGTATTGCATATTATATTTCACGCCCGGTTCATCTTGTATCACACTTTTTGGTGCATAGTTTATACCA
Organism: Triturus cristatus; assembly: GCF_964204655.1. NCBI lineage: Eukaryota > Metazoa > Chordata > Amphibia > Caudata > Salamandridae > Triturus > Triturus cristatus. The sequence goes on along the minus strand of NC_140589.1, from coordinate 1,776,548,795 downwards.
TATACTAAATCTAGTTTTCATTTTCAATCGTGCTCTCAGGACTATGTTCTATACAACACTGTGTTCACCTACCCTTTTCACGGGCATTACATTTTGTGATAGGGGGTGGAGGGTCAGGGGGTGTTTCTGCCAAGTGAGCCCAGAGTCACAGTCACAAACGTCCTCTTCTTCCTGAATAAAAGTGAGATTATGCTGCATACTTGTTCATATTTTAAGTAGTTCGCACAGACACACGTTTTAAAAACAATAAAGTTCCTAATACCCGCCTTCTCTGAACAGTTAGCTTGCTGCCCCATCCCCCTCCTCCCTATCCTCTGTTGTGTGAATCCATGGACTAGCCTCCTCCCTCCTGCCATGCATGGTCTGATGTGCTGCCACTGCCCTCAATTTAGTATGATGTACCAGTCCACTCCTCCTGCCCTCCATTGCCCAATTCTATGCCCCATCATTGACCTCCTGCTTAAACTCTGTGCTTAGCTTGCTTCCCCTATTCTCCTTCCCCCTGCCCTCCGATGTCTTTGTGTATGCCCCTGCTCCATCCTTTTTGCCCACCATGTTCCATGGACCTGCCACTCCTATCTACTCTGAGTGTTCTGTTGAGCTGCCACTCCCCTCCCACCTGCCTAGCATTGTCAGAAGACTGTAACCTGTCCCTGCCACCTCCACCCTGCCTGTCCACATGCCATGCCCCTATCCTCTTCCTCCTGTCCTACATGGTCCATTGTACTGCCACACCCTTCTGCCCTCCCTGGTCTGTTGTGCTGCAACTGCTCCTCCTGCCTGCCCCGTGCGGTCTGTTGTGAGGCCCCTTCCCCTGAACTTTCTTGTCTGTGCACAGGTCCTGACCCTCCCTTCTATCCTCCATCGTCCTTGTGCATGCCCCTGCACCCTCCTTCTTGACCATCATAGCCATTGTGCTACCACTAACCCTCCCACTTGCCATGCATGGTCTTCTGTGCTGCCATGGCCCCTCCCACCTTCCCTGTGTGGTCAGTTAGCTGCCCCTGAACCCCTCCCACCTTCCCTCCATGGTCTGTGTGTATGCCACCACAGTCTCACTGTTGCTCTTCATGGTGTGTCTTGCTTCTAGTGCCCATCCTGCCTGACTTCCATGGCTATCTTGCTGCTCCTGCCCTCTTGCCCCCAGCCCTCTGTTTACATGTGCAGACCCCTACTCCCTCCCTCCTGGCTTGTCTGTTCCATTGTAATGCCCCTGATCCATCCCTCCTGCCCTTTATGGTCTGTTATGCTGCAGCTTTCTCTCCTGTCTGTCCATTATGGTCCTGCCTCTTGCCCCTCTGTTCTCTGTTGTCCATGTGCATGGTCCTGTCCCCTCCCTCTTGCTTTCTATGGATTGTTGTGCTGCACTCCCATCCCGCATGCCCTGTGTGGTGTATTGTGCTGCTGCAAACCCTGATGCCTGTCCTGCAGGGTCAGTTTGGTGCACCTCTCCATGTCCCACCTGTCCTCTGTTATCCAAGTCCATGTCCCTACCCCATTTCCTTCCATGATCCAATGTACCATACTTGCGTACATTTTGAACTTGGTAAGAGGGAGATTTTGAAAAAAAACTGGGGTATTGATTTTCCCCTTTGAGTTACATTGAAAAAGAGGAGATTGTAGACAGGAGACAGATAAAATAAAGCCCATTTGAGCTTAAAAACATTGGACGTTTCCTGGCTGAATCGGGTCTGTTGGCATGTATGGTTGTACTACCATTGCCTCTTCCTTCTGCCTACAATGGTCTATTACATTGCCACAGCCTCTCTTGCAAGTCCTGTATTGTTGGTTTGTTGCCCCTGCCCCCCTTTCCACTGCCCTCCATAGTCTGTTGTGCTGCCACGGCCCTTCCTGCCTGCTCAGTGTGGTTAAATTGTTGCCTTTGCACCCTCCTACCTGCCTTCAATTTTCAGAGTCTGTGCCCCTGGCCTCTGCCTCTCAACAGTATCCTAATGAACAACTAGAATGCTAACATTCAATATTTATTACAAAAGTGTGGAACGCCTGACGTCATCTTGATGTAATCAAAACTGTAATACCTAGAGCATTTCCTTTAGAAATTACATATATGAGAGGGTCTTATTGGCATCAAAATTATGGTTAGTGCTCTAAAAGACTAAAATAAGGACATATTTTCTGAGTTTTCAAATAGTGACAAAGCACTTTTAAATTATGTGTTACCTTTATGTTTTTTTATCCAGTTGACCACTTGATTAAATGTTGCACTTAGGGGAGAGGATGTGGTGTTACTTCCAGAACTGCAGACTTTGCAACTGGGGAACCAGGTTGGAGTTTCTGCTTCAGCTCGACATTCTGTGATTCTGGTCAAATCACTTAGTCTCCCCATGTCTACAACCAAAATGAATTTGTTCTTGTGTGATGTAACCAATGCTCATGTAAAGCACTTCAATACCTGACAAGTCTGCACTATATAACACTGCAAAAACACAAAATAATAAGTGTTTTGCACACTTCTGTCATTGGGCTATATTTGGGCTACATCTGGGTGATTTTGGGCTACATTTGGGCTCTTTTGTCTCCGGTGGCCATCTTGGGAGATTTATTTGTTATGAAGTTTCCTAATTTCCTCATGTACTGCAGTCTCCTCAGTAGGAAATGCTTTCATTTTTTTACTTTGAATCCATCATGAAGGTATTCAGATATGTCACACATTTGCCATAAATTCTGAAAGTTAGCACTCTAGTTGCTCATTAGATCACTGTAGTAAAACTACTGTTCACCATGGAAGTCTGCTCCTGGTATTAAAAGTGCATGTTTCAGTCTGCATGTCAGAATTTTTTAATGAAATAGAAGAGGATTTGAGAAGTCACTCAAAATGTGCCCTCATTTTCTTTCTTCAGCATTAATCATAATTTCTATGGCAAAATGAACCCCCTCATTGTGTTCCTTTTTAAATTAAATGTTTTAAGTGTTACCAGTTTATTCCAATCAAGATGGCTTCAGGTGTGCCATACTTTTGTCATAAGGAAGACAGTAAGCGCTCTAGTTGTTTTTAAGAACACTCTGGGACATTCTGTCATTGGGCTATACTTGGGCTACATCTGGGTGATATTTGGGCTACATTTGGGCTCTTTTGTCTCTGGTGGCCATCTTGGCAGACTTATTTGTTATGAAGTTTCCTAATTTCCTCATTTACTGCAGTTTCCTCAGTAGGAAATACTTTCAGTTTTTTACTTTGATTCCAAAGGCATTCAGATGTGTCACACATTTGCTTAAATTCAGAATGTTAGCACTCTTTTTGCTCATTAGATCACTGTAGTAAAACTACTGCTCACCAGGGAAAACTGCTGCTGGTATTGAAAGTGCATGTTTCAGTCTGCATGTCAAAAATTTTTAATGAAATAGAAGAGGATTTGAGAAGTCACTCAAAATGTGCCTTAATTTTTCTTTCTGCAGCACTAATCATACTTTTTTTGGAAAAATGAACCCCCTCATTTTGTTCCTTTTCAAATTAAATGTTTTAAGAGTTACCACTTTAATCCAAGCAAGATGGCTTCAGGTGTGCCATACGTTTATCATAAGTAGGACTGTTAGCGCTCTAGTTGTTCTTTGGAACACTCTGGGAAGCTGCAGTAGAACACAAAGGAATCAACTGACAGTCTCTGCCCTTGTTGGATGTACATGTTTTACTGAGAATGTCAGACTTCATTCTCACATGACTGAGAAAGATAATGTGAATTTACATAAAATAAGCTCTCAGTTTAGCTTATAGATCACCTTCCAAACCTCTGTGGAAAAAGCATGAGAAAATATTTTTCTCTCAATCATGATATCCCAGCAGAAGGCTTTTTCACATGGTGAAATCACCTTAGAACATACCACAATTCCTAAAATGAGTATGGTACCATCAACAAATGATTTATAATGTAACTAAAGTCTTAAAACCTTCTATTAACTGCAATGCTTTTTAATGAGGTGCTATCATGTATATTGGTCCCAAGATGGCTGCCAACACTTCTTGGATGAAGTGCTGACAGCCAATCAGATCTCAGGATGAGATGTGTGGTTAGGCTCCGCCCACATATATATGATTTTACTTTTGATTTTCTCAGGAACTACTGAACAGATTGACACCAGACCTGCAAAAGGCACATCCCTGACCTGAGGACTACATCTCTGCCAAATTTCAAGTAATTCTGTTCAGCCGTTCGGGCTGTACCTTGGACTAAGGGCCCCTATGGAAAATTGCATGGGGAAAATGCGTTTTGGGACCCCCCTTTTTTCTCAGCCCCCGCTTGACGAATCCCCCCGAGACTTTCAGGGTAGGAGTGGAGCGGAGCGCCCCACCTATTTTGAAAATTTCGCGAGGATTCGTCAACCGGCGCCAAAGTTATTCCAAATAGAATGTTGTGGATTTCCTATGGAAAAGGGGTCCTAACTATAACTACCTACTGGCGACCGCCAGTAGGTAATATATATATATATATATATATATATATATATTCACAGAAAAAACCATAGGTTTCAGGCACGTTATAGTTAGGAATTAGCATTTAAAAAACCTCAAAAATTCACTGAAAAAACCATAGGTTTCAGGGGTGTTATAGTTAGCTGGACTTTTCACTTGTACAAAACCATTGAAATTCCCCCGTTATAGTCAGTCCAGCTAACTATAACTCGCGCGCCTGCAATGCACTGCTGATGACGTCACATATTACATCACTCATGACATGGTCAGTGACATCACTCATTCTGTGAATTTCAAAGGTTTTTTAAATGCTAATTTCTAACTATGCCTACAGAGATAGGACATGTGAAGAAAGAAGAAAAAATGCACAGAAAAAAAAGAAGTGCAGAAAGAAGCAACAGAAGTCCTCAAAGACGAAGAAAAGTGCAGGAAGAAGGATAACGTGCAGAAAGAACAAAAAGAAGAGCAGAAAGAATCCTTGTTGCAAAATCATCCTGTACCCTCAACTTTTTCAGACGGATACTGGTGGTAACTGAGTCTGACTAACCAGTCCTAGAGCCAGTGCTATGTTAAAAGACACTTAGAATACAGTGAAAACACCTACATACACTAGGGAACATTATGCGTTGGGGTCCCCCTGTGATTAGCATGACCTCCTCTGTAAGCCCCTAGTATATAATAGGGCAGGGGGATTAAAACTAGTTGGGAGATTAAGTTCATTTGAATCCTGAGGGTCCCTAGGGTCCAACTAACCCACTAGGTACCTCCAGTAAGTGCCACAGAGCTGCGTTGCAGAGAGGTGTAAAAAGTGGCACGGCCTGGACCACCAGTGGTGCTTACTGGAAGCACTTGGTGGGCAGTTAGCCCCCAGGGGCCCTCAGTATTGAAGGAAAATTATATCCCCAATTTAAAACGTGCCATAGTGCGTGTTTGCACACGTCACCTCAGGCCCCGTCCCCTCCCTTCACCACTGTGTAAACGCGCCCTGTGGCTGTTCTAAGTTGAGAGATTAAGTCCCCTTGAATCCTAAGGGTCCCTAGGGTCAAACTAGACCACTAGGTACCTCTAGTAAGCGCCACAGAGCTGCGTTGCAGAGAGGTGTAAAAAGGGGCTTGGCCTCAGAACACCTGTCTGCAGCGCAGCTCCCTGGTGCATACTGGAGATGCCTGTTGGGCTAGTTGGCCCTCAGGGACCCTCAGTATTGAAGAGGAATTAATTCCCCAACTTACAACTCGCCAGGGGGCGCGTTTGCAGAGTGCTGCAAGGAGGGGGCGTGGCCTCCGGCACGATGCCAGTGTTTTATTTATTTTAATTTTTTAAGACGGGGGGCTGTGTGGTTCCCCTTCTTATTCTAATGTATTGGCCCTGATGACCCCATCCCCCAGGGCCTGTCTCCTAATTATATTTTTTTGACCCCAATCCCCAGGGCCGGCCACTGTTTTTTATTATTTTTAAAAAATATATATTTATAGACACACCTAGGACATGCTGGACAAACCGTACGTACCTAGCACCATGACGATTTGCGTGATATTCATTAAAAGGCGACTATGCATACAATGAATCCACATGGAATGTATTTACACCACTAGTGAAGCTCTGACATGTCTGATGCCCTACCGTGCCTAATCCCGGTAGACACCCTTGTCGTTTATTTATACAAACATGGGTAGCTATTGACGGGCACATTTAGCCCCTTCAGTGCCCATGACGAGCTGGACTCGTCATGGGCCGCGGTGGCGCTGTGCCCATGACGAGTCCAGCTCGTCATAGACCCCGCCCGCTAATGCAACGGCCGGCACTGGGCGGGGAAAGGGGCGGGCACTGAAGGGGTTAATACACATGCACAGCAAGCCATTCAAAGGGGATTCGACAAAAATTCGACAAACTATGCAAGAAACTCCCCTCACGGTTAATAAAACACACATCCACTGCCGGATGTGTAATACTTTTTATTTTACTCTCTGGAAAGGGGACGAACATCACTTGAGAGTCACAGCGCGCTCCTGGCAGAGCCCAATGCTGTGTTACACCCACCATTGCCTGCTGAGTGCCACACACCTCTGTGTTGTATTCCACTAGCTAGTGCATATACTATGACACTATCTAGCCCATGTGCACTGTAACACCACCCCGTGAATATGTCATGCCACACTTGTCTTCGCACGGGTTATATTGCCCCATCTAACGTGCCTTCCTCGATGCCTATGGTATAACGCACAGTGCTATGCCATACATATTACAATCTGGGATCCATATCTTTGTCACAGTGCATATGCAACGTTACACTCCCCAGCACATATTTTATATTACAACTTTAGAGACTAGTTAGGTTACACAACACTGCCCTGTGCATATTACACTCCAAGGCGCATATCGCATAGCGCGCGCTAGTGCCTGTGCTATCTCGCACTCTCCAATGAATCTGTCATTGCGCACAATGTATTGCATATTATATTTCACGCCCGGTTCATCTTGTATCACACTTTTTGGTGCATAGTTTATACCATATACTAAATCTAGTTTTCATTTTCAATCGTGCTCTCAGGACTATGTTCTATACAACACTGTGTTCACCTACCCTTTTCACGGGCATTACATTTTGTGATAGGGGGCGGAGGGTCAGGGGGTGTTTCTGCCAAGTGAGCCCAGAGTCACAGTCACAAACGTCCTCTTCTTCCTGAATAAAAGTGAGATTATGCTGCATACTTGTTCATATTTTAAGTAGTTCGCACAGACACACGTTTTAAAAACAATAAAGTTCCTAATACCCGCCTTCTCTGAACAGTTAGCTTGCTGCCCCATCCCCCTCCTCCCTATCCTCTGTTGTGTGAATCCATGGACTAGCCTCCTCCCTCCTGCCATGCATGGTCTGATGTGCTGCCACTGCCCTCAATTTAGTATGATGTACCAGTCCACTCCTCCTGCCCTCCATTGCCCAATTCTATGCCCCATCATTGACCTCCTGCTTAAACTCTGTGCTTAGCTTGCTTCCCCTATTCTCCTTCCCCCTGCCCTCCGATGTCTTTGTGTATGCCCCTGCTCCATCCTTTTTGCCCACCATGTTCCATGGACCTGCCACTCCTATCTACTCTGAGTGTTCTGTTGAGCTGCCACTCCCCTCCCACCTGCCTAGCATTGTCAGAAGACTGTAACCTGTCCCTGCCACCTCCACCCTGCCTGTCCACATGCCATGCCCCTATCCTCTTCCTCCTGTCCTACATGGTCCATTGTACTGCCACACCCTTCTGCCCTCCCTGGTCTGTTGTGCTGCAACTGCTCCTCCTGCCTGCCCCGTGCGGTCTGTTGTGAGGCCCCTTCCCCTGAACTTTCTTGTCTGTGCACAGGTCCTGACCCTCCCTTCTATCCTCCATCGTCCTTGTGCATGCCCCTGCACCCTCCTTCTTGACCATCATAGCCATTGTGCTACCACTAACCCTCCCACTTGCCATGCATGGTCTTCTGTGCTGCCATGGCCCCTCCCACCTTCCCTGTGTGGTCAGTTAGCTGCCCCTGAACCCCTCCCACCTTCCCTCCATGGTCTGTGTGTATGCCACCACAGTCTCACTGTTGCTCTTCATGGTGTGTCTTGCTTCTAGTGCCCATCCTGCCTGACTTCCATGGCTATCTTGCTGCTCCTGCCCTCTTGCCCCCAGCCCTCTGTTTACATGTGCAGACCCCTACTCCCTCCCTCCTGGCTTGTCTGTTCCATTGTAATGCCCCTGATCCATCCCTCCTGCCCTTTATGGTCTGTTATGCTGCAGCTTTCTCTCCTGTCTGTCCATTATGGTCCTGCCTCTTGCCCCTCTGTTCTCTGTTGTCCATGTGCATGGTCCTGTCCCCTCCCTCTTGCTTTCTATGGATTGTTGTGCTGCACTCCCATCCCGCATGCCCTGTGTGGTGTATTGTGCTGCTGCAAACCCTGATGCCTGTCCTGCAGGGTCAGTTTGGTGCACCTCTCCATGTCCCACCTGTCCTCTGTTATCCAAGTCCATGTCCCTACCCCATTTCCTTCCATGATCCAATGTACCATACTTGCGTACATTTTGAACTTGGTAAGAGGGAGATTTTGAAAAAAAACTGGGGTATTGATTTTCCCCTTTGAGTTACATTGAAAAAGAGGAGATTGTAGACAGGAGACAGATAAAATAAAGCCCATTTGAGCTTAAAAACATTGGACGTTTCCTGGCTGAATCGGGTCTGTTGGCATGTATGGTTGTACTACCATTGCCTCTTCCTTCTGCCTACAATGGTCTATTACATTGCCACAGCCTCTCTTGCAAGTCCTGTATTGTTGGTTTGTTGCCCCTGCCCCCCTTTCCACTGCCCTCCATAGTCTGTTGTGCTGCCACGGCCCTTCCTGCCTGCTCAGTGTGGTTAAATTGTTGCCTTTGCACCCTCCTACCTGCCTTCAATTTTCAGAGTCTGTGCCCCTGGCCTCTGCCTCTCAACAGTATCCTAATGAACAACTAGAATGCTAACATTCAATATTTATTACAAAAGTGTGGAACGCCTGACGTCATCTTGATGTAATCAAAACTGTAATACCTAGAGCATTTCCTTTAGAAATTACATATATGAGAGGGTCTTATTGGCATCAAAATTATGGTTAGTGCTCTAAAAGACTAAAATAAGGACATATTTTCTGAGTTTTCAAATAGTGACAAAGCACTTTTAAATTATGTGTTACCTTTATGTTTTTTTATCCAGTTGACCACTTGATTAAATGTTGCACTTAGGGGAGAGGATGTGGTGTTACTTCCAGAACTGCAGACTTTGCAACTGGGGAACCAGGTTGGAGTTTCTGCTTCAGCTCGACATTCTGTGATTCTGGTCAAATCACTTAGTCTCCCCATGTCTACAACCAAAATGAATTTGTTCTTGTGTGATGTAACCAATGCTCATGTAAAGCACTCCAATACCTGACAAGTCTGCACTATATAACACTGCAAAAACACAAAATAATAAGTGTTTTGCACACTTCTGTCATTGGGCTATATTTGGGCTACATCTGGGTGATTTTGGGCTACATTTGGGCTCTTTTGTCTCCGGTGGCCATCTTGGGAGATTTATTTGTTATGAAGTTTCCTAATTTCCTCATGTACTGCAGTCTCCTCAGTAGGAAATGCTTTCATTTTTTTACTTTGAATCCATCATGAAGGTATTCAGATATGTCACACATTTGCCATAAATTCTGAAAGTTAGCACTCTAGTTGCTCATTAGATCACTGTAGTAAAACTACTGTTCACCATGGAAGTCTGCTCCTGGTATTAAAAGTGCATGTTTCAGTCTGCATGTCAGAATTTTTTAATGAAATAGAAGAGGATTTGAGAAGTCACTCAAAATGTGCCCTCATTTTCTTTCTTCAGCATTAATCATAATTTCTATGGCAAAATGAACCCCCTCATTGTGTTCCTTTTTAAATTAAATGTTTTAAGTGTTACCAGTTTATTCCAATCAAGATGGCTTCAGGTGTGCCATACTTTTGTCATAAGGAAGACAGTAAGCGCTCTAGTTGTTTTTAAGAACACTCTGGGACATTCTGTCATTGGGCTATACTTGGGCTACATCTGGGTGATATTTGGGCTACATTTGGGCTCTTTTGTCTCTGGTGGCCATCTTGGCAGACTTATTTGTTATGAAGTTTCCTAATTTCCTCATTTACTGCAGTTTCCTCAGTAGGAAATACTTTCAGTTTTTTACTTTGATTCCAAAGGCATTCAGATGTGTCACACATTTGCCATAAATTCAGAATGTTAGCACTCTTTTTGCTCATTAGATCACTGTAGTAAAACTACTGCTCACCAGGGAAAACTGCTGCTGGTATTGAAAGTGCATGTTTCAGTCTGCATGTCAAAAATTTTTAATGAAATAGAAGAGGATTTGAGAAGTCACTCAAAATGTGCCTTAATTTTTCTTTCTGCAGCACTAATCATACTTTTTTTGGAAAAATGAACCCCCTCATTTTGTTCCTTTTCAAATTAAATGTTTTAAGAGTTACCACTTTAATCCAAGCAAGATGGCTTCAGGTGTGCCATACGTTTATCATAAGTAGGACTGTTAGCGCTCTAGTTGTTCTTTGGAACACTCTGGGAAGCTGCAGTAGAACACAAAGGAATCAACTGACAGTCTCTGCCCTTGTTGGATGTACATGTTTTACTGAGAATGTCAGACTTCATTCTCACATGACTGAGAAAGATAATGTGAATTTACATAAAATAAGCTCTCAGTTTAGCTTATAGATCACCTTCCAAACCTCTGTGGAAAAAGCATGAGAAAATATTTTTCTCTCAATCATGATATCCCAGCAGAAGGCTTTTTCACATGGTGAAATCACCTTAGAACATACCACAATTCCTAAAATGAGTATGGTACCATCAACAAATGATTTATAATGTAACTAAAGTCTTAAAACCTTCTATTAACTGCAATGCTTTTTAATGAGGTGCTATCATGTATATTGGTCCCAAGATGGCTGCCAACACTTCTTGGATGAAGTGCTGACAGCCAATCAGATCTCAGGATGAGATGTGTGGTTAGGCTCCGCCCACATATATATATGATTTTACTTTTGATTTTCTCAGGAACTACTGAACAGATTGACACCAGACCTGCAAAAGGCACATCCCTGACCTGAGGACTACCTCTCTGCCAAATTTCAAGTAATTCTGTTCAGCCGTTCGGGCTGTACCTTGGACTAAGGGCCCCTATGGAAAATTGCATGGGGAAAATGCGTTTTGGGACCCCCCTTTTTTCTCAGCCCCCGCTTGACGAATCCCCCCGAGACTTTCAGGGTAGGAGTGGAGCGGAGCGCCCCACCTATTTTGAAAATTTCGCGAGGATTCGTCAACCGGCGCCAAAGTTATTCCAAATAGAATGTTGCGGATTTCCTATGGAAACACGGTCCTAACTATAACTATCTACTGGCGACCGCCAGTAGATAATATATATATATATATATTATTATTTTTTTTAAACAAAGGTTAAAGCTAAGTTTACGTTAGGAAACCTTACTTTATTCTTTATAAACAAAGCCAATGTACACTATACAAACTGGAGAAATTTGAAAGTTATAGTTAGAACTTACATTTCTAACTTAAGCACCACTAGTTAGAACTTCCATTTCTAATTTACGAGCCACCTTCAGTTTACTATATGTTGTGCACCTCCATACACCTTTTTCTCGCATCAGTTGCAACACTACATGAACTATAACTCGCCCTTTCTCCATGCACTGGTTATGGCCTTGCATATTCTATAACGAATAGCATGTGAAAGGATCGCAGTCAGGATAAGACTTATGACATCTGAAATGACATCGTTTCTCAGAACACAGTGCATGGTAGAGTGGTGATTTATAGGTAGTGTAGTGTGGTAGTGGAGTATCCTATAGAAAAGTGTTTCAGTGTGGAGAAAGACACAGTCCAGTAAAAGTGGAATCTACCTACCGCTTGAGATATTCTGAGATGTTTAGTTTGATGCACAGTGGCGTAGTGAAAGTTGAAGGCGTTCCTGCAAGGTACACAGAGGGGCCCCCTCTCCGGATTTAATCTGGAGCTCTCCCCGTGAATACAGTGCTGAGGGGGCCCCCTGCACTGCAGGGGGGGGGGCCTGCACTGCGGGGGGTCCGGGGCCTGTGTTACGTCCCTGTTGATGCATAGAGGGCCTATTCACAAAAACATTTCATATTACATAAATTAAGGGGTTGGCTGAGACTTCATGTGTTATATTAAAATGTGACTGTTCAGCTACTTACCTGTAAGCAGACATGGCATCCCAATGTATCTGAGGGCTCGCTGTGTACGGAGTAGATGTACAACCTTGACTGGGGTAAAGTGTCAATGTATGCTCTGTGAAAAAAAAAAATCTTTATTGCATCAAAGTGTTGCATTGTGAACATGTACCTGTCGATTGTTCTTGTTGAAAATGGTAAATAAAGTTTAAAAAATTATATATATTACATAAATTACTACGTCTGCAGTACTCTTCGTGTACTTTTACAGCCCTTTGTGAAATGGCCACCCAAAAATATAAAATCGGAATATTAAGGTGATATTCACATATAAATAGTAAAAATAGAAAGCACTGTGCCTGCTTTGCACTTTCACTGGTAAGGAGCTGGACATTTCGTGGCTGATTCACAAGGGCTTGTAAAAGAATGTGATAAGTGCCCTTTAGTATTGCTTCCCATACTCATAAATGCTTCTTTCATTCGGCTCAATGTGTTTTTGTGAGCGGCTCGCCTACCTTGCAGGCGGGTGGCTGGCATCGTAACATTGGCGCAAAGAGCATTATTCAGCTTTACAGACACATGTTCATATGTTCTTTAGTTCATGTACATGCCATTTTGGATGATGCTTCTAATTCCGCCATCAGATTCTTGGAAAGGTCCCACACCTGGCACTGCTCTTGGTTAAAGTGCGTGCACTGGTGCAAGTGTTGCATTTCACGAGTGATTGTGCTCTTTCCAGTGCACTGTTCAGATCTTGCCTTTCCATTTGCGTACCACTGCGGGTTCAGCTTTCCAGTGCCATCGCTGTGTGGTAGTTGGTAGTGGTAGATGTCGCAGTGGAGCGGGAGAGGAGAGCTTCCTTCGACTTCGTAGTGGACTTACCTGTAGCCTAAGTGGACGGCTGCATCTGAGGGGGCGGGCCCAGATGGTGCTGGACAGCCAAAGTCACCAGTAGGGAGAGGCTGTTCTTGCAAATAAGATGGATATCATCTGGCGCACAGCCACGTGTGCATCAGTAACGTTAATTTTTTTATTATTCTTAGAATCACCAACCTTCATCGATCCCATTGCCTTCTTGGTCCACATCCTGTTTTGGGATTTCATGATGCCCGTTTATGATAATTTCATCATTTTCCAATTGGTTTTCTTCTTTTGCATCAGAAATGGTTGCTAGCCTGAGCTGACTCCAACGTCTCATAACCATTTGTGCATATGTGTGTACTTCTGGCACAGTTTATATCCCATTGTTAAAATTTTGTTCTAATAATGAGGAAAGATTTCAATTTTTCGTTGATTTTTTTTTTTTTTCAAACTTAACTGTCAGTAAAATTTAAATCGTTTTTAAGGTCAAGATGTTGCTGCCTGGCGAGGAGGTGAACAGCACTCCACCCTCTCCATCGCTGCACATTCTAGAGTTAGTGGTATTAAGGTAAACACAAAAGAAAGACTATCTTATATGCTTGTACGTTCTCTTCCAGCTTGACGAAACAAGGATCTCATTCCATGAGCGCAAGAAATGGCAGCGTCAACAGAGTACCGACAACGCTCACTAAAGTTGTAAGTAGGCAGTACACAGCCAAATATGTGTAATTGTTAAGTGCCAGGTTTGTCTTAAGGTAACTACAATAAAAGATGGAGGCATGTGTCGCCATCTTACGGGATCTGATTGTGTATTCATTGTGCCACTAGAATATATATACATTACTTTTCTCTGGATTTGTGGGGGTTTGGGAAATGGGGCAGTATTAATGAACTGTATTGTTTGCTTGCAAAAATCAATAAAAGAAATATAAGAAAAAAAGGATACATATATGTTCTATCACAGATAGCGTCTGCACATGCATGAAATAGGCCAACGACTCCATCGGACACTCCCCGAATGTAAAACAAAAACATTTAACCAGGAATTTATAGACGAATGGCAAATCAAACTATCGGTCACTGGCTGGTACAGTCCTAAACTAGGACCCATCTTTTCACCTCCAAGTCTCCAGAGCAAAGAGACAAACGTTTCATTTACTTCAGATGTTTCTGCAGAAGATGTCTACCTCTATAGCTTGATTCTGAACCTTAAAGGAATTCCACTTGAGCAAAATAAGAGATTCCCAGAGCTTATATGTATACCAGTCATTCGTTGCGGTGCTCAAAACAGTTTGCAATTTAACAAATTCGGAGATAACTAGAGCTTGTTAGAGACCGTCACACGCAGATGGAACTCACAAGGAACGGCTCAAGAAAATAATGAAAATCACCAGATCTTCTCCATTCTCAGTTTTGTGAGTAAAGAAAAATAGTTGATCTAAATTTAAGACGCTTCAGGCATCTCCCAGTTGGCTCCAGTTGTAATGTTTTTAATGATATCTCATATGGCTCCTACATTTTCTCATATGGCTCCTACATTTTTTACAAAAGCTAGCAAACTATTTCCTTTCATGTACTTTGATAAACTGATGGATTAACGCAACAGACAATTGTCCTCCATATTTTTAAAACCTTTCCCAGCATCAAATATCTTTGAAAAATATGTTGTAAAAACTGCACCATAAAAGTAAACACATTTGCACCACTGCATTCACATGAGAAGTAAACCATAAGACAAAGGAGCCACATGTATTTGTTTCTTAGGCAAAGGTGCCAGGAACATCCCAATACACAAGGACACTTACCTACTCAGCAGAGAGTTCTTCCGCTGTACACCAGGGAGCGGGCTGGAGCACTGTCTGGCAGAGGTTCTGGTTTCTGGCCACCTTGATCACTTGCAATTCGTTATTTGGGGTTGTATTTCTGCATGTACCAGCTGGGTGTCAAAGAAACCATTTTTAAGATCGAAAATGCTCTAATCACCAAAGTAGCATATCAAAGGGTCAATTTATGTAGCTCTGCCATTCTTTAGTAAATGCCTGACCAATGGGGAAGATAGTCTTAAGATCTGAAGCTAGAACAGCATGGGCTTTAATTTCTTCCTCAATAGCCATCGATTACTTTCGGTTTCAAATTCCACAAATGGCACCTGCGACTGGAGGACTCTTTCCTACAAAGGGTTTTGAGGTTGCTATGAAGAAGTTTCAGCTCGAAGGAGGAGCTCGATTGAAGGTTGCCAGCAGTAGCTGTTGGCAAAAATCTATTTTAGTAGATAATCTAAGGCAGGCCTTGTAAGGGGGCCATGTGTGTGGCTTTGCTCTTATGTTCTTGCACGATCCATGGTTAACAGTGCTCTGCACATGGTCAGCCGTCCCAGGACCATGATATAGCCTTGTCTTTGCCACTCGTTCCACCAAAAAAGAGTGGCGATCGAGCTGAAAATCACTGGAGCTATGACACGATTGACTTAAGGACTTTGAGCCGACATAGCTAATCCAACCACACCTCTTGCAGTGCAATTCTTCAACCTGTTTGGAAGAATTAACAATTTGTTTGAGGTTACCTGCATAAGGTGTAATGATTGAATAGCCGTCTAGTTTTTTTTCCTTCTTCTGATTGACAGTCGAGTTGTTCCAAGGAAATCAACTCACCAGAATGTTAGAGGTAGCAGAAGGGGTGACATTAGCCTTCGACATCTGATGACAATCCAGATGTGAGCCATTGTCCACGCTAAGCCATCATTGGCCCTGGGGGAGCAGACCGACAAGGAGAGAAAGCTAAAGAAAGAAAACAGAGCAGTCGGAGACCCGCCCACTTTCTTTCTGCCTCTTCCGGAAAGACACCAGGGGTAGCCAGAATTGTGCCAAAGATACCAGAAGGGAAGCCTTACCAACTGCTGACTCTGTTAGGCCTGGATGACTTCCACTGGTTGATCTGGAAAGAGAGTCATCCACCTCTGTATACCTTTGAGCATCTTGTTGAGAACAGCTCCTTCTTGCAAGGAAACAATTTACTCTACTCACCTTGAAGTGCGAGTGAGCCTATTTGCCATTAATAATTAACCAATAAGATTTGACAATTATTTATTCTTAAGCAGAGACTCTAATAAACATGGTCATTTTTGTTTTATTTATGGAGTTGCAATGGCATGCTCCTTGTGTGCAGTTATTTGGCACTGTGTCCAAGTGCGTCCTGCACTTCGTGTCGTATAGATTTCTGTTGAAATTTATAGGCGAAGGAATAGCCAGTTTTTAGGCCTTGGTGGGTTTGTTGACCACCTAGCACTACAAGGTGAACGGTTTGTGGGCTCCTCTCACAAAGCCATTTGCACCGCTGAGTTGCAATTAAGTGTGCAAGGGGCTTGAATGAAAAAGCAAAAGGATTTACTCACACACACTTTTTGGATGAGTAGATCTTTTCCAAAGTGCAAGGAGAGGGTTTTCCAAAGAAGTAATGTCTGGAAAGTCTGTGCACGCCCACAAACAAGCATTTACGCGAGTAAATCACATCACTTCCCAGCGCTCATTCCCAACATGACCACAGTTGGGCATTTACTCCTGTCAAGAGTAAAGGGTAAGTGTATGTGTAAGGTGGGTTTATAGATGGAGCACGCCCCTTAGCTAAGAATGGATTAACTACTCATATCTGACCTACATTGGCGGGGTGTAGTAGAAAGGGTTTCTCCACGGGGTGAATAACCCCCTCCCCCCAAATACTGCAACGTTGCCTTTTCTCACACTATGTACAATTCTAGCATCAAAAATGCATTTGCATAAAAATGAATGGAATTCACAAAGAATTCCAAGAGGACCTCCCCAACAATATGCATGTCCGACTCACGTTTTGAAATTGATCGGCTTCTCTCCAAGCTGAAACGAGCTAATGAGACTTTCATCCTTCCAGGGTCTATGATTTAGGTATCATTGAATTGCCTTATTACGATACCTGCTATTTAAATCCAAATACATTATACATTTGTGCTATTAAGCACGGCATAAAATAATTTTATTTTTTATCTATAAAGCATGTGCTAACCCGCAGGTTTCATGGCGCTAAAATATGTACATATCCTTTAAACCATATCTACTGATTTAAGCAATTCCATGAATATTGGAAGAAAACAGAGAAATCTTTCTTTTACGGTTGGGATTCGTCATGATTTTGACAAGGGAAGGCGCTATTCACCACACACGTGTTTACAAATGCGAAGATTTTTTATTATGATTTGAAAAGGAAACAATAATCAATGAGTGTCAATTGATGGTATAGATTTAACGGGTTACTGAGCCAAAAAACATAACACACATTTTTATTAGCCCATGTGGAGTTGAGGCTGTCCAATCACAAGGCAGAATGCATTCCCTTATGTTTTCAAACCTGTGATGTTCTACAGTGGGATGGGCAAGAAGGGCAGGCATGCCAGAGTGACCGGAAGTGGCCTTTGTTGGGGTAGCAGAAAAGAAGTACACATTGGCAGGTCTATGTGGAATGCCCTGGTATCCTACAGTGAGCAAATCCGTGTTCTTGTCCTGTGACTGCATTTGTCTAGCACTTACTACCCAGTGTTACGAGCATGTTTCAAAGTGCAGAAACCCTCATATCAGTAGGTGCTTAGACTTACACCTTCCAAAGAGAGATAAAACAATGTTTATTCACTGATGATGCGTCAGAACTTTGATTGGAAAGTAGAAGAAAATGCAGTAAAAACTGGATGTGCCAGAGATATGTCCAGAGTAGAATACAACACTGTCAGGGCAATTCTCTGGGGCTGTACAACAGAAGAAAAAAGAAAGATAAGACTATTTCTATAAAATATGATTTGCTTATCTCATAGATTTATAGTGTTGTAAGAGGTACTGAATGTGGGCAGACACATTTTTTGTATCGATATGTGTGCTACTGGACTACGCACAATCAAGAATTGTGGCAGCAGGATGACCAGTTTTAAAAGCTGCCAAAGAGCAGTGTCTGTGCGTAAGGAGATACCAAGGTGTTTGGCGTATGGAAGCCTTGCTCATTTCATGGCAGGTCTGCTCTAGATTCTGCTTGATGGGCAATTGCTGTGCCCCGGCAGAGCCCTGACCAGCCCTCATTCACCCTTCAGTTCCTGGAGGTCATGTCTGTGTTCAGGCTTGAGGGTTGCTTCACCCTTGCAATGCGCTTCTTCTGTTCAGGTGGCAGTGAGATGTCCTCTGTGCCAGGATGACTAAGGTACCAACGTGGAGGTTCACGGGCCTTGCATCATATCTTCATCTCAAGCTGTGGGATGCAGGGACGGGACGATGTGAGCACTTGGAGATGATCATGGTCTCCTTGGTTTTAAAAAGGGCAGCCCGGGAGCGCACGCGGCCTCCTGAGGTCTTGATACCCCCGCAGAGGTGGGGAAAATGGCGCTCTTCCTGGTCTGTGCAGAGGACAAAGGGGAACTCTAGCAGGCTGTACTCTATTCGATGTTATCTTCTCCATATCCTCCCTCCTGCCCTTGTGGCCCTGCAGGCACCACCTTGCTGTGGAGAGGCAGGATTTCAGTCTTGGTAGGGTCTACCATACTAAACTCCGAATACATGAACGCTAGCTCTGGTCTGCAGCCAGACGGGTTCTTGTTGCATGCAGATAAAGAGGACTTCAGGATCACTCGGGTAAGTTCTTGGCAGTGAAGTTCATTAGTCTAGTACAGAAGAACATGGAGCCCATGACAGCGCACCTCAAGCACCGGTCGCCCAGCGAGACCTCTGCTCACTAACGCCTAAAGCCAGCAGGCATGACCGTCCACATTCAAGGGATAACACATACATACTGGGCATGAGGAGTGCCGCGTGGAAACACAGAGCACAAATGTAAATATTCCCCAAGCAGAACACTGCTTACGCTGTGTCAAAGACACGCGGAACAGTGAGCTCGAGAAACGGGCTGACTCTAACATAAGAAGTACCTACCAGCTTCAACAGTTCTTTGTCTGCTTACATCCTTCTCTTCTCCAGTCTACAGCACAATCAAAGTATTTTCTCAGACCCGGCCTAAGTTCCCTACTCCTTCAGGGGAGTCAGGCAATGTTTCCTGCCTCTGGTCTTAGCCTTTCTCTGTACAGGTGTAATCAGCTCTCGCAAGTAAAAAAATTGTGAACTCTGAATAAACCAAAGTGGTCGGCTTGTATTCATAAAGAGCAGCAGCCAACTGACCAATCAGATTTAGAATTGCCCCAAAAAGTGGAGGAAAACAAAGATTCAAATGTGCCCTTCCTTCGGGTGTGATACATCCCTATGGACACCAGCTGCCAGGGTGAACTGTTCTTCTGCTTCTGTAGGTTGGAACCAGATGACCGCTGTCCGGCAAGGGACTGTCGCTGGGTCCTGGCACTGTGGGCAAGATTACTGGCCTGAAGCAGCAGCTCAGCTCTTGGTGTGGGAGAGCGGCCTTGGCCACAGTTTTCTGTTCAGGTGTTGCAGGTTGCAGACTTAGCTTCATAAACTGCCTTGGCCTCCAGAAGATGAACACAGAAAACTCCCCACTTCACTCAAGTGCGTGCGATTGCAAGTCAGTGATCGTCTCGGCTTTACAATGGATTCCGCAAACAGGAGGAAAAGGAAAGGAGTGTAGGGGAGGCATTCAGGGGAAAGGGAAGAAAGCAGCTCTGGCTACCACTAAACATTATGGAGCAGCATGTAACCTCAGGGGAACCCCCAACCTAGGGGTACTCCATCTGTCAAGTGCCCAAGCACCTCTCCCACACATGAGATGCAATCCGAAGGAAGCTAGTCATGAAGGATCCCACACAGAGCACCAGCAGGCGGGCTCCACATTGGGGTGCGGGTAAGGAGGCCTGTACCCCTCTAGTATTCCCTTTTGATAATAAAGATCCAAACACGCAGAGAACTTGTAGTAGTCTTCCTTTCTTTGAACTCCAAGAGAGCAGGTGCACCATCCACATCTCAGCCAGCAAAGAATGCATGGACATTCTCACCCCACCAATATATACAGAGAATATAGAACATGGAATGACACTCAACACTACAACCCCACAACAATTAGTCAGATGTCGTCAACTCTTGGTCATGACATTGCCTGGTCATGGGGACTGTAAAAGAGTCTGAACCGCTCTCCGTGTACTTTTATTTGCCCAAAGAGTTTAGCCCTCTGTTAGTAAGCTACATCCAGTATGGCGGGGAGCGGTTGTCAAGGACTCAGATTGCGAATCTCCGGCACAGGACAACATTCCAGGTCAACTGGAACACCAATGAGGCGCAGGATGGAACATAGCTGCTGAGCCAGGACTTAGACTATAGAATAACTCTGTTATGACACATTGTTCCTTAATGTTTTTTGGTATGGATGCAATATGCAAAAAAAAAAGTTTGAAAAATTAAGACCTTGCGTACTTAAATAAAGCGAAACACAAAGTTTTTACAAGAATCACACAGCATAGAAGAAGTTTCAATAATAAAAACTGGTATTGAAAATAAGCATTCGACTGCTTGCAAAACATCAGTTGTTCTAAACCTTGCTATTGTTGACATTTAACAGAGCAAAGATATTGCTTTCAAACCCCACCTTGCAGCATTGAGTACAAGCAGCGTGTATAGAGTATGAGTGTAAATTATTTATATTTTTAACGTAATCCTCCTCAAAAAATGTAATATGAAAACCTTAAATGAATGTCCTTCTCTTCTACATCTTGTATTGGACTTCTTGCACTATCATTTCTTATTAAAGTAGGTGTCACACCTCTACCACAGTGTTTGGAATTCCACATCCCTTTAATCACTGTTGCCTTATTAGTTTCCAGAGAGACTCTCATTTACCTGCTCTTTCGGGTAAGTACCAGTGGATGTAGAGCCAACCACCCTGCATCAAGAATTCGGGGACAGCTCATGAACACGTTGGTAGTGCACACTTTTTTTTACATCTGGACAAAATTAGATGCAGTGACTTCCCTGCAGTCAGCTGCAGAAATTACAAAGTGGTGGGCCAAACTGCAACACAGATCAAGCCTAGAGTGTAAACAAAAAAGGCTTCTGTCCCATGAGGGTTCTGGAGTGGTTATATAGGTAGTTTAAATGCAGGGCTAACCCTGGCCTTGCTTTGATTCAGGTGGTCCCTCCTGAGGAAATCATCCATGACATGAACCTAACAGGGCATGGTCAGCACAATTTCCCTAAGGTAAAATGGCAAACAAACGTGAGGTTTTTTTATGCTGTAAAAATAATCTGGATATGTAATTTAACATGGCCTCCTATAATGATTCAGCATATGGATGGCCAATTCCTTCATCTTTACTCCTGTCTTCCTTCTGGCCCCTCCATGGTCATACCAATCCTATCCTGCAGGGCCCGGGTGGGGAAATCATTTGGATAGCGCTTAATGGCTCCAAAAAAGCACTGCTTGGCAACGAGTGTTCCCTTGGAGTAGTGATGTGCCAGTGAATGTACAAAATACAAACTTTCAAACATACCCCTTCAAGGCGAAATTGAACACTGGGTCATGCTCCCAGCGCATGATTCCACAAACTTGTCTTTGCATTTGGCAGGCATCCAAGAACACGTGGTCCATGATGTGCTTCAGGGCGCCTTTGCGGGAGTTGGCAAGCTTCTGAAATGATCAAGATGATTCAGAAACAAAGAATTCTTTTCATAAGGTTGTAAGCTGAAGGCAAATTTCCCCACTGATGAAGCCACAGATTGTTGTTGCCCATCCTCATCCATCCTCATTTAGCTGTGATGTCACCTCCCTTGAGCCATGGCCTCAAGCGTCTGTCTGTACAATATATATGTTGTTGTTCGAGACATTCATCAGAGGGGCTGAACATTGGATGTACTTCAGAATGCAAATGGTCCTCTGCGGCTCTTAGATCCAGTTCCCAAATATGGGTTGGCGTCTTGAGGCCAATTTGGTCGCCAGCCACGCTGTAATGCTCCAAGTCCTTTAGCAACTCGCCTATAGTACCCTGAGAGGCCCAGTACGGCCACTTGCTGATTCTCCGTCTTGAGAGACTCCCAGTCCACAATAGTCTGAAATGTGGGCAAGAGACTTCAACTTTCCACTGTCTACCACTCAGTGCTCAGTGAATACCTGCCTTATTTGGTGGTCTCTTACTTTGATATTCAGCTCCGTCTCAGCCTGAAAGACTTTCCTGATGTGCATCAAAATGCTCTTCTCAACTAGAGCTAAAGCAGCCCTATCATCCAGATAGTAAATATTAAAGCTCCACTGCCCACTCAGTTTATGAATGAACCAATCCACAAGTGCATGCCATGAGGCTGGAGTTTTTATGTTCATACCTAAAAAGTTTTTAGAGCATAGATTGTCCCATTACGACCAACCTGGAGACTGTCTCTGAGATGGGGTACAGGTACTACAGTGTAGTAATCTTTAGAGAGTGTCTGACATCTGAGGTATTAGGGTGCCATGATCCTGTCTGCGCCTCAGCTCATCTTTAGCTAGGTGTGCCGGATGCAAACAGGGACAGTATGCCCTGTTACAGATAGTGCACTGCCTCAGAGGCGTTCGCAAACTGTGCCTGCTTTGGGGGCAGTACATTAGCAAAAGGCAGAACAACTGCTTCAAGCAACCAGTATGCCTTTCACTTGGCAGGTGGTACCAAAACTGATTTTGGAATGGGGATTCTTTCTGGGGTTGTCCTTGCAAGGGGGGGCACACTGACTATGCGCCACCTCTTTGTGGCCCTGGCATTCTCTTGGCCTATGCACCCACATACATAATACACCACCTTAGACTAACACCAGTGCTATATGTGCATCAGTAGGATCTGTATCAAATCCAACTTTTAAGGCAAAACAAGCTTTATATTAGTTGTAGGAAAGTAGGATCTGCTTCTTATGGTTATCCCCGCTTTTTGCTGGTGTCTCACTGTTTTTGGACTAGTCTGACTGGGATCCTGCTATCCAGGACCCACGTCTATCTGCTTTCTCCTTTAAATTGCTATGTATGTACTTTAGGTACACTCCAGATTGGATACTGGGGTACCCTTATCAGTCCCTAGTATATGGTACACATGTACCCAGGGCATAGGTACCCCAGAGGCATCCCATGGGCTGAAGCATGTATTATGCCACCCCTGAGAGGCCATTCAAAATGACACAACAGAAGTGCTACTGCGGCCTGTGTAAGCTGGTGCTTGCACCACTTACTTAGATATAGGTTCACTATATCTATCTACATCACTACACTTAAAACCTACCCCCTATAGCACGCCTTATCAATCCTGAAGTCAGGGGGCTGGGTTTGACGTGAGAAGGTGCCCCTGCATGAGTAGGGCCCCTCTGCAGCCTTCGGAGACCATTCTCCCCGGTTGTTGGTGATGCAGCCATACATATAGGTAAGGGTGCATTATAACCTTGCGGTAAATGCTATCTATAAAATGGCTGAGTAGAAACATGTCATGTTTGGTGTCAATCACCTTGGAATCATACCTCCACACCAGTATCTGGTGTGGCAGGTATGATTCCACCCTTCAGAAGTAACCTTCATGGGTCACCAGTCTACCCGGTACCAGTTTTCTCGACCCGGGAAGCACAAAATGGACGCTGCCAGCCACAGACACATTTCTGCCCTCCTGCTGCTGAGCCGAGCTTGAGCAGAGGAAGGCATGACAATAGGCATCCTGTCACAGGGAGGTGTAACCACCTCCCAGACAGGGTTTAGTGTATTGGGGCTGGGTGGGTGCACTCTGAGAGTGCCAGAAAGGCTGCACTAGGGGCACATTTGGTGTCACTGTGCATAGTCCAGCTCAAACCAGTTCTGGGAGTCATTGGCTCCTACTCTGACATGAAACTGGACAAAGGACATGAGTGTAGCCACCCCTCTGTCCTGCCCCTCCCATAGGAGGACCCCTGAATCTGTTCCACCCTCTCCAGTGGGTAAAATGGGTTACTTGGCTACGGGACATTAGATTTTACCTGGAGATTCTGCAAAGATGATACCACGTACTTCGACGGTCTGCACGACGCTGGATGACTGAAGAATCTCCCTTGGTGTAAAGGACTTACTCCCCTGCATTCACAGGTACCTAAGCGCATCTGACCGGTTTGCTGCTCCTGAGGACTCCAAAGACTTCAGCAACACAGGAGGTGGGTTTCTGAAGGTCCCTGAGGTCGATCTGTCCTCTCAGCAATTCTGAGGCCAGTATCCCTCATGGGGACTGCGTGACCCGAACCCCTGTGCACCATGTACGTTTGCAAGTGCATGTGCTTGTTGACCATTCCCGAGCTTGTGCATTGGACTCTGTGTAGTCCTGACCCCGAGCAGTATTTTCACCATTAAACTCTGGCCTCCTTGCACTGGAGTGCTCCGTGGGCTGGTACTTTGCAAACTTGCTTGAGGTCTCCTTGCGACTCCTGGTCTGTTGGCCTTTGGGTCCTGGCGAAGGTCACCTTGTGTGTTTCTGGGCTTCCAAGGTTGCTCCAGATGTGCCCTGACTCTCCATTGCTTGGAGAGTTCCTTGGACCTTGCTGGTCCACACCGTAGCCTGGTAGCCTGTTTGTCATCCTGCGTGGGTTACATTTGTCAAGGCTTGATTGGTGCTCCAGCCGGACACCGACCCCTCAGCACTCGACATTCTTTGGGGGACAGCTCACCTCTAGCTCCTGGTTGTCCTAGACATCTCTGGGTACTCGTGGCTGAAGAGTCGAGCATCCCCTCATCGCATCTGAAGCACCCGACATCGGTGGGCATTCAACTACCGAGCCCCTGGTCACTTGAAGTGCCCCCTCTGCTTTCAGGTTTCTTCTCTCCAGAATCCAGGCTTGGATTCCACCGGGCACTTTTCACCTTCACGGCAGCAGTACTTCTTCCCGGCACTCCATTGAAAATGACGGAGGGTTCTGACACCACTTGACCCCTATGCACCCGGCTCCTCTGGGATAGGTAACTTGGGTACCTTGGTATCCATGGGTGGGTTGGACTTATAACCTCTTATGTTCCAAAGGGTTTGCTTGAAGTCCTCCTAGAAGTGTCCTTAAACTGTAACTTTGCAACTGCGACTTTCTCATTGAGTTGTATGGAGCACGCAGTCGTGTTTCCTCACTGCACCCATCCTCCGTGGTTTCTTGGGGTCCCAGCGATTCTACGTGCTCTAGGCACTATGCCTATTCAAGTTGTGATTGTAATACCATTTTTTCAGTATATGGTTCGGTCTCCCCCTGGAGCCCGCTGTGTATTGTGCTACTTACGACTGTTCTATTGATCCAGTATTGGGTGCTTTGTGTTCTATCCCTAGGTAGAGGATAGTAGAGAGTGTTATATTAATAAATACATATGTATATATAACTACTGTGTGGTTCTCCTTTCATTTAGTCATTCAGGAGGTGATATTCTGGTAAAACAAGCTGCTTTACATTTCTTCAAGATTAAGCCTGAAGGCTGCTCTCCACAGCTACCACTAGGATAGCTTTCTAAAGATTATCTTTGACTTTGAACATGACAAAGGTTTGTTTTTACTGGTGCACCGTGCCCACTTTAATTAGTGGACAGCATGTACCAGGCCAACTTCTCACATTAGTTTCCTCTTTGTACTTTTGCATTGGTCTCAGTGAACCTAGGTCTCTTAGCAAGGCATATGGGATGCATCCTACAACAGATGCAGGGGAAAATGGAGATATGTCCCCCTTGCGACCTCGAAAATGGCATGTACCAAACCTATTACCGACTCGCTAAATATGGTTTGCGACTCTCTATTAGGAAGGGACATCTCTTCCTAATAGCGAGTCGCAGGGGGATGTACCATTGTTTTGCGACCGGAATGCACTTGCAAAGCAATCGCAGTTTACTGCCTGCTTCAAGAATGTGGTAAGGAAGTCTCAATCGGGAAGAGGTCTCTAGGGGACCCCTCCCCCTTTGTGAATGGTAACAAAAACTTTTTTTAAGAGCAGGCAGTCATCCCACGGACCACTGCCTACTCTTAAAAAATGAAAAGGAAACTTTCATTTTTCTTTTTTAAATGGATCCCGTTTTCCTTTTGAAAAAAAAAAGAATTGCTTTATTTAAAAAGCAATCACAGACCTGGTATTCTGCTGACCCCAGCAGGCCACCATCCCTGTGATTACATTCCATACCCAATGAGTTGCAAATTGCGACCTACCTCATGAATATTAATGAGGTAGGTCATTTGCGACCCCATTGGGAATCACTAAATGTGTCTGAGACACACTGGTACATCTAATTTTGCGGGTCGCAAATTTTGAGTCGCTAAAAATAACAATTTGCCAGTCGCAAAATGAAATGGTCGTACATGTATCCCTCAGTCTTTTGTTAACAAACTAATAAACTAAAGTCTCTGTTAGGTCAGACGTCCACCGTATAACAACTATTTGAGCTCCTAAGCAAGCTGCTTCCAGGAGGCAAGTTCTCCATCAGTGAATGTCCACAACAGACTGAGATTTAAACTGTACGTGTGGCTCCACTCCAAAAACTGCCAGTTGTTGGAGAAAGTCTTTGAGTGCCAATTCAGAACAAGGCATTGCAGGCTTCCTCCAGCAGGTGATGAGACTTCCTTCTCGACAGCAGCCTGGAATCCTTTTTCTTCTTCTCCTCTCTTGGAGTTTTGAAATCCATTTTAAGTGGTCCTAAATGCCCCACCATAACTTTTCCAACGGCATGATGCTGTTTCTGTTCTGAAAGAGTGCCTTGTTGGAGGAAAAATCCACCTTTTCATGAGACTTCCTTAACAGGAAAGATCTCTTAGCAGATCCAAAGTCCACCCCTTAGTAACTAAGTTAACCTCTCACGTCTAAAAAGAAAATGTCAGCACTTTCTGACATCACCAATAGCACGACCTCTTTCACTAATAAAAGAAAACCAGAGTCTTGACGCTGCCTGCAGTTGAACAGGCCTAGGAGAAAGCATGCCATTCTATCCAAGCAGGGCCGGACTGGGAACCAAAACCAGCCCTGGCAAAGTGCACAGTCGGCCCCCAGGTGAGTTGGGGTTGCGGCCGAGCTGTTTGCCAGGACCGTTTTTGTTACAAGGGCCGATATTGGAGCTATGCTGCAAAAACGGCCCTGTAACAAAAACGGGCCCCCATTGGTGCCCAAAACCGGCCCCCACCCTGGCGGCCCACCGGGGAAAAGCCCGGTGCTAGCTACGGCCAGTCCGGCCCTGTTACCAAGCTTGTGTGGCAGGCATGCACAGGCTGCATTTTCCACTCATCTCCTTGCATTCTGTAAAGTCCCTCTGTAGCTTTAACAGAGGCAAATAACCAATTTTGACCATTTCCCTTAAGTAACTTGACCTCTCTACAGCCAAGAGGGATTAATATCTCCATTAATTCACTCTGTCTTTCAAAAGTGCAAAATGGTTCATATCTCGTTTCTCAAAAAGTATCACAGCTAATCAAACCCCATTTTCAGAATTGAGCTTTTCAGACAAAATGTTTATAAACGCTGTAAATATGAACTGGGAATTGGCCACCAGGTCTGGTATAATAATTACGGTATAAATTCATAATTTTGAAGTGTTGGGACTGGCGGTGCTATGCAAGCGATCCACTGAACCGGTCCAATGGCTTTTGGAAGGAAATCTTGTGCTAGACCACACACACACACGCGTAGCTGGTCAGGGTACAGATTATACCTATTTATACAGTCTAACTAGGGTGAACGACACATCTGTGAATTTTGGGCAGAAGTCCTTTGTAGCGAATCCGTCTTTTCACCATGGTCACCCTAGATTCTTTACCCTTTTCACTCGGCCCTGTTTGTACTGGCTTTAGGACTCTGTACACTTTACTACTGCTAAAAAGTTGTACGGTTCCTGTGCTTTCCCTCTAAAACATGTGCTGTACATTGGAACTCCATTTTTGGCCTACTTATCTTCCCTACAAGTGCATTGTGAAGGCTGCTTTCAGTGCACCTAAGACATGGAAAGTTTAATGTCATATGTGGGGAGGGGTGTTTTTCACAACCTACATTTAGGACAAAAATCTCTATCAGTTAGGAGTACTGCAGTGATACATGGCAGGGAAAATGTTTTTGCTAAGTAGGAAAGGCAATTTTTACATATTCATAAGTTACACCTAAAAGTGTGCCTTGTAAGCACCCAGGAGAGGGTGCTAATATAACATAATAGTGCACACTACATATTGGGGTTAGTGTGCCCTCGCAGTGAAATAAAACCTAAAAGCTATTTCACTTTGTAGGCCTGTCCTGACATTTCCCTAATAAATCTAGGTGATATTTTAATATTTATTTTATACCTCCACCAGTGAAAGCCTAGAAAAATGCATCCGAGTTAATCTCTACTTAGTTAAAAAAATCTGCCCTAATGATATCAGATTTTAGATAACTTAAGAAGAAAAGTAACTTTGTAAAGAATGTAATTTGGGCTGCCAGTCATCACAACTCCAGAGCTGGAATACACATCCTTGCCTGAGACACTTAACAACCCTGGCTCACAGGACAATGGCTTTCCTTAAGCCCAGGAATGGCCTAAGGGTGTTAATCGTTGACCACTTAGCATGAATTAGCTATCTGGGAGAGAATAGGAAGAGTGGCAGAAGAGAAGGGTATCTTTTCCACCACCTCTTTTGATTTAGAGATGCCAATGAGAGCTTCTCCTTTTCAGTCTATCCCTCCCCAGTCACAATAGGAGGGGAAAACCAGTTCTGCTACTTATTGCACTTCGATTCTCAATGATGTAAGTAAAATTGCATTATATGTTTGCTAAAAACCATGACAATATAAAACAATGTATATAAAGTGAAAGAAACTTGTAGATTTATGCTGTAGGCAGGTGTCCTGGCCCTTATTTAAGAACTAAAAGTTTGTTAATTACTGAGTGCACGCTTCAAACTTTACATCACACAATAAAGTAGAACAGAAAAATAAAATGTGCATGTTAAAATATGAGCCCTGGCCCTTATCACCGAAGTTAAAATGTGTTGAGCACATACCTCACTGTTTTACCTTATGGAATGAAAATTAGAGTATTCATTCATGATTAGTTTCAACGATTGTTTATCGGGCCCTGAAACGGTTACCATATTAATATATTTCTGATGCTTATCAATTTTACCAGGCTGCTAGAGATCATGTTTGCCCCAGCAGCCAAACTTTTGCTGCCACTCCATAATAAATAAAGGCTTTAAAATACTATTTCCATACCGGTAAAAATGCCAGGGTAGACCTACATTAGATGAGGTCGATTTTAATATCTGTGTTTGTAAGATCTGCCCTTCTTGCTTTCACGCCAGTCACTATTTCATGACCCATAAAATTCCTTTATAGGAGTAATAAAAAAAATGGTCTCACAGAAAGTGAAATATTACTCATAAAAAAAGTGTTGCAGTTCCAAAGGAATATAACTAAAACATACTTCAAAACTTTTAGCAGCTAGAGCTGCATTAGAGCTGCATAGCTTGCATTAAAAAAAACTGTCTTCTCCAAACATGAGTTCATGCTCTTTAGCAATCAACTGTGTTTTTTCCTCCCAAAAGTACAAAGTGATATTTCGCCTAGAGATGTAAGTCACATTAGAACATTGGAATGTTGAGCGCTCCATTGAAGACAGTGGAGTGCTCCGGGCTTCTAATGGCTG
Source organism: Triturus cristatus (assembly GCF_964204655.1). Taxonomy (NCBI): domain Eukaryota; kingdom Metazoa; phylum Chordata; class Amphibia; order Caudata; family Salamandridae; genus Triturus; species Triturus cristatus. The sequence goes on along the minus strand of NC_140589.1, from coordinate 1,776,519,227 downwards.
GTAGAAGCCCAGAGAGCAACGTTCCAATGTTTTTTTCATTTCACAGCTGTTGCTGTGAACAAAGGCCTCTGCGAGCCCGAGGGGATTTAAATCCCCTTGGGCTCCGAGAGGCCTTTGTTTTTACAAATTAGTACATTCTGCCCTCTAGGGGTGGAATGTTCTGATAGCCTTAGAGCCCTCCGTAGGGAGCTCTACCTGCTATTAAATGCCCACTGCCTTGTTAAAGGCCCGAGCCAAAGGCTCGGGTCTTTAACTCTGGAGCAGGCCTTTAATGGTCAGTAGAGTCCGCTACGTCTGGCTCTAAGGCTATATTAGAATTCCACATTCGATTTTTAAACAAATGTCTTTTGCTGACTTCATACAAGGTCTTTGTTGGCAAATACCTATGATTCCTCAAACCCAAATTCTAGATATACTTAGGATGGACAGCAAAGATTTGGCAAACATTTTTTTTCTAGTTCTTACAGAACAAAACATTATACATGTCGTTAAGTGCTTCTTGAGTATCCACACTGCCACATAGTCTAAGGGGGCGGAAAGGGTGTGTGTGCTTGAAATGAAATAAATGTATAAAGCACAAACAATTGTCCAAAGGTGTCAATGCTCTGAAGTAGGGGCTTAGAACTAGGGGTCGTCTGTATAGGTTTAGTTGAGGTACCCAGCATTCCTCTATATAGTTTTAATAAGGCATACATTGTTGTGATTAACATGGAGTACACTTTGTCAAATAAGGATCCCTATTGAATGAGGATGAGAGAGTTACGCCTAGATTATTCTAATGGCTGCTGTGTGTGATCTTCGCTGCCCCCTCATGTCCATATATTACAATGTTTGTTTTGCTTCTTTTAGCCCCAATGTTGTTATCTTCATTCAGTAAGTCTCATTTTGTCAGCATCCTATGTGTCCCAGTAATAAATAGATCCAATAATACGAGGTAGTCGTTGAGCTAGACTGGAGACATGAGCGAGTCTCTTGTGACCAGCATAGTACCACCATTGGCAACCTTCCCCACCCCTCCAATGTAACATGCATGCTAATAAATAAACACACATCACATTTCTTGTTTGGGTAAAATTGCTGCAGGTTTATTACACACACCGTTATGTAATATGGTGGGTTATCTTACGGGCGATCCAAGGGCAGGCAACCATCTGGGCCGCCTGCCCGCCTGATGAGCCAAGCAGCACTGGGGCAAACCCCATATGTGCTGCCACTTCTGGTGATCCTCTTCCTGGATCATGTGACACATGGTCCCTTATTACTCACGCCCCTTTCAGGACGGGGGGTAGCATAGCAAACCCCCAGTTGTTCAGGCCCACAACCGCAGGAAGGACTAACGGGGCGCCAACGTGGTTTTCCAGGAACCTCCCATGAGGCTCTTCGGATTTGGCTCTGCCACACCCTATGGTGGCGCACCGAGGTACCCTTCTGTACCCCTTTGCTTCCAGATTGCCCTGTAACTCCGCCTGCAACAAAAAAAGACATTACAACATTCTCTGCCTCCTGCCTGCCACGAACCATGCCGGGTAAGCGGTAGGATGGGAGACAGTGTGTCCGGCGCGCAAAAGAGGATGACAAGATGGCGGGGGAGGCCTATATGCCCTGTTCTCGCGCAAAGGAAGTGACGCTCGCATAGTGCGCCACAACAAGGCTGGGGGGACTCCTCCCTGAGTCCCTGCCCCTAAGGGGGTGTGGGGTGCCCCGATGGCACTAGAGGGCTGCCCTCTTTAAGGCCCCCCTGTGGGGGCCTCGGACAGCCGCACAGTATAGACACTGAAAAAAAATACTCTTTTTATAGCCACGTTTCACAGGTCCAGCGTGACTGATTTAGGCAATTATTAAAGTACCACTACAAGAATCCCAAAAAAACATGGACTTGGCCAGCTCCCCAAGCACGGACCTGAGCACTTGGCAGTTACGTCTTAGCCCCTTTGTGTCTCATTGGTTGACTTCAAGCATTTGAAAGGCAATGGGGTGGAACTGGCACACTGCACTAAAGCTCCAGAACAACCTGATGATTTGTGCTGTCAAACGCAGCGCCCCAACTCAGCAGCACCCAGAGTACCCCCATGAAACCCCCAGCTTTCACTCTTCAAACGTTTCCTCCCAGAACCCAGTGCTTCCCGGCTGAATCACAGGCTACACATCTACCAGGCAGCCTTCACTCCCATTAAATCTCCACTTTTATTTATATTTAGAGGAATCTCGACATATTAATCACGTCAATAGCTCTAATTTGATCGGGTCCTCAGGGGCACTGGTGCTGGCCGTTTCACGCTGGGAGGGTTGTTGTTTGTAGTCCTCATGCTCAGAATCATTGTGAACTTTTTCTCGCCGCCAGGTGGCAGCAACAACCTTTAATAAATTGCCTATGTATCATGGACTTTTTGGAATGTACTTTCCAAATAAAAGCACAACTGGGCCTTTATGTGTTTGTTACAAGAGCTGGGGGAGAAGCAGCAGGGGCAGGCTGCTTTGGAAAAATAGCTGTGTAGTTGTCTAGCTGTTTAAAAGTGCAATAAAACATTTCAAATGTCTTGTAGCCCGTTGTTCGCCTTCTGTTCTATTCAATGTTTTTTCCTGAAATGTCTTTGAAAGCAAAGTTTGTGTGTTTTACAACGTCCTCTTATGCTGTATCTGGGCATTCCTCACTTTATATTCCCTAAGCTATATGTGTGTGGGCTAGGGGTACCCCAAAACTCTAGACACTCTAAATTCCCCTTAGTCAAAACGCCCACCCGTCCTGGATCGGAGACGGTGTTAAATTTTAATTTCAAGAGGCAATGTGTCCCCCGCTTTAAGACACCTCCCAAATCATCAAAAATTGGAAATACAATTCATTAAGTAACTGAGCCCACTCAGTAGCTGAGTTCTAGATCAACAGAATTTAGTTACAAAATTCAAAACTAAGGCGATAAAGTCATTGCCATAAATACGCTCAATAGGAAAATATTATAGAGAAATGCAAAATCAGAAATTATTCTAACTCCCAAGTGGACAGCAAATTCAAGACCGTAACAGACCGCATCCCTAGTGGAACAGGAAAGTCTTCTGGCTCATCCCCAAAATCAAGGGTTTTTATACACTATTTTTGCATATGCAGTTACAGAAACTGCAGAATCACTGTGGTGTGAGCAAATGTGTCATTTAATCAGCAAATAAAGAAGTATGAAAAGTAAACATCATCTTGCCTTGACACCTAAACACTATCCCACTACATGGATAATACCTCTACCTCCTCTATGCTAATGTCATCCGAAGCTGCTAGAACAAACTGGACACGTTAACAATAGTGCGCTATATGAATGAATGGGGCAATGTGAACCAGCGGAAGGACCTTGAGATGAATGTTTCAGTTTCTAACTGAACCGCAGAAAGTTTATCGGGAGCAGCATAAACAGTGGCAGTGGAAATGAACCAGTTTGTTCATCTCAACTGTGTACTGCAGAAATTGTGCGGAGAGACGTGTGGGGGAAGAGTGACACATGAGTGACATGAGTGACACATGAGTGACATGAGTGACATGGGTGACTTCCATCTTGGAAAAGATTTCACTTTGTATTAAATTGAGGCCTGGTCAATACATGTTCAAAACACATTTCTAGAAAACAGGGAATTTGTTTCCAATGCATCGGTACTATATTAATGCTTAAATGTGTAATCCAGTGTAAAAAATACAGTCTGCACGTTATTGATAATGCACAAAAATATGAACACATACAAATCTTACATGTGTGAACATCTAACGTACCCACGCAGATGGCTCGAACTAGGAGAGTAAAGTAGTCGCAAAAGTGGCCTTGCAATTGTAGTCTCAATACTTTCAAAGATAGCGAGTAAACCCCACTCAAGGGTTGGGGAGTAAATGTGTCGGGAGTGGATGCCTAAAAATGTTTGTAACCCTTAGAAACTGGAATATTTGTGGGTATCCATATGTTTATTCAGTGCATTCCCACCATGCATTCCAGGGTGAAAAGAGGAAAAGAACACCAACAAAACTGGTGTGATTGAAAGGGGAAAAATTACCCACAGTGAAAGAAAATTTAAAGAAAACACCATTGCACAAACGGATTGGCACTACCAGAAGCTTTGGCGAATTCACTACAGTTGTAAATCTGTACCTTTGTGAGATAATCATGCAGATGACAACTTACAAGTATAGTTTGTGAATCAAAAAGAGTTTTTCTTCCCCTTTGCCAAGTTTTTCACTCTCTTGTGGGAAACACATGCATGTGTGATGGCAGCAGTGCCTCTCAAACTTGCACACATGGGGTAATAGTTCACATCTAGGCCCTTTTCATTGCTTTGTCTTTTTCCTTTAATCATTTCATGCATTCTAATATATAACGTTCTGTGGAATAAAAGTTGACCACATTTTATTCTTTGAATCAGCAGTACAGTGAAAACATTGTTTATACGTTTATGCTTTTTATTCATTTTTAGGTTGAGCGGGAGCCAGCGCGCAGGCGCTGCTCCGCAAAGAAATGCAGTAGTTCAGTACGAAGAGAAGCTTTGTCTACTCCCCGCCCTTATTTTTCATTGGCTTGTGTGTTTGTCCTTTGTAAATGCTGTCTTCTGATTCATTATGAGGCTTGTTAGTCCCTCCTTAGTACAGCCATGTCATCATTTGTATCCTCCCATGCCTACTGGCCCCTTTACTTGATTGCTACATGGGGCGTGTACTATTTCCTTTTGGAGCCGGAGCCCGCAGCAGGAGAAAGACCAAGTAAATGTGGAGTGTGTAGAGGGGCACAGGTAGCGTCACGCAGCTTTTCAAACAACATGGGGGGATGTGAGGTCGCGAATCGCGCAACACATGTTTTGGTGCCCTCTACCCACCCACCTGTCATCGTGCCTTCTTCCCCCACCACCCTCCCTCCCTCCCGTTGTCCGTGCCTTCTTTTCCCCTCCCCGCCCTTCCTCCCGTTGTCCGTGCCTTCTCCTCTCCTCCTCCGCCTGCCTGCCCTCCCGTTGTCCATGCTTTCTACCCCCGCCCTCCCTCCCGTTGTCCGTGATGCCAAGTTGCCAACCATTTGCAATGCAATAGGTCTCGCATAAAGTGGAGACCTATTCAAATGCTTTTTTTATTGTTGTTGAGAAAGCGCGTGCTGAGCGCGTCTAACTCCCATTCAGCGCGGAGAGAGCGCTAATTTGCCTACTCTAGTGTGGGCCGCCACCGTGCGTGCAGAGCTGTACTGCCCAGTAAAGACTTGAACCACAGAATGCGGCCGGCGCCAAGGAGTTCAGACGTTGCCTGGCAACCACACCGAAGGAGGGGCCAAAGGGAAACTACCGTCTGTCCTGCATAGAGCCCCCCTTGGGGCGGTCCCATCGATCAAGGGAGGCATGACCGAGTCCCAGTCGCTTTGGGAGCCTCCCGCAACATGCCGCGGACCAAGGGACACCACCAGGATCGACCCAACTCCTAAGTCATGAAAAGGCCGAAGCGGATCAAGGAGAAGTCCCGGTGAGTTGCTGCGCCAGGTTTGCACGAAGCCGAGGTTGCCTGCAGCTGAGCTGAAGGTTTGCGGCAGGGATCAGTCCAGCCAATGTTGGAGACCGGTGGAGGTCTCAAATGTGAAGAGCCAAAACGGGCCCTTCCCCCACCTACTCCTTGCTGTTGGTAACCGCCACGGGGGCTTGAGACGGTGACAGGAGCTACAGAATGGGAAGATAACCCTCGACGGAGGTCCCAATCCCACTCAGAGTACTCTTGTGAAAACTACAGTACCTCCTGTAGAAGCCCCACAGGAGATCTGCGACTGCCTAGTGAGGGTGCTAACATTCCATGTTATCAAGGTTGGCCCCAGTAGGGGGTTCTCTCCAGAGGGGCTCCTTTTGAAATGTGGAGCTGATAGCTATTCCAGAAAGTGTCCCAGGTGTCTAGCCCATGTCATTTGCCTGGTTGACAAGCTGTCTTATGTGATCCTAGTCTGGTATATACTTTACATGTTGCAAAAATGATTATTGCCTCAAATGTGATCTGGCAAGTGCCTAGTGGCACAGTAGTATATGTAGCTGTGGTCTGATGTGTTTTGAGGCCTTCTTTATGACAAGTGCCTAGTGGCGCAAGAATTTATGTTGTGTGATTTATCCTATGTGTTTCCCATGCATACTTTATAACAAGCGCCCCGTGGCACACTGATTTATGTTATGTGGTTAAAATGTGTTTTACATGCTACTCAGTGATTTGTGGTCTAATGTTTTTTGCTTATGCGTATATAATCCAAAGGCTATTTTTATATACCCTTGTGTGCAGTCTCTTTTGTGGTGTGCCTATTGTGTCACTGGTGTTTGTTGCGCAAACGCTTTACACATTGCCTCTGGGATAAGTCTGACTGTTCTGCCAAGCTACCAAGGGGGTGAGCAGGGGTTATCTTGGGTATGTAACTCCCTTAGCCTGACTAGAGCGGTGGGTTCTGCCTGGGTTAGGCGTACTCCGTAGCCAACCAGAAAACCCATTTCTAACACTGGCTTTATTTGCCTTAGACTCTCCAGCTTGACTTCGCCCCTCCCATTGCCCAAACCTCGTGTACTGTATTCTTCCACAAAACCCCTTTCTGTAAACAGGCCTTTAAATCTTGTTCTTATCCTGTCACATTTCCTGTGCATTCAAAAACAAAGGTCAAAAGTCAAGCTCTCTCTTCGGAGGGAGCTTGGTGTTTACTTTTCTTTCTCTGACTTCAAACTGAAAGAATTTTTGTGACTATCCTGCTGAGTACCCATGTAAGGGGAGACGATGTAGGATGCTTTTTTGTGTAGCACACAAAGAAGCAAGCATTTGATTTTCAATACATCCCGCATTACTGAAAGTTTGAGCTATCAGCATTGCAAATAATAATGCAACGCCAATAGCTCAAACTTTCAGTAATGCTAGACCTATTGCATTGCAAATGGTTGTTTATTAATGTGGTATACTATGCTGAATTATAAAAAGAAAAATAAGATCATATTGGTAGCATTCAGGCTCACGCAATTGCCATCCTAATGCCGTAGTATATAAAATAGTTTATTTGCTTTAGTTTTCTATTGCACTCTTAACAGCATCTGTCAATCTTTCAATCAATCAAATAGCCTTTGTAAAGCCAGTGCTTAATTTGTGCCAGTGCTTTCCGGTGCTAAGCACCGGCACTTATTTAACAGGGCCGGGGCTATTGAATTTTGCCCCCTTGTACGATGGGCCCAGTAATTAACAAAAATAAATGTACCTACCTCTCCTGGTTCGATTGCATATCTGCCTGGTAGTTCCAGAGAGCGTACCACCCAGGTCCAGGCACAATCTAGGGTGTGAGACTAGATTGTGTCATGTGCGGTCTGCATGTGCGTTGTGCAGTAGGATACTACCAATTGGCCGTCACTGTCACACGTGGTGAGATTGGCCACCCCGCTGGAGATTGTTTTTTGTCACTGCGTGTAACGACCGGGGACATGTACTGGGCAATATTGTCCATGTCTGCAGCAGAAAGAGGGCGAGAATCACTCGATTACGTCACTGTCCATAGAAAGATGTTTGCGCAGAACGTCGAGAAGTTTCACTTTCGCTCTGTGAATCCTGGAGTTCAGGGCTTTCTGAAGTCTTGCAGCACAGTGTCCTTCTGTACCAACGCTGCAATCTGTGCGAAAAACGGTCATGCTTTTCATCAAAATTTCCTTTCATGTTCTGCTGCAGTCGTCCTCAGTACAGGAGAAAGGGTAGGAGGATATCGCTTTTTGTTTTGCAGATTTATATAGTGCAAACTCGACCTAAAAGTTACGTTTACATAAGGACGCATTCATCTTTTGGTAGGTGTGGGGGACATTAAGTGATTTGCCCTGAAGCACAGGCTATTGAGCTGACACAAAGACTCTCACCTGGTTCCCCATCACAAATGTCGGCAGCGCTGGCGGTTAGGCCCCCTCCTCTCCCCAGTTGATATTGCTATCAACGCAGGCGTACCTAAAAATGAAGATATTATCACACCAATTAAGCTAAAACGAGAATGGCGCTTCTTCCAGCAGCATACACCCATTGTGAACATTTTTACCGTTCGCATACTTTTTAAGAATGCTCCGATTGCCATAAGCCTTTCTTGTATTTATTCTGTATGTGGGCACGACCTACCACTGATTTGTAAAAGGCAGTATATGTTTCTTTTTAATGACTTGTTCATTTTAATGTCAAAACTGTATTCATTTGTGATGTTACATTCCTAAGCATTTTATCTATTTAATCAGTTTAACAGACGTGTATTTTAGCGCAGGTCCATGGTTGCAAGGAGCTGCTGTTTTATGACGTCCAGGTTACCTAAATGACAAAAGTGAGTGTTTGAACGTGTTGGACAAAAGACCGAGCCTCCCAGCTGCATTCAACTTGACACTCGCACTTAATACTTATACAAATGACGGGAGAAGGCTTGAGTTTTAGGAAGGACAGATCAGGAACATTCATTAGGATTTTGCGGTCCCTGGGCCAAACTCATTTTGTGGGACCCTGTTCAGAACAGGTTTGGATTGTATGATCCAGTTTCAGCTCTTTCATGCCCTCCTCAGCCAAGTTACCGACAGGGGCCCAAGCACACTCGCCCAAATTCTAAATCTGTTTTCATCTAATATTCAGGGATAGTGAGGTATGTTTTCAATACTGTAATACAGAAGCTGACAAATATTATTGTAAATAATCTTGCTGACCCTTTACTGTTTTGAATATGTGAAGTCTGGTTTCACTCCCCCAAAAAACTTTATGGATGATACATGGTGTATATGATCAAAGTCCCGCAGGGCCAACAGCCACGTGATTAATCCCTCCAGTAAAGGTCTTGGTTAAGAAACACGTGTGTGAAAAGCTGACAAATGCCAGTGTGGTAAAGTTACCAGTGGAAGGATTAAGTTCCATCCGTGTGGTAAAGAGCCTGACGTGTGGCAAATGTCTGTGTGGTAGAGTAAGTCACTGAGTTAAGATGATCCTGCATCACAATTGGGTTTTAAAATGCCAAGTACCGTGTATTAAAAATGTCTCGTGTGATGCATGGTTCCTTCCATGTGATAACTGTTCATGTGGATAAACGGTCCCCCTTGTGCGGTAGGGTCCCACTTGGTAAAAGTGTGTTTCAAGTATTGTGAAGTGTTACTTACTGCATCGGAGCACTACATGCACCTATCTGTACGGTGATATTACATCTAGCTTTTAGCTGTGCCAGTTGAGGATGTGTGTGGAACCAATAGAGTAAGTCGGTGGAGCCAATGGAGGAAGTGGGTGGATTTGGGGGAAGTGGGTGTGGCCTCCTAAAAACATTTTAGCACCTGGACTTAATAGTTCACAAATTAAGCACTGTGTAAAGCACTGTGTAAAGCGCAACACTGTCACCCCTATGGGTGTCTAGGTGCTTTGTCTCTGTCGACGAGGCAAGTCTAACAGCAAGTTGGCTGTATGGAGCTGCAGGGGAAGGTTGAGTCAGGTCTTGGCAGTGATGTAGGAGAAGGAGCGGCCACCACTTCGGCTGTGTAGGATGCGGGGCGTGTGTGACAGGGTGAGTGAAGAGGAGCACAGGTGTCTAGAGGGTTGGTGGAAGCTCCGTCAATGGTTGATGTAGGTAGGTCATAAAGGGCTTTGTAGGCGTGCGTGAGGCTCTTGAACTGGCATCTCTTCTGGATGTGGAGCCAGTGGAGGTCTCAAGTGGGGGACGATGTGGGTTCATTTAGGGAGGTCCAGATTAAGTCTGGTTGCAGCATTTAGTATGGTCTGGAGTCTTCTGAGGAACTGGGTGGAGATGCCTACATAGAGGGTGGTGATGTAGTCGAGGTGGCTGGTGACGAGGGCCTGAGTGACGGTTTTTCTGGTGTTGATTGGGATCCATCTGAAGATTCTGCGGAGCATGTGAAGTGTGTAAGCAGGAGGAGACGACTGCGTTGACTTGTCATTTCATGGTCAGTTGGCTGTCGAGGATGCATGCATGGTCGGTCGGTGTGGGTGTAGGTACGAGTTCTGACGGCCACCAGCTATGGTCCCTTGTGGAGGTGTTCTTCCCGAAGATCAGTACTTCAGTATTGTCAGAGTTGAGTTGTAGGCAGTTGTCTCTCATCCATTTGGCTACATTGGTTATGGCAGTGCAGAAGTTGGTTTTGGCGTTAGAGGTGTCCTCGTTGAGCGAGATGATCAGTTGAGTGTCGTCTGCGTAGGACTTAATGTTGATACCGTGGGATCCGACAATGTCTGTAAGAAGGGACATGTAGATGTTGTACAGGGTGGGGCTGAGGGATGATCCTTGTGGTTTGCTGCATAAAGGAGGCAGTCGGATGATCTGTGTGCGTTTTGTAAGGAAGGAGGTGATCCACTTGAGGGTGTCTTGCTGTACGCCTATGTTTTGGAATCTGTTGATGAGGGTGTTGTGGGAAACGGTCTCGAATGTCGTTGAGAAGGTCAGGGCCACAGTTTCTCCGTGGTCGTGGAGTGTTCTGATGTCATCAGTGGTGGCAATAAGCCGGGGTCTCAGTGCTGGGGTTGGCACAGAATCCTGATTGTGAAGCATCCAGTAGATGGTTTTATTCTAGGAATTCGGGGAGCTGCTGGTTGATTGCTTTCTCAAGTACTTTGACTGGATAAGGGAGCAGGGAGATCGGACAATGATTTTTGAGATCGCTGGGGTTGGCGGAGACTTTCTTTAGGAGGGTTTTGATGTCTGCATATGTCCGGGAAGGTTGCTGTGGAGATGGAGGTGGTGAGGATGCTGGTGAGTTGCGTGCTGATTGGGTACTTTGCAAGGTTGTCGCGGTGGTGGGGGCAGGGGTCCGTGGGCCCCCCAGAGTGGATGGAAGATATGATGGCTGAGGTGGTCAGGGCGGTGAGCAGAGACCAGGTGGTGATGGTTTGGCTGATGTTCGCTTGTTGGTTGAGGTCATTGGGGTTGAAGGATGTGGTCCGTCGGCTTAAACTGCCGACTTTGGTGCTGGAAACCAGAGTTCGAGCCTCAAGGTCGCGTCCACATCCTGTGATTCTGGGCAAATCACTTAATCTCCCCGTGCCTGAATGTGTAATGTAAATATGGTGCTCATGTAAAGCGCTCCAATACCTTCGGGTCGAGTTCGCGCTATATAAATATGCAAAAAACAAAACAAAAAAAAAGTTAACGGGTTGGAGGTTGAAATTGTTGTAGATGGTGAGCGTGCTGTGGAAGTAGTCTGTGAGGTGGTCGCAGAGTTCTTGGGGGGTGGATGGTTTTCTCAACGGCTGCTGAGTTGGAGAATTCTTTGACTATTTTGAAGAGTTCCTCTGTGTGGTTAGGTTAGCTGTGGAGTGGACGTCTGTCAATACATCGCGTACTAATACCACGCATGCCATTACAACGCGGATATTACTACGTGATGTCAATGACATCGCATTCCATTACATCGCAAACTATTACCATGAAAATGCCTTTACCATGCATGCCATTACAACGCAAAGGCATGCTTGGGAAAGCTATACTCGTGGTTAGTTTGCAAGGTAAGTGACTACCTTACACCAACACAACCCTCCCCGCCCCCACTCCTCTCCCTACAATTACACTACACTACCATACACGACCCCCACACTACCCTAAAACACTACACTACACACGCGCACTACAACACTACCCTAAACCCTAATGCACTACACTACTCAAACACTACTACACTACCCTAAAACACTACACTACACAAACACTACTACACTACCCTAAATCCTAAAACACTACACTACCCTAAACCCTAAAACACTACACAAATACTACAACACTACCCTAAACCCTAAAACACTACACTACACAAACACTACTACTCTACCCTAAATCCTAAAAAACTACACAAACACTACATTACCCCTAACCCTAAAACACTACGACACTACCCTATTCTAAACCAATACCCACACTACTCCCACCCCTACACTAACCTAAAACCAAAGACACTACAACACTATCCACACTACTCCCACCCCTGCAGTACCCCTAACCCTAAAACACTACGACACTACCCTACCCTAAACCACTACCCACACTACTCCCACCCCTACACTACCCTAAATCCTAATGCACTTCAACACTACCCACAATACTCCCACCCTACACAACACTACCCACACTACTCCCACCCCTACACTACACTACCCTAAAACATAAGACACTACAACACTACCCACACTACTCCCACCCCTACACTACCCTAAAACCTAAGACACTACAACACTACCCACACTACTCCCACCCCTACACTACCTCTAACCCTAAAACACTATGACACTACCCCAAGCAAAATCAGCCTTACCTCTTTCCTTGTGGTTCCAGTGTCGCCGTCTTTGCTCCCGGTTACTGCTTCCTGCTTCCAGGGGCGGTGCACGTCGTTGTGAGGAAACAGCCTCAGTTTCCTCACAACGACGTGGATAGCCATTACATCGCATGCGTTGTAAAAGCGCATGCGACATAATGGTACGCTTAGAAATGGATACGCGTAGTTACATCGCATGCGTTGTAACGCATGCGATGTAATGGTACGCGGAGTAAAATCCGCGTTGTGATGGCTGTTCCCCCTGTGGAGTCAATGCAGGTGGTGATGGCTGCTTTCTTGAAATCCTTGCTGTGCGGCGATAGTTGCTGAGGGCTGTTTTGTGATCTGCTCTGTTGGCGGGGTTCTTAGTGGCACACCATCATTTCTCCAGTTGGTGACAGTTGCTCTTGGTGGTCCTGAATTCTGGGGTTTACCAGCTGGCATGTTTGGAGGTCTTGTTGGATTTTGTAGGTTTCATTAGAGCCAATCTGTCACCGCAATTCTGAACGGCCTGGTTGAGGTCTGTTAAGGCCTCAGGTTGGGAGGTGGTGAAGGCCTGTGACCACTGAGTTTCGGTGACCTTGCTCCAGCTGTGGTGGGAAGAGATCTGCCACCCGGTGATGTTGTGCTGGGTGTCAGTGATGGTGAAGTGTGCAATGGTGTGGTCGGTCCTGGTGAGTTTTGTGGTGTGGCTGAATGCGATTCTGTCACTGGAGGCGAAAATGAGGTTGAGTGTGTGTCTGACTTTGTGCGTGGGTTCGGTGACCAGTTGGGCGTGGCCGATGTTGTTCAGATTCTCCAGGAGGGCAATGGAGTTGTCATCTTTGGGGTCATTGATGTGAAAGTTGAGGTCACCGAGTAGGACGTAGTGGTGACAGTCGATTGCCAGGGGGGCGTTAAGGTTGGGGATGGCTTTGCAGAATGTTGCTCGGGTCTCGGGATCTGTAGGCAAGGTTGCCTCTTATCGTGGTCTTTGAGTCAGTTTGTAGTAGGAAGGTGAGGTGTTCATGAGAGGGGTGGGGTCATTGTTGGTGATGGTGCATCTGATGGATTCCTTAGAAATTATGGTGATGCCTCTGCCTTGTTTTTAGTGCGATCTCTGTGTTTCATCTTGTAGCCTTCGGGAGTGGCTGTGGTGATGTCTGGGTTCGAGGAGGGGTTTAGCCATGTTTTGGTGATGAAGGCAACCTCCGTGGAGAGGGTGGTGATGGTGTCTCAGATTTCTGTGATGTGTTTGCAGTGTAAGCGGGTGTTGAGCAGGATATAGTGGAGCGGTTGTGGGGTGTTCTTAGTCGTGTGGGCAGGAGTGATGCGGGATCTTTCATAGGTTGTACGCAGTGTCGATAGGTGAAGGGTCCTTTGGTGGATCGTGGGGAGGAGGGGTCGCTGCTGTTGTTTTGGCATCCAGGTCCAGGCGGGCAGCAGCCTCCATTAGTGCTCATGGTAGGTGGTCCCATTGGTCCTGAGCGCCGGGCAAGGACCTGGAACAGGCAGCGCAAGGGCTGGGACTGTAGGCAGGGCAGGAACAGCAGGCAGCACAGGGGCAGGAACAGCAGGCAGTGCAGAGACGGGGGCAGCAGCATAGGAACAGCATGCAGCGCAGGGGCCGGGACCATAGGTAGCACACGGACAGGGGCCGGTAGCGCAAGGACAGCAGGGAGTGCAAGGACTGCGGGCAGCGCAGGGGCAGGACAGCAGGTGGCTCAGGGACAGCAGGCGGCTCAGGGACAGCAGGCGGTGCAGGGACAGCGGGTGGCGCAGGGCCAGCAGGCAGAGCAGTGACAGCAGGCAGCGCAGGGACAGGGGATCGGGTACATTACCTTAAGCTGGAGGTTAGGAAAAAGAGGGGTGGCCCATCCAAGCCTTGTCCAGGCTCAGACGGGCTTTGCCCGCGTGCGTTCTGTGATGCGGGAGGAGGCACCCAGTGATAAAGGCTGGCTGGAGGCAGAAACGACAGGAAACAGGAAGCGGTCCTACTCCCAGTAGCGGAGGCTGCTGGGAGTTGTGGTCTTGCATATTTTATATTTATATAAAATCCAAAACACGTTTTGCTAGACAGAAAAAAAGATATAATTTTTTTTCTAAGCTGATACAAGGGACATCTAAAGGGGACACACTTAATGCTTAAATGTATTTAATTACTCATCCTAAATATAAATCGAATTATTTAGTGAATTGCATAGACAAATATTCGTTTTATCATAGGAGTCTATCGTCAATCCACAAAACATTCTAATCCGCACTAGAGCCAAAGGAATGCAATGAGCTAGTTTGAATGTGTAAAGCAGGTTTCAATGAAAGCGGTCCAGAGTACAGACTAGCGTTCACCAAGCGCTGCGACTCCGCCTATACTGGCGGCTGGCACCACCCATTGCGACTGGCGGTGCTGCAAAAAGTGCATACACAACAACTAGCCATCATACTGCGACAAGTGTGACAATTCAGACTGTTAGAGGCCCCCCCCCCCCCCACGTATGAGAATGGCTTGGGAGGCAGTTATTATTAGTTTTTATATCTATTGGATTCATAAAAAAAACTCTTGCTGAGCTCATCTCTATAATACACAAACCACGCCACCATATGGCAGCTGTCATAAGTGGTGGTGTTGACAATTAAGTGCCGTTGCCGTGCACCGGACACCACCGGCTCAAATTAAGCACTGCAGCAGTGTAAGCTCTATGTTTCGAGCTGCCCCCTCCCAGCAGACATCGCAGTAATAGAGTCTCTGGAGGTACCGAATGTTAGATTACTCGCCGTGGACTGCGTGGCATGAACGGGGACTACCTGGCCACAGGCCAAAAGGGTCACTTTTTGTTTTAGCTGTAACCCCCCATACCCTCTATGGTTTTCATAAAATCCAGGCACCCATGCGGTGCACCGTACTGACCTTTAACCTCTTGATCAGGCTGGAACTGGAAACCAGGACATTGCGGGATTTTTCCTGAAGGCACTTTATTGCAAGAGTTTCCAATGATTTACAAGTCATCAGAGGCTGAACCTGGCCTTTGCACACTGTGTGGCGATGATGCTCGTGTTTTAAATACGGACATCACATCTAGCACCTGCGGCTCAGAATAATATCTGATATGTCTAATCTATACATTGGAATGCGTATGGTCAGGGGCGCGGCTTGCTCAATAGGATTCGAGGGGTGTCAGCTTCAAATGTTTCAACAATCATGCTGGGATATCTTTTTAAAACATTATATATCAGAAGTAGACATGATGGGGGCTTCAGGGGCAGAGGAAAGAGAGAGGAGGGCGAATTGCTAGGGGCACTTAAACCACACCTTTTTTAAGGCCCTCAAAACAAGTACGAGAGCAAGTGTGTGTGTGTTTGTGTCAGTGTGGGCATGTAACTGAGAGCACTTGTCCCAACTATTTATTTTAGGGGGGGGGGGGGGTATGGTGCTCTTCACTTACTAATTTCAGGGCGCTGTTAGCATTCTTGTGGGGTCTTAACTAAAGTAGGGTAGCTAGTATGCCCAGGTCCCCAATGCAAGCAAGGAAAAAGTCCCCTTTGACTGTTGCTGGGGTAGTAAAATATAGCAATTATCTGGGTTCAAGAGCTCATCAGGGCCCCGGTGCCACTGCACCTGCTGCACCTATCGTAGCCACGCTCCTGCCTGTGTATTTTCTCACTCGCTGGGCTGCATCTTCCCTTCCCCTGAACATTGCTTTGTTCTTGTTTGAGTAACCCCAGAGCCAGCCTGCGTCAAAGAGTTTAACTGCATTTAGTGTAGGAAATTATTTCGCCAGTTGCCTTGAAAGATAATATATTCGGTAAACAGAGTGATATAACTGTTCCCTGATAAAGATGAGATTAAAATGGAAAATAAGCAAACTAGGGAGCTACATACAGGCAAAGAAAACAAGGCGTGCTTTGTTACTGTTTATTTTAGAGCCGAGTGAAGAAACGCTGTTGATTATGTTTGTGCTGAACTATTTAATTTATTTTATCTCACATGTTCTAACAGCCTCGCTAAAACGAAAAAGAATGCCTCATTTGAATTCTGTGGACGCCCCCTTCTGGCAGTAAGGCAGACTGCAATTTCAATTTTACAAAACCCGGAAGTGTCTAATATGAGGTGCAGCCGAAAAGCATAGTCCTTAATGATGTGCAGACAGGGATGCAGCTTCAGGGGACTGATCAGGATGTGACACCCCCAAATAAATGCATTCTTGGATTGGTAGTTTGGTCCATGGCACTGAGTGGGGTCTGCTATCCCTGTGGCTTTGCTTTTTGTGAGCCAAAAGTGAAAGACAAAACAGTGACTGACCGTTGATGTAAATGGAAGAGAGAGAGAGACAGAGTTACCCATCTGGTGGCTGAATTTCAAATTGTGAGACCAGATAATCTTGAATTGATTCCGACTTCCCTGCTTGTCCAAACTGACACACATTTCAATTCACAGAGCCTCTTTTTTTTCTATTTTATCATTCATGTACGCATATACAATCTATAAGGAGGTTCTTATTGCATATAAAATCAATATTGCTGAGGGTCCATATTGAGGGGGGCATGGAGGTGGTGGGGGCAGTCGCGGAGGGGGTTGCGGGGGCAGAAGGTACGGGGGTCATAATAAAAATAAAAGTACCTTGAGGTGGGTCCCACGTCTTCTCTGCTCCTGCCTCCGACAGGAACAGGAAGCAGGCAGCCAGGCTCCCTTCCCTAAGCCAATCACAACGCTACAATGCAGTGTTCTGATTGGTCACGGTGCTCAGCCAGGGGCTGGAGGGGTGGGCATGTTCTCCATGCAGGCTGCAGAAGGGGAAAGTGTGCATGACTGGTTTGGGTGGTCCGAAAGGGCCGACCAAACAGTCACTGCGCGCTCAGGAGTGGACATACTTTTCCTCCCCAACCCTGCTCTGTAAGCAGAGCAACCCCGCCCACCCACCGGCCCGCAAATGAAACATAAAACGGTAATAACTAGAAGTTATTACAGTTTTATGTTTTTGCTTCTCGCGCTGCGAGAAAGCAGTGCGGCGACGCTCCTCTGCCATAGGGAAGGAGCCGCCACAGTCCGTACTGCATATCATACACTATTATAGAAAGACACTGCACTCAATATATGCACTATCTTTGAAAGAGACTTTGTTGTATAAATGCACAATATCAGAGAAAGGCTGCATTCCATATCATATCCTATCCAAAAAAGGAAGCTGTATTATATATCATAGACAGTCTGTGATCTGCAATACAGATGTTGCCAGAGACAATCTCAAAGAGAGGCTATGTTGCGTATCATAGACAATCTCTGAGAGAGGCTGCTTTGTATTTCATAGACTATCTCAGAGAGAATGCATAGTGTATCATAGACTGTCTCTGAGAGAGGCTTTGTTGCATATCATAGACTGTCTCTGAGAGAGGCTGCGTTGCATATCATAGACTATCTCTGAGAGAGGCTGCGTTGTATATCATAGACTATCTCTGAGCGAGGCTGGGTTGTATATCATAGACAATCTCTAAGAGATGCTGCATTGTATATCATAGACTATCTCAGAGAGAATGCATAGTGTATCATAGACTGTCTCTGAGAGAGGCTTTGTTGCATATCATAGACTGTCTCTGAGAGAGGCTGCGTTGCATATCATAGACTATCTCTGAGAGAGGCTGCGTTGTATATCATAGACTATCTCTGAGAGAGGCTGTGTTGTATATCATAGACTGTCTCTGAGAGAGGCTGCGTTGTATATCATAGACTATCTCAGAAAGAGGCTGCGTTATACAGCATAGACTGTCTCTGAGAGAGGCTGCGTTGTATATCATAGACTATCTCTGAGAGAGGCTGCGTTGTATAGCATAGACTGTCTCTGAGAGAGGCTGCGTTGTATATCATAGACTATCTCAGAAAGAGGCTGCGTTGTATAGCATAGACTGTCTCTGAGAGAGGCTGCGTTGTATATCATAGACTATCTCTGAGAGAGGCTGTGTTGTATATCATAGACTGTCTCTGAGAGAGGCTGCGTTGTGTATCATAGACTATCTCAGAAAGAGGCTGCGTTGTATAGCATAGACTGTCTCTGAGAGGCTGTGTTGCATATCATAGACTATCTCTGAGAGAGGCTGTGTTGTATATCATAGACTGTCTCTGAGAGAGCCTGCGTTGTATATCATAGTGTGGAAATATGGATTTTCCCGATCAGTTATGTCCCCTATCTTGGACCCCAACGGTTCTATGTGCATGTCACAAGTACATGTATGTTCCCTCCAGTTCCAGTTATGAAGACGCAAATACATGTGCGTCCACCGTCAACATGTCCTCTGTCAGATCCGCCATGAATAGGCCGGATATTCCATTCCTAAGTATGAAAGGCCACCGGCTTTGTATGGTTCACTTATGCCATTTTACAGTCCAGGCAAGTAGGCCCTGATTCTGTCATCAAACTCCTCTTGCCTTCTGCCTCTGAAAACTCCAGTTCGAGCCTGCATCTGTGACCATGAACTTTGTCTCATCCTCTGCGCGGCTCATGAAGCCTGACATCAGCCTATTCTCTGCCAAGAACTGTATTTCGCCTTCGAGTTATCTGCTTCCCCCTCAGCCGATGCATTCCTGTCTAGTAGTTTAAGTAAACATTCTTCCAGCTACCGAGCAAAAGGCTCGACTTCTCTCTACTCATGCAAGTAATTCATAGCCCTGTTACCATGGAATATTCCTACCCCCTCGCTTTCAGTGTAGACATTTAGACGCTTGTACACGCACGCACAGTCAGTATAGAATAGATTCTGTCCGAGAGTCCTTCTTTTGTGGATAACATAGTTCTTTAAACATAGGATGTTAGATATGATTTGGGATTAGGTTGACTTGACCCCCCAGACTTTTTGTCTCCACATGTAGAGCTAAATGTCAAGTCCCCTTCACCCCCTAGTTGCACGTCAATTACACGTCATGCTGCTGCGCGCGCATCTATGCCAAGTATTATCTTATAGATCCACCTATAGGTGACATCATAACCAATTATGTTCCTTTTTACTCCTTATTACACCCATTTTTTGGTTACGCAGACAAATCGTCATTTTCCTTATCAATTGTTACGCCTATTGCATTCGCTTCATTGTAATGTATGTACTATAAAGGTTACTTCATGTCAATAAAGTATGTACTTCACTTCCTGAACCTCCGTGGGGATGGAACTTGGAGCAACCGATTATAATCGATTATTGGAATAAAGCCCATTCCGAACCTCTAATACCACGGATTCTGCCTCTCATTTTACTGAGCTATTTAATTATGTTTCTGTATCAAATTATGTCCAGGTAAAGGAGAATTATTTACCACATGAATGGCGCCCGAACAGGGACACTTTCTCATCTCACGCGCCGGCGGTGCGTTGCAGGCCCGGTCTCCTGCCACAGCTGGACGGACAATAACGCGTACCAGCAGGATTTCCTGTATCTCCCTCCGGTCAAGCGGGGGCGACTGAGACTGCGATCAACACCCAGACGAGGCGGTGAGAAGTGCGAAGTATCCCGACCAGAGCCTAGCTGAGAGAGCAAGATCCGAGGTATACAGAGACCCACCAGCTCGAAGTCAAGCCCAGTGTCCGACGAGTCGAGTCGAGTCCAGTCCGGTTCAAGTTCAAGTTACCGAGGCCTTCCGTTTCCGAAGCTACCCGGTGAGTACCATTGCCGGGGAGGCATTTCTGACGTTCACATAGGTTGTGCCGGTCAAGACGGGTTTGGGTACACAAATCCGGTCTGCACTGTTTTAGCAGTGTATCTGTACTGTTTAGCAGTATATCAAGTATTCCGAAGTATCTAGTTATTGTCAAGAATTAAGCCTGGTGATTAGTTATGCAGACGATCATCATTGCTGGTTATTTTAAAGGGTAAAAATGTTTTAATGTTTAATGTTTAATGTGTTAAACGTCCTGCATATTGTGGTATGAATGGATGTTCATTATTGTGCTTTTGTATTAAGTGTGTTCAAAATTAAGTATCGGATCAGTAGTCAATATGCCGCTCTTTTCGAAATTAAGACAGATCACTACTAGAAAAGGGGTTCTCGAAGAAGCCGTCCCTATTCCTCCTAGGGACACTCCAGGGCATTTCATGTATCACAAACATGGCTTAGACGCTATATTATTTCTTGATTTATGGGTAGACTACACCAAGGGATTACCAGAAAGTCAGAGGTGGCCCGCAGCGGGAACCTGGGATGCAGAGTGCATCATGAAAGTCGAGGAAGAGTTATGGAAAAGGAAAGTCAGACAGTCGCAGAAAGACGCCGTTGAGTTGTGGCGTAAAGAATCTCATAGACGCACAGAAAAAGCACGTAGACAGGAAGAAAGGAATAAAGAAAGTTCAAATAAAGTTCAAGAAAATCTATTAATTGAGGAAGGTATCCGAGTGAAATCAGAACAAGTAGACAGACAAAGAAACGCCCTTATGAATGGTATGTATCCCCTTCTGGCCGAAGGATTACCTAAGGCTACTCCAGAAATACCGAAAGACTTGCCACCCCCATTGTTCCCAATAAAGGTGCATCCTAAGGGGCATCCTAGAACCGCAGAAGATGTTTTTCTTTCCTCATATTTAGATGACGCAGCTCCCGAATATGCAAATTCCGCCCCGCATAGACCGCATACCGGGGAGGTCCAACGCCAAGATCCAGCACACGTATCCCTACAGCAACAAATCGAGTCACAAGTTCTGGCAAGCACATCTGTATCTGCATCCGCTCCTACAGCTACTTCTATAGCTGTGTCCACACCTGTAGTTGCTGTGTCACGTTCGACGAATCCTTTCACACCCGACACCCCAGATGGGGCCACGGGAGGTGCTACCAATATCTTTTCTACGCCACCCAGAATAAATAAACTTACTTTTCAAGAGTCAGCACATTCACGTACACCCAAACTCATAAGTGCCCGTACGCTGAAGGAACTTCTTATAGATTGTAGATATGACCCGGTGCCCGATAAAGAGGACGAAATGACCCTGGCATCGTTGCGTATCAGACGAGCCGCAGTGTATTTAGGAAAGTTACCAGGAATGACTGAGCATCTAGATAAAATATATCATTTTGTCCAAACAGGGCGAGATCCAGAATGTATTAACAGAGCTATGGAATACCAGAAAGTAGAGATACAGGGGGAACTGTTACGTTTCCTCATAAACTGTGTGATCAGAAATCAAGACCGACCGGGGGTAGACCCGGAAGCAATGCGAGTTCTTACAAGATGGAGCCAGAATATATCAGAAGGGAGACATGATAAACAAAATTGTATAATAGCCATGTGCCGAAAGATCCGTAAAGAAATAGAACGCCTACACGAAGAAAGATTAGAGGTAGACGAGTTCGAACAAAGCGAGGAAGAAGGGTCAGGACTGCCCACAGGACAGTCAGACACCATAGCCTATGTAGGTAGAGGAAGATCTTGTAATAATAATAGACGTCTTACTGACTCGATACGTCCGATATGTCCAGATAATAACAGGAATTTCCAAATACCTATAATTAATATAAGGTCTAACGAGCATTCGTTCCAAACCGCCGACAAACTACTCCGAGAACGAAGGGGTTATCATTTTCTCGATTCTATGGATGAACAAGATTTAGCCAGGGCAGCTGTCCATTGAGTGGACAGTCCCGGAAAATATAGTGATGATACAGTAGTACGCACATTTTTGAATCTTACCCCAGATGAACAGAGGTTAGCTGGGATTTATATGATTCAACAACTCATTATACTATATCGAAGTCAGCATTCGGACCCTGGCCCCTTACCTGACATACTGACTGAATTGCTTATGAATAAATGGAGAGGTGCAGGTACTAAATTAATTAAAGAAATTCTAGAATCAAGAAAGCAGTATATTCTTTTTGTATGCACAGAGCATGTCTCATTGCCCGTCAAGGAAAGAACCACGTATCACATGGATAGACAGAATCCCTTACGAGAAGTGCACCCAATAAAAGGCGAGGACAACGAGTTCAAGCGCGTATTTATATATACGCCCATATCGAAAATAGAATTGTTACAAATGAAGAAAGTGGTACCCAGTCATGACAAAGATCCAGCGGGTTTTCACCGAGAAATTAAAGACATGTTACTCATGGGAGAGTATACCTATCCCGACATTATGACAATATTAAAGGTATTGATGCCTGCTGGTATTTATGAGAAACTCAAGGAAAAAGAGTGGGAGGTAGGAGACCAAAAGATAGAATGGTCAGTGTTAGAAGCAGAAGAAAAGGCCCGAACTGCAGGAGCAGGACTTGGGGATAAAACTAAAGCACTGCCAGGTTTATTAGTACAGGTACTGCCACGTTTATTAACTACGAAAAAGGAAGATTGGGGTACAATTTCAGCCTGTAAACAGAAGCAAGATGAAGACACTAGTGATTACTATGCCCGATTTGAAAAATGTTTTGGTATAAATAGTGGCATAAAAGCAAGTAGCGAATCATACCCACATCTGTTTGTAACAAAATTAGTAGAAAATGCCCTGCCACCAGTAAAGAATAGAGTATTAAAATTCGAGAGTACCTGGCAAGGTAACACTCCATCACAAATGTTACAAATGTTACAGTACCATCATAATAGAATTAGAGAGGAACAAGAACATGAACACAGACGCATGAAAGACACGAAAATGAAAATGTTAGTTTCCCAGACAGTTCCAGCTGAAGGACATAAAAAGGGTATGACACATTCCGATTCAGCAGGACCTGTAAAAGGGACATGCAATTATTGTAAAAAGCCAGGTCATTATGTACACGATTGTCCAGTTCTAAAACATAATATCGCCATAGGTAAAACACAAGAAAGACCACGACCATTTAGACAAGAGCAGAATGAACAAGGAGCTCTGCAGCATGCCCAGGCCATGCCAGCCGCACAACAGCCAATACAGTTTGTGCCAGCTGCACCACCGTTGCCTGTTACTGCCACACAGACAACAACACGACAAATGTATCAGACTGCACAGTATGAATATCCTGAGTATCAGCGTTACGCATGAACAAGCCTAGAGAGGGAAGTTGATTTACCCCTTATCGAGATTCCTGTAGATCAAGAAGGACCTTATGTACATAGTGAATTATTAGGCCAAGATAGGAAGTTTTTACTCGATACAGGGGCAAGTCGAACAACTATAAAACGTAGTGAAGTTCCAGGGGCACCCCTCTCAGGCTCACAGAATATTTCCCTTGGTTTTTCAGGAAAACCTATTGTTAATGAAGTGTCACAACCTCTGCCACTTACGATAGGACCTCTGACCCGAACTACAGATTTATTGCTTACTAAATCATGTCCAGAAAACTTGCTGGGAATAAAAACATTGAAAGCTCTAGGAGCCATAATATGTTGTTCTCCGGAAGGAGTAAGGTTGTTTTTACGAGATTTTAAAGGTCACTATGTGTCTAGAGACATGGATCCCCGACTGCAGACTTTACCTACACGTCTATGGGCACAAGGCCCTACTGATGTTGGTTGCATGAATATTACACCATATAGAGTCATATTAAAGGCAGGAGTGGTGCTACCACGAATGCGACAATACAAGTTACCACCAGATGCTGTAGTGGCTTTACTACAAATCATTGACGAGCTTATTGCCCAAGGAGTAGTTGTGGAAACAGACTCCAATGTATGTAATTCACCGATAATTCCGATTCTTAAACGAACAGATCCTAAGGCCCCGCCAGTATATCGATTGGTTATTGATCTGCGCGAGTTAAACAAATGCATTGTGCCACAATTCCCTGTGGTTCCAGATATCTCGTCATTACTGACAGCTATTGATCCCGAAGCAACATTCTTTACTGTAATCGATCTCAAGAATGCCTTTTTCAGCGTCCCAATAGATCCGGAAAGCCAATATTTGTTCGGATTTAGTTTAAATGGACGTAGTTTTAAATTCTCACGCGCACCTCAAGGATTTACAGAAAGCCCCAGCATCTATAGCCAAGCACTGAAACGAGAACTCGATAGTATCCACATGCCAGTTAACACTGCTCTGCTTCAATACGTCGATGATCTGCTGATCACCGCGAGAAGCGAACCGGAATGTGAAAAAGCATCACTGACAGTTTTACAATTTCTAGCCGAAAGAGGGCACAAGGTGTCCCCTTCTAAGCTGCAATTCTGTGTCCAGCGAGTTGTTTATCTTGGACACTCGCTGTCCAAGGAGGGAAGGCAGCTTACACCCGACCGCATTCAGTTAATAGCTAACATGCCAATACCCAAGACACAAAAGGAGGTACGGGCTTTCATAGGCCTCACTTCATATTGTAGGCAGTGGATCCCTCAGTATGCATTTCTAGCAAAACCACTCATTCAGTTGACAACACAGGAGGCAGCCACATCGACTGTTCTCCCTTGGACTCAAGAACATACACAAGCTTTTGAAAGCCTAAAGAAAGCTTTATGTCAAGCACCTGTTTTAGCAACACCATGTTACAGAAAACAGTTTACACTTTTTGTTACAGAACGCGAAGGTACTGCCTTGTCAGTACTCACACAGGAACAAGCAGGAGCACACAAACCATGTGCTTATTTTTCTAGTACATTAGATCCAGTAGCTCAGGCTTTGCCTGCATGCCTGAAATCAGTAGCAGCGACAGCTTTAGCAATTAGACAAAGCGATGCCATAGTGTTAGGACATCCATTGACAGTTCAAGTACCACACACAGTAGAGGTCCTTGTAAATAGAACGCAAACACAACACTTGACTATAGCGCGACTTACAGGGTATGAACTTACATTGTTTCAGCCACATATAGAAATCAGACGCTGTAACACATTGAATCCTGCCACACTTTTGCCAGTAACCGGAACAGACCCACTAGCTCATGACTGTATTGAAGTTATTACTATAACGACAAAACCCAGACAAGACTTGACAGATGTCCCATTGTCAGATCCAGACCTGACGTTGTATGTAGATGGTTCATGTATGAGAACAAGTACAGGAGAGTTAGTGGCTGCTTACGCAGTCACCACAGATACTGAAGTCATTGAAACTAATCGTATAAATACTTTGTCAGCTCAAGCCGCAGAGCTCATCGCTCTGACACAAGCCTGTATTCAAGCCACAAATAAAAAAGTCAACATATACACTGACTCACGTTATGCATTCGGAGTTGTACATGACTTCGGCGTGCTGTGGCGAGAGAGAGGTTATTTAACTTCCCACGGTGCCCACATTCAGCACGGACCCCTCATTCATGCCTTATTAGATGCGATACATCTACCCACTGCAATATCAATTATGAAATGTAAGGCTCATACGAAGATTACTGATATCATTTCCCAAGGCAATGATCTAGCCGACAGAACAGCTAAACAGACTGCTCAAACTCAAACCCCCGACATGACAAAGACAATAGTCCCGATGCCGACACATTGTATGACAGTTAAAGATCCTACCCTTGACGTAATTGACATACAGACACATGCTACACCAGACGAAATAAAGAAATGGACTGAATTAGGAGGGATCCAAACGGACCAGGGATGGATGATGAAGGAAAAGTCTGTATGGTTCCTTCCTGATTCAATGGTCCAAGTTATAATTAACACTATACATAGTCCAGCGCATCTAGGAGAAAAAGCTATGCTAGACAGCATTCAACACATCTGGTTCAATAGACATTTACGAGCAGCAGCCAAACAAAAGGTCCGTACCTGTATGATCTGTTGCCAGTTCAACCCAGGAAAAAGCGTTCCCGTAGAACAGGGTGGATTTCATCCTCCTGATCACCCTTTTGAAGTCCTCCAGATGGATTATATCCAGATGGAACGATGTCGAGGATTCAAATATGTTCTCGTAGTTGTCTGCGCTCTGTCCCGTTGGACGGAGGCATACCCGGTTTCAGATTACACTGCCCCGACTACTGCCAAACAGTTGGTTCGAGAATTCTTCCCACGATACGGTTTACCACGTGTTGTCTACTCAGATAACGGCCAGCCGTTCTCATCCGAATTAATGAAACATGTTTCACTTCTGCTAGGATATCAGTGGAAATTCCACTGTGTTCGACACCCCGAGGCAGCAGGTCTCGTAGAAAGACATAATCAGATACTGAAAATCAGACTGTCCAAAATATGCAGAGAGAAAGGTGTCGACTGGATAGTAGCATTACCAGTTGCACTCTTTTACATGAGAATGGTAGCACACTCTCGAACAGGGCTATCCCCGTATGAGGTGATCTTCGGCAGACCTCCAAATATGTGGGGGACGCCCATACCACGCAAAATAACTGATATTGACTGTAATATGCTGACAGATTACTTGGCTTCCTTGATGTCTGCACTACAATCTTGTCGTTCACAGGTTGCTGCAGCATTTCCCGACAACACTGAGGTGAAACCCCATGACGTAGTTCCGGGTGATTTCGTGTTTGTGAAAAATTTCGACCGAAAGACTCAGCTGGAGCCCAGGTGGAAGACACCCAAGTTGGTTCTGCTGACCACAAGAACAGCCGTGAAGATCGAGGGCCGCAAGGGCTGGATTCATTCAAGTCATATCAAGAAATTTCATGGACAATCCTCGGATATAGACATTGTGCCCTGCACTCCCTCACAGACTGATTCAAAACTTCCTTTGGTTGAAAAGACTGAAACTGACCTCTACAAAGTTAAATTGAGGCCTAGAACGTCAGACAATTTGATTGTTTAAGTCCTCTCCTAGGTGAAGCGGTTGAATCTGTCTCTGACATGTATCCTCTAGACCTGAATTATGGACAGTCGCGAAAAATGATGAAACGACAGGCGTATTGTAAATCACTGCGTAGCCATTGCATAGTGACATTAATAATCTTGTTTTTCTTGAGTCTTTTAATAATTACTGCAAGCATATTGTTGCATATATATTACCCTATTTCTAGACATGTTTATAATGTTACTGCTGAACATTCTTTTAGTGACTTACCTCCGCATGAATTATCTTATAGACTTGCGCTGCGCAATAACACTTTCATTAGTATGTTACATCATTCCCATCAGACTAGTAATGCCACTAATTGTTGGGTGTGTGGCCGACTCCCTCCCTATCAGAATTATGAAGGAGTCCTGCCTTTCTTTCCACATCCGTTTACACATAATGGATCCTGTGGAGCATGGTTTATTTTAATCAATTCCATAGACTCAGACACAGCAGTTTACCAAGATCATTGGGTATGGGGAAATCTGAACCTAGTTTTACTCAAGGTCTGCTACCCTGACAAGGAGGGTCGCCCCAAGAGAACAGGAACTGATCTAGAAAATGAAGTATATGGATTAGGTAATTTTACACCTAATCTCATGATTCTGAATGTCGTATCCGAAGTTGAACTAGTCTTGCCCACCATGTCAGTATTCCCAGCGAAGGGTGAATTATGTGTAAGAAAGGTTGGTTCCATACATATGGGCCATAGTAAATGCACCACTACAGTAGAATTCAGTGATCAAGGCAAATCTTCATTTAGAGCTTATCGCCACTCCTACTTTATATGTGGTCAGACTGCATATATGCGTCTACCTCTAGACTGGGATGGTACCTGCTACATTGCATTCCTTTTGCCACCTGTTTTCCTAGCTCCTCCTGATTATTACAGAAATATTCATTTAGTACACAACAGGGAGCGGAGAGATCTCCCAATTGTCGATTACACTGAAACAGCATGGGAAAAATACACAGATTTCAATAAAGGCATCTTTCCTTATATAGGTACTGTTACTAATAGTAAACTGATACGTAGATTAACTAGAACCCTTGAAGCAGTAGTGAATGAGACTATTTCCGCCTTAGGCAATTTAACGGAAGAGCAGTCTGCTATGCGGATTGTTGTGCTTCAAAATCGTCTTGTCCTTGACGTCATCCTGGCTGATAGGGGCGGAGCTTGTAGGGTCATCGGATCAAGCTGCTGCGTATTCATACCAGAAAATTCGCCATCTGTATATAAAGCCATCACTCGCCTTCATAAGATTGTAAACCAGATACACCAGAACCCAGGCACTTGGACTTGGTCCAGTTGGTTTTGGAGTGTGATATCAGCTTGGGGATGGAGAGTTTTATCCTTCCTAGGTATTGGCCTTCTCATACTATTCAGTTGCTGTCTATGTCTACAATGTGGACCAGCGATCTGTGGTCTGTGTACCACATCGTGTATTCCACCACCAAGATTTCGTTCGTCCCGGAAGAAGAAAGAAGAACAAATGATGTTATATTAACAGATCAATGGATTGATGAAGATTGATATCTCTTAACGGGCAAGTAGGGGACAAGGAGGGAATGTGGAAATATGGATTTTCCCGATCAGTTATGTCCCCTATCTTGGACCCCAACGGTTCTATGTGCATGTCACAAGTACATGTATGTTCCCTCCAGTTCCAGGTATGAAGACGCAAATACATGTGCGTCCACCGTCAACATGTCCTCTGTCAGATCCGCCATGAATAGGCCGGATATTCCATTCCTAAGTATGAAAGGCCACCGGCTTTGTATGGTTCACTTATGCCATTTTACAGTCCAGGCAAGTAGGCCCTGATTCTGTCATCAAACTCCTCTTGCCTTCTGCCTCTGAAAACTCCAGTTCGAGCCTGCATCTGTGACCATGAACTTTGTCTCATCCTCTGCGCGGCTCATGAAGCCTGACATCAGCCTATTCTCTGCCAAGAACTGTATTTCGCCTTCGAGTTATCTGCTTCCCCCTCAGCCGATGCATTCCTGTCTAGTAGTTTAAGTAAACATTCTTCCAGCTACCGAGCAAAAGGCTCGACTTCTCTCTACTCATGCAAGTAATTCATAGCCCTGTTACCATGGAATATTCCTACCCCCTCGCTTTCAGTGTAGACATTTAGACGCTTGTACACGCACGCACAGTCAGTATAGAATAGATTCTGTCCGAGAGTCCTTCTTTTGTGGATAACATAGTTCTTTAAACATAGGATGTTAGATATGATTTGGGATTAGGTTGACTTGACCCCCCAGACTTTTTGTCTCCACATGTAGAGCTAAATGTCAAGTCCCCTTCACCCCCTAGTTGCACGTCAATTACACGTCATGCTGCTGCGCGCGCATCTATGCCAAGTATTATCTTATAGATCCACCTATAGGTGACATCATAACCAATTATGTTCCTTTTTACTCCTTATTACACCCATTTTTTGGTTACGCAGACAAATCGTCATTTTCCTTATCAATTGTTACGCCTATTGCATTCGCTTCATTGTAATGTATGTACTATAAAGGTTACTTCATGTCAATAAAGTATGTACTTCACTTCCTGAACCTCCGTGGTGATGGAACTTGGAGCAACCGATTATAATCGATTATTGGAATAAAGCCCATTCCGAACCTCTAATACCACGGATTCTGCCTCTCATTTTACTGAGCTATTTAATTATGTTTCTGTATCAAATTATGTCCAGGTAAAGGAGAATTATTTACCACAATAGACTATCTCAGAAAAAGGCTGCGTTGTATAGCATAGACTGTCTCTGAGAGAGGCTGCGTTGTATATCATAGACTATCTCTGAGAGAGGCTGTGTTGTATATCATAGACTGTCTCTGAGAGAGGCTGCGTTGTATATCATAGACTATCTCTGAGAGGCTGCACTGCATGTCACACACTTTCTTCAAAAGAGGATGCACTGCATCTCAGAGAGAGGCTGCACTGAATATCGTATACCATCCCAAGGGAGACTGCACTGCATATCATGCCTGTCAGTGATGACGCAGTGTCACCATCATTTACTTGTGCTTAATAATACGTGACCTGTAGCCTACGTAACCGCAGCTTACATCATTTATTCATTACTTACGCATATCATTTCAAATATTTTTTCTCATGTTATATATTTAGGTTTAGCAAACGGAATGAATCGTATACTTGGATTAATTTTAGTTATCATGTCACATTTAACATTATCATGAGTAGGCCCAGGTGCCTTACTTTATGTTTGAAATAAACGTTGTGCGTTACACTTGTTCTGTTCCAGCTGCCATGGTCAACGTGTGCACATGTAGAGTTTTATTCTTTGTTAGCTTAAATTTAAATTTTGAAGGACGTAGAGTAGCAATTAGTCGGTTGTGGCAGTGACTTCAGCACCTGCATGGGATGGGAAACTGAGGTGGGGAATACTCATTTGTGAGATATCGTGAATGACAAAATGGCAGTGGCAGCTTCTCTGCTATGGCAGTTGAGCGTGGCCTTCCCCATACCCCCCACCCCCACCCCCCGACCCACCAGCAGCCTTAAACATGAAAAATAAAACCGTAATAAACCCGGTTTATTATCATATTTTTTCTTCAAGTCGCAGAGTTTGGGGGCAGGCACAAGAGGAAGTGTTTCGCACTGATAGCAGTCCGCATGACGGTTTGGGCGGCCATCTCCTGCCGGCCAAACCGTCATGTGGACTGCTATCTCCTGCCGGCCAAACTGTCATGCGCGCTAAAGCTGTCTCCGAGCGGCATTGCAGGGTTGGAGACCGCAGGCACAGGCACCCAGTCTAACTGGGAGTGGAAATTCATGGTGCTCAGGCCAATCCTGATGCTGCTTTCATGTTGCCACCAGCAGCATGAGAGCAGAGCCCGGATTGGCCAGTGGAGCCTGTGCCTGTGGAGGAGAGGAGCTTAGAAGAGCCCAATGTGGCGATCCAGTACTGCAGCAGGTACAGTAGCGGCTGCTACTGGACGAGGTCAGTGAGTCAGGGGTGGTGGGCGGATAGGGGAGAGTAATGTAAAAGAAAAGGATTTACCTTTATGGGCTGGCCGCCATCTCTCCTCCCTCCTCTGACCTCGTCTTCTTCATCTTCCTGTCGCGGCCAGTAGCAGGAAGCACCCGGGCACACAGGCTCCCCTGAGCCATTCACAACGCTGCAATGCATCAGGGAGCCTGTGCATGTTCCTCACCAGGCTGTGTAATGCAGCCAAGTAGGAACATGCAAAGTGCGCATGAACTGTTTGGGCGGCCCAAGAGGGCCGCCCAAGCTGTTCATTCAAACTTAGGGAGTGCACACCACCCTCCCCTGCTCTGGCCCGCCCTGCCACTGACTGCAATAGAGAAAATAAAATGATAATAATTATATGTTATTATCATTTTATTTTTCCTTTTGAACAGTGGGGCGACGCTCCTCTGTCTTAGCGAAGGAGCCACCAGTTGTTTTTTTTTTGTTTATTTGTGTCGTCCGGCCCTCCCCCGTCAGACCCCCTCTGCTGCCTCCCCACCACACCGCCACTCTTCCGAGATACCGGCCCCTACTGCAAAATGGGAGAAGAAGTTGACATTGCATTATCTGTGCGGAGGAGGCTAACACCAAATATGGAGAGAACACTGGATTTTGATTGGTTCTTACCCAGTGGGAATCCGAAGAATGCATCACTTGGATGGAACTTATGTTTTAAAAGGGTGAAGCTTGTTAGTCAGATCACTTGCACCTTTGCAACTCGACATCCTTCCCTTTCTTCTCTTGGGACCAATGCTCCTTATTTTCCTGCTCATAGAGATACTCTCGAGAGCAAGTACATTCCTCCTTATTCTAACTGGAACTTTTATTTTGTTCTTCTTTCAATGCTATATTTGCTGACACCGGCTGGTACTGAATTTCTTCGTCCGGGCCCACAACCTTAGCTTAGCATTAGGAATATTCCTTTATACAAATGGGACTTTGCCTTAATTTCCATATGTTGCATTTAATAATGTAACTTTCACATTACTAACTGAATTACTCAGTTCATTTTCATGAATGATGTATTCAGGTGCATTTTGATTTATGTCTAATTGATTTAAACTGGAGATACTAATTTGCTAATAAACCTTTCTGGATTGCAATCTACTCCTCTCTGTTACTCCAGGGCAAAATATATAGGCAAATTAAGGAATGTTACAAATTGACTTTAACTGAAAGTCTTTTGTACCTCTTTAGCAGAGGGGTTCATAGGGCACGTGGCGTTAAATCACGCTCAACGTTAAATTGAAGAAGTTGCTGAGCTCAGAGAGATCTGCAGAATAAGCTGAGGCACAGAGACTAGATCTCTTGCACACAATGCACCCAGACACCCAACCTGATGTAAACCCAGATTTCTGTTTGTGCATCAGCAGTGCTTAATTTGTGCCGGTGCTTTCCGTTGCTTAGCACCAGCACTTTCTTATCAGGGCCGGGTCTACACTCTACACCCATCTGCTGCACTTGGTGGTGCCATATTGGATGTTGCATTGATGTATTTATTTCTGTTTACCTCGGCGCAGCCGCAGAGTGTTGTTCTCATGACCGTCTCCACTCCCGAGTGAGTGTCCCGGTCAGTAGTGGTGTTGCAGGACTTGCGGCTGTGAGACTGAGCCGAGGCTGAGGCAAGATCAGGTAGTTATATTCATGAAAAATAAATAAATGTGTATTGATGGCGGCCCTTAGTTGAGTGTTGCTGCCGGTGCCCAGTGGGCGGGCCGTGGGACACTAATTCATTGCGCTGGATTTTGGTTCTTCCGGGGCAGGGGCTGTGAGGCAGCGGGCAGCAGGCATCGTGCGCAGATTGTTTTCAAATTGCCACCCACAGCATACCCGCATGCGCGCACCCCACCCTGAGTCATCCTTTCAATGTTACTAGCAGCAGCACCAGGCCCGCCTAACAGAACCACTCATGTATAGGGAGGGCACCTGCTGAATGCCCAACACGGCAGAGATAAGTTGAGGTAAGTGGAACAAACGCGGCTGCCTATTACTGGGCACAGGAGTACTTCAAGCTCCTTGAACTTGTCTGTCCTCTTTGACCTTTGGGCAGCGCCGCTGCACTATTGAGAATTACACATTATTCCCAGTGGAAAATGTACAGGATATAGTCAGCACTAAACAGAAGGTTACCCGTCAGTCTTATTGGGAATATTCCCTGTGAGACTGATGGGTAACAATAGATAACTGGAAAGCGGCGATATTTTGCCGTTTACAAGGTAAATACATTAGTGTGGTTGAGAGTTAGTGTTAAAGGATCTGTGGACCGACAAAATAGACAAACTTACTTGCACATTCATAATACCCACCCATGCAGCCATAAATTCTTTGGTTCTACTTCTACGGCTGCGTGGGTGGCAGCTAATGCAGTGTTCACCGTTTGGGCCCTGTGACGCAGCATGGGTTGGGTTCCTTGGGCCCTAATGCAGACCCTTAAAGCGTGTCTGCCTTTGAAGTGGCGATTTAAAAATGTAGAGGTGGACTAGTCACTCAAAGCTCGAGCCAAGGTCGAGCCTGAAGCCTGGCTCTGTCTCAACTCGAGGTCCTGTTGGAACCTCGAGACGAGCTTTTATATGGCTTCTGCTTGCCCCCCTCTACCCAGGATGTGCTAACTTTGCAGCTGGGGAACCCTGTTGGAGTCTCGGGGTCCACTCAACATCCTGTGATTCTGAACAAAGCGTTTAATATCCCCATTGCCTATAAACAATGAAAGTGACCTTGTGTAATGTAACCAGTACTCATGTAAAGCGTGCCAAGTTCCCGCTATACAAAAGCTGCAGAAAGGTGAAAACGAAGCCTTAACATAGGAAAGACAAATAGATACCTATTTACTGCCTGATTTGTAAAAAGTAAAACCGCAAAACATTCGTAAATTGCGGCTACCAGCTTAAATTGTGTGACCATAGGCAAATATTTTATTTTACCAAAACACTTTTTTTCTTCACTACAGTGTATTAAAGCCCTTTCAAACGTGAGTTCAGGATACCAGTTTTACAAAAACCTATGATGTTTGATCTAATAGAACTATAATGCTGCTCTAAAATAATCTGGGTTATGTACAGGGTTTACATGTCAGTTGTCTTGTCTCTTAGTTCACTAATGGTTTATGTTTAGAAACTATCACTTTTAATAAGTACTTTGGAGTGCAGTTCTATAATCTGACTATTAATGGCAAAGCGTCCACATGGTAAAGAAATACACTTTTTTTGAATTTTGAAGAGACCTTATAATAGTTTAAATAATGTTTGTTTTATGATATACATAGCAAACGTTTTCCAGGGCTCGGTTCGTGCACAGGCGTTAAGATCTGAGCCAGACCCGCAGCTCGGCTCTGCTCTCCCTGTTAATTTTTGGCTTGCCCACCTCTAATAAAATCAGTGGTTAATTTGTAAAAAAAATAAATAAATAAGTGCCAGGGCTCTTGTCAGGAGGCAGCTTGCACCAGCCAATTTCTCCTGTTAGCGTCGCCTAAAGTGGAAGCAACTGCTAACCATGAAAGTGACCAGAGGGTGCCGCTTAAATGCCAGTGCTGCAGACTACGGAGCTGGGGAACCAGGTTCGTGTCTCCTCAGTCAGCTCAACATCCTGCGATTCTGGGCCAAGCCACTTAATCTCCCCGTAAATTAATGTGTCCTTAACTGGTGCTCATGAAAAGCTCCGATGTTAATCATTAAGTGCTGTGTTGATGATTAGGTGCTGAGCACTGGAAACCACCTGCTCAGAATAAGCACTGAGTAAAACTCAGGCATAAATGGGCACTCTTAAAACTACAACTAAGCCTAGAGAGGGAGCAGAGGTTTAATAGTCAGCTTAACCACTCTTTTGGCAAGTGGAAACGGAAGAGGGATTCACAGATAAGGCAGCTCAGCCCAAGCTAAAGTTAATAGCCATGTTTTTTAATATTCTCTAAATGTGTGCCTTGCAGGTAGATGACAGTGCATCTGCACAAGACGTTCATAGTTTAAATCTTGATATGTATAGTAAATGTAACACTTTGGGTAGTGCCTTCAGAAAAGGACAGAATAAATGAAAATCAAAGACAGCAGTTATACCATACCTCTTCTTGGGTGAGGAGTAGGTGAATGAACAGCAGGTAAATGGCCATAGACCTAGAAAAAGTTGGTGCGGGGCTTTAAATGTCGTTTCTCACAAGCTCCTTTCAAGGGCTGATGTGTACTCAGCTAGCACGGTTATCTTAACAGAGTTGTTTTTTTTTCCACGTGTTACACTCTACCTTTCCTAGTTTGATTGTAAAGGCTGTCCTTTGCCCATGTTCTGTGCTGATGGTTATCTTATGTTTCATATGGGGACCTACAGTCCAAAATGATTTCATTATAAGACTGAAGGCTGAATTACATCTGGTTCATCATTACATTGAATTATAGCAGCAAAATTTCACAAGCATATTTAAACTAAGAAATTCATCAAAACATGAGAAGATCAATACTTCAGTAAAGTTAACTTACTAGGGGGGCGATTCACAGAGGGCCTTCACACTCGTGGTAGAGGCCCTGCAGTTGTGTCAACAGTGCCCGCACTCATGGTGGGGGCCTCTACATTCGTCGTGGGACCTCCACAATGAGTAACTGCAGTGGGGAGGTCCCGCCACGAGTGCACCCCTCTGCCATGACTGCCGGGAGTGCAGAGGCACTTTGTGAATCGGCCCTTAGGTGTTCAAAATCACATATCACAGAGGGTCCTATGGCATCACTGTCCTTGGATAAATAGTCGTGAATAAGAGAGACAACTTCCTCTTCTTTGCTTCTCTAGCAGAAAATACATTTCTCTTTGTTATTCACCTTTTACTCTTCACCATTTTAATTTGTTCCTTTTAACAATATTTTATACTTTCAATAAGGTTTACGAGGTGGGGCTAGGGATATATAAAAAAAGGTGGGGGTGGGACACCTAGACCCGGTTAAAAATGGCATACCCCTGTATTGTCCTTTTCCCCAAATTAGCACATATAGCACTGGAATTGTCCCTTTTCAATGCATTAGTGATTTTAGCTAATTTATTTCAAAATTGTGCTATAAATGCACATTTGATTTTATCTTTTTCAAAATGTTCACAGGGCAGGGAAACCTATCAAAACCTTACTATGAGGTAGGCTCCCTTGCTGAACTTCAGATCGGGTATTACATCTGACTTTTTTGCAGTGCCAGATGTGGGTGGGGCTAATAGAGTAAGTAGGTGAAGCCAGTTGAGGGAGTGGGTGGAGCCATAGAAAAGTAGGTGTGGCCTCAGACAAACATTTAAGCACCTGCACTTCATATTTTACAAATTAAGCACTGTGCATCAGTGATGTAAACTGCTGCTATCGTGTTGGCTCAGGAAGTGATCCCTTTAGGCCAATATTGTGTGTGGTAATTAAGTGGCCTTGGCACTTGGATATTTTATGCCTATTGGGTTCAATGGACCAAAGTTAAACTTTTTCAGTATCATTAGCAATTTCACCCAACACCTTCATCCTCTATACAGCACTTGTGGAACCTGAGAGGACGGATAAGGCATCCCTTCTACTGTTCTGCTAATCTCAAAGGGGGAAGGGACAAAATATGTTTAGTATGTTGTTATTTATATAGGGCACATTCTGCCATTAGTCATGACTTAACAGCAGTACTTAATAATGCATTACTAATTATACTTACCATAAATTGTTGTGTCTATCGACTTCAAAAGTAAGTGCCATTACTGCCCAAATAACTGGTACTCCTCTCTTCCGTTTTGGACAGGATGAAAGGCTGAGTCTCCCTTACAAATTCAAGCCTCTCCATGGGTATTCAGCCACTAACAGCTATCTTACTGATGGCCCAATTCAGCAAATTCAGATTTTCACCCCAGGGAGGATAGATAATAATTTTTGAAGGGATTTTATTCTTGTGTTAAAGTTTTTCTAAATGTTTTTATTGCTGTGTATTTTGAACCCATATCTGTGTTTTAAAGAGAAACACCCCATAAATAAACATGTACATTTTTTTTCTGGTCTTCATATGAAGGTTCGTATAGTTTGTTATGCTGTACATAAGCCAGCACATGGCTGTCTGATAAAATAAAGCAAAACAAATGTATTTCAGGGATGAATAATAAACTTGGTCATACCACCAATCTTTTTCTAGTTTAAGGTTTTCCCTGCATATAGAACAGTGCTACAAATCAAGCCCACTCACTTGCCTAATAAGCCCATTGAGTAGTTTATGCCACGGCTTGTTTTAGCCAACGCTAATTCATTCCTCATTTGAATGATGTCAACACAGTAGTCAAGGATGTCAATCTGAAGTACTTTTGACTGACAAAAATCCTCCCACTGTTGTAGCGACCACCGCGTGTAGGTGATGAGATCCTGGTCACCGCGCTATGGAATTATTGCAATATCATTTACACTACCCCCCCTGCCCCCCAAGAAACACTCTTTCAGGTTGCCATGGCTACAGATCCCATCAGCCAGGTTGTGCTTGAACCTCTGTAGGCAAGTTCATTTCAAAACTCTTTCCTGGCTCCTAAAGGCCAAGTTCCAGGCTATTCACAAAGCCTACTGAGAGAAAGGCCTAGGACCAAACTGGCTGCATGCTATGCTCTAGCTGGAACCCCTCGTTCATCGTCTGCAAACTTGAGCACCCTGTGATCTTTCAAGAGGCTGAAGCGCAAAGGCAGAACACTGAGCGAACAGGACTACAGATGGTGGAACACCGTAAACCCAAACTTGGTATCCCAACTCAACCACGAGAGATTCAGGACAATATACTATTTGGAC
This sequence comes from Triturus cristatus, assembly GCF_964204655.1. Taxonomy (NCBI): domain Eukaryota; kingdom Metazoa; phylum Chordata; class Amphibia; order Caudata; family Salamandridae; genus Triturus; species Triturus cristatus. The sequence continues at coordinate 1,776,481,559 of NC_140589.1, read as the reverse complement.
TAGCATTCACCTGAACTCCCTGCAGAGAATGGGTCACAACATGAAGAAAGAACATCAATAAATCCATCAATGAGGGGTGTGGTAGATGTTCTGTTGAGGACCGGGCAATTTGTCGTAGCTGTAAACCTTCAATATGGTTTGAGCCTGCTTTACCTTCTGCTTGCATTCCACGAGCAATGAGATGCATTAATATGATTGCAGGCAGTAGCACGTTGAAGTCACAAAGTGGGCCACGCTCAGACAAAAGCTTCAAAGCATGCTTGGTCAATGTTCGGTCACTACCGAAACCTGCCTTACAGGGTCTTGTGGATTTCATACTAGACGCCATGTTCCTTACCAAAACCTCGCTCCTCACCGACTCAAATCCTGACATAGCGCAGACGGTTCCTTCTGGTTATGTCATTTATAGACAAGATAGGGTGGACCAGCGGGGTGGGGGAAATCGCTATTATTCTCCATAGCAACTTTACAACTCCACATTCCTGCATGGGAATTAAAGAGGCTCTGCGAATCTTGGTTTTTGCATTTCGCTCTCCTTAAGGGTTTCTTTTTTAGGATGTTCTGATCTATTGTTTCTCTGACCCAGCCTCAAAGTTTTAGCTTTCTGTGATGAGGCCAGCTATCCTACTTTTCTGAAGTATTCACTTCATTCTGCATGTGCTTGTGGCCATTGGTACATCAGAGCTGGTGCTTGTAGACACCTCCATTGTGTTCAATTGACGACAACTTGTCACTGCTGCTGCCCATCAAGCGGGTCACACTCTAGATCTCAGTTTTTCCCAACTTCCTGCTTACTGTTGATGAACCTAATTTGCTTCTCAGGTCTGTCCATTAGTTGATCCCATTTAGAATGGACATGGCCAACATTACTAATGAATCAACTAAAAAGGCCAATGTTATGGCCCGAGCTTGGAATAAAATTGACCTGAAAGAGATCACTGAATTACTGTCAGTGTCTCAGCTAACTCGTTCAAGTGACGTTGACCCTGATCTCGAGTCAGTTAACATTTGGCTACGGGAGGTTATTGACACCCTGGCCCTCACTAAAGTTGACCACGTTAAGCACAGGCGTCCATCGGCCCCATGGTTATCGTCAGAACTTTTGGTTCTAAAGGAAGCCTGCAAACAACTGGAACGGAAATGGTGGCGCATTATGATATGGACGATAAAGAGTCTTCTAAAACGGCTCTAAAGTTGGATCATGAGACTTTAAATACTGCCCGAAGTGTTTTTTATGCTCACTATGTTGCTGAAGCTGAGAATACCAGTCGTGAAATATTTAACATTGTTAGATCCTGTCTGAATCCCAAAGCCTCTAGTCCAGCAATTCCAGCCCTGGCTGAATTATGCAAAAGGCTATCTACGTTCTCGGAAGATAAGATCCTCAATATTTAAGTTGGCTTTTTTGCATCAGGGAGTTAGTCAAGTTTTTTCACCAGTGGTGATTGGAATTTGAGAACCGAACACCCCTAAATCTGTGTGTTCTTTGAATAGATTTGCACCTATTTCAATCAAGAAAACTGAGCAGGTCTTTTTGCAGAGTAAATCAGGGCCTATTAGTGGCCTGTGGCCTGTGCCCCTCTGCCATACTGGCAAATTATTTAGCGGCCAAAGATCCTATTTTTCACTATCTCTTTACAGCTCACTGGAGTGGGCAGCAGTACCAATCTGCTTTAAAAGGCCTAACATGGTCCCTGCAATGCAGAAACCAATGGCAAATCCATCAGTCCGGTCAGTTTTTCACCCTACCTCTTTGCTCTCTTCATCCTCTAAAATGTCGGACAGGCTGCTAAATACCCAGCTGCCGACCTACCTGAAAGACCATAAACTTCTGCACCACACTCAGTCGGGGTTTTGTTACTGAGGTGATAAAGATGGTGCAGGATGAAGGTGAGGGCACTGCACTGAACCAGTGGGATAACAAGAGCCAACACGGCAGGGGAGGGGGGCTGAGTTCCAGGGTGCACAGGCAGCAGACCCCTGGCCTGAGAGTTCCTGACTGGGTCTGGAGCATGGGGGACCCTCTCTATGTACTTTGCAGGGGGGTGGGCTCAGGTTTTGCTATGCCACTGCCCTTATTCTGCTGGATCTTTCAGCAGCGTTCGATACCGTCTCTCATCCTATTCTCTCACAGCATCGCTCAGAGATCGGTATTGGAGGTCACGCATGGAGCTGGATAAAATCTTTTGTTTGGAAGGGAGAAAGCAGGAAATTTGGCTTGCTCCTTATTCTTCGACCAGCAAACAGTTAGATGTTAAATAATGATGGCTCAAACAGGAGTACCGCAGCACCCCAAAAGGTATGTGCCCCACTTAGCTGAAGTGATAGCATCAAATACGTTTGAAACCATTTCATATGCTGATGACACCCAATTGATTCTCACTTTCCCCCTACATGTACAAACGTGCTTGCTACTTGTGAAACTTGTCTGAATGATGTCCTGCATTGGTTGTGTGAGAGCCATCTGCAATGCTAGGGAGAGAACTCCGATTCCCCTAGGTGAAGCAAGAGGACGCTGGCTAAATAACTCCTGGTCCTCCTCCTCCAGCCCCTGCTAAGACTGTGGGTGCTAAGCTTGATGATAAACTCTTTCCAACTGCATATTTAGTCCACGGATGGGACCAGCTTTGATTTCGGTCTCCTCCCTTGTGCAACATGTAAGACAGTTGTCGACACATTGGTAACTTCCAGCTTAGATAAAGTGAACATTCTGTACTTTGGTCTTATCTTGGAAAAAACCAAGGGAGACTCAATCCTGCAACATCTCTGTAACTTGCACCGGCTCCCGATTGAGAAAAGGACCCTCTTTGAGGCCATTACCACTATTCACATACATTTTCTAAGCATGGTCCCAGGTGTCTTATTGATAGGGTAGTCCTTTACCATCCGCTTAGGAACCTCCGGTCCACAGCTGCCCTACCAGTAAAAGTTCCAAGGTTCCGCAGGCTAGACATGGAGGACGGTTCTTCTCGGTCTTAGCAAGTCTCGAGTTTCGGTAATGACGCTGAACATCCTGTGATTCTGGGCAAATCACTTAATCTCCCCGTGCCCAACAAAAATGAATGTGTCCTCATGTAACGTAACTGGTGCTATGTAAAGCGCTCTGATACCCGATTCGGTTGCGGGTCAAGTTTGCGCTATATAAAACTCTGCGGGAAAAAAAAAAAGTAAAGAATAGAAGACTTCTGCTGTCACTGTGGTCCATTTCCCCTGAACTTTCGTTTATAAAAAGAACTTAAAGAATCCCTATTTCCATCATATTAGCGGTACTAATGATGGCCTCGGTTCTATAGTTCTAGCGTCCATACACTCTATGGAGTAGCCGTGACCTTTATATATCGATCATTCTTTCATTCACGGCTTCCCACGTCATTCCATTGAACTCTCACTTCCCCTTCCCCGTCATAAAGCTGCATTTGTTGTCCTCTCCTTCAGCACTCTGAAGTGACCCATACAAAACCAATGTAGACCACAAAGCCCTCAAAGGTAGAAAAACTCTGCTAATAATATATGGCCAGGCAAGTTACTCACCCTTTGTATGACAATGTTTTGAGGTTTTTGTTGCGTTGCAGACCTTTGGCAGGTTGATGCATTAAGTAATACCCTTGTTTACTGATTTTAATTACATTACAGGCACTGGCTATGGGTGTGTTTTGTGCCATCCCTGTGTGAGCAGCTCTGGAGGAGCACTGCGAGTGACTGAGCCATGTGAGCAAGGCATAGAGCCAGCCATTGCCTGAGCAGCCTCTCCGCCATCCTCCAAAGGGCTGGAGCGGCCGACCTCGAAGCTGGGGAACCGGGTTCGAGTCTCAGCAGGGACGCACAACATCCTGTGATTCTGGGCAAATCACTTTAACTCCCCGTGCCTAACAAAATGAATATGTCCGTCTGTAATGCAACTGGTGCTCGTGTAAAGCGCTCTGATACCTTTGGGTAGAGTTAGCGCTATATAAACTCCCCCCCGCCCAAAAAATAATGCAGCATTCTGTGTCCTGGGGAGGCCGCAGAATCCGTAAAGGACTTCAGAGGTGCAGACTTTCAACATATGAGCTCTCCTTGTGTTCACCATGTGATATCAGCCCTTTGCTGGGTGTCCTTGTGAAAAGTGCTACTATTGTATGGCACGTGGTGGCACCGTGTGAGCTAGCAGATCTGAGATCATGAAGTCTTATGCTCGATTTTCATTTAAAAGTCTTCAATTTGCAGAAATTGTGAAAGATTCTCATTGCTATGCAGCTAAAATGTGCGTTTCTTATTGCAGACTCACCATAATGAGGAGTTACCAGTCAACGGCACTAAGACGGTGGAAGGAATACAGAATGGTAAGACAAGAAAATCTTTAAGATCCTACAATGTTTTAAGTCGTAATTGTTGTTCTGTTGATAAAAAGGGAGTATGATTTTAAAGGTTAAAAAACACAGGGCACCCTTGCTCAATGTGGACCATACAGCCAGGGTGGACAATGAAGCACCGTTGCCACAAAGCCCTCTTCTGCTTCCAGGTCTGCTGAGTGCATTCAGAGCATTTGTCACACAATCTTGTAGTTAATGAGCTTAAAAACAACTAATTAGGCCTCTTCTACTACTGCTTAACTATTTTCCAGGAGACAGCCTAGAACAAAGCAGTGAGTTTAAATAGTTGGGATTAAGCTTGACTTTTTTGCGCTGAAAATAGCCCGTTGGGCCTACTTACTGTACGCGCATGCTAACATTTAAATTCCTAACTTATAAGTATTAGTCACTCTACCATTGGGGCTGCAAGGCCTACTTAGGGGTGACTTATTTCATATTTAAAAGTAGGATTTTTTCCTTTCGTGTCAAAAAGGGTCATTTTGACAGGTACGCCTATAGTTTTAAAGGCTGCTGGAGTCAGGCTACACATCTAAGTCTGAAGCCGTGTTTTATTTCTCAGCCTAATGGATGACGCAGCATTTGCTCCAGCCCCAGGTGACATATAATGTTTCCCTGCCACAGGTGTATTTTCCTACACCTTACGCCACATCCTTACTGGAAAGTTAAGTGTGACAATTAGGGGATTTCCAATTTTACCATGGTTTAGGGGTCAGAGCACATACACTGTGGACTGGACCCATCACATCCGTCCACAAAAAATCAGGGTGAGCATGCAAAAAGAGGTCCTTTTTCACACAACTGAAATCTCAACTGAAGAGCAATTAGAGGAAAAATAAATAGATGATTCAGCATTGCTTAATGCACTTGAGCAGGTATCAGAGAAAATACGCCTTTTCTTTTGATGAGTCCCATGCCTATGCAAGGCATGATCCAGTATTTTGAGTATTTATTCAGCACACAAAAAAAGTTTGTACATATAACCCATAAGAATCAAAATAAAATCTGGCCCTCAAAGTCTCTTTGGTTAGTCTTAAAGAAAATCTTCTTGAAAGGAACATCCTCCCAGGCTGTCAGAATGGTGATAGTTATGTTCCAATACAATAACTTAACTTGTGGAGTTCACAAAATATTGAAATATATAAAGGTAGACAATGCTTGGCCACTAGGATTTAAGACATGCAAGGTCACAAAGCAGCTCTATTAGCTGATACCAATGTAGGGTATTTCAATAAGGAGGAAACCACTGACTGGAATTGTGGCCAAAAAAAAATGGTGGTAAAAGAAATGTTGGCCTGGGGCTGCATTTTTTAAGTAAGGGAAGGGGGTCGTGCGGGCCCCAGTCAGCCATTATAGGCCCATCCTCGGGGGCAACAATCCATAAGGGGAAGGGTGGATGCAACCCGATCCCGAACCATTATAGGCCCCGGGGAGCCCATCCCCTCAGTGGCGTAGGAAGGGGGGGGGGGGGGGGCGGTACGAGTTTTGGGAGTGGCGGCATCCCCCCACTCTTACCTTCTTACGTGCACCATGCAGGGCGGCCATCGCAGCATTCCTCAGCAACCCGTGGGAAGCAAACTCAGAGACCGCCACTGGTGGCAGAAGGGCTAGCTACGCCACTGCATTCCCTGGGGACAAAATGTCAAAAAAATGCCCCCCATTCCTGAGCCTTCAAGCGCCCGGGGGACCCCCTTCCTTGGGGCCACATTTTTTAATTAAGGGCAGGGGGGCACACAGACCACTTCCCGGGCCACTGTAGACCCCAGGGAGCCCATCCCCCAGAGCATCAATGTGTAATAAAGGGGAGAGGAGCCGCGTGCACCCCCTCCCTAAACCTTCAAATGTCCCGGGGACCCCATTGTCTGAGGCCAATTACTTTTTTTTAAAAGGGGTGGCGAGGGACCCACGCAGCTCCCTCCCTGAGCCGTTATTGGCCTGGGGACCCCATCTCCCAGGGTCGGCTCACTTACTGTGAACCGGGGCACCCATCACAGTACATAGTAGTTTCCCTACCCGCACAATGGTGGGCAGGGAGACATGTGTTTGCACCCGTCTGGCAAAAGCATTTTCAAATCTCCCGCCAAACAGGAGCAAACACTAAGTCTGCTCCCAGTCGGCAGGACATTTAAAGATGCTTCCACCTGCTGGGAACATACTTGTGTTCTGCTTTTGTGCCCGCACTGATGTGGGCAGGGAATCACAACCCATATTGCTTCCACTCAGAAGGAGCAGCATAAATAGCTGCTCCCTTTGGGTGGGAGCAATGCCGGCTCCTGCACCATTCCCGTGGCCCCCAATGTTGTGCTTGGTGGGTGCCCTGGGTGGGCACAGGACCCTCACTGATACATAATAGAGGCCTGTGGGATTGGGTCCCCTGGGGCAAAACTGGCTTGGGGAGGGAGACTGTGTGGCCCACTCCCCTTTTAAAAAGATAGCCCCAGGGACAGGGTCAAATGGGGCCAAAATGGACTGGGAGTGGCCACATGGCCTCTCTCCCCTTTTTAAGAAAATACAGCCCTGGGGGATGAGGTCCCTGAGGCATGGTAAGGCCCAGGAGAGGGGTACTGAGACCCTTCACCCCGTAAAAAGCAGATGGCCCAGGGGGGATGGGCTTCCAAGGCCTAATAAGGATCAGGAAGAGGGACCACATGACCCCCTCCCCCCACCGCCTTTCCCTTTTTTATTATATTTGACACCAGTGGATTGGGTACCCTGAACCTATTAGTATTCAGGGGCAGAGCTGCATACCCCCATTGTCTGAGATATTGGCCCCTGTAAATGGGATCCCTGGGCCGAAGAAGGCCCTGGGAAGGGCACATGGCCTCTCTGTCCTATTTATTGAATTTTGCCCACAGGAAGGGGGTTCCCAGGACTAATTCATGCTTACAGGAGGGGAACTGCATGTTCCCCTCTCTTTAGAATTTGGCCCTGGGGGTGGGGTCTCTGTGGCACAAGAAGGCGTGGGGGGGGGGGAAGGCCACGTGGTCCCTTCCTTTTATTATTCTATTTGGCCCTGGGGGATGGGGTCCCTGAAACCAATTGATGCCAGGGAGGAGGGCTGCACGCCCCTTACCCCATAATATATATGTTTTGGACAGGTGGGGTCCCTAGGGCCTGAAAGCCTACCGTACGCTGCTCATGCCAAAGGCTGTGCAAAGAGTGCGGTGGCAGCCAGCTGGGGGTTTGGCCACGGGACTGGAGGAAGGCCAAGACCTGTGGCCAACCCCTTCTGCGCATTGCTAAAAGCAGTGTGCAGCGTGAGGTTGGCTGCCTGGGGGAGTAGGATGAGGGCCTTTCTGCAACCCAGGTCCTGCAGCTAAACCCGCGCCACACACAACGAAAGGCCGTGCGCAGCATAGAATTGGCTGCCTGTGGGGAGTTAGACGCAGGGCCTGGCTGCCTTATAGTTAGGTGTGATTAAAAGATCTGTTTTGCTTTTTTAAAAAACACTTTAAATTTACTGAAATATGTAATAAATGAAGTCATAAAACATCATAAGTGATGAAATTTGAGGTCATAAGCAGTCCAGGATGGGTATGCAAGTCATAGTTCGCTCTACTAGCTATAAGTGGTGAATTTATAGATATATATATATATATATACACACACACATATATATATATATATATATATATATATATATATATATATATATATATATATATATATATATATATATATATATATAATATGATTTTGGTGTGTAAAATCTGAGCCTTACTATAACATCCCTTTAACCTCTGTTTTTTTTCAGTGACTTTCTAAGTTTTTTTAATGCTATTTCCTAACTTTAACATCCCTGTAACCTGTAACCTTTGGGTTATTCAATGAAGTTTTACAGTTTTTGAATGTTATTTTTTAACTATAATGGTGTAAGACAATCTAATTTTATTTATCTAACATTATTTCCTAAGGGGTGTTATTTTAAGTTGCTGCCTCAATTACTTTCTATGGGAATGATTTGCAGTACCTGTGAGTGTCCATGTGTGATGCTTGACTTTCCCCAAGGCAGAGCTGAGTATTTACTACTGTTTTGGGACCTTTTTGGCTGCAGTAACTTTAGAAGTGCAGTTTGTGAATAGCACTGGGCATACTCTTGCGGCTGGGTATTTTTATTTGGAACCCTCATTACCCCCTCCGTAAGTCCCACCCATTTAAGAGTAAGTATTGCCCATTTTCCAGTCCCTCCCATATTTGCTACTAAAATGCAAGCTTGTGTGTGCCGAGTTCTCCACACAGAAATGACAGGAGTGGTGATGGTCTCCATATGTAGGTTTGTGGATTGCATTTTGTATTGTGTGAGTACTACTACTGTAGCACGACTAAGCGTGCTATAAAATGCAGGTAGTGAATTTGGCCCAAAAGGCCTTACTGTCTAAAAGGGTTCAGTAACTTTACCACTGACTCATACCACAGATTGTCCGCAAACTATACCTTCACTCCAACTGACTTACATACAGAGCTTTAAATGGACAGGTACTGACTTGTCTGGCATGGAGTACCTTAACTTTTAATTTGAATGCGAGAGTACCTGCACTTCTCAGCGATGCCGCAATACATTTAATGGGATAGTACCAGCACTTCTCAACAGCAAACATGCACTGTGGAGAGTGCGCACCAGCACTTCTAAATGTCCTTTGTAGTTACCCTCGTATATGCCAAACTTTACCTGGTTTTGTTTTTTTCAAGAGGTTGACAGGTATGCTGTAACAGGCTCCGACAGTGAAAAACTGGCTTTGATTGAACTTTCTGTTGAAATGGATAAAACAAGAGTCACAAGGTCACTGGCTGTTTGATTAAAATAGGGACTATTTCCAGCCAGGGCCAACTGAGACCTATATGGCATTGAATGTGTCTTGTTTTTATTCTTTTACTGTGCCATTACTGCCACACGGTAAAAGAAGTCTATCATTAAAAAAAAAAAAAAACATGAAAAAAAGAAAACCAGTCCTGCTTCTCTGTTAACGTGTGATTAGGTTCCTTGGTGCCTTGCCAGACTTCTGCTTTCTTAGCCTCCTTTCACACCCACTTCCGGTCAGAATCGGAAGCACTGGATCGCCCGGGCGGATCCATGCAGATAGGGGGTGGAGGGCTGGGCGTCGCTGTCCCGCTCGAGTCCGCCTCTCGACGCGGCGCAGCGTGACCTATCATGTGCCGACTGTAAACACTTCAGGAGCACTAGTACCCTCGCTCCCTTCTTTGCACTCTGTTTTCTTGGCTTCCTTCCTCCTCGCCATTGGCTTGAAGTGCGCGAGTTTGTACTTGTGGGCTTGAAACGCTGCGTGTGACAAGTGGCTCCTCGAGGGCGAAAACAACAGGTCTTTTAAAGCGGCAGGCTCACAGTAATGCTGCCTGGCTGGCTTTTCTCGCCGTTGCGCCTAGCATAAGCTGAGTTATATTTGTTAGCGCTTTAGAAGCATGTTTCTAAGCGCTTCCAAATAAGATAGCGAACAAACTGAAGCCGACGGAACGTCATTTGATAATGCTCTCTTTTTTCGTTTGCTGTGTTTCCGTGTGTTTCTAATGCAATAGTAACATCTGTTATGGACAGCGCTTAGAAACGGCGGAACTACGGTTTGATGCACACTATTTAGAATGAGATACAAAAACACGTTATTATGATACGAAGAGTGCCGTCTTCAAGACCGAAGTGCCATAAACGTGGGCTCGTCTAATAACGCCTGGTATTGAGCATGGAAATAAGTCGTGGGAAGAAGTGTCGCTTGCGCCAAGTGTGCGGTTGCGATCAGTGCTTTAAGTGGGGAAAAAAAACTGGGGGTGCTCTAAAAGGGGCGTGGTTAATGTATTGAAGGGGCGTGGCCTGTCCGAGTAGGGGCGTGGTCTAAATCAAAATAACTAGCACTGTGTGCTTAAGAAAATCATGAAGTCGCATCCAGCAAAGGATAATAAAATAGGCAAAAAGGTATATTTATTAAGTATAACCCATAAAAATACCAAACACTTTAAAAAACATGTAAAGAATATTTATATTACTTAGAAATCTATTGCAGGATTCCCCAAAACCCTCGAAGATATTCAGTGTGTTTGTTTTGCTGGGGTTTCTCACAACAATTTTCTTCAGCAGACCTTCTACCTTTTGCAAGCCAACTCTTTACATACAGCTGTGGGTCAAATGTTTCAAATGGAGGACCATTGAGTTTTATCCATAGGCATGAAGATTTTTCCATTTTCTTTCACACACGGCCAGATGACATAAATTGAGGATTTCTTAACTGTGACCTTTATCTGTCACATGGCTGTAGTCCATAATTATATACTTTAACTCCTGTCAATATTTTAGTAGGAGGACACACACAATTTTCTTTTGTTAAATTCAATTCATGCTAGATGTGACATTAATTTTTGTAAAATTACAGTTTATGAATCTTATCCTTTTTCAGCTCAGTCCAAATGGACTTCAGTACCACCGCCATCGAATCGGGGAATGGGACCGCTGGCCTTCAAGGTCGAGGCCCCACGATAGGCATTACAATGCGACTGCCACTACGGTGTTCGCAGTGCCTATCTTTTACATTGCAGCAGGTGCTGCTGGCTGCATCATCCGCCGCAAAGTAAAAAAAAAAGGAACATGTTAAATATATCGGTGCCTGCCACATGGTTCAGTGATATGTTATGGGGCATCATAGATTCCCCCCAGGACCCATGTCTGAGGGCCAGGGGTAAAGGGGCCTGCTACGGGCCCCCAATGTCCCTTTCGCCAGCATTTCCATGGCAGGTGAACCGCCATTGATAAGCTGGCGGCTAAGGGACATCGTAATCCCTGCTGCAGTGCATGGTAGGCACCACCAGCATTGTAGGAACCACGAGCCCCTCCACCACACCGGCGGGCTCAAGAAGCCCGTCGGGTGCGTGGTGGTTGGTCTGTCCGACCGCCAGGTAACCACCCGCCATTGTAATATGGTGGGCTGTGACGCAGTCACCAATGGCGGTGGGACCGCCACCGACGGGGTGACGTGGTGGTCCCACAGCCATTATAATCACCCCCTAAGTTTGGTGTGCATGCAAATCCTACATTGCCAACCCCTGGCAAGTTGCACTGCTAGTGCTGGAAAAAGGCCAATGGAGGTACCAATGGGTGAGGTGGACTGGCCTCAAGGGTCTTGTGACCTCAGTGACAGATTCACTGTCGATCTAGGATGTGCTTCTTCATATGCCTGCCCGTAAGACTGGAATTGAACTGCAGTATGGATTGTGGTGGACAGGTCCACCTGCGGGTGCTAAGACACCTGGGCTTCTAAGGTCTATCGGGCCTTCTAAGGTGTAGCATCAGAATAAGCTCTGTCAGGAGTGTGGTATGGTGAACTGGTCATGAAGGTCTGAACATGGTTCTCCAGTTCCAAATTCAGCAGCTCTGGCCAGAGTGCCACATTCTCTCCCACACTGAACACCATACTGCCCCACTGAGAGAAACTCGCACTGCCTTCAGCACAACTCAATTGTGCTGCGACTAAATTCAAATTATGCACTAAGCAACAGTAAAATGCTGCCTGAAAAAAAAGGAATAACACCCTGGAAAAAGCAAACACTCATAGGGAATGCATGAATAAGCAAAGCATGCGAACTGTAATCAGAAAAAAACATGGTTACATTAACGGTTTTAAACTCATTATTCAGAAATCAGTAAGTGATTTTGCCTGAAAAGTTCAAGACATGGCTACTGGACCAGGAAGGGACCCCTTCCATTGCTTATATCCTTTCAAAATGTATGCAGTTTGGTTTAAAAAAGACCACATCCCCAAACACAGAACCGCATTTTATAAGCTAAAATAATTAAAAAGTTGGAAACGATCATATTAAACGTTTCCACTCTACCCATCAACCAGGTATTGCAGTCCCTTTAGGAATGGCGCACTTACCCACCCTGGGAAAACAATGTTGTTCAAAGAAAGAACTGGCAAACTCTGTAAAGTGGCGCTAATGTGTGTGGGTGTAAATAACAGTCTGGCCTGTCTGCTGTCCACTCTGTATTGCTTTATTTAGGTATTTAACTATTTTTTCTCTCCATTCCGAGGTTTTTTTTTTCAATCGAAAACGGTCAGAAAATGAGGACATTTACAGCCAAAGTGTTCAGCCTTTTTTGGATCAATTTCACAGGGGAACAAATAAAGAAAAGGAGAGGCAAGAGAGAGTACCTTAAGAGCTGCCTCTTGAAATCAGCACGTAAGCAGGAGCGAGACAGAGACAGAAAGAGATGGAGGAATAAAGAGAGGAGGGCAGCCGCCAGAGGCAGGTCAGGAGTAGTGGACACGGTCCTTGCCATGAAGGAAAAGAGACAGCGTGCAGGAAAAGAGACAGCGTTTATTTTTTCTCCGTTCTCTGCCCTTCCCAGAACGGCTGAGCCTTCCTGCAGCAGAACAAAAGGCAGAGGGCGGGTGGCCTCTGACTCCAGGCAGGTCAAGTGCAGGGCCATTAGGTAGCGCTTTCGCGTGCTAATGGCCCTGCGATAACAGAAGGGAGAGGGGAAATTCCTTTGTCCCCTCGTCCCCCCCACCCTTGTCCCCCCCACTCCAAAATCTGGGGGGATATATCCCCCGCGTCCCCCACACTTCCTACGCCCATGAGTGCAGCAACAGTGGGCAGAGTCTGAGCACCGGCAGTTTTTTTTTGGGCCCTCAAAACGGGTCCGAAAAAAAAAAAAAAAGGACGGACTACCTTTAGTAGCCACGAAAATAGAGCCCGATAGAGACCCGTTTCGAGGGCCCCAAAAAAAAACTGCCGGTGCTCAGACCCGGACAGACCCGGCCCACTTAAAGCCCTGGTTGCGATTCAGAATAACACTCATCTGAATACTGTGCAGAGACCAGTGGTCGAAGTGGGGGGGAAAAAGTAGGGGAACTGTGGGCGGAGAATCAGAGGGCGGGAATAACCCAAGGATTGGCTCAGTGGGCGGAGCCAGAGGTGTGGCCAGAATGCGCAAATATCACAATTTTTAGTATTTGTTTGGCATTTCACTGCCCAGTTTAATCAACCAATGGATACACATGATTATATAAGGTTATAATGAGTTATTGACATTAAAACACATTCACAAAGTGGGATATGCTTCTAATCACAGTATGTCCCAAATACGATAAAATGTGGAAGCACAAGCAATTTTTCGCAGAGCCATGGTGTTTATCATCAGCACTTCTCCCTTTTTCCACAACAGCAGTTCAAACACGAATGGCAACATATCCTAGTTTGCAAATGTTTTCTATATAACTCTGGCTCTACCATATTTGCCTCCTAATGCAAGATCTGCTGCATGATCTGACCATTTAAACTAATAAATTGTTTATAGCTCAAATGTATCAAAAGTTAACAAAAAATGTGACTTGTTTTGCTGCGGAGTGGATGGCTTATTGCAAAGGTTGACTGATCATCTTTCTCACTGTTGCATTTGTATGTTACACTGGTGCTAATAAGGCAAATTCTTTCCAAAGACTGTTAGCATGTGTACACGTCAAAATAATAAAATATCAGAAAATATACTGCATTATGCTGAAGCCTTTTTTTTAAATGCATAATTTAGTCAACACTTTGGCATCATGTTGTCCTCCTTTGCTGCATATTTAGTTCCAGTGACCCCACAGCAAGCAGCACATGTTAAAAGTGCTTGTGAATGAAGCAGAGAGACTGTGAAGTTTGTGAACTTAGTTTGGTGTGCGTGCCAAATTCTGCATTACCAATCCCTGGTGAGTTGCAGCTACTACTTCTGAAACAAGGCCAATGGAGCTAACTATGGTTGAGGCAGACTGGCCTCAAGGGCAGGGCCGGTCTTAGCCTTGGTGGTGCCCTCTGCATTAATGTTTGTTAGTACCCCCCAATGACCACCTGCCATGGATTCCCTCACTACCACCCTTTAACAGTACCCCTCAAGTCTCCATAACCACACTCTCTCTCAGATGCATTTAATTTGATTTACAGCGCCACTCATACCAGTGTAGGGTGTCAGAGCACTTTACATCACACACATTACTCAGAGACAAACAATATGTGTGTAAATCACTGTATAGAAAATATTACATAAGACTAAGGACTAGAAGGTGTAAGAGTCACATGACAACCATACTACTAGGCGGTATAGTTTAATAGTGATTGGTTCGGAGAAACAAACTCAGAATTTTAAAACATAATACCATGGTTGGGGGTTCTCTTTAATAATCAGAATTGATTTCTGTCCAAAAGAACACTTTTTGCAACATTAGGATAATCAAAGACTGGGGGGAAAAACCATAACGCTCTAATCTATACCTTGCTGTTTGTATGCAGCTCTTAGATGAAAGTTAATAGCTCACTGTTCTATGTTAGGATTTTAACTTATAAACTGCAAGTAACAAAAGGATCTCTCTGACAAAAGCAGTAGCTCACTGACATATTTACATTATGTGCACTTTGTGATCTGTGTAGGAAGGTGGAATCTGACTACATGGTTGCCCCCACTTTTTTCCTGGTGTTTTGCTGGTTTTCGACTTAGTCTGGCTGGGATCCTGCTATTCAGGACCCCAGCCTATCTGCTTTCTCCCTTAAATTGATTACAAGTACTATAGGTACACTCCAGATTGGATTCTGGGGTACCCTTATAAGTCCCTAGTATATGGTATACTATGTACCAAGGGCATAGGTACCCCAGAGGCCTACCAGGGGCTGCAGCATGTATTGTGTCACCCCTGGGAAGACTTCCAAAATTACACCACAGGTCTGCTACTGCAGCCTGGGTAAGGTGATGCATGCACCCCTTACTGAGATATAGGTTCACTATATCTCTCCATATTACTGCACATATAAACCTATCAGTCACCCCTATGGCAGGCCTTACCAATCCTGAAGGCAGGGTGCTGGGTTTTATGTGAGAGGGTGCCCATGCATGAGCAGAGCCCCTCAGCAGCCTTCAGAACCTTTATTCTGGGGTTGTTTGTGATGCTGCCAAACCATACACTCTTAAGTGCATTATAACCAAACGGTAAATGCTAACTTTGGAATGGCTGCACGGAAACATGTTGTATTTGGTGTCAAACACTTTGGAATCATACCCCCACACAAGTAACTGGTGTGGTAGTATGATCCCACCCTTCTAGAGGGAGAGACATGACAGCACCGGTATACCCGGTACCAGCTAACAGAGCCCTGGCATCACAAAATGGATGCTGCCAGCCACAGACACGAGTCTGCCCTCCTGTTGCTGGACGAAACTCCGGCAGGGGAGGCCTGGACAATAGGTTTCCTGTCACAGGGAGGTGTCACCACCTCCCAGAAAGGCTTTAGTGTATTGGGGCTGGGTGGGTGCACTCCAAGAGTGCTTTGAAGTTCAGCACTGGGGGCACATTTGGTGTCCCTGTGCATAGTCCAGCTCAAACCGGTTGCAGGGGCTACCAGCCCCTGCTCTGGCACGAAACTGGACAAAGGAAATGGGTGTAGCCACCCCTCTTTCCTGACCCTCCCATAGGTGGGTCCCTAGAGTTTGTCCCACCCCTTCCTTGGGTATAAGAAAGGAACCCCTGGCTACAGGACTTTAGATCACACCTGGACGAAACTCTGATACTGAATCCTGGAACTTCGACAATCTACATTGAACTAGATAAGGAAAGAATCTCCCTTGGAGTAAAGGAGTTACTCCCCTGCAAGGCAGGCACCAAAGACAGATCTGACCGGTTTGCAGCTCCGAAGCTTCCGCCAGACTCCGAAGAATTTTGCAACACAGGAGGTGGGTTTCCGTGGTCTTAGAGGTAGAACAGTGCCCACAGCAAGTCTGAGGCCCGTATCCCTCGTGGCGACCGTGCAAACCGAACCCCTGGACACCACGTCACTTTGCAGAAGAATCAGCTTTCCAACAACTCCTGCAGCTAAGCTTTGGATTACTTATAGCCCTTACCCCGAGCAGCATTTGCACTGAAGATTGCCCGCCTACACTCCACGAGTGTTCCGTGAGCTGGCCCTTTGTGTTTTCTCTCGAGGTCCCTTCGCGATCCCTAGTCCGTCGACTGGTGGGTCCCTGTGAAGACAACTTTACCTCTAATTAGGCTTACCTGATTGCTCCAGACGTGTCCTGACTCTCCATTGCTTGGGGAGTCCCCAGGACCTTGCTGGTCCGCACCAAAGCATCTTTTCTCTTTCTGCGTGGGTTGCTGTTGCCAAGGCTTGTTGTGTTCAGTACGAGGACCGACTCCCCAGCACTCGACATCCTTTGTGGGACAGCTCAAATCCAGCTTCTGGTTGTCGTCGACGCCGCCTGGTCCTCGTGGCTGCAGAGTCAAGCTTCGCCTCTTCGCACTTGAATCACCCAACATCGGTGTGTTTTCGTCTACCGTGCCCCTGGTCACTGGCAAGTGACCCAGACTCTGTACCCTCTGCTTTCAGGTTCTTCTGATCTTCGATCCAGGCTTGGATCACAACGGACACTTTTCTCCTTCCCAGCAGCAGCACTTTGCAGTAGATCGCCATTGAAATCAACGACGATCCCCGACACCATTTGACACCTTTGCACCCGGCTTCCCTGGGTGAGGTAACTCAAGTACTCCGGTGCTCCCGTGGGTGCTGGCCCTAGAACCCCCTAAGTCTTAAGGGGTTTTCTCAAAGTCCTCTCCTAAGTGTCCTTAACTTCTAAAATTCCAACCGTGACTTTCCCATAAAATAGTACGGGGTTCGCGCCTGTGTTCTCACACTGCACACGTCCCCTGTGGGTCTCCTGTGTCACTACCTTGGGTGGTTCCTTGGGGTCCCAGTGATTCTACGTGCTTTAGGCACTGTGTCTAGTGAAGTCGTGGTTCTTACACCACTTTCTTAATATATGGTTTGGTCCGCCCCTAGGGCCCATTGTATATTGTGCTATTTACTGTCGTTTTAGAACTGTATTATTGTGCATCTTGGACTCTAATCTCATAAAGAGATTAGTAGTTAGTGTTTAGAAATAAATACATATATTTTATATATACCTTGTGTGGATCTCCTTTCATTTAGTAATTCAAGAGGTTATAATCTGGTAAACCAAGCTGCTTTACACTCCTTCAAGACTTAGCCTGAAGGCTGCTCTCCATAGCTACCACTAGGATAGCTTTCAATAAAGGTTGTCTTTAAACCTATCTTCAATAAGGGTTGTTTGGACTGGTACAAGGTGCCCACTATAACTAGTGGACAGCATATACCAGGCCAACTTCTCACAATCTGTATGGTACATGTTCTTTGCAGCAGGCACATTTACCCTCTGAGCTACCTTTCCATGAATCAGAACTTCCACTAGACAAAATGATCTCTCTCTAGGAAGAACATTAAACACCAGAGTCATCATGACATTTTTATTGTTGCCGAAAATTGCTGGAGGCCAGGAAGAAGGTAGCAAGCACTTTTAAAACCTTAATATACTTGCAAACATAATGCCTCCACCCAAAGTCAGCACCCGGTGCGGTCACACCGGTTGCACTGCCCTAGAGCTGGCCCTTCTCAAGTGTCCTGTGACCTCAGTGACAGAGTCACTGTCGCTCTAGGGTGTGCTGCTTCATAGGCCTGTCTGCAAGACTGGAGGTGAACTTCAATATAGATTGTGGTGGACAAACCTTGAAGGTTAACCCACACTTGCCACTGCTAGGGTCCACCTGCTGGTGCTAAGACACCAGGGCTTATAAGGTCTTGCGCAGCCTTCTAAGGTCTAGCATGGGATTGTGCTCTCTCAGGAGAGTGGTCTGGTGGACTGGTTATTAAGGCTGAACCTGGTTCCCCAGTTACAAATTCAGTAGCTCTGGCCATAGTGCCACATTCTCTCCCCCACTGAACACCATACTGCCCCACTGAGAAAAACTCACACTGCTTTCAACTACAACCCAATTGCTGCCGGCTATAAAAAACCTGGATGTGGCTCAATTTAAATGACGCAGAGCAATATGCAGCCTACAAAAAAAAGTGACAACATCATAGGGAATGCAAAATTTAGCAAACAATGTGAATTGTAAGCAGGAACAACATGGTTACCTTAATGCGTTTACTCTCACTATTCAGAAATTAGTGAGTGCTCTTGCCTGAAAAGTTAAGGACATGACTACAGGGCCCTGAATGGACCCATTTCAATGCCCATTGCTTATAACCTTACAAAACGTAAGCAGTATGGTAAAAAGACCACATCCCTGTACGCAGAGCCGCAGTACACATTTTGTTTTCCAATCCACACTTTGCAGTACCTCCAGGATTGGTGCACTAGTTGCAAGCCCAGGGAAAACAAAGACAAGAAAACAAAAATAGCGCTTCACTGGCAAACTCTCTAAAAGTGGCGCTAATGTGTTTGGGTGTGAATAAAATCAATCTGGTCAGTTTGCTACCAGCAGGCGTGCAACACCCATTGGACTCAAAGGGCTTCAGCCCCCCCCTCCCCCCCTCCCGTCGTGTGTGGCAGCCCGGGATGAGACAGCTTCCCGGGCACCCAGGCAGCCGCACCCAAGCACTTCACAGGTCTTTTAAAGACCATTTGCATGTTAATGAGGCCTTGCTGTTGTTTCACCCCTTCTAGAGCGCCTGCAGCTCCACTCTGCCTATTGCTTAAAGATTAAGCCCCCCCCCCCCGAAATTTTTTCTTTGCCCTCTGGCTACCAGTCTGTCTTACTTTACTTCGTTATTTTTCCTATTTTTAACCTTTTATTCCAGATGCTGCACTTTGGAATTAAAATACGACATTTCCAGCAAAAATTATTTTCATTTTTGGATCCATTTCACAGGGGAGGAAATAAGAGAAAGGAGAGGAAAGAGAGTGAAAAACCCGTCTTGAAGTCATGGTTTTCAGTAAGAATAGAACTGCTAGACAGAAAGAGAGGGAAGAGGGAAAGAGTTGGGGGGAGGGGGGAAGGCAGCTGAAGCTACAGAGCAGAAGCGGACACTGTATTTTTCTTCTCTGGGTAAGAAGAAAAAGACAGGGTCCTGTTACTTCTCTGCCGCCCGTCCTCGAACACCAGGAACGCCGAGCTTTATAGGCCATGCCGATTTCTTGCGTCCCGGGACGCATTTTCAAAATAAAAAAGTAGGGGAACGGAATCGCTGGTATTGAAGAAGTAGGGGCACGCCGTGCCCTGCCGTTCCCCCCCACTTCGACCACTGGCAGAGACCATTAATTCCCTTGAGAAATACCCTGCTATGCAGAATAATTCTTTCTCCTCGGGAAGGGCATGTTTCAGAAATGTCGAGCATTGAATGCAATTCAAGTGACTAGCACCTCCTGTGTTGGTGCAATAATGCTAAACAAAAATTAAATTGCAAGTTTAACTTCTGCATTAGTGCAGAATGCCTGTTTGTTGCTTGTAGTGCCAATCTGCTATGTCCTTTCTGGCAGTACCCTAACGGCTGTTTAGCTTTGCTTTAATGTGGTTGGGAGAACAATTTAATATATACACTTCATATTTTGTTTTCCTATTGCAAGAACGTTCTGACGTCAGAAAATGCGTGTAGTAAAAGTAGTGACGTCTCTACGCTCTCATCTGTCAGTTGAAGCCGGCACAGATCGGAGTGCTGGAGTGAATGGCCGCTGGAATACTGTCTGCGGAAGAAGCGGGGAGAACAAGGATTGACAAAGTCAATAGTTATAGTTTGCATTTTCTGTCCAGGCTAAAGTATTTTAAAAGCTCGCAGAAGTGAATAAAAAAAAATCTGAGTGGTTTCTGTATGCAGTGTATAAATGAGATAAGGAATTTATTTTTGATGATTCAGTGTGGTTGTGGGATGTAAAAGAATACCACATGAATGGCCTTGCAAGCACTCTGCAGAAGCAGAATGATGCACAACCAGCTGCATGCAGCGCGTGAGTGATACTCTCTGGGTGGAGCCCAAGTGCACGAAGTGTTTATTTTATGGAGTTGATAATAGCTCGCCTGCAGACAGCTGAGCTGTCAGACAGAGCTGGCCTTTGCTCGGAGAGCGCCCTGGGCGCAACCACATGAGATGCCCCTCCCCCTCTCTATAATTGTCTATGTATTGAAAATTTGTGAGGAGTAGTAGGAAGGTGAAGGGTGCAAGACTAAAAGTCCCAAGAAAGGAAAAACAAACAAAAAGCAGATAAAGTCGCCAGCACCCTTCAAACACACTTTCCTTTGCACCTAAGTGGCAGGGAGTTTGCTGCAGGGAGCGCCAGCGTCCCTTTGTAGGGCAGGGCTCAGGGCGTGGGCCCAGCTCGCACCTGCTAAAGGCTGGCCCTGCTGGCAAACCATACTTGAAAACTAAACACATGCCTCTTCAGGCTCGTAGAAACTGTATTCAGCTGTTCACAATTATCTCCCTCACAAACTCGGAGAATGTGTGCACCCGTCTGCTGCCCCAAGGAGAGTAGTGTCTGTCGTGTCTTGAACGCAATGAGGACAGACACGAAGGATATTTATTCAGAGCTTTATTCTATTACGTCTTGATGGTTCCCGGTCCCTACTCTAACTGCCTCTTCCCTTGATTACCCCTCCTCTTCCCCTCACCCCAGGACTCCGCCCACCCAACTACTAGACTGCTCATAACATTACATCTCCCCCTTTGTTAACAAAACTTGTTTGCTTTGTTTATAGCTCTTCAATCAACCGTCTGGGCCGTTGAAGGTCTCTTCTTGGTCGCAGGGACATGCCTTCTGACACAGTCTCATCGTTCACGGGGGTGTCCCGTTTCTGAACTCTGGGAACCTGACCGGGTCTCTCACTTCGTTCGGTCTCAGAAGCTGCAAGCCCCGGTGTGAGTCTCTCTCTCATGGTGGGAGTACATTTTTGAAAGTGAGACACATTTCGGGTGACGCGTCTGTTATCAGATTCGGCAGTAAGCATGGTGCCTTTCTGGCGAGTGATTGTGAGTGGTTCCGCTCTGAATCGACAATCAGTTTTCTTGTTTTGTTCTTGTTTAACCACAACACAGTCCCCTTCATGAAAGGAAAGAGATCTGGCTCTTCTTCTACCATCCGCATAAGATTTCATTCTCGCTTTTCCGGCGCAATCAGCAGCCACTACTTCTCGATGAACTCGAATTGGTGACACTGGTCTTAGGGCCCCTTCCCAAGTAGGTATCCGTGTTCGAATGGGACGCCCCAGCATGAGCGTAGCCGGGCATTTGCCTGTGTTAGCGTGTGGCGTTGTTCTATAGGCTCTTAGCACGTCATTAAGAGCCGTTTGCAAGTCTCTCTTGTCAATCGTGGCTTGCTGGAAAGTCTTTTTGAGTGTGGCCATGAATCTCTCGACAGTGCCATTAGCTTGGGGCCACAGGGGCGTGATTTTGCGAAGCTGGAAGTTCATGTGCTTCGCGAAGTCACTAAATTCATGTCCGTTGAATGGGGGACCATTATCCGTTTTCAGTTCCTTGGGAACACCCCAGGCCGCAAATACTTCATCCAAGACTGCAATGGTGGCGGAGGCGCTGGTGGACGGCACAAACTGGGCGATGGGAAATCTGGAGTATTCGTCCACTATCACGAGGACATATTTGCCGGATTGCAGTGGTCCGTAAAAGTCCATGGCTAGTTCATGCCACACTCCCTGCGGTAGCAGGTCATCTGCAGCGGGGCTGGAGGATCACCGTGGCTTACTAGTTGACACTGGGGACAGTCCCGCAAAGTGAGTTCCACCATTTGGTCGAGGAGTGGGAACCACACACGCTCTCTGAGAGCTCTTTTCGTCGCGACCACTCCCCGGTGGCCCTCATGAGCAAGGTTGACGATGCCTTGCCGTAATTGACTGGGGATGACAATCCTCTGATCTATTAACAGCAGACCATCTGCGGTGACGGACAACTCTTCGCTCACATTCCTAAACGCCTGCATTTCCTGGCGTACCTGCCGATCACTCTCTTCCTCTGGACCCTCCTGTCTCCACCTGTTGATCTGCACTCGGCGTATCACCCTCTGCAACATTACATCTTGCCGGGTTGCCTGTTGAATAGCCTCCAAAGGAACTGCTGGTGGTCGAGCCTGGTCCACCACAAAGTGGATGTACTCCTCCGCGACAGACGAGCCAGATGTTTGAGATGCTCTTGGGTGTCGTGACATGTATTCAGCTGGGTTGGCTGACTTTCCCGGCTTGTGGACGATGGTATAGGTGTACTCTTGCAGGCGCAGGCCCCAGCGTTCAATTCGAGGGGGCATTTTGGCTCGGGGATTTCCAAAAATGGTGACAAGCGCCTGATGGTCCGTCACCATGGTGAAGTGCTTGCCGTATATGAAAACATGAAAGTGTTCACAGGCCCACACAACTGCAAGGCTTTCTTTCTCTGGCTGGGAATAGGCCTTTTCGGTGTGAGACAGGCTTCGACTGGCATATGCTACGATATGTCTCTGATCCGTGTCATTGTTGTATTGAGCTAGAATAGCCCCTAAGCCCACCGGGCTAGCATCCACTGTTATCTCTGTCTTGCGGTCAGGGCTGAAATACGCTAGACTGTCAGCAGCCTCCACTGCTTGTTTGATCTCCTGAAAAGCTTGCTCACACTCGGGGAGTCCAGACAAAAGGCTGTCCTTGCTTGGTCAGGATTCTGAGCGTATGACTAATGGTGGCATAGTCCTTGATATATCTAGAGCAGTAGCTAGCCATTCCCAAAAATGACCGAATATCACTGACGTCTCGGGGGCTCTTGGTGTAATTTAGGGCGGTCACTTTTTCAGGGTCAGGCTTCATTCCAGCTCCCGAAAATATGTGTCCGAAGAATTTGAGGGTAGATTGGTGGAATTCACATTTGTCCTTGTTAAGAGTTAGGTTAGCCTCCAGAAGAGCATGGCACAGTCGGTCTAGGGCAGTATCGTGTTCCTGAACATTGGCCCCATACACGAGGATATCATCGCTATAGTTCACCGTGTTGGGGATGTGGTGGATAGTCTGGTGTATGGCCTCCTGAAAGATCTCGGCCGCCGAGGAGATGCCAAAACTCAGTCGTTTGTATCGGTAGAGCCCCAGGTGCGTTGCAAAGGTTGTGATGTACCGGGAGCTCTTATGCAGCTCCAGCTGGTGATACCCTTTGTTGAGGTCCAGCTTTGAGAACACTCGGCACCATTTAAAGCAGAGATCATATCGCTCAGATGGGGTCCTGGGTGTCGTTCTCTTTCAATGGCGGTGTTGGGTAGCCGCATATCGACACACAGCCGAACCTATCCAGGAGTCCCCTTCTTCGGAACAATGACTACTGGCGATACCCATGGCGTGGGACCTTCCGTTCTCTCGATGATGTCAGTTGCCAACAGATCCTGAAGTTCGTCCTCCACGGCTTGCTGGAGATGGAACGGCACTCGCCGTGTATGCTGCGCCACAGGCCGAATTTGATCGTTGATGTGTAAGCGAATTTAACACCGATTCATTTTACCAAGCCCCCTGAACAGTTTCGGGAACTTGTGGATGATGTCTGGAACGTCACTGACACGATATAGGATTTCCACTAATCGCAGTCGCTCGGCACTCGGCAGACTGAGTAGGCAGTCGGCCTCTGGGCCTTCGATGACGTGGATGAAAGCGGGTACCGATGTCGTTCTGTGCCTCAGTGTTGTTGAGAATTTCCCTAGACAGGGAAGTGGCTTCCTGGACATCCAGGTGTATACCCGAACATAGGCGGGACTTAGTGGTGGCGGAGGCTTCATTTTTTTGTACTCGGTCACAGGAATGTAGTTCAGTGACGCCCCACTGTCCAACACAAATTTGGTTGCATGCTCTCCTACACTGATGTCCAATCGGGGATACTTCTTGAGTTGGTCCGGGTCAGCAACCATACTCGCGTATTCAACTGTGTATTCTGGTTCATGAGATGTTGATCTGGATTCTCTGGAGGGGGACCTCCTCGACCATCGAGATCTCTGTGACTCTCTGCTAGAGTGTGAAGATCCTGACGAGGACTTTGGGCGACCTTGCACCGCTCTCGCGTGATGCCGTCGCGTGTCCACTTGAGACGACCTGGGTGGATCTTTCCCTTTCTCTCGACGATATTCCCCACACATTACTTCAAAATGGTTGCTCCGACCACACTTGCGGCACTGCTGGCCCATGGCTGGACACGCATCTGTATGTGGAAAATCATATCCACACCTGTAACACTTCCTCGGACGTTCCTGTTTGTTGTCTCGCCTTCCTGACTCGTGCCGCCGACGTCCGGAATACTGATGACGCGAAGGCGGTCGGGAATTTCGCGGTCGCTCTCTCGACCATCGGCGAGAGCTGCTGGCTTGCACCCGGTAGGCTTGCTCTCTCCTTTCACTGCGTCCTGCCTCCATTTTCTTGGTCTGTTCCTCTGCCTGATCATGCACCCGCGTCATCTCCTCGATTTCATAGAGATTGTGACTCTTCTTCAGCAGCTTCCTCCGGAGTGTCTCTGACTGGCAGCCATCAATGATGCGTAAGCGGATGGCGTCCTCTGTTGAAAATGTGTCGAAATTACAGTGGCGTGAAAGACGGCGTAACCTTGTTATGTATGTGCTCATCATTTCTTCCTTCTCCTGACGAGCCAGTTGGAACATATACCTTTCATAATCCACGTTTTTCTTGTGCAGAAATTTCTTGTTTAACGCCTCTCGTACTTTGGCGTAAGTCCCAGTGTCCGCCGCAGGGAGCTCTTTGATTATTTTACTGATGTCTTTTCCTACGAGATTGCGCAGTGTAATTAGTTGGTCTTCATTTTCTGTTACTTTGGACCCCTTAATGTAGTCCTCGAAGTCCTCAATCCATTCCTCCCACCTGGGACCCATACTCCCTCCGGCCAACAGCGTCAAGGGTTCTGGGGGGCGCAGATGTGATACTCCCATCAAGATGGGTTTGGCCTCATTTCGTGCTGGTGAGCCGTGATTTGACATCTTGTTCCTTTCTTGCTCCTATGTGTACTTATTTGTTGTCTTGTTTTCTTCTTGCACTTACTTGTGCCTGTTTGCTGAGGCACTCTTTCATTTGCCAATGCTTGTTACTCGCTTCTTATCTTGACTTGTGCTTCCCTAGTTATGCACGTGCTCTTCTTTCCGTAGAATTGTCTCCTGGAGCTAACTGGCGCCTGACTCTAAAATGGCCGCCCATTTACTTCATAGGAATGTCCTTCTGGGGTGCCTGACTCTAAGATGGCCGCCCGACTGGATCCCACAAGGCTTGACTGTCCTCGACTCTTTCCCACACTCAAGACTTCGGCGAGGACTCACCCTCAGTCTTTTCTTTGGATTCTCGCACTCCACCATTCAGGTAGGCTCAGGATCCACTCCCGACTTCTTCTTCGGGCGCAAGTGCTGTTCCTCACGCATCGGGGTGAGATTCAATTACGGCGGGACAGCGCTCCTCTTCACAGCACTTTCACAGTCTCCGCTTTTCCTCCAGCTTTTCCTGGCATCCGATCAGCACGGCAGGTTTGGGGTTGGGCTCCCGATTCTTCTCTCAGCCTCACACAGCCCTCAGTTCAATCGGGGCACGTTTTAGCATTTTGGCGCGAACAGCGCTCACTTTAAAATTCTCTTCTTCCGCGCTCGACCACCCCATCACCACAGGGCTCCACACGATCTGTACATCGCGGAGCGCAGACAATTACCGCTGGTCGTGTGCTGCAGACGGCAGTCTCGTCGGGGCTCACGTGTTGCAACTGCGACCTCCTCTTCGTGATGCCCGGGGACCGAACACTGTTCCTTCTGGGTTCAGGGATAGCCGACTGCTCATCCCACCCTCGTCGCCAGCTGTCGTGTCTTGAACGCAATGAGGACAGACACGAAGGATATTTATTCAGAGCTTTATTCTATTACGTCTTGATGGTTCCCGGTCCCTACTCTAACTGCCTCTTCCCTTGATCACTCCTCCTCATCCCCTCACCCCAGGACTCCGCCCACCCAACTACTAGACTGCTCATAACATTACAGTGTCATAGCGCCGTCCAGTTGTGTAGCTAGACCTTTGGCCGCCCGTGACTGTCCTTGCGTTTGCCGCCCGCGGCGGTCACACGTAAGAGCGCAGGGGGGTGCTGGCGATCCTTGCGTTTGCCATTCCTGCGACGGCCACAGGTAACAGCGGGGGAGGTGGAGGGGGGTGAGGAGGGGGGGGGAGGCCACCACCCCCAAAACAAATGCCGCCAGGGGCGTACCGCTCTCCCCCACCCCCGCACCCACTCATGCTACGCCACTGGCCTTGTCTCCGCAAATACAATTGAAGTAGCTCAGCTGCTCAGCAAGTGAAAGCAGCTCTTTCCAGTTACATTTTGCACCAGTCTCCATTCCATGCTTCTGGTGAGAGTCCTCCTTCTGCTTCAGATTTCACACTGCATTGAACAGACCTGGGGCTGTATTATGGAAAATGCCCATGGGTGCAATGTGCACCCGCTTTGCACGCCGCCGGGGCATTTTGGTATTGCAGAAAGGGTCACAGACGCTTGTGCGGGCCTTTCTTTAGTACAGATAGCGCTGGCGCAAATATAGCATCAGCGCTATCACCAGAGGATATTCCCTCATTTGCATAGGGGCATGGCCCCATGCAAATGAGGGAATCCCTTTGCCTCTGCGCCAGTGCTGTAGTATAGACATGGGCGCAGAGGCAAAGAAGCTGTCAGGAGGCGCACTGACACCTAAAAGGTGATGTACTGTCAGTGTGCCCCATTATAGCGGCCCCCTGGAGGGGGCAAAGTGGATCATATGGACCCCCCAGACGACATCTTGCAGGCAGGTGCAGTCCCCCTTACTGCATCAACCTGCAAGGGGATCTCTAATCCCCCTTAAAAGTGCAGGCAGGTTGCAGACTGCACAGTGGAACACAGAGCGGTTGCTTTGAAGTAAGCCTGGGCGGAGTTCTGCTACACGAAACTCCGCGAATAGCAAAAAAAAATTAGCAGCGCTACACGGATTTCCGCAAGTTGCGGAGTGCTTTGGATAAATGCTGTTCGCTGGGATTTTCAGTGCCAGGTGCTAGTTTGAACTGTGTAATCATCGCAAAGGGAACCATGCACAGCACAAGCAGGAGCTTCTTCCTTTCTGCTGCTAGCGGCAGCTTTCTCGATGCGAGCGGACAGTTTCTCAACGTGAGCTGTCACGGGCATACGCGACCATTTGCAATGGGAAATCTGACCGTCTGCGTTGAAAAAACTCACCAGGATGTTGATTTTCCAAGCTCGCGCTCGCCAACTTGCCGCTGACGAACGTGAGCGATGGAAAAAACTCCGCTCCACGTAGCGGAGTTTTTCGGAACTCCGCGAGCTGTGCGTAACACATAGTGCAGAAATCTCTGCAAACTCCGCGAGCAGAGAGGAGTTCACTGCCCAGACTTACTTTAAAGCTCTGTATTTCACTAGAATGAGCTGCCCCCAGGGCATCACAACTTGGTGGCTTTTTGGGGCCAACACATTCAATATATAACTGTGCACTCACCTGGTTTTCGCAGGGCGCACCTCTTGAAAGGTGTGCCCGGCTCAAACAAAGAGAGTGTGCTGTATTCTGTAATATTGCCCCAGGGCATTGGTGTTATTAGAATAAAATTTAAGTTTAATAAGATTTGATTGAGGTTTAAAGAGAACACCAAATAAATATAAAATATCAAGATGCATGTGAAGAACTATAACGAGGAGGTAAATAACATTTCATATATCAAGCATCATGTCCTAGAATAAAATGTAAACTTCTGGGTACTACCCTCAGAGCTTGGGAGAAACTGGTCATACATTTACAGCAAATAATTATACTTTATGTACCTAGCAAGAACCCAAGATCACACAAGCAAACTTGAGTTTGCAAGTTGGGCTTAAGTGAAAGAAACTGGGGAAGACCAGTCTGATTTTGGATGCTCATCTCTGGTCCCATTGTGTCAAACCTCAGGTGTATCCCTAGCCTGGCAGGGTTAAAATAAAGTCTGTTAAAAGAAGCTTCCCCCCTTACTAGACACTCATTTAGGACTACCCTCAAACCTGTCGGTAGTGACTTGTCCCCAGTAGACCAGGTCGGACTGGCCTATGGGGCAATCAGGCAGGGCCTGCTGGGCTGGTCTGACAGCTCAATGTGTGGAATGGTTTTTGGGCTGTTTGTCGGCCTGGTTTATGGTCTGCTGGGTTGGTCATTACTGTTGATGTCCTTGATAATGAAACAAGCATTTTCTGCTGCAAGCTGAGATCCATGCAGTCTTCCACACCTTGCAAAGCACTTAAACAGCATGTCTTTACAAGTTCAAAACTCCCCCTCCTTGCAAACATAGTCCACTGTTTTAGCTTTCTAATTCACTATGGAGGGCCACTTTTATTTTGGTGCCGGGCCAGTTTTCTGCCCCAGTCCTACCCTGCCAGTAGAGAGTAATAATAATTGTTTGAGGCTATAATGGACTTGCTGTTGATGCCTTGACCAATAGCCATGGATGAGGTCTACTCAACATCAAGGTTTAGCATGAAAGAGTGCTAAAAAAGTGGCTCCTGTCACCAGCTAGTGTGTTACAAAACATTAAAAATAATAATAATGAGAGAGCGTAGTATTCACAAAACATGTATATTTGTAAAGCGCATGTTCACCCGTGGGCCTCTTGGAGCTGAGTAACAGATGTTTATTGTTACTCAACACAATGGTACTCATTTTATCGGCCTCAGAAGGATGAAAGGCTAGGTGGACCTGCCGGAATTTGAACCTGTGACCATGAGGTCAAACACAAGTCCCTATAGTGGACGCATTAGTCCACAATGCAACTAGAACCATTAATAAAATAAAATCCTTTTACATGAAACAGTTAAGAGTAAAACTTTTCCCAGACGAGATACATTTTTTAGGCTGGAGATTAAACACAAAGTTGCTTATGTAAGTATTGTTTTCAGGCATGTAATGTAACACATTTCAGGGCTGAAGTGAGCAGTGTCGACAGCCTCTCACAGCCTTTGTCTGACCTTTGTGGCGAGGCGGCAGCCATGTTGTTGCGGCGGGCTCTGTAACTGCCACTGCCCTGTGTGGTGGCGGTGGGAGTTATGCAGCTGCAATACTACAGGATACATTTCTGATCCACAGGCTGTATTGCTTCATCATCAAACGCCACGAGATTACAACATTGTGATAACGGCGAAGGGCTGATAGCCGCAGGTGGCCTCGAGTTTTAGGCTCAAAATAATCTTTGTTTATTCTCATGTCTGCAGCTTGTGTCAACACAGAGAGGAAAAAAACTGAAGAGGGCTCAGTTCCATGCTGACTCCATGTTAACACTGGTTGCCTGGTAATGGTGGGGGAGTAATTGAACCTCAAACCTGGCACCCAAAATTTGAATAAACTGGAGTATTTTTGGAGACAGTATTATATTGTATTGCAACATTTGCAAAGAGCTAACTACCCCTATATGGGGTTCCGAAGCGCTTGCCTACATGGGTAGCACGCTACATGGGCTGCATGCCAAGTATGGTATGTTGTTGGAAGGGTGTTGTCTTTGTTTTGTACGTATGCATAACGTTTTTCTATGTCATCCGTGATTACCACTAAGGTGCAGTTATCATGTTATTGGACAAAGCGATTAGCAGTGTGATAGACGAAGACATGTGGGAGAGAGGCGCGCGATGTATGGTTTTCAGTACACTACAAGCTTTGAACAGCTCAGCAGGAACCTTTATGGTATTTCTTATGATCACAGTCCACTTAGCTGGTTTCTACACTGGGATTCCTATTCTGAGATATTATGTTTAAAGTTTACATTTGTTTACAGTTTAATTACCAGATTTGTGCAACAACCAACCAATTGTGACAAAAACAAATTGTATTGCATGCCTTAAAGAAGCTGTGGTGAGAATATTCAGGGAATTACAAATAATCCAATTCAGAGGTAATTTCAAAAGAGATCAACATAGAAGGGCAGAGGTGATCTGGACTATTGACTGGCTGCTGCAACTGAGCGAAAAGGCGGTCCTTAGGCGCAGCTGGTCACAGGGTAGGTATGGCCTGATAGCAAGTGGCTCTCCCCAGCACTATAGAGCTGTCTATAAAACTTTTAAGACCAGTTTGTTTCTGACATAAAATACAAAATCCTGCACATAACACAATTATGTAAAATTCAGACAAACACTTAAAATTCAAAAGACCAGGAACATAAAAAGACAAGATCCACAAACTAGAATTAAAATATTTGTATGGAATTAGTAAACATAAGAGACCTGCCAGCACAATCACCAGGCCACCTCATGTGTTGTGCAAGAATTAAAAGAAAAGGACCACCTACTATCTCCACAACTAGTAACTAAATGTACTAAAAGTATTTCTTCTGAAGGCCATTGTGACATTTATACACATGTAAAAACATCTTTGGAGCAATAGATGTTTCTACGCTGACTGCAGAGCTTCAATCTCCCCTACCATAGAGCTCCAGCAGAAACCTTCCTCGGACCTCCTGAAGTGTCTCGCGTCCATCTTAATTTGACATCGCCTTTTATTGTGGTCCCTTCTGCTCCTTTTATTTGTGTGGCGTTGAATGAATGAGTGTGGCTAGCATCTGAGTGGTGGCTCAAAGCTTGAATGTTCTCATCACATTGAAAGATTCCTGCCTAATACTCTGGTAGCTTGCCAGCAAGTGATTCCTATGTTAGAGACTTTAAAGGAAGACAATCTAAGGATTTCTTTGAAGTGACACCGATGCAGGACCTCTCTCCTGGTGGCATTGCAGAATATTTTGCTGCGAGAATGGCCAAAAATCCACAGTATGACGACCTTGTAGGTCCTAAAGTAATGAGCCCACCTAATGAAGTAACTGTGTCGGTGGTGCAGTAAATCGCCTACTACACCCTAGGTCTGGTGCACCTTCATTAGCATCGGGGAAGCTCATGCCCAGATGGGTGGGGCCTCTCAGACTTCAGTGCATCTTGCTTCATGAGCTATGGAACCCCTTCTGGTGCTCTAGAAGAGGAGAACCTGGATGTGTGGGTGGAAAGAGTGGGACCTTGTACTGGGTTAGGGTGCAAACAACTAATTGCACTTTGATGTTACGAGTAAATTCGTCACCATTTCTATTTACACTAATACACATATCCATGGGCCAACATACCTTTGTCTCTACTTAGTGAGATGCTGTTCACAGCTGCACTGCCAATGACCTTTGTGCTTTCAACCCTTGCCGCCATGACCACTGCTTCCACGCCACGCCTCACACCATGGTAGGACCTTTCAACTGCTCACATTGTCACTTTACCTGCAACAACAACCCCCCTGTCCCACCTCCTTATAAGCTTCTACACGTGCCTCACCCCTAAAACCCTCGACCTTGCTTCCATACTTCTCAATACACACTCACCTAGTAAACACGCCACCGAGATCTGGTACCTCATCGAAACACACACCCCAGACTTACTATTCCTCACCGAAACCTGGCTCAACCCAGCATCGTCACCCGTCGTCACACAGCTTTCCCAATGGGCTACAAGACAGCGCACCAAGAGAGACCCCACAAGCCAGGAGGAGGCCTTGCCGTAAGCCTCAAGTGTACAGTTCACTGCACCTTGTCCCCAGACAAGAACACGCCGTTCATGGAACACATGCATTTTAAACTTAAAACAAACGGAAAACCCTTCATCAGAGGTACCCTTGCTTACAAAACCCCTGGACCGTGCGTCCCTTTCTGCAAACCCATCACAGATTTCATAGCCCCATCACCATCAGCTCTATGGACTTCCTCCTCCTCTGTGACCTCTGCTTCCACCTCAACGACCCGACGGACCCCAACTCTACAGCACTGCTAGAAAGCCTCGACAACATCAGACTCATTCAATTGATTTGTCCAACATATAAAGTAGGACGCACCATGGACCCCGTGTTCACCTCCAGCAACAAGATCCAATTCAAACCACACCACCCCGCTCACCTGAACATACAACCCCATCTTTCACTTCCTCATCAACATACCACCAGCCACCACTCTGACTATACCTTGCACCACCAGACTCCACTGTAATAAGATTTCTGAAGCAGACTGGACCAACATCCCCAGGACCAACCAGCGAATCCCCACCAATGACACGAACCATAACATGACAAACTTCAACAAATGGATATCTAACTGCGCTGATGCCCTTGCAACCCTCAAGCTGGGGGAGCTGGAAATGCTGCCCAAAGTCTTCTCAGGTCTCCGTACCAGTCACTGGGCGCAGGTGCATCAATACAAGCTCAGTAGATCAAGGGAGTCTTTTCAAACAGAAGCAGGATGAGAACACACTGAGAAAATGTTGGGCAGCATTTTCTATCATCCTCAAAACAACTTGAGCTCTCTACCGAGGAAGGAATAAATCCCAAAACATGTGTCTAGAGTTACACATTACAGTCTGCACCAACAAGGGTGAAAAATGAAAGACCACTGGAGTAAGTGTTATCATGCACTGTATATACCATGATACGTTGGAGCAAATTGAGTGCTGGCATGTGAAACAGTGTGCTCCCACCCTCCTTCTCCTTATATTTTTTTAATATGTTTATTCATTTTTGATGCATTTGTTAATTGCTTAAATATTTTATTAATTTTGTATATGTGCCTCATTATTTTCTTATTGAGGTAACATTTTATTTCAGTTTGTTATAATGTGGTGTGTGTGTGTATGTATGTATACATGTATGTATATACACTGAAAAAATATAAGTTTAAAGTAACGTTCTAGTTAGTTGAATTTGTCCTTGACAACATTAACGTTTTGAACTAGAATAAAACAGAAATACACCAGTTTTAGTTAGCTCACTATAACTTGCGCCCCAGCCATGCACTGATTATGACCTCACATATTACATCACTGTTCTATGACATCATTCATGACATCACTGATTACATAACTGATTACATCATTCAATGAGTGTGTTAGTTTGTTTTACAGTTTACATAGTGACGGGTAACTGCCATATTACTTTTCTACCTAATTGTTTACAGCCTATGTTCATATGTTCAGCTGATGGTGTAAGTGTTTACAAAATGCATGGGCTGCTAATGCATCATAGGTGTATAGATGTATTGAACACGTTATAAATGTTTCCATTGGAGAGTAACCCTGTGTGCAGGCAATAGTTGACAACTTGTGTCCAGTATGTTCCACACACGTTTTTAGGATCTGCAGAAAACGTTTGCAACAAGGCAAAGATTCTACATACAACTTACTAAATATTGTAAGCAGAATTGAGTTATTAGACAGAATAGTAAAAGCATGGCAATTTCAGCTTAACACGCTAGACTGTGTGCACCAGGTATAAGTTATGTACATGGGATCGTTTTACTTCTGAAGATGGGCTATCTGTAAAGTTTTCACCACAGTATGAAGGCTGCAGGTAGTATAAACTTTAGCACCTTCACACAGGGCGTATTTTAAGTGAATAGAGTCTTTTTTGCCAAGTGTTGCATAAAGTGTACACTGTTCTTAGTTGATACTTTTTAATGCTCTGTAGTGTATTTCTCATGAGAGTCTCACTGTCAGCAAACAGTGTGCTGCAGGTAGAATTTCTCCATAGAGTGAATACTGCTTACAGTACCCACTTCTCTACACATATAAACTTCATTATTTTGTGTTTACTTTCAGAGCTATAATGCTATACCTGTTTATAGAGCAATCTGTACAAAAGAAGCTTGTATGATGTCATCAATGATGTCATTTGAGATTTCATCAGTGATGTCATAGGTCATGAGGGATGTAATATGTGAGGGCATGAACAGTGCATGGCAAGGGCACAAGTTATAGCTAGCTCTGTTATATTAACATTACAATGTTAAAGGCTTTTGAATATATATTCAAAAGCATGTAGATATTTCTTGTCAACAATATTTGTGCAGTCGATATTTTTGTTGTTTACATTGTACGTACATAAAGTACATATTTATGTCCATGATATTTTTACTGCAATATATTTCACCCCAAAACTATATCATTGATTTAATGTATAAGTGTACGTCTGCCCTGAAAGGTGCATCAAAGAATCACGCTACCAATATCACTGTGTTCTGTGCTCCTTAATTTACATGTTGATCTGTGATGTATGACCATAGAATGCATATTGTATTGTGCTCACTGTTTAGATGCAAAAATGTAATAAATAAACAGTTGGTAAAAAACATTGTGATTGAAGCACATTACTCGTGGGGGGGTATACGTGAGTTGCAGCAGTGCATACCTGTTGCTCTTGAGTACCCCACCTGGGCCGTGAAATATTTTAATATTTAATTTGTTGGCTTAATCCATAATGAATACGGCATGTCGACCTTTGAATCAAACTTTTTTGCTTGTCCCTGAAAGACTAGCTTTCTCAGAGAAGATGGCTGATGTTGGTGAAGCGCGTCCCTGGAATGAACCATCACCTGAGATCCTTTAGAATACTCTATTGGGAGGAACAGGAAGCATCTCTCACCTACATATGCAGTTGGTAGTTTTGCTGCAATTTGATTTTTCCAAGTGGGATTAGTTATGAGAACCAGATCCAATGTACAAAGGAAGTAGACAAAAGGAGACCAGGCCAGTGGGGCAACCAGATGCAAAAACCTTTCAATTATTTGACAACACCCATCTATTGATCAATACATCAGGGAAAAAGTGAAGGTTGAAGGTTGAAGGTGGTAAGCTGAGAGTACCGGCTGCCCCTTTTCTTTCTTTCATATACTATCCCTTCCTATCATTGGCTCCAGAGCAGCAGCAACCAACCACTGGAAAAATGTGGAAACTACACACTACCTACATAGATGGTAGAAAGGTTATCTTTGATGGACATGTATTATTCCATACTTGAGAAAATACCTTAAGAAATATCTTTATATGAGGCGGTGGAGAAAAACGCAGCTCCTACAAATACATAAAGGGGAAGAGAAATGGCAAAATATCCAATATCTAATAATTGAAAAAGATAAACCACGCTCTTCAACATACATATACTGCATGCATTTCTGGATGTTTTCTAAATAGAATATATATTGTAATTGTTCAAAAGAGCTTATTTTTTTTCTGCCAATATGACTCCATTTTGGGTAAATCCATTTTTTTCTTCTCAAAGTTTTCCATTGGTAATGTACCCCTTCTAGGCGGAGGTACATCTGGTTTTGTGAACTTTTATAAATGCAAGAGATTGGTGTTACTCCATGCTAAGAAAATAAGGGTCAAGTGCCTTTCGTAAGTTCTTCGGAGTTCAAGTCTAACATTTAACCAGTCTGCATCAATGCCAAATCACCAAGAGTCTGATATGAGGACCACTGTCCAAGCCCTGGTCTAGGGGATGGACTCTCTTGTCAGTGTTTCAGACGTCATGCTGTCCCTGCTGAAGGGTACCCTAAACGATATCGCTGACTCGTCAATGAGCTACAGATAAATGATCACACCAGTCCAGCCCTGATGGACCTGCATTGATTGCTCTTGAGGCTTTCATCACTGACAAGGCAGGCACTATCAGTGTAGCAGGTACTCGGGCCAGCCCCAATCCTAGAATCCACTGTTTGCAACTTTGGCTATTATTTGGATCAAAGTCTTTCTCTCTCTGCACAGATTAAGGTCTTCTCTCCTCGTTTTTCTCACATCAGTCTTTTATACAAAATTCTACCAATCATTTGCATTACTTCACATTATTCGGGAGATTTGGTGGTTTTTCTTAGCAGCATGGACCACAGTAACTCCTGTACTTATGCCTTCCATCTTCCATATCACATCTGTATTCACTTTCTGTTCCTAGTAGCGGTAGGCAAGCCACTGAAAGATCGAGCCAGGCTCAAGCCTAAAGCCTGGCTCTGGCTCAGCTCGAGGTCCTGTTGGAACCTCGTGCCCGTAACAAGCTGAGCTTTCATGTGGCTTCTGCCTGCCTCTCTCTCTAACCAGGTTGTGGCATTACTGTCAAAACAGCCAACTGTGGAACTGGGGAGCCAGGTTCAATTTTCGGCAGTGGCTAAACAGCTTGTGATTCCTGGCACATCATATAACTTCCCCGTGCCTATAATGTAACCGATGCTCATGTAAAGCACTCATCCTTTGGGTGAAGTTCATGCAGTATTTTAAAAATGCAGAAAATGAACTAAAAGACAAAAACAAAGCCTTAATATAAGGAAAGGCAAATGAAGACCCATTTCCTGGTTGATGTGTAGAAAGTGAAACCAGAAACCCTGGATAAATCCCGGCTTCCTCCCTTAAATTGTGTGGTCTTAAGCAAATCCTTATTTCATCAAAACACTTTGTTTCTTCAATTATCGCGCATGGAAGCATTTTTCAAATATGTGAATTAAGACTTCCTGTTGTTCAAAACTGTCACTGCAGTGCCAGGCTCACACTCTATCTGAATGCCTCAAACTCTTCTGCGACCTTCTCAGTTGCCTGAAAACATACAACTGTTGTCCTATTACAGAAGTAACCCTCTGTGGACCCTTCAATGCTCACCAAATACATACCAATATCCCTGCTACCATTTCCGGCCAGGGTCTTAGAGAAAATCATTATTAGACACCTAAATGAATACCTCATGGACCACCAACTACTTGACACCACTCGGTCCGCTTTCAGACCCAACCACAGCGTGAAAACTGCCCTCAGCGCTGCCACAGATATCATCCGCCTGACTCTGGACAGAAGAAACACGGTGGCCCTCATCTTCCTGGACCTCTCCGCAGCATTTGACACATCCAATGCTCCATCCCCATCCAATGCCTAAACAACATCTGAGTCCAGTCAGTTAGTCTAGCCCCGTACACCTGCAACTTCATCTATGGACTTCCACAGGGATCTTCCCTGAGCCCGACCCTCTTCAGCTCATACATGACCCATTTAGCCAGAATCATCCTTTCAACGCCCTCTCCTACAGCGATTACTTGCAACTCATTCTTTCCCTCACGGACTAGACGCCCAGTACCCGAATCAAGTTCAATGCCTGTATGACTGAAATCGCCCACTGGACGAAGACCAGCTGTCTAATGCTGAACATCAACAAGACTGAAATTGTGATCTTCAAGAAGAGACTCCGCCTGGTGGCCAACAGACCTAGATCTGAAACCCACCCCAAGAACATCAGTACAATCATTGTTTGCAAACTCAACATGACCACCCATGTCAATGTCGTCACCGCCTCATGCTTCCATACCCTGAAGATTCTGAGGAAGATTTTCAAATGGCTCTCAATCAGCACCCGGAAACCGTCACGCATGCCCTGGTCACAAGCTAGCTGGACCACAGAAACATGCTATCTGCCAGGATCAACAAAACACTCTCCAGAAGGCCGCTGCTCATTCAGAGCTCGACGGCCAGAGTCATTTTCAACCTCCCTAGCCTTACTCACATCACACCACACCTGAATGAGCTCCACTGGCACCCCATTCATAAGTAAGCGCAGTTCAAACTCCTC
Organism: Triturus cristatus; assembly: GCF_964204655.1. Lineage (NCBI taxonomy): Eukaryota > Metazoa > Chordata > Amphibia > Caudata > Salamandridae > Triturus > Triturus cristatus. Next base: position 1,776,444,020 of record NC_140589.1, on the reverse strand, counting down.
ACCTGCACTTTCAAGGCACTGCATAACACTGGCCCAGCATACCTCAACAATTCATCTGCTTTCACTAACCTTCCATGCTTGCCCAGACTCCTACTTGCACAAATCCCACTCGTATGGAAAACCAGATCCAGTGGTCAAGTCTTCTCCTACATCGCTCTTAGAGCGTGGAACGACCTGCAGCTACACATTAGAGGCTCCTCTTCACTCCCGACATGAGTGCCTCTTCTTCACTCCTGACATGAGTGCCTCTTCTTCACTCCTGACATGAGTGCCTCTTCTTCACTCCTGACATGAGTGCCTCTTCTTCACTCCTCACATGAGAGCCTCCTCTTTCACTCCTCACATGAGAGCCTCCTCTTCACTCCACACATGAGAGGCTCCTCTTCACTCCTCACATGAGAGCCCCCTCTTTCACTCCTCAAGTGAGAGCCTCCTCTTCACTCCTCACATGAGAGCCTCCTCGTTCACTCCTCACATGAGAGCCTCCTCGTTCACTCCTCTCATGAGAGCCTCCTCTTTCACTCCTCACATGAGTGCCTCCTCTTCACTCCTCACATGAGAGCCTCCTCTTCACTCCTCACATGAGAGCCTCCTCTTTCACTGCTCTCATGAGAGCCTCCTCGTTCATTCCTCTCATGAGAGCCTCCTCTTTCACTCCTCATATGAGTGCCTCTGCTTCACTCCTCACCTGAGTGCCTCCTCTTCACTCCTCACCTGAGTGCCTCCTCTTCACTCCTCACCTGAGTGCCTCCTCTTCACTCCTCACATGAGTGCCTCCTCTTCACTCCTCCCATGAGTGCCTCCTCTTCACTCCTCACATGAGTGCCTCCTCTTCACTCCTCACATGAGTGCCTCCTCTTCACTCCTCACATGAGTGCCTCCTCTTCACTCCTCACATGAGAGCCTCCTCTTCACTCCTCACATGAGAGGCTCCTCTTTCACTCCTCACGAGAGCCTCCTCTTTCACTCCTCACGTGACGTGAGAGCCTCCTCTTCACTCCTCACATGAGAGCCTCCTTGTTCACTCCTCACATGAGAGCCTCCTCGTTCACTCCTCTCATGAGAGCCTCCTCTTTCACTCCTCACATGAGTGCCTCCTCTTCACTCCTCACATGAGAGCCTCCTCTTTCACTCCTCACATGAGTGCCTCCTCTTTCACTCCTCACATGAGTGCCTCCTCTTCAGTCCTCACATGAGTGGCTACTCTTCACTCCTCACATGAGAGCCTCCTCTTTCACTCCTCACATGAGAGCCTCCTGGTTCACTCCTCTCATGAGAGCCTCCTCTTCCACTCCTCACATGAGTGCCTCCTCTTCACTCCTCAAATGAGAGCCTCCTCTTTCACTCCTCACATGAGTGCCTCCTCTTTCACTCCTCACATGAGTGCCTCCTCTTCACTCCTCATATGAGAGCCTCCTCTTTCACTCCTCACATGAGAGGCTCCTCTTCACTCCTCACATGAGAGCCTCCTCTTTCACTCCTCACATGAGCCTCCTCTTTCACTCCTCACATGAGCCTCCTCTTTCACTCCTCACATGAGCCTCCTCTTCACTCCTCAAATGAGTGGCTACTCTTCACTCCTCACATGAGAGCCTCCTCTTTCACTCCTCACATGAGCCTCCTCTTTCACTCCTCACATGAGCCTCCTCTTTCACTCCTCACATGAGCCTCCTCTTCACTCCTCACATGAGCCTCCTCTTCACTCCTCACATGAGTGGCTACTCTTCACTCCTCACATGAGAGCCTCCTCTTTCACTCCTCACATGAGCCTCCTCTTCACTCCTCACATGAGTGGCTACTCTTCACTCCTCACATGAGACTCCTCTTCACTCCTCACATGAGTGCCTCCTCTCCACTCCTCACATGAGTGCCTCCTCTTCACATGAGAGGCTCCTCTTCACTTCTCACATGAGTCTCCTCCTCACACGAGTCTCCTCCTCACATGAGAGCCTCCTCTTTCACTCCTCACATGAGCCTCCTCTTTCACTCATCACATGAGCCTCCTCTTCACTCCTCACATGAGTGGCTACTCTTCACTCCTCACATGAGAGACTCCTCTTCACTCCTCACATGAGAGCCTTCTCTTTCACTCCTCACGTGAGAGCCTCCTCTTTCACTCCTCACGTGAGAGCCTCCTCTTCACTCCTCATGTGAGAGCCTCCTCTTCACTCTGATGTGAGCCTCCTCTTCACTCCTCACATGAGTGCCTCCTCTTCACTCCTCACATGAGTGCCTCCTCTTCACTCCTCACATGAGTGCCTCCTCTTCACTCTTCACATGAGTGCCTCCACTTCACTCTTCACATGAGTGCCTCCACTTCACTCTTCACATGAGTGCCTCCTCTTCACTCCTCACATGAGTGCCTCCTCTTCACTCCTCACATGAGTGCCTCCTCTTCACTCCTCACATGAGTGCCTCCTCATCACTCCTCACATGAGTGCCTCCTCCTCACTACTCACATGAGTGCCTCCTCTTCACTCCTCACATGAGTGCCTCCTCTTCACTCCTCACATGAGAGCCTCCTCTTCACTCGTCACATGAGAGCTCCATCTTCACTCCTCACATGAGAGCTCCCTCTTCACTCCTCACATGAGAGCCTCCTCTTCACTCCTCACATGAGAGCCTCCTCTTTCACTGCTCTCATGAGAACCTCCTCGTTCATTCCTCTCATGAGAGCCTCCTCTTTCACTCCTCATATGAGTGCCTCTGCTTCACTCCTCACATGAGTGCCTCCTCTTCACTCCTCACCTGAGTGCCTCCTCTTCACTCCTCACCTGAGTGCCTCCTCTTCTCTCCTCACCTGAGTGCCTCCTCTTCTCTCCTCACCTGAGTGCCTCCTCTTCACTCCTCACATGAGTGCCTCCTCTTCACTCCTCACATGAGTGCCTCCTCTTCACTCCTCACATGAGTGCCTCCTCTTCACTCCTCACATGAGTGCCTCCTCTTCACTCCTCACATGAGTGCCTCCTCTTCACTCCTCACATGAGTGCCTCCTCTTCACTCCTCACATAAGTGCCTCCTCTTCACTCCTCACATGAGTGCCTCCTCTTCACTCCTCACATGAGTGCCTCCTCTTCACTCCTCACATGAGTGCCTCCTCTTCACTCTTCACATGAGTGCCTCCTCTTCACTCTTCACATGAGTGCCTCCTCTTCACTCCTCACGTGAGAGCCTCCTCCTTCACACCTCACGTGAGAGCCTCCTCCTTCACACCTCACGTGAGAGCCTCCTCTTTCACTCCTCATGTGAGAGCCTCCTCCTCACTCCTCACATGAGAGCCTCCTCTTTCACTCCTCACGTGAGAGCCTCCTCTTTCACTCCTCACATGAGAGCCTCCTCTTTCACTCCTCACGTGAGAGCCTCCTCTTTCACTCCTCACGTGAGAGCCTCCTCTTTCACTCCTCATATATATGAGAGCCTCCTCTTCAATCCTCACTTGAGGCTCCTCTTCACTCCTCACATGAGCGCTTCCTCTTCACTCCTCACGTGAGAGCCTCCTCTTCACTCCTCACATGAGTGCCTCCTCTTCACTCCTCACGAGTGCCTCCTCTTCACTCCTCACGAGTGCCTCCTCTTCACTCCTCACGAGTGCCTCCTCTTCACTCCTCACGAGTGCCTCCTCTTCACTCCTCACGAGTGCCTCCTCTTCACTCCTCACGAGTGCCTCCTCTTCACTCCTCACGAGACTGCCTCCTCTTCACTCCTCACATGACTGCCTCCTCTTCACTCCTCACATGAGTGCCTCCTCTTCACTCCTCACACGAGTGCCTCCTCTTCACTCCTCACACGAGTGCCTCCTCTTCACTCCTCATATGAGAGCCTCCTCTTTCACTCCTCACATGAGTGCCTACTCTTCACTCCTCACATGAGTGCCTCCTCTTCACTCCTCACATGAGTCTCCTCCTGACATGAGAGCCTCCTCTTTCACTCCTCACATGAGCCTCCTCTTTCACTCCTCACATGAGAGCCTCCTCTTCACTCCACACATGAGAGGCTCCTCTTCACTCCTCACATGAGAGCCTCCTCTTTCACTGCTCTCATGAGAGCCTCCTCGTTCATTCCTCTCATGAGAGCCTCCTCTTTCATTCCTCACATGAGTGCCTCTGCTTCACTCCTCACATGAGAGCCTCCTCTTCACTCCTCACCTGAGTGCCTCCTCTTCACTCCTCACCTGAGTGCCTCCTCTTCACTCCTCACCTGAGTGCCTCCTCTTCACTCCTCACATGAGTGCCTCCTCTTCACTCCTCACATGAGTGCCTCCTCTTCACTCCTCACATGAGTGCCTCCTCTTCACTCCTCACATGAGTGCCTCCTCTTCACTCCTCACATGAGAGCCCCCTCTTCACTCCTCACATGAGAGCCCCCTCTTTCACTCCTCACATGAGGCTCCTCTTTCACTCCTCACGAGAGCCTCCTCTTTCACTCCTCAAGTGAGAGCCTCCTCTTCACTCCTCACATGAGAGCCTCCTCGTTCACTCCTCACATGAGAGCCTCCTCGTTCACTCCTCACATGAGCCTCCTCGTTCACTCCTCTCATGAGAGCCTCCTCTTTCACTCCTCACATGAGTGCCTCCTCTTCACTCCTCACATGAGAGCCTCCTCTTCATTCCTCTCATGAGAGCCTCCTCTTTCACTCCTCACATGAGTGCCTCCTCTTTCACTCCTCACGAGAGCCTCCTCTTTCACTCCTCACGTGACGTGAGAGCCTCCTCTTCACTCCTCACATGAGAGCCTCCTCGTTCACTCCTCACATGAGAGCCTCCTCGTTCACTCCTCTCATGAGAGCCTTCTCTTTCACTCCTCACATGAGTGCCTCCTCTTTCACTCCTCACATGAGCGCCTCCTCTTCACTCCTCACATGAGCGGCTACTCTTCACTCCTCACATGAGAGCCTCCTCGTTCACTCCTCTCATGAGAGCCTCCTCTTCTACTCCTCACATGAGTGCCTCCTCTTCACTCCTCAAATGAGAGCCTCCTCTTTCACTCCTCACATGAGTGCCTCCTCTTTCACTCCTCACATGAATGCCTCCTCTTCACTCCTCATATGAGAGCCTCCTCTTTCACTCCTCACATGAGAGGCTCCTCTTCACTCCTCACATGAGAGCCTCCTCTTTCACTCCTCACATGAGCCTCCTCTTTCACTCCTCACATGAGCCTCCTCTTTCACTCCTCACATGAGCCTCCTCTTCACTCCTCACATGAGAGCCTCCTCTTTCACTCCTCACATGAGCCTCCTCTTTCACTCCTCACATGAGCCTCCTCTTCACTCCTTACATGAGCCTCCTCTTTCACTCCTCACATGAGTGGCTACTCTTCACTCCTCACATGAGAGCCTCCTCTTTCACTCCTCACACGAGCCTCCTCTTCACTCCTCACATGAGTGGCTACTCTTCACTCCTCACATGAGACTCCTCTTCACTCCTCACATGAGTGCCTCCTCTTCACTCCTCACATGAGTGCCTCCTCTTCACATGAGAGCCCCCTCTTCACTCCTCATATGAGAGCCTCCTCTTTCACTCCTCACATGAGAGGCTCCTCTTCACTCCTCACATGAGTCTCCTACTCACATGAGTCTCCTCCTCACATGAGAGCCTCCTCTTTCACTCCTCACATGAGCCTCCTCTTTCACTCCTCACATGAGCCTCCTCTTCACTCCTCACATGAGTGGCTACTCTTCACTCCTCACATGGGAGACTCCTCTTCACTCCTCACGTGAGACTCCTCTTTCACTCCTTACGTGAGAGCCTCCTCTTTCACTCCTCACGTGAGAGCCTCCTCTTCACTCCTCATGTGAGAGCCTCCTCTTCACTCTGATGTGAGCCTCCTCTTCACTCCTCACATGAGTGCCTCCTCTTCACTCCTCACATGAGTGCCTCCTCTTCACTCCTCACATGAGTGCCTCCTCTTCACTCCTCACATGAGTGCCTCCTCTTCACTCTTCACATGAGTGCCTCCTCTTCACTCTTCACATGAGTGCCTCCTCTTCACTCCTCACAAGAGTGCCTCCTCTTCACTCCTCACATGAGTGCCTCCTCTTCACTCCTCACATGAGTGCCTCCTCTTCACTCCTCACATGAGTGCCTCCTCTTCACTCCTCACATGAGTGCCTCCTCTTCACTCCTCACATGAGTGCCTCCTCTTCACTCCTCACATGAGTGCCTCCTCTTCACTCCTCACATGAGTGCCTCCTCCTCACTCCTCACATGAGAGCCTCCTCTTCACTCCTCACATGAGAGCTCCCTCTTCACTCCTCACATGAGAGCTCCCTCTTCACTCCTCACATGAGAGCCTACCCTTTCACTCCTCACATGAGAGGCTCCTCTTTACTCCTCACATGAGTGCCTCATATTCACTCCTCACATGAGAGGCTCGTCCTCACATGAGAGCCTCCTCTTTCACTCCTCACATGAGCCTCCTCTTTCACTCCTCACATGAGCCTCCTCTTTCACTCCTCACATGAGCCTCCTCTTCACTCCTCACATGAGAGACTCCTCTTTCACTCCTCACGTGAGAGACTCCTCTTTCACTCTTCACGTGAGAGCCTCCTCTTCACTCCTCACGTGAGAGCCTCCTTTTTCACTCCTCACGTGAGAGCCTCCTCCTTCACACCTCATGTGAGAGCCTCCTCTTTCACTCCTCATGTGAGAGCCTCCTCCTCACGTGAGAGCCTCCTCTTTCACTCCTCACGTGAGAGCCTCCTCTTTCACTCCTCACGTGAGAGCCTCCTCTTTCACTCCTCACGTGAGAGCCTCCTCTTTCACTCCTCATATGAGAGCCTCCTCTTCAATCCTCACTTGAGGCTCCTCTTCACTCCTCACATGAACGCTTCCTCTTCACTCCTCACATGAGAGCCTCCTCTTCACTCCTCACATGAGTGCCTCCTCTTCACTCCTCACATGAGTGCCTCCTCTTCACTCCTCACGAGTGCCTCCTCTTCACTCCTCACGAGTGCCTCCTCTTCACTCCTCACATGACTGCCTCCTCTTCACTCCTCACATGAGTGCCTCCTCTTCACTCCTCACATGAGTGCCTCCTCTTCACTCCTCACACGAGTGCCTCCTCTTCACTCCTCATATGAGAGCCTCCTCTTTCACTCCTCACATGAGTGCCTACTCTTCACTCCTCACATGAGTGCCTCATCTTCACTCCTCACATGAGTCTCCTCCTCACATGAGAGCCTCCTCTTTCACTCCTCACATGAGCCTCCTCTTTCACTCCTGACATGAGAGCCTCCTCTTCACTCCACACATGAGAGGCTCCTCTTCACTCCTCACATGAGAGCCTCCTCTTTCACTGCTCTCATGAGAGCCTCCTCGTTCATTCCTCTCATGAGAGCCTCCTCTTTCACTCCTCACATGAGTGCCTCTGCTTCACTCCTCACATGAGAGCCTCCTCTTCACTCCTCACCTGAGTGCCTCCTCTTCACTCCTCACATGAGTGCCTCCTCTTCACTCCTCACATGAGTGCCTCCTCTTCACTCCTCACATGAGTGCCTCCTCTTCACTCCTCACATGAGTGCCTCCTCTTCACTCCTCACATGAGAGCCCCCTCTTCACTCCTCACATGAGAGCCCCCTCTTTCACTCCTCACATGAGAGGCTCCTCTTTCACTCCTCACGAGAGCCTCCTCTTTCACTCCTCAAGTGAGAGCCTCCTCTTTCACTCCTCAAGTGAGAGCCTCCTCGTTCACTCCTCACATGAGAGCCTCCTCTTCACTCCTCACCTGAGTGCCTCCTCTTCACTCCTCACCTGAGTGCCTCCTCTGCACTCCTCACCTGAGTGCCTCCTCTTCACTCCTCACATGAGTGCCTCCTCTTCACTCCTCACATGAGTGCCTCCTCTTCACTCCTCACATGAGTGCCTCCTCTTCACTCCTCACATGAGTGCCTCCTCTTCACTCCTCACATGAGAGCCTCCTCTTCACTCCTCACATGAGAGCCCCCTCTTCACTCCTCACATGAGAGCCCCCTCTTTCACTCCTCACATGAGAGGCTCCTCTTTCACTCCTCACGAGAGCCTCCTCTTTCACTCCTCACGTGACGTGAGAGCCTCCTCTTCACTCCTCACATGAGAGCCTCCTCGTTCACTCCTCATATGAGAGCCTCCTCGTTCACTCCTCTCATGAGTGCCTCCTCTTCACTCCTCACATGAGAGCCTCCTCTTTCACTCCTCACATGAGCGCCTCCTCTTCACTCCTCACATGAGTGGTGCTCTTCACTCCTCACATGCGAGCCTCCTCTTTCACTCCTCACATGAGAGCCTCCTCGTTCACTCCTCTCATGAGAGCCTCCTCTTCCACTCCTCACATGAGTGCCTCCTCTTTACTCCTCACATGAGAGCCTCCTCTTTCACTCCTCACATGAGCCTCCTCTTCACTCCTCACATGAGTGGCTACTCTTCACTCCTCACATGAGACTCCTCTTCACTCCTCACATGAGTGCCTCCTCTTCACTCCTCACATGAGTGCCTCCTCTTCACATGAGAGCCCCCTCTTCACTTCTCATATGAGAGCCTCCTCTTTCACTCCTCACATGAGAGGCTCCTCTTCACTCCTCACATGAGTCTCCTCCTCACATGAGTCTCCTCCTCACATGAGAGCCTCCTCTTTCACTCCTCACATGAGCCTCCTCTTTCACTCATCACATGAGCCTCCTCTTTCACTCATCACATGAGCCTCCTCTTCACTCCTCACATGAGTGGCTACTCTTCACTCCTCACATGAGAGACTCCTCTTCACTCCTCACATGAGAGACTCCTCTTTCACTCCTCACGTGAGAGCCTCCTCTTTCACTCCTCACGTGAGAGCCTCCTCTTCACTCCTCATGTGAGAGCCTCCTCTTCACTCTGATGTGAGCCTCCTCTTCACTCCTCACATGAGTGCCTCCTCTTCACTCCTCACATGAGTGCCTCCTCTTCACTCCTCACATGAGTGCCTCCTCTTCACTCTTCACATGAGTGCCTCCTCTTCACTCCTCACATGAGTGCCTCCTCTTCACTCCTCACATGAGTGCCTCCTCTTCACTCCTCACATGAGTGCCTCCTCTTCACTCCTCACATGAGTGCCTCCTCTTCACTCCTCACATGAGTGCCTCCTCTTCACTCCTCACATGAGTGCCTCCTCTTCACTCCTCACATGAGTGCCTCCTCCTCACTACTCACATGAGTGCCTCCTCTTCACTCCTCACATGAGTGCCTCCTCTTCACTCCTCACATGAGAGCCTCCTCTTCACTCGTCACATGAGAGCTCCCTCTTCACTCCTCACATGAGAGCTCCCTCTTCACTCCTCACATGAGCCTCCTCTTCACTCCTCACATGAGAGCCTCCTCTTTCACTGCTCTCATGAGAGCCTCCTCGTTCATTCCTCTCATGAGAGCCTCCTCTTTCACTCCTCATATGAGTGCCTCTGCTTTACTCCTCACCTGAGTGCCTCCTCTTCACTCCTCACCTGAGTGCCTCCTCTTCACTCCTCACCTGAGTGCCTCCTCTTCACTCCTCACCTGAGTGCCTCCTCTTCACTCCTCACCTGAGTGCCTCCTCTTCACTCCTCACCTGAGTGCCTCCTCTTCACTCCTCACCTGAGTGCCTCCTCTTCACTCCTCACCTGAGTGCCTCCTCTTCACTCCTCACCTGAGTGCCTCCTCTTCACTCCTCACCTGAGTGCCTCCTCTTCACTCCTCACCTGAGTGCCTCCTCTTCACTCCTCACCTGAGTGCCTCCTCTTCACTCCTCACCTGAGTGCCTCCTCTTCACTCCTCACCTGAGTGCCTCCTCTTCACTCCTCACCTGAGTGCCTCCTCTTCACTCCTCACATGAGAGCCCCCTCTTCACTCCTCACATGAGCCCCCTCTTTCACTCCTCACATGAGAGGCTCCTCTTTCACTCCTCACGAGAGCCTCCTCTTTCACTCCTCACGTGACGTGAGAGCCTCCTCTTCACTCCTCACATGAGAGCCTCCTCGTTCACTCCTCACATGAGAGCCTCCTCTTTCACTCCTCTCATGAGTGCCTCCTCTTTCACTCCTCACATGAGTGCCTCCTCTTCACTCCTCACATGAGAGCCTCCTCTTTCACTCCTCACATGAGTGCCTCCTCTTCACTCCTCACATGAGTGGCTACTCTTCACTCCTCACATGAGAGCCTCCTCTTTCACTCCTCACATGAGAGCCTCCTCGTTCACTCCTCTAATGAGAGCCTCCTCTTCTACTCCTCACATGAGTGCCTCCTCTTCACTCCTCAAATGAGAGCCTCCTCTTTCACTCCTCACATGAGTGCCTCCTCTTTCACTCCTCACATGAGTGCCTCCTCTTTCACTCCTCACATGAGTGCCTCCTCTTTCACTCCTCATATGAGAGCCTCCTCTTTCACTCCTCACATGAGAGGCTCCTCTTCACTCCTCACATGAGCCTCCTCTTTCACTCCTCACATGAGCCTCCTCTTCACTCCTCACATGAGTGGCTACTCTTCACTCCTCACATGAGAGCCTCCTCTTTCACTCCTCACATGAGCCTCCTCTTTCACTCCTCACATGAGCCTCCTCTTTCACTCCTCACATGAGCCTCCTCTTCACTCCTCACATGAGCCTCCTCTTCACTCCTCACATGAGTGGCTACTCTTCACTCCTCACATGAGAGCCTCCTCTTTCACTCCTCACACAAGCCTCCTCTTCACTCCTTACATGAGTGGCTACTCTTCACTCCTCACATGAGACTCCTCTTCACTCCTCACATGAGTGCCTCCTCTTCACTCCTCACATGAGTGCCTCCTCTTCACATGAGAGCCCCCTCTTCACTCCTCATATGAGAGCCTCCTCTTTCACTCCTCACATGAGAGGCTCCTCTTTCACTCCTCACATGAGTCTCCTCCTCACATGAGTCTCCTCCTCACATGAGTGCCTCCTCTTCACTCCTCACATGAGTGCCTCCTCTTCACTCCTCACATGAGTGCCTCCTCTTCACTCCTCACATGAGTGCCTCCTCTTCACTCCTCACATGAGCCTCCTCTTTCACTCATCACATGAGCCTCCTCTTCACTCCTCACATGAGTGGCTACTCTTCACTCCTCACATGAGAGACTCCTCTTCACTCCTCACATGAGAGACTCCTCTTTCACTCCTCATGTGAGAGCCTCCTCTTTCACTCCTCACGTGAGAGCCTCCTCTTCACTCCTCCCTTCGAGAGCCTCCTCTTCACTCTGATGTGAGCCTCCTCTTCACTCCTCACATGAGTGCCTCCTCTTCACTCCTCACATGAGTGCCTCCTCTTCACTCCTCACATGAGTGCCTCCTCTTCACTCTTCACATGAGTGCCTCCTCTTCCCTCTTCACATGAGTGCCTCCTCTTCACTCCTCACATGAGTGCCTCCTCTTCACTCCTCACATGAGTGCCTCCTCTTCACTCCTCACATGAGTGCCTCCTCTTCACTCCTCACATGAGTGCCTCCTCCTCACTACTCACATGAGTGCCTCCTCTTCACTCCTCACATGAGTGCCTCCTCTTCACTCCTCACATGAGTGCCTCCTCTTCACTCCTCACATGAGAGCCTCCTCTTCACTCCTCACATGAGAGCTCCCTCTTCACTCCTCACATGAGAGCTCCCTCTTCACTCCTCACATGAGAGCCTCCTCTTCACTCCTCACAAGAGTGCCTCCTCTTCACTCCTCATATGAGAGCCTCCTCTTTCACTCCTCACATGAGTGCCTACTCTTCACTCCTCACATGAGTGCCTCCTCTTCACTCCTCACATGAGTCTCCTCCTCACATGAGAGCCTCCTCTTTCACTCCTCTCATGAGCCTCCTCTTTCACTCCTCACATGAGCCTCCTCTTCAATCCTCACTTGAGGCTCCTCTTCACTCCTCACATGAGCGCTTCCTCTTCACTCCTCACATGAGTGCCTCCTCTTCACTCCTCACATGAGTGCCTCCTCTTCACTCCTCACATGAGTGCCTCCTCTTCACTCCTCACATGAGTGCCTCCTCTTCACTCCTCACATGAGTGCCTCCTCTTCACTCCTCACATGAGTGCCTCCTCTTCACTCCTCACGTGAGAGCCTCCTCTTCACTCCTCACGTGAGAGCCTCCTCTTCACTCCTCACGTGAGAGCCTCCTCCTCACTCCTCACGTGAGAGCCTCCTCTTCACTCCTCACGTGAGAGCCTCCTCTTCACTCCTCACGTGAGAGCCTCCTCCTCACTCCTCACATGAGAGCCTCCTCTTCACTCCTCACGTGAGAGCCTCCTCTTCACTCCTCACATGAGAGCCTCCTCTTTCACTCCTCACATGAGAGGCTCCTCTTTCACTCCTCACATGAGAGCCTCCTCTTACACTCCTCACATGAGCCTCCTCTTTCACTCCTCACATGAGCCTCCTCTTTCACTCCTCACATGAGCCTCCTCTTCACTCCTCACATGAGTGCCTCCTCTTCACTCCTCACATGAGTGCCTCCTCTTCACATGAGAGCCCCCTCTTCACTCCTCATATGAGAGCCTCCTCTTTCACTCCTCACATGAGAGCCTCCTCTTTCACTCCTCACGTGAGAGCCTCCTCCTCACTCCTCACGTGAGAGCCTCCTCCTCACTCCTCACGTGAGAGCCTCCTCTTCACTCCTCACGTGAGAGCCTCCTCTTCACTCCTCACATGAGAGCCTCCTCTTTCACTCCTCACATGAGAGGCTCCTCTTCACTCCTCACATGAGAGCCTCCTCTTTCACTCCTCACATGAGCCTCCTCTTTCACTCCTCACATGAGCCTCCTCTTCACTCCTCACATGAGTGGCTACTCTTCACTCCTCACATGAGACTCCTCTTCACTCCTCACATGAGTGCCTCCTCTTCACATGAGAGCCCCCTCTTCACTCCTCATATGAGAGCCTCCTCTTTCACTCCTCACATGAGAGGCTCCTCTTCACTCCTCACATGAGTCTCCTCCTCACATGAGTCTCCTCCTCACATGAGAGCCTCCTCTTTCACTCCTCACATGAGCCTCCTCTTTCACTCCTCACATGAGCCTCCTCTTCACTCCTCACATGAGTGGCTACTCTTCACCCCTCACATGAGAGACTCCTCTTCACTCCTCACATGAGAGCCTCCTCTTTCACTCCTCACGTGAGAGCCTCCTCTTTCACTCCTCACGTGAGAGCCTCCTCTTTCACTCCTCATGTGAGTGCCTCCTCTTCACTCCTCACATGAGTGCCTCCTCTTCACTCCTCACATGAGTGCCTCCTCTTCACTCCTCACATGAGTGCCTCCTCATCACTCCTCACATGAGTGCCTCCTCATCACTCCTCACATGAGTGCCTCCTCCTCACTCCTCACATGAGTGCCTCCTCATCACTCCTCACATGAGTGCCTCCTCCTCACTACTCACATGAGTGCCTCCTCTTCACTCCTCACATGAGTGCCTCCTCTTCACTCCTCACATGAGTGCCTCCTCTTCACTCTTCACATGAGTGCCTCCTCTTCACTCTTCACATGAGTGCCTCCTCTTCACTCCTCACATGAGTGCCTCCTCTTCACTCCTCACATGAGTGCCTCCTCTTCACTCCTCACATGAGTGCCTCCTCTTCACTCCTCACATGAGTGCCTCCTCTTCACTCCTCACATGAGTGCCTCCTCTTCACTCCTCACATGAGTGCCTCCTCTTCACTCCTCACATGAGTGCCTCCTCCTCACTACTCACATGAGTGCCTCCTCTTCACTCCTCACATGAGTGCCTCCTCTTCACTCCTCACATGAGTGCCTCCTCTTCACTCCTCACATGAGTGCCTCCTCTTCACTCCTCACATGAGTGCCTCCTCTTCACTCCTCACATGAGAGCCTCCTCTTCACTCGTCACATGAGAGCTCCCTCTTCACTCCTCACATGAGAGCTCCCTCTTCACTCCTCACATGAGCCTCCTCTTCACTCCTCACATGAGAGCCTCCTCTTTCACTGCTCTCATGAGAGCCTCCTCGTTCATTCCTCTCATGAGAGCCTCCTCTTCACTCCTCACCTGAGTGCCTCCTCTTCACTCCTCACCTGAGTGCCTCCTCTTCACTCCTCACCTGAGTGCCTCCTCTTCACTCCTCACCTGAGTGCCTCCTCTTCACTCCTCACCTGAGTGCCTCCTCTTCACTCCTCACCTGAGTGCCTCCTCTTCACTCCTCACCTGAGTGCCTCCTCTTCACTCCTCACCTGAGTGCCTCCTCTTCACTCCTCACCTGAGTGCCTCCTCTTCACTCCTCACATGAGTGCCTCCTCTTCACTCCTCACATGAGCCCCCTCTTTCACTCCTCACATGAGAGGCTCCTCTTTCACTCCTCACGAGAGCCTCCTCTTTCACTCCTCACGTGACGTGAGAGCCTCCTCTTCACTCCTCACATGAGAGCCTTCTCGTTCACTCCTCACATGAGAGCCTCCTCTTTCACTCCTCTCATGAGTGCCTCCTCTTTCACTCCTCACATGAGAGCCTCCTCTTTCACTCCTCACATGAGAGCCTCCTCTTTCACTCCTCACATGAGTGCCTCCTCTTCACTCCTCACATGAGTGGCTACTCTTCACTCCTCACATGAGAGCCTCCTCTTTCACTCCTCACATGAGAGCCTCCTCGTTCACTCCTCTCATGAGAGCCTCCTCTTCTACTCCTCACATGAGTGCCTCCTCTTCACTCCTCAAATGAGAGCCTCCTCTTTCACTCCTCACATGAGTGCCTCCTCTTTCACTCCTCACATGAGTGCCTCCTCTTTCACTCCTCACATGAGTGCCTCCTCTTTCACTCCTCACATGAGTGCCTCCTCTTTCACTCCTCATATGAGAGCCTCCTCTTTCACTCCTCACATGAGAGGCTCCTCGTTCACTCCTCACATGAGAGCCTCCTCTTTCACTCCTCTCATGAGTGCCTCCTCTTTCACTCCTCACATGAGAGGCTCCTCTTTCACTCCTCACATGAGAGCCTCCTCTTACACTCCTCACATGAGCCTCCTCTTTCACTCCTCACATGAGCCTCCTCTTTCACTCCTCACATGAGAGGCTCCTCTTTCACTCCTCACATGAGAGCCTCCTCTTACACTCCTCACATGAGCCTCCTCTTTCACTCCTCACATGAGCCTCCTCTTTCACTCCTCACATGAGCCTCCTCTTCACTCCTCACATGAGTGCCTCCTCTTCACTCCTCACATGAGTGCCTCCTCTTCACATGAGAGCCCCCTCTTCACTCCTCATATGAGAGCCTCCTCTTTCACTCCTCACATGAGAGCCTCCTCTTTCACTCCTCACGTGAGAGCCTCCTCCTCACTCCTCACGTGAGAGCCTCCTCCTCACTCCTCACGTGAGAGCCTCCTCTTCACTCCTCACGTGAGAGCCTCCTCTTCACTCCTCACATGAGAGCCTCCTCTTTCACTCCTCACATGAGAGGCTCCTCCTCACTCCTCACATGAGAGGCTCCTCTTCACTCCTCACATGAGAGCCTCCTCTTTCACTCCTCACATGAGCCTCCTCTTTCACTCCTCACATGAGCCTCCTCTTCACTCCTCACATGAGTGGCTACTCTTCACTCCTCACATGAGACTCCTCTTCACTCCTCACATGAGTGCCTCCTCTTCACATGAGAGCCCCCTCTTCACTCCTCATATGAGAGCCTCCTCTTTCACTCCTCACATGAGAGGCTCCTCTTCACTCCTCACATGAGTCTCCTCCTCACATGAGTCTCCTCCTCACATGAGAGCCTCCTCTTTCACTCCTCACATGAGCCTCCTCTTTCACTCCTCACATGAGCCTCCTCTTCACTCCTCACATGAGTGGCTACTCTTCACCCCTCACATGAGAGACTCCTCTTCACTCCTCACATGAGAGCCTCCTCTTTCACTCCTCACGTGAGAGCCTCCTCTTTCACTCCTCACGTGAGAGCCTCCTCTTTCACTCCTCATGTGAGTGCCTCCTCTTCACTCCTCACATGAGTGCCTCCTCTTCACTCCTCACATGAGTGCCTCCTCATCACTCCTCACATGAGTGCCTCCTCATCACTCCTCACATGAGTGCCTCCTCATCACTCCTCACATGAGTGCCTCCTCTTCACTCTTCACATGAGAGCCTCCTCTTCACTCCTCACATGAGAGCTCCCTCTTCACTCCTCACATGAGAGCCTCCTCTTTCACTCCTCACATGAGAGGCTCCTCTTCACTCCTCACATGAGTGCCTCCTATTCACTCCTCACATGAGAGGCTCCTCCTCACATGAGAGCCTCCTCTTTCACTCCTCACATGAGCCTCCTCTTTCACTCCTCACATGAGCCTCCTCTTTCACTCCTCACATGAGCCTCCTCTTCACGCCTCACATGAGTGGCTACTCTTCACTCCTCACATGAGAGACTCCTCTTTCACTCCTCACGTGAGAGACTCCTCTTTCACTCTTCACGTGAGAGCCTCCTCTTTCACTCCTCACGTGAGAGCCTCCTCCTTCACTCCTCACGTGAGAGCCTCCTCCTTCACTCCTCACGTGAGAGCCTCCTCTTTCACTCCTCATGTGAGAGCCTCCTCCTCACTCCTCACATGAGAGCCTCCTCCTCAATCCTCACATGAAAGCCTCGAGCCTCCTTTTTCACTCCTCACGTGAGAGCCTCCTCTTTCACTCCTCACGTGAGAGCCTCCTCTTCACTCCTCACGTGAGAGCCTCCTCTTTCACTCCTCACGTGAGAGCCTCCTCTTCACTCCTCATGTGAGAGCCTCCTCTTCACTCCTCACTTGAGCCTCCTCTTCAATCCTCACTTGAGGCTCCTCTTCACTCCTCACATGAGCGCTTCCTCTTCACTCCTCACGTGAGAGCCTCCTCTTCACCCCTCACATGAGTGCCTCCTCTTCACCCCTCACATGAGTGCCTCCTCTTCACCCCTCACATGAGTGCCTCCTCTTCACCCCTCACATGAGTGCCTCCTCTTCACTCCTCACATGAGTGCCTCCTCTTCACCCCTCACATGAGTGCCTCCTCTTCACCCCTCACATGAGTGCCTCCTCTTCACTCCTCACATGAGTGCCTCCTCTTCACTCCTCACATGAGTGCCTCCTCTTCACTCCTCACATGAGTGCCTCCTCTTCACTCCTCACATGAGTGCCTCCTCTTTCACTCCTCACGCGAGAGCCTCCTCTTTCACTCCTCACGCGAGAGCCTCCTCTTTCTCTCCTCACGTGAGAGCCACCTCTTTCACTCCTCACGTGAGAGCCTCCTCTTCACTCCTCACATGAGTGCCTCCTCTTCACTCCTCACATGAGAGGCTCCTCTTTCACTCCTCACACGAGAGCCTCCTCTTCATTCCTCACACGACAGCCTCCTCTTCATTCCTCACTTGAGTGCCTCCTCTTCACTCCTCACCTGAGAGGCTCCTCTTCACTCCTCACATGAGATGCTCCTCTTCACTCCTCACATGAGTGCCTCCTCATCACTCCTCACATGAGTGCCTCCTCTTCACTCCTCACATGAGTGCCTCCTCTTCACTCCTCACATGAGTGCCTCCTCTTCACTCCTCACATGAGTGCCTCCTCTTCACTCCTCACATGAGTGCCTCCTCTTCACTCCTCACATGAGTGCCTCCTCACATGAGTGCCTCCTCATCACTCCTCACATGAGTGCCTCCTCATCACTCCTCACATGAGTGCCTCCTCATCACTCCTCACATGAGTGCCTCCTCTTCACTCCTCACATGAGTGCCTCCTCTTCACTCCTCACATGAGTGCCTCCTCTTCACTCCTCACATGAGTGCCTCCTCTTCACTCCTCACATGAGAGCCTCCTCTTCACTCCTCACATGAGAGCCTCCTCTTCACTCCTCACATGAGAGCTCCCTCTTCAATCCTCACTTGAGGCTCCTCTTCACTCCTCACGTGAGCGCTTCCTCTTCACTCCTCACGTGAGAGCCTCCTCTTCACCCCTCACATGAGTGCCTCCTCTTCACCCCTCACATGAGTGCCTCCTCTTCACTCCTCACATGAGTGCCTCCTCTTCACTCCTCACATGAGTGCCTCCTCTTCACTCCTCACATGAGTGCCTATTCTTCACTCCTCACATGAGTGCCTCCTCTTCACATGAGAGCCTCCTCTTTCACTCCTCACATGAGCCTCCTCTTTCACTCCTCACATGAGCCTCCTCTTTCACTCCTCACATGAGCCTCCTCTTCAATCCTCACTTGAGGCTCCTCTTCACTCCTCACATGAGGCTCCTCTTCACTCCTCACATGAGCGCTTCCTCTTCACTCCTCACGTGAGAGCCTCCTCTTCACCCCACACATGAGTGCCTCCTCTTCACCCCTCACATGAGTGCCTCCTCTTCACCCCTCACATGAGTGCCTCCTCTTCACCCCTCACATGAGTGCCTCGTCTTCACTCCTCACATGAGTGCCTCCTCTTCACTCCTCACATGAGTGCCTCCTCTTCACTCCTCACATGAGTGCCTCCTCTTCACTCCTCACATGAGTGCCTCCTCTTCACTCCTCACATGAGTGCCTCCTCTTCACTCCTCACGCGAGAGCCTCCTCTTTCACTCCTCACGCGAGAGCCTCCTCTTTCACTCCTCACGCGAGAGCCTCCTCTTTCTCTCCTCACGCGAGAGCCACCTCTTTCACTCCTCACGTGAGAGCCTCCTCTTCACTCCTCACATGAGTGCCTCCTCTTCACTCCTCACATGAGAGGCTCCTCTTTCACTCCTCACACGAGAGCCTCCTCTTCAGTCCTCACATGACAGCCTCCTCTTCACTCCTCACCTGAGAGGCTCCTCTTCACTCCTCACATGAGAGGCTCCTCTTCACTCCTCACATGAGATGCTCCTCTTCACTCCTCACATGAGGCTCCTCTTCACTCCTCACATGAGAGCCTCCTCTTCACTCCTCCAGTGGCGTAACGAAACCTGAGGGGGCCCCCCTGCAGAGTACATGGAGGGGGCCCCCCACCCACCACCCACCACTTTGCCCCACCGCCCAAAAATCAGGTACATTTTGAATTGAAACCTTCAATTAAATGCCTCTATATTCACATACTCAAAGTTTGAATAAGAAAGTAAGAAACACTCTTAACATATAAGCTACGCCATTTGCAACATTGTCAAGAGCAGATTATTTAGCTGAGACAGGAATCAGAGCAATGCCAAGGAGCGGTTCTATTGTTTGAGGAACTGCCTATCGCTGAAGAACAACTACATAGGGTCTGAATTAGAATTGACATTGATGGTAAATAACTTGAAACTCTGAAAGACAAACCCAAATCTGCCATTTAACAGACTCGACTGACAATATACATGAGCGCTACACAGGATATAACCCAGTATCCTGCCAGCTCCAAGAGAAATAAATGAATATGTGATGTTACAACGCGATCAAAATGATTGCGGTATGTTACACCGCAGTTTTTACAACACCAGTTGTTACAACGACTTGTGCTGGAGGGCGCTGGACTTAGGAATAGTATGATTTATTATTCCAACACCAGTCTACGTACAGTAGGGAAGGTGATGGAATCGTAAATCATACTATTCCTTAGGTTAGAGCGCCATCCAGCGCAAGTCGTTGTAACAGATTGCGTTGTAATACCCGTGATGTAAAGGCATTGCGATGCAATGCCTGCGTGGTAATGGATGTCTCCCAAAATAAACTGGTGTGAATTATCTGCATGCCACACACTTGCGTCTGTCTGGGATTTTGTATGATATTAACCACTCTATAGTATTTAAAGTGAACTGAGGATGCAATTTCAATAGCTACCATCAGGGCTTTAGTAGTAAGCAGGGCATAAACAGGCTGGAACACAAGGCTGAGGATGAAAACTGCTTGGATGCTTCAGAACATTGATGCAGATGTGTCTGTATTTATCATTTCTGTATTGTAAACAAATCTAATTACACAATTTCAAGTGCACATTGATAGACAAGTGCAAACAACACCATCAATAAAGCATCATGTAGGATAAAAACAAACCATATTAGCAAGTACCTAATGACAGAATCTATACTAACTGTAGCTGGTGAAGCAAAGGAAAAAGTGCAAATACTTTCAAAGTGCATATTAAAAGAATCAGCAATCCAGCAATATACAAAACTCAAGCATGTTTTGTAAAGCAATCCCCCTTTCTTCATGCATCAAGGTGAAAACACTTTCAAAGTGCGTGATGTAAACAAATCCAGCAGTATGCAGAAATGAAGCCAGGTTGGTCAAACAATCCTCCCTTTGGTTTGTGTATGAAGGCGCAAATATTTCAGAGTGACTGGTCAAACAATAACAAGCACAGCAGCATACACAAATCAAATCTAACCAGTTTAATCAGACTATGGCCCTTTGGTTTGTGCATGAAGGTGCAGCTATTTCAAAGTCACAGTTAAAACAGTAATAAGTCCAGCAGGCAGCAGCATACAAAAATCAAACCAGTTTGGTCAACAAATGCCCCTTTGGTTTGTGCATGAAGGTGCAGATATGTCAAAGTCTCTGTTAAAACAATAAAAAGTCCAGCAGGCAGCAGTATATAAAAATCAAACCAGTTTGGTCAACTAATGCCCCTTTGGTTCGTGCATGAAGGTGCAGATATGTCAAAGTCTCTGTTAAAACAATAATACGTCCAGCAGGCAGCAGCATACACAAATCAAACCAGTTTGGTCAACTAATGCCCCTTTGGTTCGTGCATGAAGGTGCAGATATGTCAAAGTCTCTGTTAAAACAATAATACGTCCAGCAGGCAGCAGCATACACAAATCAAACCAGTTTGGTCAACCAATGCCCCTATGGTTTGTGCATGAAGGTGCAGATATTTCAAAGTCACTGTTAAAACAATAATAAGTCCAGCAGGCAGCAGCATACAAAAATCAAACCAGTTTGGTCAACCAATGCCCCTTTGGTTTGTGCATGAAGGTGCAGATATTTCAAAATCACTGTTAAAACAATAATAAGTACAGCAGGCAGCAGCATATAAACATCCCTGTACTGTACCCTTCCCAGGCACACACACATCTAGCGAGAGTCAATGCTACTGCACAGCACTGAACATCTACCTGAAGTAGGCCAAGGGTGAGACAGCACATAGCAGTGGAACTTTAAAGTGAGTGAGCCTGTTGGGTTCACTCCAGTGACAGGGTAAAAACTATCTGTTCACTACTACTGATCACCGCACAGTATGCTGCCACCAGCGCGCTTGTGCTGCTTAACACCTGACGAAGGCTGTAGCCTTCCACCACTATAAGGATAGCACTTTGGGTGCCCCTCCTGGTCCAACAAGACCGCATAACGTGAGACAGACCTGTGTCATGGTGTACCCACATGATCTGTGCTCACCTATGAGAAAAAAATCAACATTAGGGATCCAGACAACAGTACAGTAGAGCCATCAGGGCAGGAGTACACGTCTTTAGACGTGCAGAGGAATTTTCAAATAGATAGATAGATTCTTTAAGGGGCAAAAGTAATTTGTATGCAATTATGAAGGCATTTCAAGCCAGGATCAAAATCATGATTGTAGGCTTCGAAAACCCTCTGAAATCATAATAGTATAGGTAAATAGCTTGTTACTCTTCTCTTCAAGCCTGAAGGGGGGCATGGTACCATAAATTGAGGTAACACTTCATCCCCTCTTACTTTGTCTATTTTGAGTTCCTGCTAAAAAAGAGCCACAGTAGGAGAGCACTAATATTTCTCTTCAAGATTAAAATATTTAGCAATCTCTTCTGAAAGCTAAAGTGGTATTTCTCACTATGGTTATAAAAGCAAAATATGCAGCAGTCACGGGTCGTCGGGTAGGCACTCAGGGTAAGCCAATTCAAGGTGTCCCCAAAACTGGTGCAGAGAAAATTAACGGGTTTAAATGAAAGGAAACATTAAGCTCCCTTACAGGTGGTCTGGATTGAGATGTCAGGATACTATCTAGCCAGAAAGAGAGATTCCAGACAGTATATCCAGACCTGAGTCCTGCTGTTCTGAGTACTGGCCTCTAGAATGTGAATGAACACGTGAACTGGGAATTACCTGGACCAAAACGGCATCTGGAGCCTCCCTTCTGTGGACAAATCTGCTTCGATTCACCATCAGCTATTAGGAGGTGAGTGCAGGACCAGGTCAGCCTTTGTAGGGTGGGTAGGGCTTTAGGTGGTATTAGAGGCAATGGGTTCTGATGGTGTAAGAGGGCACCAGAGAATGGGGTGTATTCTTGGGACTGAATTCCAAGAGTTTTCCTGGTTTATTAATGAAACTTGGAAGTAAGCCATGAGTACTGCAAGAATACATCATACCTACCCATAGCAAACCTTTTGTGAATCAGGCCATATGTGAGTTGAGCTCCATGAGCCAATTCACAAAAGATTTGCTGTGAGTAGGTGAGACTTACACATATAGAACTCCTATCTTACTTATGAATTGTAGAATTAAGAAAGACTGTTCATAACTTACTCCTGCCTTCCTCACAGAATTCAAGCATTAGCCAGGAGTACTACAAAATTAAGTCATAGCAAAAACCTTTGGAGATGGAGGCCTGTATCGTTCCCTTTGCAATGTCATTACACATAGAAAAACTCTGCAAAAGGTAAACTCGCAGACACATTTTTCATCCTGGCTAGCTTTGTTGAAAGTGAAAAAATATATTGCTATGCAGTAGAAATTATCACACTATGCAGAGACAAACTTTGTGGGATTGCAATGGGAAACTTTGCAAGCTTCGCAAATGGAAATAATTGGGCACTATGTAAATCTTTGCAAGTTAAAAACAGCACCCTTCTACAATCTAACCCTTAAACCTGTTGTGCATCAAATGTCCTCTTTTGGCTGGCGCTATTACCCTACTCGTTCCTTTTTGTATGTTTTGTAAAATCAATATTAATGCACTCAGAAATGAGAAAAATCAATGGCATGAGTGTCCCAAACATACTTTCAATGCACATTAAGTAATTTAACTTAAATAAAAAGAGTCAGTACATACAAAAATAAAGTAAAGTGAAACTGAAAGCTACAACTGACCACAAAAAAGAAATACTGCACGGTCAAGCAATCCCTAAAGAATACACTCTCTCGATATTCAGAATTTGTATGCATCAAATCTTAAAGGACCTTTAGTACGCCTCATATAATCCAGCCTATTGGAAGACGTTTACATTTTTTTCCAAGCAAAGGTTACCTGACCATTTCATGCGGTTCACAGTGCAGCCAAAATGACCCCGATGAATGGACGATTACCCAGACACTAAGGAAAACAACAGCGCGTAATAAACATCTGGAAATTTCCATAGCACTGTCCATCTTTGCCTTTGGCAACACCTAAATCAAGCCTGGATTTCGAGCCAACATTTACCAAGGCAGTTGATGGGTCTTAAAGGACAATCTTTCTGTGTAGGGTTAGTTAAAGGTTCAAATTGTTTTTTATTCAACATGTAAATAGGGGGTTGCTTTCAGTGAGTGCAAGGTGCCACGCGGAGCTGCATGCCGGACTGACATGATGCTTGCATTATGAATGGGTTCAAACTGGAATGGCATGGGGAGCAAATATACGATGGATTTAGGCCCAGATTTCTGTACTGGGGTGAATGTATGACATTGTTCTGCATTCTGTCCATCAATTGTTCTTTTGCATTTGTCAGCCCGAGTGGGACGGGTATGCCCAGACGTGGGTCCCGTGCTCTCCATGCCACTGGAATCGAGCTATCCTGTCTGAAGAGGGGTGAAACCGGTCCTGGGATGCTTGTTTCCAGTCCAGGGAGGACCTGGCTTGGCAGTTCGGGCTGGAATGTTCCCATGAGGCACAGGGTCAAGACTGATTTGCATATGGCTGGGTTCAAACTGGAATGGCATGGTGAGCAAAAAAACGATGGATTTAGGCCCAGATCTCTGTACTGGGGTGAATGTATGACATTGTTCTGCATTCTGTCCATCAAC